>NW_024062635.1:2122804-2830405 GCF_006381635.1 Hibiscus syriacus | reverse complement strand
AATACGCGTAGCGATTATAATGGCGCTTTAAATATCGCGTTGCGATTTACGGATACGCGTTGCGATTTTATGTATTATCGTTGCGATTTACGGATACGCGTTGCGATATACGGATACGCATTGCGATTTACCCATACGCGTTGCGATTTACGGATACACGTTGCGATTTACGGATACGCGTTGCGATTTATGTGTTCGCGTTGCGATTTTCATATTCGCGTTGCGATTATTGAAAATCGCAATGCGAATTTGTACTATCGCATCGCGATTTTCAAGAATCGCGTTGCGATTTTGGAAACTGATTTGCGATTCTGGGGATCGCGTTGCGATTTTTATTTCGCGTTGCGATTTTGTTGGTCATTTTGGCAAATCCAAAAAAAGTTGGTTAAAATCGTATATTATAACTTTTTTTTGGTCACTGAGGCGATTTTCTCTATATAAAACTAAAATTTCGCTTACTTACTGATTGGCGCCTCCGGTTCTAGGTGCAAAATCATCATGTGATGTACCATCAGAACAAAAAGTTTTCAACTTTCAAACACTATACTTTTTTAATATCGGATTATTTGAAGACTAATTCTAAATTATGTCTGCTAACTCAACAGTCAACCCTGCCAAATGCTAGACCATTGGTTTCCATAAGGCGATTGACCATTCAATTCAAAAGTAATAACCTTGAATAAATACTATTGCGTAGGAGATTAAAATAAAGATATTGGAGTTGATTGGCTCCCTTGTTCAACATGGGATAACATTACCTAGAAGATCCTTTAAAACAAACAGAGAAACTCTTCGGACTTAAGTCATACAATCTTATGGGACGAAAATAAATTATCAATAGAAAATATAAAAAAATATCTAAAATATATGTTAATTTGAAATTTTCAATACTCCACCCGACCCCCAGTCCATCCCTGCATGGAACTGTTAAGTCGGATAAGGAATCACTCTTCTGAACTTCCAATGAAATTTTTTGTCAAACGGAAATGCAAAAACGGAAGGGTTGCTTATGCCAAGTACTCAAATTCGGTAGTACAGCTACAATATAACATATCAACGTGGAGTGATGAAAACAAGGGTGAAAAATGCGGTCAAGTAATGAATTAAATTAAACCTTATCGAGTGCTCCTCTAGACGATGTGCTCAAATGAATTGAGAAACAACTCTTCCAGGTGAAGGAAGAGTGCAGTGCTTTTAGCATGCTAAAATGAAAAGCCTTGAAAGAAATTCTCTCTATTTGATCCATCATATTTTAACATATCCAAGAATCGTAATACCGATTCCGTATGCTGAAATGAAGGGCCTTGAAAGAGAGAGGACACAGAATTTGATGTCAGGGGTAAAAACCTTATAAAATATTAGGAAGGGCAAATTTATAAAATTTTAAAAACAAAAATAAATTATCAATAAAAAATACAAAAAAAAATTAACATATGTAATAATTTGAAATTTTCAAGGAGAGCCTATCCATTCATGACTCGTCCATATTTCTGTTCATATTTGATGTCTTATAAAGGACTAGCAGTATACCAACAGCTTATGATCCTATTCGTTAACACCATTATCAAAACCTTATGAAAAGAAAATAAATATCATTTCTCATGAGCTCCTTTTCTTTACAAAACATCATGTTCTCATAATACCTCAAAAGATTTGAGTTCCCAAAGTTTCCAGATTCCCTAAACACCATTACCATCCCCTGCAAACACGTTTCACCAAACTATTTCAGTAGCAGACATAAGAAAATAACTGGAAAACTCCCTAAATAAGTATAAAATGACATTAAAAGTTCAAAAAAAAAAAAATGAAAGTTAGGGAATTTAAGGGCACAAGTACAACCTTTGCATCTGGTAATCTGTTAAGCATCAAGAAACAGGTCTATTTCTGCAGATAAACAAGTTGAAGAAATTGCAGTTAACAGCTAAATAAGTTCCTAAAACAATTAAAGTTCACATGAAAATTCAGAAGCAGCAAAAGAACCTTGATAGGCGCATCGATAACACGGTAAGATTCAGGTGTTGTACCAACCAACCACAGTCCAGGGAAAACACTCTGAAACATCCACAAAACCAGAAAGAAAGTTAAACATTTTATCAAATGATTGAAAAACATAAATAAAAAACGCAGAGATTTTTGCTTATACATCAAGCTGTTTCTGGATATTCTTGGGCCTTTTTCTGGGCCTTCTGGAGGGCCTTGATCCCGTTATCACGAAGATATCTTCTTCAATTTCATCCCTCATTAAAGTTAAACGAAACTTCTTTTTCTCTTTCTTTTCTGCTCCTACTCCATTTTCAGCCAAAACCCTTAATCTCATTGACTTCGGTGCCGCCGTTTCACTCGTCTTTTCCACCACTGTCGTCGTTGCAGCCGAGGACGTCTCAATAACCACCATCTTCCTCGGCCTCAAATTCCACCGTCGCTGCACAGTCTCCTCCTCTACTTCTTCTTCGTCGGGTTTACTTTTTTGCGGCTTTAACGACTCTTCTTCTTCTCCTTCTCGTTGCTTCGTTTCTTCGCGGTGGCTTAGTTTGATGGGTTGTGGTGGGGGAGAATAGGATAAGCGGTGAATGCGGGTGGAGCGCGACCCAACACTCATCGGACGCAAACCGTTGTGGTCGGAGTCGGATTCAGGTGAAAGGATGCGTTCGACGGCTGTATTAGAAGAACTACCACCTCCGCTGGTCCCCCATTTGAAAAACGTGGAATTTAAGTTGTGTAGAGGTCGTGACTTCACAGGCGCAGTTTCCATCAAAATTACAAAACGAAAAAGAATAAAAGAAACAACCATACACAAACGACAAGGGCGCTCCCTAGAGAATTATGCACTGAGCGACGGCAACCGCGGCGTAGCAAGTGTCGGAGCAAAGGAAGAGCATCCGAAGAAGACGAAATATCCAAACAATCCGTTTGTTGAAAAAGAAGAAGGTTGTTTTCGTAGGTCATTTATAAGAAGGCGGGTTTTTTCGCTATGACGATTTTGGCCCTAATGTTTTCTATATTTGCATATATGTAGTTTTGACGGCTTTGATGACATTTGACTTTAAAGTGTGGGTCTGAGCGTCCGATTTGTGGACTTTTAAAATAGGCCGGTCCGTGTGGGCCCTTCAACGGTGGGATCGGAGCTGTTGAATTAGGGAACGTTTTAGCATCCCTCACGTCACGTGTTCCTTCATTAGTAAAACCCAACCTAAATCCTTAAATATTCTAGATGATACTCCTTTGAAGCATTTAAAGATCCAACTTAAATGAATGGAATAAGACTATGTTAATGTTTAATTCGTATTCGGATAAGTTTTTAACATTATATTTATGTTTATTTATTTTTTTTTAATTTTAGTGTTTGATTTCCATGGAGATATTGGTTTTGTTCGTAAACATGTTGTTCAGAAAATGTTTAAATTAAACACTAGTTCTTAACCTCCTTAAATTTCATAGTTTGAACTCTAAACTTCAATTTGTGTTCAACTTAATCCACACTTTCATAGATATTTAGAATGTAAAAGAAGGAAAGGGAAAATCAATAAACAAGCTTATAAACGATATTATAAATGGGTTTTCAAACGAACTTGTTCATAAATATAAACAAATCAAACATGCCTATGTTTATATTCGTTTATTTATTAAATGAATAATATATTATTTTTTCTAGAGGATACAAGTTTCAATAGTTATGTTTTCAAAATGTGTTGTTATTAGGTTAAGAATTTATTTCAAATAAATAATATCTTATAATCATCTCATATTATTAAAAATATTATAAGTAAATTAATTTATATTTATTTTAATCTAAATTTGAATCATATTATAATTTAATAATAAATCTAATATAAATTTAATTATATTTTATAATAATTAATTTTAATTATAACTAGTACTTGCATTTATAATTGTAATTATAACTCTTAAAACTTTATTATTATTATTATTATTATACTTTAAGACAAATTGTTATATAAATGAAAAGGATAAATTTCAAAATTATGTGGAAGTTTGGTTAAATTTCGGCCCTACTAGCCCGAATCAAGTAACTTCAAGGATTAAAGCGATGGTTATAACTTTTAGATGTTTTGGATTCGTGCACTACAAACTACATGGTATTTAAGTATTCATTAATAGTTGAGAGTATCTATAACAAATACTATAACTTGTAATTACCCTATATTAATAAAAAAAATCAATATTACTAACCTGCATGACATTGCTAAACATATACAGACAATTACGATTTTAAAAATATAAAACAATTAGATTAAATTTATCTATTATTTTGATTTAGTATACTTTATCTTAATTATTGAATTCAATAAAAGTTTGTGTATACACAATGACAATAAATCAGTTTTTTATACTATATTATAAATTAAATCAAAATGTATACATAAATTTTAAATTTATCTTTAAATAAGCTTGACACTAATAAAATTTTAAGAAAAAGTGTAAACTGTACCAACATTTTAAAATTATGCATCAAATTTTAAAGGGATATATACAATATCAAGAGACTTTAATTGTTAAAAGATTTTTTTTTTAAGATTTTAAATTTCAACATCATAAATATTAAATATATAAGTAACTTGATGAACCGACTCAATAGATTTGGCTAATTTAAAAATATCATAGTTCGAAAAATACCGTGAAAAAGGAAAGGTGGGAATTCCATTTGTGTGCGATTTTGATTCAATCATATTGATAATACCACGAAAAATACCGAGATTGGCCTACCTGACCCTTCGGACCCGACCTCCCCATTTTAGGGCGAAAACTTTAATCGCCCATTCGGCCTGGGAATGGCATTTTCACCGACGATCCAAATTTCTACGTAAAAATTCAAAAAGACAAATCGAACTGTAATAATGATTTTGTTTTTCCTATTTTAAAAGGGATTGAGAACACACTGAAACTTTACTCCGCAAATCCATTACCAGAACTGGAAACTAAATGGAGAAATCGGAAATCAACGTTCCGTTTTTCTCTTCCTGCATCATAAGTAATGGCGGCGACACCTTTAGATCACCGGTTTCTCCTCTTCAACCCAACTTCAGTAGCCGAGCCGTTCAGGTACTCTTCCCTAACTGTCACCTGCAAAACCCCTATGCCCTTTACGTTTCTTAGGGTTTTTGCTTCTTCTTTTAGGCTTTATATTTTATAATGGTGCTGTAGCAAGCGAATTAAGTATACATTTGCTTGCACAGTATCGGATATTAGGAACCTTTTTTTTGGCAACTACTAGGGTTTAAGTTCAATTAAACATTAAAAAAAATCACGTTGGAATGGATATGTAGCTTATCATGTAATGTATGAAGAAATTATTACATAGCTTATTAGTGCTGTTTATAGGAAATTTTTAGTATGGGGAATTATAGGAGGTTGTAATTTAAATTTCAGGTAGCTTTGGAACACTTGGCAACTATCGACCTTAGTGAGTTAGTCAACGAGGCAAAAAGTGAGCACTGTCGAGCAGCTAGAGACTTAAGAAACTGTGGACGATATGTACAATATGCGTTAAACTCATGTGGACATGCTTCTCTATGTGCGGAGTGTAGTCAACGCTGTGATATTTGTCCAATTTGTAGAATTCTGTTGATAAAAAGTGTTGACAATAGATATCACCTTGCCTTTTTGATGAATGCGTAGATGCTGGCCTCATCTCTAGAAGATGTGATGAGAGGTTTCAAGAAAAAGAAGATGGAAATAATCAACTCACAGCTGATGTCCAACGGCTTTATTCTTTCTTTGATGTAGCCTTGGAGAGTAACTTGGCTTCTTTGATTTGTCATTGTATCCTTTTGCTTTTCTCTTGGTCACATTTTAACACTGTAGGGCATACTGATTTTCTTATATTTTTTTATAACATGTCCTGGTTACAGCTGCCTTGGTTGTTTGTTACAAATCCATGGTTCATTTAACATAAAACAACAGATGTTACAGATATATGTATGGATGAAACTGCTGTTGCCAGTGATGCTGTCACTGCTTTGTTGCTGGATGAGAAGGTTGTCAAGGATTGGGTCAAGTGGACATTTAAAAACATGGCAACAGAACTTCAACGTATATGTATCCTTGAAAATTTATGAAATGCTTTGAGAACTATGCTATTTAGCCTTTTGTCTATACATTGCGTGTTTGGTGTTCCTAACTGGTTTTATCAGATTATCTTGAGCTAGAAGAGATGAAAAATAGGTTAGGTTCATTTCTAAAGTTTTCTGTACATATGGCCAGCTTATCCAATGTGCTTGAAGTTTTGGATTCATCTTTCAAGGGTCGTCTTTCAGCACAGCTTCATGACTTGCACAACCTTCAAGATAGCATATTGAAGACAAAGCAGGTTTGATTCAGTTAAGCGATTGCTTTACCCTATTTTAGCATCTTTTAAGAGCAATATGTTTGTAGCAAAGTCTTGGAACTTGCAATCTTGATATCAGCTGAGTAAAGAACTAAAAATTATAGCAAGTGGAGCTTGGAAGTTGGAATTTGTGAGCAATTAATGGCTTTCAGTTGGACATTGCATTTATCTGGTCTTCTTGAGGCAATGTTGATGTGTTCATCTTTTTGTCTTTTGGTACTGTACATTATTGTGGCCTATGTTGTTCGGATTCTTCATTTTTCATTAAATACCTGTGTCCAACACTTGGATATGGGGATATGACCTCCAAGAATCTTTCAAATATCCGACACTTACACCCAAGTCCGAGTAACATGGATTGCGGCATTGATACTCGTTTTAGCATTCGATATTTGTTTTAAATGAAGAATATACTATCTTAAAATGATACAATAATCGATATTTTCCACAATATTTGTTTTATATTTTCCACAATAATCAATATGGTGTATAAGGCACCAAATCTTGGAAGATGTGAGGTCTCGTCATGCTGATTTGATATCCTGGCGTAATCATGTCTGTAAAAGGAAATAAGCTGCAATTGCGCTTGCATGGCCTCTGCCTGAGTTGTTAGATCTCTCAGCCGACTCCACCGGACAGGGTGCTTTTCTTTTCATTGAAGATGCAAATCTTGATATATACGAGGAGATGGGGGAAGGTCAGATTTTGCCTTTTTGCAGAAGAATGACGCCTTGTTCTTTTTTCATTCTAAAATAGGGGGAATGGCAGGATGTTATCCATTTGAAAGTCTTCGAGCTGCTGTGGACATCCTCTTTCTACATGGTGCTTCTGATTTGGTGGTTGCGAAGCAAGCAATGGTATCCTTCTCTTTCTAACTTATTTTCATTTAGGGTTCTTCTGTTGATTGAACATCTTTTTATTGGGCTCGCTCATTTAATTTTTCTTAACTGAGATTTAGTTTGTGTATTATCTGTTTGATCGGCATTGGAGTAGGCCTGAGGAAGAATGGAGGGATATCATTGATGACTTTGCAGTCTCCTTTGGTATAAGCAGGCACTCACTACTTGAATCATTCACTTTCTGTCTTCTGGATGACCACTCGCATGAAGCTTTACTGGTAATTTCTGTATCTATTCTTATAAAAGCTTGTTTGATTAAGTTCCATTTTTACTCTATGTTTGCATATTTCAGATTAATTGTATAACCATATTCTAGGTTGTTTGCGCCGTTAAATTCACTGCTACTTACTACTTCACTAGATGGAGTAGTCTGACTCTGATGGTTTCTATTGCCATTAAGTTATGCTGTGATGGTAGACTGGTACGACTTATGAGTGTCCAATTGGTTTAGAAAGTGACTATTGAAGTATATTGCTAAATAGATTATAATTCTGACATGCATGCCTAGCCTAAGCTTTGATGCAAACCATATCTGTATTCATAAGACTTGAATATTGCAAACTGTTGTTACTTGTCATGCAGCGAATTTTACCGGTGCTGGTTAAAGCTTAAACTAATTTGTATTATCTTTAATGTTTGACCACTAATTCTGTCCATATGAGGTTTTATTTTCACCCAGAATAAAGATAGTTTCTTTTTGAATTGTGAGTTATAACCTCTGATAGACTAAAATCTGAGTGAATTAATATAGTTCCTCTAGCTCCTCTCTGCTAAATCCAGAAGAAATGTTTGGAGTTTAAAGAACCCAAATTAATTATTTACCATATTATTGTGGCCCGTTTCTTGTGGAGAACCATGGTACTTGTTTAAGGGGATGACGGTTTAGAACTATTGTCTGTCATTCCTAACATAATTCCACATGGTCATTTTCCCCAATCATATGTCTCAGGAGTGTCATCAACTTCTCCCTGAGATCTTGGGCCCAGAAACTCATCCAAAGATTGCACAAGTTCTTTTAGAAAGGCAGAATCCTAGGGCAGCACAAATGGTGATACTTGGATCTGGTCGTGATGGTGGATCACAGATGGTTTCTCTTGGTGAGGCTGTTACTATTGTTCGGGTGAAAGTGGAGGGTGCACTTTTGACTGAAGCATTTGCATATCAGCGAATGATCTGTACAAAAGCCCGGGAAAAGAAGGTCAAATATGAACCGAGCAGGGATGCATTTGATGACTTGAAAAGTCAATGCAGGTCCTGGATGGAGTGGATAGAAGTACTGGTCACTGAGTTGTTTATGCATCAGGAGGAATGTGGTCGATCAAATAATAGAGTTACCATGGAATGGTGAAGAGGAGAAATATATCCACAAATGCCTGTTAGATTGTGCAACTGATGACCCCACTTCGACTATTGGAAGTCTCCTTGGTGTATTCTATCTTCAAGTAATGTATGGAGCTATGGAAGATCATGAAGTGATACATATTATCTTGAGTCTTGTGTCATATTAACTTGATATCCAGATACTGCTTCACTGAATGATAGAACATTTAGGTCCCAGCCCATGGATGCTTTGCCTGTATTTAGGACTTCTGTTTTTGTGATTCTCATTTTAACTGTCAGATTCTCTATAATTCTAATTCTTTGCCAATCCAATGGATTCTAACATCATTTTTTAGGAGTGCTTCTTTTCAAGGTTAAGTGGATTATTCTAACCGTGTATTAATGTATTACTGGAGCCTGTTAACTTGATTTCTGTTATTAATCCAGCGCTATCGGTATCTCGAGGCATATCAAGTCAGTCTTAAAATTTGGAGCTTGGAGGAAGACTTCATTTCAACTCATTCTGGCGATGAAAATTTTCTTGAAGGTCTATCAGGATGGAATCACATCGTCAGAGGAGAAAAAAATTGGTTGCAAGTGGTTTAAACTTTTGAGTGTCATTGTTGCTGCTATTTAAATAAATTCAAATCTCCCATTTCTATCTTATGTTTTCCGTTATTGGTGAAGTATGAAGGTTTACTGGTAGCAAGTAGCTTTTATAACGAAACTATTGACTTGCTTACACCATCTCCAATAGGATTAAGGTATAGAATTGCTCCCAGAAGTCCTGCAACGAGTATAGACTGGAACATTGCCTGAGATAGTTGTTGCTTCTCGTCAGGAGGATGAAATGCCAACAAGAACCGGTTTCCGTGAATTGCAAGAACCAAAATCAGCGAGTTTGTTGGTCCCCTCCCCTTCTGATTCTATTGTTCTACGACCAGACCATATGACATCTCCTTTGAGACCACCTGTTTCTGAAATTCCTAAAATATTGGATGGATATGTCAGCAATTCTCATGTTGAAGCTCGTACACGGATCTGCATCAATTCTCCTGGAGAGGTTATTTGCAGATGCAGGAAGATTATCAAATGTTAAAGGAAGCAAAAACTTCAAATTTGAGAATATCTCGAGTCCTGGAATTCATCGTGTGAGTCCCATATCTGTTACACCATTAAAAGGTATCAGTCAGAGTTCATCAAGAGAGGTTTCAAGCAGACGCCTATGAGAAATAAACAATATGATAAAATCATTTCAGAAGGTGATTGTTAACCAAGTCCGCAATGCCAGTCCTCCTTATTCCGAAGGGTAACAGCTAATCCTGCTTCTACGCCTAGCAGTAACTTTCCATTGTTTGATGGTTCTGCAAATAACTTAGGTCCAAATATTTCTGGTAAGGAGTCAATCAGATAGAGATGACGCTCATCGGAATGTGCTTCCTACTGAAAACTTGATGGACGTCTCTTGGAGGTAAAGATTTTGATTTTTACTATTTTCTCATTCTTTTCCAATCTCTTATATTATTTTCCTTTTTAAGTCTTTCCTATATCATCCTGTCACTTCGTTCCTATTTTGGATATTTGCAGCCGTGGGGGTTTGAGGACAAAAATGCACATGAAGGGCTGAGATGGCGATCCGATAAAACAAGCGACGACGAAGAGCAAAGTCCGGACAGAACCATGGAAGTCGGTGCAACCCCCACGAGGGGGCGTAGGAGGAGATTCATGAGATGAAAGACCTCCTCAGCCGTGAAGGGATCAATTCATGAATGATGACCCATAATTTTGGTGTTTTGAGATTCGTGTAATGCTACTATCTAGGGAATTCCAGATATTAGAAAAATGGAACAATGTAAGGTTAGTATGTTGCAATTGGATTGAACAGGTTGCCAACCAATTACATCCACGGTTTAAATAAATTTTTAATAATATATTTTTAACCTATTGTTTTGATGTAGAAGGTTGGAGGGGAAGAAATTTCCCTAAATCATTAGCATTGAACATAATGAATGTTAAATGTTACAACATTGGATTTTATTTGCATCATTAGGGGTTGCTGTATATTGTAATTTCAGAACTAATTCCAAAACAGTTTAACAGTTAATATGATTCAATATGCATAAAGTTTTAATATAGGATTATGTTTTATATCATTGATAGAAAAAGGTGACACTCGATAGCTAATAACTTCTTGGTATTCAAAGTTAAAGGGTGAACATTATTATTAGATGTAAAATAAAATATATTATATTCTTAATGATAGGATTCAAATTTCAACATTGTTAATTTTTTAGCGGTGAAAGGAGAAAACAAAACCAAAACGTAATGTTAGGTATAATTTTTTTTTAAAAATAATTCGATGACTAAAACAGAAGTTAAGTAACAGGTAAGTGATCAAATAGGTAATTTACCCTAAATTATAAAATGTATTAAAAAAATGAAGGATCTTGAGTGTAAGAGAAGTAAAGAAAGACCTGCAAGAAAAATGTCATTGAAAAATCCAAGGAAATGGACCACAGTGGAAAAACAAATCCTTCTTGTGGTTGAGATTAAATCTCCACCGTAGACCTGCCGAGGATGATCACGTGGACTATCGCATTGATGTCTTGTATTTCATTGACATCATTTTACACATGCCATCTGACAAACCATTATTTTCTTTTTTTTATTAATGTTTACTGTTTCATTTTGAGGATGAAAACGATATGTTAGCTAGCATGAAAAATATTATTTTCGTCGTGTTTATAAATTCCCAGAGTCAACGAGATGAAATTTTGGTTTAATGATACAATTATTTTATAAAAGTTATATTTTTGTCAATGTTATCCTAAATATTTTTTTTAAATTTTGTACAAAATCAAATAAGATAATTTAAATTGTAATTAAATGAGCAATAATTAAAAAAATGGTGATATATCATGTGGATATTGACTTGTATTATCTTAGGGTAAATTATGTTAATAGTCTCTTTTATTTTTTATTTGATATATTTTGATCACCGATTTTTTAATTAAAAATTATTAATTCCTATCATCATCGATTTGTTCGATTTAAATTCTTAAATTATTAATTATCGTTGACTCATTAACGAAAGTATAAGTTGATAATTAAAAAATAAAAATAAAAACTAAAAAATCCACGTGTAAAACTCACTTGTTTTTTTGCTTCTTCTTCTTCCACGTGTAAAACTCACGTGTTTTTTTTTCTTTTTTGCTTCTTCCTCTTCCATCATGTTCTAAAGTAAAATTACTTTAACCTCCATTCTTCTTATTCTTCTTCTTCTTCATTTACTTCCATCATTTTCTGAAGTAAAACTACATTAACCTCCATTTGCTTTTATTTATGATGACAGGCATGGTTACATAAGTTGGGATCAGACCAATGCAATGACTCATGCCTTTACCACGAGAAGGATGATATGTTTTCCCTTGATCTTCAAGCTTTTCAGAGTTTTGTTTATTTCATCTGAAAGAAAAATGACAAAGTTTGTCTTCTATTTTGAGGTTTGCAAGCTGTGACAAGGCCTTCAGAGAAGTTAAAGTTTAGCTGGAAATTTTCTGGAAATTTTCAGTCCACAACCTTGGTTATTTAAACAATAGCCTATGTTTTCCTTAAGGTTTGCAAGCTAGTGCTTTAACTATTGATATTATCAGTCCACAACCTTGATTATTTAAATCATAGCCTGTGTAAGAGCAAGTTCCCTGTATTATGTTTTTGTTGCATTTTGCAATCGTGAATGACGCCATTGATGCTATTTGAATTTTGAACTCTTCATTTATAGTTTCAGTTCCCTGTAAAATGAAGAATGATGGCCACAATAAGTAAGTTTTTCAGTTCCCTGGAAATTACATTTTATAGTTTCAAAAGTTTCTAACCTTGAAATGAATTAAAACGTGCCCGTAATGATTTCCGATAGTGCCGGAGAGGATAGCTAAAATCGAACTAAGAAAGAACAAGAACCAATAAAATCATTGCATATGGTTTATGTTTAGAATGAAGTTATGGTTAAATAAAGAAAAACTTAGCAAGGCTTCTGGTTCAAATGGTGCACGGCACCAACTCGGCGCATCCTCACAGAAAGGACCTTCACTTGGAGAATTATAAGTGCAAGCCTAAAATTTTGTTGGAACAAAGTAAAATATCATATGGTAAGTGTAATACCATAATTTTGTCCTAAAATAAAAGAAGTAACAAAATCTAGGGACTAAGCTTCAATTTATCCATTTGTAATAGTGGGACTTTAAAAACAAAAAAAAAACATATTTCAGACCCCATTTTCTTATAAACCAAAAAAAAAACAAAAGGCAATAAAATATGGCTTTCCTCTCCCTCTTTCAGGTGTTCTTTTTCTTTCATATATGATTTCTTTTTTCCTTTTATTTTTAGCATTTAAAACGAAAATGTTTTTAGGTTTATAGCTGGGTCGTTGTTTGTCGCCGGTTGGGGAGTCGTCGAGAGGCACGGTGGGCGTTCGGCCATGCATGAGGTTGAGTATTTTTAAAGGTTTCAGTTTAAGTTTTCTTTTTTGAGGGTGGATTTGTTTGGTTCAATCGTAGGACGAGTTGAGAGTTTGTTGGCCACCATTAGTGGTGGTCGGTGAGGACGAAACGCCGAGCACCGGTATTCTTCCAAAGCTAGGCCTTTACGGCCAAAAGAGGAGTGAAAGAAAGTATCGATACTCTTATCTAGAAATTCACGAATTTACCCGAGAAGAATAACAAGTTTCAATACTATTCCTAACTATTAAAACCCAACCTGCAGATAACATAAAATAGATGCAAAAACTCATATTTTATTATCCTAAAGACCTTGGCGAGGTCCTCATACATTATTAATATTTTATGAAGATACAAATGAATATAAATTGGGGTTTAGACATGTTTCTAATTCTAAAACATGAAATTTATCATGGACTACATTTCAATTAAATGACTTACATATGACATAGTTGAGTCAAGAGTGAGTTATCTTTGATGTTATATTAGTGGAAACGCCACAGATTCGGCCTAAAGTAAGCTTTTCATTTTTTTTAGCTTTGGAGTCTTCTCCAACCTCTTCACTAAACAAAACCAAATACAAATGTTACTAACTATTGCGAAGTATAAGAAGGGTTTTAAAACACTTTCTAATGATAGAAATATATGATAAATGGGTTGAAATCATCTAGTTTCTTAAACTTTTCTAAAACCCGATTTTTACAACCATGACCAAACCTTGATCTTAAGGTCTCAAATGAAAGCTCAAGAAGTATTGATTTTTTTCTTACCTTGGTTTGATGAAATAGACTCAAAATAAACCATCTATTTTCTTTATAGAGAATGTTTATACATGTTTATACCTACTATTAAAGGACAAGGAACTAATGAGCAACATGAGAAGTGGCTGTCAATGGCATATAAGATGCAAATAATTGGATGCTATGCACAAACTGAACTTGGTCATGGCTCTAGTGTACAAGGGCTTGAGACTACTGTAACATTTGATCCTCAGACTGATGAATTTGACATCCATAGTCCAACATTGTCTTCAAGCAAAGTGAGCCTTTAACTGATTTTTTCTTTGACATTGATTAGTTACATCATTCAAGTAAGTTTATCGTGAGAGGTTCTTCAATTATTCTGTCAATGACTTTTGGTTAAGACACCCCTAGTCCTCTCCTATTTTTCTCGTGTGTAACACGTTTTCTTGTTGGCACTTTACATTATCTTTAGAAGGTTTTAACCTTATATCGCTCTCCCTGTATTTTCTTGACTTAATGTTTTCTAATCGGCTTTAACCATGGAGTGCATGGTAAGTTCTAAATTCATAAAGCCGCTTATTTGGATGGTATTTCAGATATTAATTCAAGAGTTTCATTTTTCAGGTTTTATTGTCCAGCTGCGAAGTTTGGATGATCACTCGTCTCTTCTAGGCATAACAGTAGGTGATATTGGAATGAAATTTGGAAGTGGGGCGTATAACAGCATGGACAATGGTCTTCTGAGCTTTGATCATGTGAGCATCCCAAGGAGCCAAATGCTAATGTGGTTTGTTCTCTAACCACTCCTCTATATGTCTTTGCCTCTCTTGACTTCTTTTTTCCCTAACTGAAACTAATATATCATCTGTCATTTGATGTTTCTCTGGTTGCCCACCCTGTAGAGAGAATGCATGAGAACATATATGTTTAGAATTGCATTGAGTGAAGCATCTTCTGAATGATTCCTATAAGAAGCGGTTGTCTCAAATGAAGTTAGAAAGATGTGAAATTTTCTACTACTTCTCTTAACCCTATAGGAGTTTTACATATCAGAGATTCAGAAATCTATAACTTTGAAAATTCTTTCCTCAATAGAGAGCCACCCAGAAGAAATCAAAAAGTTATAATCTGGGTTGAAGTGCCACTTTTATAGCGTGATTTTCATGGACAAAAAAAGTTGACTGTTCTGTTTTTCTTTCTCTTCAAATGTCTCAGTGTTTCACAAGTTACAAGAGAAGGGAAATTTGTGCAATCTGATGTTTCTCGCCAGCTGGTTTATGGTACTATGGTCTATGTTCGACAAACAATTTTATCTGATGCTTCTTGTGCTTGCTAGGGCCGTTTGTATAGCAACAAGGTATAGTGCTGTTCGTAGACAATTTGGTTCTCATAATGGCGCTCCAGAGACTCGGGTTTCTTATTTTGGCTCTTGTACACATATACATGTTATAAGTATGGGTTGCTGTTGTATACCGCTACCTTTTATTCTCACTTCTAATAGCTTTTCCTTTTCCATAGAAACTTCCAAATAAATGTTATGAAGAATCTCTGATTTGCTGCTGCTGAATTTTAAGAATTAGTTTTTCACGTGTTGAATGCCAAACTAATTGTTTTCATTTTTTTAAACGCAACAAAGCATATATTTTCCTTTAATTGCTTCGGCATATGCATCCAGATTCGTTGGTGAGTGGCTGAAGTGGCTGTACACTGATGTGACCCAAAGATTGCAAGCCAATGATTTCTCTACATTACCCGAGGCTCACGCATGTACTGCGGGGTTAAAATCTATGACTACTTCTGTAACTGCAGTACGTTACTTTTACCAACCATCAACATTTCTTCGAAATATTGTCTCACCATAACATAAACAGTCTCTCTATACATTCAAAGAAATTTGCATTCAATAGTCATCAGTCGATGGCTCAATAACACAAGTTTTTTCATTGGATGCTTTTAGCTTGAGTAAAATAAATATGGTTGCAGGATGCAATTGAAGAATGCCGAAAATTATGTGGTGGTCATGGATATCTCTCTAACAGTGGACTTCCTGAGTTATTTGCACTTTATATACCTACCTGTACTTACGAAGGAGACAATGCTATGTTGCTTTTACAGGTATGTCAAATGAGAAATATACCATCAGCTTCATTTTTTCCTTTAGATGGTAGGGATAAAAAAGGGATCGGATCTAAAATTCTTTAGTGTTGAATTGTTACTTCTGTAGGGTGGGGTCCGGGAACAAGCTTGTTGGGACAACAATTAACATGGTACGAGCGGAACACCTCATGCAATGCCGTTGTGAAGTTGAAATGGGTTATCCGTTATATTTTATTTTTTCTTCTTTATCCCCTCAAGATTGTTTTGCAACTTACCTTTTCATGTCTTGGAGATTGAAAACATTAGTTTTCACAAACATTAATTAGTATTTGCTGAGTGCCTATGAGTAGGTTTGCTGGTCCTTGTTGCTTTTTTAACACTTTCGAGCTTTTTCTCAATTCTATATACAAACTATTGCCAAGTGCTGGCGTTTATTAGTTTGTACTCATTGACAATTATCACCAGCTTGGGTAAATAAAAATGGTTCATTACTTGTGTTGGTTCACAGCTCAGGATTTGTTAAAGCCAAGTTTGATATTGGAGACATTCGAAGTGAGGGCTGTGAGGATGTTTATTGCCTGTGCGAAAAGCCTTGGCAAATTTTCAAATCCAGAAGACGGTACGTCCTTTATACCCAGATTGAGAAGCAAATGTTCTCTTTTATCTGTATTTTTTTTATTGACATGTTACTCAACTAAGGGGTTGTTTGTTTACCTCTTAATGAAACCATTCAGCGGCGTGTTTGTTTCGCATCTCTGAATGATTCAGTGTTGACTGATTCAGCAAAACAGTGCTGAATGATTTAGCACAGAAATACATTCTGAATGATTCAGAGCCAGTAAACAAACAACATGTCACATTCAGAGCTAATTCATCAAGAGCCTTTGAACATTCAGTATTTGAATCATTCAGCACTTAATCATTCTGAAGTAACAAACAGCCCCTAAGTTAACTTTCAGAAATTTTGCAAGGTTGTGCAGTAGCTTCTCTGTTGAAGTTGTCGATGTCCGTATGTTTGATGTGCTTGCACTTTCTCTTTTTGTCTTCAGGTTTTGCTGAACTTTCAGTTGATTTGCTTGAGGCTGCAATTGCTCATTGTCAGTAGTTAATTGTTGTTTCCAAGTATGCCTCTCAAGTCTTGTTGGGTCAATTGTTACGGGGACGAACTCTATTTGCGTAAAATTTTAAATTTCATGGCCTTTTTGAGTAGTTATGGGCAGAAGTTGAATGAGATCCCCCTTCTTATTGGCTGCTGCTTTTGTTTTTAGATAAGTTTTGTAAGTAGTTCCTTTGTTTTATACCAGGTTCATTGAGAAACTGCAACAGGACATACCAGGAAAGGGAGTGAAAAGACAGTTGGAGATCCTCTGCAATGTATATGCTTTGCATCTTTTACACGAACATCTCGGCGATTTTGTCGCCACCGGCTGCATTACCCCAAAGCAAGGTGCACTAGCAAACGAACATCTGCGATTGTTGTATTCTCAGGTTTGTTTCGACAGTCAGATTTAGTTAACAGGGTGCACTCAGTTTGAAAGGCTGCAGCGAATCAGGTAGTTCTCATCTCATTTTCTTCTCAGGTCCGTCCAAACGCCATTGCCCTCGTCGATGCATTCAATTACACTGACCACTACCTTGGCTCAGTCCTTGGTTGCTACGATGGAAACGTCTATAAAAAACTCTATCAGGAAGCATGGAAGGATCCCAGCATATTCACACAGCAAGACTGACATGCCGTTTCGAACTGTAGATTAGGATGAATAAAGCAACAAGATATCGGACATCCGAAAGACGAAGGTGAGGTTCACTGTTCACTTATCTAGGCTACTACTATCAACCATCTCTTAGGACTTAGATTATGGCAATAGTTGTTATGGTCTTAAAATTAAGGACATATCTTTACCCACTTGAGTAGCTCCCCTGATAAGCTCATTATTCAAGTGTTCTTGGAATTCAAAAACAATTTACCCTTTTTGAAAATTAATTCACAAATGTATACATATTAAACTAATATTAAAAATAAAATTTGATGTTTTATGGTCATATAAAAAAATATTGGATACATGCTCACAAAAGGTTATGACTGCCTACAAATATCTTAATTTAAAAGTTAGGTTCTTGTTTATTTTTTCCACTTAAAAATTATTTTAATTACTATAAATCTATTTTATTGAAACAGTGTTAAATTATAAATTCAGTATAGCAAACCTCTTATATTGTAATTAATTTCACAAATAATTATTATTAAATTTAGTATAATTTAAATATTTCGATTAAGAGTTTGATGCTTCTACCCTTGTAATTTTTTTTTTTTTGGAATTATAAGAGTCTAGCACATTAGACTAGAGCTGGGAAGTAGAACACTGCTGCGAAGGGGCAGCATCCGAAGCGAGGAGGGACACGATGGCAGCAGGAGGAGAATCGAAAGATACCAAAGAGAAGTGCTGATCTGAGGCGAGCTTGGCAAGTCCGTCTGCAACTTTGTTTCCTGATCTTGAAATCCATTGGAAGTCAATCTCCCAACTCTATAAGCACATGTCAGCAATTGCGCGAACAAGAGGATTGTGGCTTCGAGAAGGGTCTTCATCAACTAGCATCTTGATGGCTTGCGAGCTATCCGATTGCACAAGGATTTTCGAAAGGCCTCGACTCCAGGCGACAAGGAGATCATCATGAATTCCCCAGAGTCCAGCTTGAAGGACAGAGCACATACCAATGTATTTACAGAAACCCATGATCCAGACACCATCCGAGCTGCGAATAACGCCCCCAATCGAGCCACGGCCTATTGTAAGGGAAACCGCACCATCAGTGTTTAGACACAACAAACCAAAAGGATGCCTAGATTACACAAGAGACGTGGCATTTGTCTTCTATGGGAAGTCAGCCAAAGGGGAGGATTTCTTAGAAGGTCACATATCCTAATGTTACTCTCGCCTAAGCACGCTTACTGTGGAGTTATGATGGGATCCAACGTATTAGTGCACCCAAAATCAGAATTTTCTCAATTTTTTTGATATAATCATCGGTTTCTGATCTATTGATCGACTAATCTGAAACGTGTACTACAAACGCAAGAGTGACCATCCCAACTCAGTTTACTTCATTAGTAATCATCAGGATTCAAACCTCTGACCTTAGATAAATTTATTAAAGTGAACAAATTAATCATTTAAGGAAAAATAATCATATAAATAGATGATTAAGAATCTAATCCAATAACTTAGATAAATGATAAATACAAACAAAATATTGTTGTCAATAATAAATGATAATATCATCTATATTAACATAAAAATTGTATAACAATGATAATTTTTTGATAAATTGATATCTCCACAATTCAATAGTGACCTATCTTCAATCATTGCAAACATTTATAGATATCAAATTTTAAAATTTAAAATAGGAGTAAATCATCAGAGTATAAATTTAATTTTAATAATAAAAAAAATTAAAATAATAATTGAGGTCCTTAAACATTTCCAAAAAATAATATGACCTATTTTTTGACCTTTAAAATTAGAAAAAAAATCAAATTACTCTTTGACCAATGAAATCAGATGTTAAACATGATAATACTGATGTGGTAATTCATAGTATTGATGTGGCAATTTACGCTATTGACATAATAGTTCAAGGTGACTAATAATGTTGTAACACCCTGAACCCGATTGAGCCTAAAGTGTCACATTGAGCTACTGTGGTAACCCCTGCTTTTCAAAACCTATTCATTCTCATTTAAAAACATACAATGTGGTACCAAACTAAATTATATACAACAGTCATAAAATTACTTTTATAAAATCGGAGGTTCGTGACACATAATTTAATTAAAATAATACAACTCAAAGTTTACAAATCTCAATACACAAGGGTCCTCGAAATACACATCTCCACTACAAAAAACCAACAAGTACTCCGCGAGGAAATGTTGGAAATCCTACTGTGACGTGCTCCTCGAACGGCTCAAGTTAACAACCTACGAACAGAAAACATCTGAACACTGAGCTTACAAAGCTAGTAGTATAATTGCTAATCTAGAGAAACATTAAGAGTTTCATAAACTAAAGCATGATAAAGACATGATACTAAGCAGTAGGTACATGCATGATCCTAATAAAGAGTTATCTACTTACGATTCTTCAATTGTACCTCTGGAGTGTAAGTCTCATGCTTCCCTTAATCTCTACTAAGGGCCATGCCATGATAGTACCCGATATCATAATGCATCCCCATGCGAAACACAATGATAGTACCTGATATCAAAAAGACATCAGGTACAATCACCAACAACAAGTAAGCATCATGGTATAGCTCGAGGTCACATAACATCACAGAACTCACACCCTTATTTGCTTACTAAAGAAAATTTAGGTAAGAATTGGGTCACATAACATCAATATCTCTCTATTACCTCAGGCGAGGTTGAGTCACACAACATCAGCGCCTCCAAAATACCTTAGGCTAGGTCCTGGTCACACAACATTGACACCTTGCCTGGCTAGTCTACTCCTCTTGAGTACATGGGATGTGTCTAGGAAACGCAACATCCGAACAACGTCCGACTAGTGCTTTAAGTTCCTTGGCACTGACTTGGATATATCCTGATATTCTATACACACAAGACGATCGTCATCCTGCTAAAGTAACTCGAGCATCATACAAAGGCTAGTTTTATGGAATCTTACCTTATAAGGTTCTTATGGTTATCACACATAATATTATTATCTTATTATTATCTTTTCTTTACTACTAGGAGTGTTCACTATTCGATTTTAACTGAATTAGTTCGATTAATTGGGTCAGCCATCGAATTAGTTTGGTCAGGGAACAGTTAATGTTTTTTTCAATATTCAGTTAACGATTAATTTGGTTCGGAATCAATTAATTAACTAAATTAACCAAAATTATTAAATATTATATATATTATAAACCTATTTTAAACTCAAACTCATTAAAAATTAATACTCGATTATTTTTTAATCACACTAGATTTATTAAATTATCAATACCTAATTAATTTTTAACTCAAATAAAAAATATACATATATTATATTTAAATTAATCTAATTATAAAAAATTGTAAAATAAATCGGTTAATTCGGTTAACCGACCGAAATAACCGAACTTTGTTCGGTTCAGTTAATATTTTTAAAGAAAATTTAGATTCAGTTAACGATTAAAGAAATATTTTTTTGGTTAGTTCGGTTATGGTAATTCGGTTCGGTTCGGTCGGTGGCCGAATTAACCATTTGAACACCCCTTTTTATTACCAAGCTCCCCTATAGAACTAACGTCTCGACACACACACGTTAACCAATGCCACACAAGGGAAATCAAAGTACCTCGGCTACTCGCTACCGAACTTATCAAATTCAGGCGAGGTCATCCCCTAACTCGACACTATCCCACTCGTTCTCTTATTTGGAACGTTATGCAAGGGTTTATTAGTTTGTTATTATTATTAGTTAACAAGTTGTTCTATTCTAATCGTTCGTTACTTAAGGGCGTTTTAGTCATTTTTACCTCTCAAAAAGTCTCTATGTATTTCGTGATTCCACGATGATTATTGTGTTTGTTGTTCAATGTTTGTAGCACTAGTTAGCCCGATCCCTATCTCGGGTTCATTACTAGGTAGCGACTCTCTGATCGCTCTGATCGCTCTTATCGTACTTCCATTCGATACCCCTTGAATTGAAGGTACGACTTACACGTCTTTGGTTCACTAACATTCTCAAAGACCACACTTTTCTTTGTTAATGAATCTGACTTACTCATCGTATTGTTTGTTGGTATATCCTCTGCAACGATCCTCGTACTTAACCATTCGAATACATGCTCGACTAAGGATACTTTGACGTATTACACTTAGTATGGTTACATCGGTTGTAACCCACCTCTACAAGTCTTCCTAGGTATGTTTGGTCATTTATGTCCCCCACATGCTAAGTTCTACCATTACGGATCATCATTCGCATTTACGAGCCTTAAACAAGTCAATTCTAACAATTCAAAGTAAGTAGTATCGATCTCCACTTGCAGTATCGATGCCTTATGGTTAAGTATTGATACCCATATGAGAATCGGTACCAAAAATATATTTTGTTGCTGAAAAATAGGCCTAGTATCAATATTGTACACCCTGAGTATCGATACTATAGGGGCAATATCGATACTCTCCCTAGAAGTATCGATACTCCATGCCATTTCCCCAAAATTCATCTTGATTCATCCAGTATCGATATTGTTCATCCAATATCGATACTCGAACCCAAAAATATCTTATTTAGCTCGGAATTACCCAAAGTTCATCATAAATGACTTCATTTTGTTTAGAATCATGTGCTAAAGCTTTAGAAAGTTATTTAGGGTCTTAAAGTATCATAAAAACACATTCTTAACACTTAAAATGTCCTTTAATCATGAAATCAAAGTTTAAACCCTAAAACAGTCAACTACTCAAATCCTATCAAATCTTCATGCTTATAAAAAATCTTAACACCATAAATGATTATAAATACACTACCTTGATGTTGGAATCCCAAAATAAAGCTCCTTTAAGCACAAAACACTTTTCTCTAGGGCTTGGATGATAAAACCCTCACTTTCTCTTGTAAAATAAGAAACCCAAGCTTTAATCATAAAAACAAAGTTTAATGAGGGATTATGGACGAATTTGAAACATGAAAGAGGCTCAAGAACTTACCTTGAGCTATGGTGCTTAGAGAGGAAGAAGAGGAAAATAAGAATGAAAAGAAATGAGAAGATGAAATGAAATAAAAGCCCTCATATTTACAGAAATGGGAAAATTACGCTTTTGGTTTTTTCTAATCTTTCCACTATTTGAAAACCCATCTTTTTATGGCTAATTGGGGTTTAACCCAATTAAGCCCAACTCGACCCAACGACTTAAATTATGAAATTCACAAGGTCTACATGCCTCTCGGGTAAACCTAAAATTACTAGACTAGAAATTGAGGTGTTAAAACTCTCCCATTCTTAAAAGAAATTTCGTCCTCGAAATTTACTTGGGTTGACTTAAAAATCCCAAAGTACCTAGACTCTTATCAAAATTGATCATCGAGAAAGAGTTCCTCACAACATGATATGTTATTCAGAAACTCACAAATAGACTTATGACCCTATTTCCTATAGGGTGCTACTTGCATCAAACATTAAGTGAAACCTTAAACGAAACTAAAGAATTGTATCCTTGTTGTATGATATTGTATGCTTAAGATGTCTCACAAGGAAAACATTACTCTACGATTCAATTACTTTCGTTGTACCCCTTGCTGGTTAACTCTACACGATCAAGTTAACAAATTGCACAATTCTATAAATCTTTGATACATGTTGAACTTCGATCACTCGTCATGCAACACATAGAGATCTTACGGGTAATTGCTAAACACGATCTCGACATCGAATACTAATGATATGATGGCGATTCTCAACTTACTAATGTCGATATCTACGCTTCTGCTACGCAACTCCGATTTAATACTCATTCACGCTACTTGACTGTTTCTCAATTACCTTGCAGTGTACATACACTCTACATATTAAATCGTGCATCTAAGGTACTCATAACTAGAAATTGGCCACTTACCTATCGAAACTAGCAACATTTGGCTCTCCTGGAGAGCACGTCTCAAAAAACAAAATCTCTCAGAACTACACTCTGACTAAAGATTTTAAGACTCTACGTCTTAGTCATCCAATCACTTAATGTCACTAAGCTATTTGATAACTTCTTTAGTCTGAAGTACTAAAATCCATGTTACCACATAACGCTACATACTGTTATGTGTTGCATATAGCTTGCGCTCATATACCAACAATAAGATATTACGGTTGAGGCTTGACTCACCAAGCTAAATCACTTGCTATTCAAGCAGGAATGCATATTGACGAAATTGAAGGGATCTCTACATCTCGAGACTCGTAACTCACTACCTCACCTGTAGTATCCTTAGAACTTAGGGTGAAATATGGAACTGTGGCATCAGAACATGTACCCTACTAACTTACTCCTCGCGAGTACTTGGGGCATCTGCTCCCAGTTAGCAATTGAAGTGCCTCGACATTAACTGAGATACATCCTGATGAGTCTGACAACTAAGATAATCGTCTTACAAGCTATAGTGACTTAGGTATTCTTAACACTCTCATAGATATCATTATCTCCAATGCTACTTGGGATTATAAAATCCCTACGAATTGATCATACGAACCCTCTCAACTGACGACTGGAAAAGTCCTTATAGCCTCAAACTTAGCTTGATAACCCATAAGGATGATCCCTTAAAAAAATACACAAGGGTAAAAGATTTTGCGGCTCAACATTTTCTTAGAGTTGATCTTCAAATCAATAAGGAACAACCCCTTAATATATTATCTCTGGATCTGCAATCTTAAGGTCAAAGTAACACTTGCGGTAACAACTTCCCTTAGGTCGACCCCTTAAAGAATAGCTAATGTAACCTTGTTTATTCCAGTAAAACCCACCGACTATGCACTTGTATGCTCGCACTCGGATCATCTACACAAATATTTTTTCTACCTAGTTCGCTTGATAGTACCAAAGAATGCACTTATATCTACTAGAGCATTATGGAAAACTGAGATAGCTGAAAGCATAGCTGAAAGCATACCTGACATCTCATCTGCATCACTAACGTCCTGACACTGACTCTCTGTAACCTGACAAGCGGGACTGCACACCCTCAAGTCAGAAATAGGTCGATCCGTTCCTTTACCCTCATGTCCGAGCATAGAACTAACACCTCTCTTGGTAGGCTCTCTACCATACTGAGCTACTGAGATCGCTTCCTTCGATCGAACTAAAATATCACCATCCAAACTAGGGCAATCCCTTACCATAGACACCAAGGATCCAAATCTATAACACTTCCTAGAAAGTTTAAAGCACCTTTCTCGGTGATTTTTGCCATAATGTTCGCACCCTAGATACTTCAAAACTCTAACATTCTAAACTCTTAATTTCTTAAATTTTACACCATAATATTCTAAATTCTTAAATTATTTCAAATTAACATTCTAAATTATTTTTTAAAATATTTATTTTAACTTCGAAATATTTGAAATTTAATTATACTTTTTATTTTTAAATTTTTAATAATTATTTCAATAATGTAATTTGAATTTTTAAACGTGTAAATTATATATATTATAGAACTTTGAATTTTAGAATTTTCCTATGTGATTTTTTTTAAAATAATATAATTTAAAAAAAAACTATGAACTATGTATCCATAATTCAAAAATACAAGTATTTGGATTTTACGAGTACCTGATTTATGTATACTCGAATGTAAAGAGTCGGGACACAGATTAATATTTTAATACTAAATTTTTTTGAATACCCAATATTTTAAATATAAAAAATAGAGTACCGATTTCGAACACCCTTACCTTTTAACACTTAAAAACAACAAAAAGTCCATGCATAATGCATTGAATTAGGTATACGGTACCACCGAAGAAAGTTATGCTGAAATTCAACCTTATCGTAACTTCTGCATTAAAATCCGTCGCTTGAAAACGCGCCACATTTCCTCCTCTCTTTTATTTAAAATCCAAAATCCTTGCTCTGTTTTCTTTTGCTCCGCGTTTCTTTTCTCTTTTTTTATTCCGATTAAAGCAAAAACCCTAATCTCCTCCCCTTTTTTGACCGTAAAATCTAATAATACCCCCTCACTCATACGCCGTCGATTCTCTTTCCTGATCTTAGGACCTCGCCTCCGCAATCCTCTCCTCCACCGCCCCTACCAAGTCTCAGCCACTTGCTCCTCCATCGATTCTTTCCTGCAGTCGCATACACCCGATCAGTCCCGCCATTTCTTCTCCATCACCTTCCCCACCCTAATTAGCAGGCTCTTCGGCTTTGACGATGCCACGTCACTACCCCCACCTTCGCCGTCTCAGAAACCCCAGCTTCCACAGTCCAATGGCTGGATCGAAATTGCCTCCCAATGTAACCACGCAGATTTATCCTCTCAAATATTCTCCCTCCTTTCACCCAATGGAACTTTGATGAACTCAATTTTAGCCGTTGATAGACTGTCCCTCGTCAAATACGTTTTCCCAGTTGAACGGCTCCCTGAGTGGGTCCAGTTCATGCTGTCGAACGGAAAATATTGCCGGGTTATATCTGATTTGTGCCCTTTCCTTAAAGGTAAAGTCGAAGAAGTTTCGGTTCAGGGCTCTTTATGTCAAATTCAACTGAATGTTTTTGAATACTATCTGTTTTGGTTCGCTTATTATCCCGTTTGCAAAGGGAACAGCGAGAACCTGGACTCGAATTCAGTAAAAAGAAGCAGTAAGTTTAGGTTAGAGAACTGGACACGCTCAATTCCGGGGTTTTCAGGGTCAATTAAGTGTGAAATGGATAAAAAATTAGAGGGTGATCTCTATATACAGCTTTTATACGCTTATCTTCGTGTATTTGTGCCTATATTTGATTTGGGTGCTCACCAACCCTATCGTAGTTCAATTTTGAATCACTCTTTGAAGTGTGATGGTTCTGTTATATTTCGTGCTGAGTTTTTCGTCAACATTTTCGTGCAGTATTGGTTGGTTGATAATGATTTTTCGCCATTGCCTGTTACTGTATGCAAATCGTTTGGTGTGTGGTTTCCATTTAAGTCGGTGTTGGGGGAGATCCCACCAACAAGCGGATTGGGTGAAGTGGTGAAGTTGTTTGTGAAGTACTTGAATTTGAGCTCATTGATGAGTATGGATGGGTTTGACAGTATTGAGTATAATGAAAGTTCAAGCTGGAGAGTTTCTGCTGGTTTTGATCGTGGGACATCAAGGAACTTTGTTTCCTTGTCACCTTCTGTGTGTCCCGTTGGTCCTTGGAACTCCTGCATACAAAGGCCATTGTATAGTTTTATATTGAGAACATTCTTGTTCTCTCCTATGGGAACATCAATAAAGAATACATTCCAAGTGTTCTCGGTATGGGTTAGCTATGTGGAGCCTTGGACAATCAGCTTGGATGATTTTGCGGAGCTTGATGCGGTTGTCAATGGATCAATTAAAGATGTGAGTAACTGTGAACAAGAGTCTCAAATTTCTGGATATTCTCCGGCGTGGGAAGCCTTTGTGTCGTCTAATTTTCCATACTACAGTTCACTGGTTATGCATTTCATTGGGTTTGCACACAAGTTCTTTCATACAGATCCACAAATAATTGCCCAGATGGTATTGAAGGTTTGCTTTTAACTGTAGCCATTTTTACTTTCATGAAGTGAATTTTCTGTCAATTTCTTCGTTTTAATCTAATATAACGATATACCCCCAAAAGAACATAAAGTTGATGGAAGCCAAAAGGTCTGGTTGCAGTCTTGTAATCCTAACAAGCCCATTCTATGGTTCTGAGGTTATCAAAAAGTCTCGAGTTTCTAAAAAGCAAATTTTTTCTTTTCCTTATGTGGAATGCACGTGTTTGGCGATCTCTAGTAGCCAACTGAATTTGGGTTGCTGACTTGTTGGTGTGCTTCGGTTGTTTGGACCTAGGAGATTAGACGTAGATATTGGATTTTGTCCTAACCAAGTCCCAAAACTGTACAAGTGTTTGAAGAAGTATGTGCAAGTGACTTCTAGAGGAAGATATTTCTTTTGATGGCTGTATAATAAGAGCTTCTCTATGCACGCAAGGCACTGATCAAATTTGCCCCTCAAAAGGGTCTAGGGTGCAACAATTGACATGCATGTGCATATACCTTGTAGACACTGGTCTTTTCATGTATAGAGGGTTCCATACTAGATTAGGTGCTGTCGTTATTTCATATGGGATTTAGGTTGTCCGTTCATGTCTTACTGTAATAGTTTTACTTTCCTATCATTTCCCATCATGGTTGAGTATCTATTTCTTGGCTATCAACATTGTTCTTAAGGTGTAGATAACAAGAGAAGGATTGAGATGAATGCTGAAATAAGGTGGATAACACTGTGCACTTGCTAGTGGTTGTTGGTATATGTACCTAGGTTACCATATGATTTAAGATAAAATGTTCTCTTCTAGTCTATTTATTTTCTATTTTTCTTCTAAGATATTTTTCATTCTTTCTCTCATTTTTCAGGTTATAAGTTTGTTGACATCTTCTAAAGAGTTGGTTTATCTTATGAAGAATATGGATAGCCTTTTTCATTCTAAACAAGTTGGATCAAGCAAATCAGCCCTCAATGGCCTGTATAGATTTGTTCCTTCAATTCATGAACAATTGAAGGTAGATTACTGATTGGATCCGAAGAAACACAGGGACGACAAAGGAGGGCCGTTTTAAGTACCCGATACGTTTCTGGTACGGGGACGGCTGGGGTACGTACCGGGACGTGCCACAGTGGTAGGGTACGACTGATCGAATTGGGGGACTGTCAAAACTTATCCGGGGACGTCCCCAGATAATTTTGACTGCAACGTGACCCACGACTCAGGGCTATCAATATTTAAAAAGGAACAAAAAAAACCCAATTAGCTTAACATAAAGAGAATCAATTTCCCAGAAAAAAGCACAAAACAAAACGCACAATATGCTTGTTTCTTTACTAAGAAAGTATTTGCCGATGATGAGAAGAACTTTACGGCCGCATTTGTCTCTGCCTTGGACCTTAAAGATATTGATTTTGTCCAAGAGATGTTCTTGCTCTGATTTAGAGAGAAAGGAATAACTCGTGATTTTTTTAGTGGTAATCGCTCTTTAAGAGAATTTTGAAATTGTGCAGTAGATGGGGAAGGAGATGGATTGATTTATATAGGAAAG
The DNA here is from genome assembly GCF_006381635.1 of Hibiscus syriacus. Lineage (NCBI taxonomy): Eukaryota > Viridiplantae > Streptophyta > Magnoliopsida > Malvales > Malvaceae > Hibiscus > Hibiscus syriacus. The sequence continues at coordinate 2,801,707 of NW_024062635.1, read as the reverse complement.
TGGGGTGGCTTTATCCGAGTTTCGAGTGAAGAACGGGTCAGAACGGAATATTTTAAGGAATCTTTCGTTTTGGAGGCAAGTGACTCTTTGCAACTCGGTGGAGTTATGATTTGAGTCGCTCAAAAACTTAGAGAGAGAAATAGTGAAAGGTCAGTCTTCTGTGGGGGAGAAATGGATGATTTTCGTCGATAATCTTATTAAGAGCGTAACAAGAGGAGAATTAAGGGAAATATTTCAGCATTACGGTCAAGTTGTGAGGATTTTCATTCCAAATTATACTCAGAAACCGAAATACACGAATTATACTTTCGCGTTTGTTCAGTTTGCAAGCGAGGAAGGGAGGAGGAGGGCTATCCAGTTTGTTAACGGAACTTGGATTAATGGGAAAAGAGTTTCAGTAGGGTTAGAAAAATATCAGAACAACATGAATAGAGAAGTTACTGAAGGTAGGACTATGAGGGATGGGTCATTCCCAATTAGGGTGGAGAAAACAAATGGTGAGAATCATGCTGGATCTTTGAGAAACTTGAGGGATAGTAGATCATACAAGGAGGTGGTGGAAACGACCAATCGAGAGGTTAGCGAACATGTTAATAAGGAAGATGGACAAAGGTCAGTGAAGGCTGCAAATGGATTAAGGAATGTCTGGGAGTTGCATATCCCTTCGGAGGATTCGAACTGGGTGAAAAGGTCCTTGACAGGGGTAATCAGACATTCCTTCGAGCAGGAATTTGTTCAGAAAGCCTTGGTGAATAAAGGAATTCAGGTAAAAATATCGAGATGGGGCTACGCATGGAATGCCAGTGTTGTAACATTTAAATCGATTGAAGAGTACTCTGATATATGGGAAAGAAAACAGGAGGAGTTGTTTTATTGGTTTGACTGGTTAGAGCCATTGCTAAATGAGGAGGGAGTTCCATTGGCGTTTTGTCTTGTAGAATTAATAGGATTACCGTTATTATGCTGGAATGGGGAGTTCTTGGAGAAACTTGTTCAGAAATGGGGAAAGTACATTGGCATCATGGATTCTTCAAAGAAGAGGTCAGACTTATCGTCGGTAAGAGTTTTGATCAGGGTCGCCAGTCCGTTTGATGTCCCTGAATCGATCACAATAGGGTATTATGACAGATCATACAAAGTCAAAGCCATATTGGGATCGGTAGTTTCAAAGCCGGAGGAGTTTTCCGGGGTGATTGACGCAGAAAATTCAAATTATGGGTACAGTGAAAATGAGTTTTTCGAGAAAGAGGGTGGTCGCCGTCTGACTTTGGATCAAGTTGGAAATCACAAGTTGCTTGACGACTCTATGCCGAAGGTAGACAACTGCCTTGATCAGGAATAGAGGAGTAGGTTGGAAAAGGGGGATGGGGAGCAGGTTATACCTAAAAAGTCAAACAAGGATATCTCAATTTTTGGGATGTCAGATTTGCTTGGAAAAGGAAAATATCCTTTAGGGGATCACGTGGGACTTGGCTTGAGGGAAGAATTGGGCCTTGATTCTCAAGCCCAAGAAGATGACAATTTGATTTCTGAATCAAGTATGAAGAATTTGTGTCCTTCAGGACCTGCGTTTAATCTAAAATGGATAGGTGAAGGATCCAAAGGCATAATTATTCCTATTTTAAACAGGAAACAGAATAAGCCTAACCATGAAGTGCGAACGGATGTAGTGGTCTGGGACAACGAAGTTAGGATTGCTGAAGGAATTGAGGAGGAAAAGGAAGATGTATCAGTTCAATCTGTTGGAACTCAGCCACTGGAATTAATTAAGGGAAGCTTTCTAATGGTCTAAGGAGCTGGAGTCCGTTGGATCATCTGTCGAGAAGTTTGTTTATTAGGAGTGTTCCGGTGGGAAGATGGAAGAGGGGAACTTGTAATAGAGTTTATAGAAGATCAAAAGAAAGAAAATTATGGTATAATCCCAGTACAGAAGAAGAGCTGATGCGACCAACTGAGTTGTAGGACCAAAATTTAAATGTTTCTAATCCTATTTTGAGCACTCAATCATTCCCAATTATAGTGGAGGAAGGTATAATTAGCGATGATGAGGAAGGTGGTTCTCTTCGAAATGCAGTAGGGGACATGAATCAGCATTCAGGGAGTTTAGAAGTGCCACGATCAGGTTGTCAGTCTCGAGCTGTGAAAGGGAGAGAGGGTAGGAGAAAGAGAAGGATTTTAACTAGGGAAGCTTTGGATGTGGCTAGCATACCTACAGTTACTTCTCTATATTTTTCGATGTTTTTGGAAGAAGCAGTGGCTACGTGGGATGTTAGTAGGATGCTGGGGATTTCTTTCAAAGAAGGCAAGAAGACATTTTTAGATAAAATTATGGATCTTGAAGAGGGGTTGGGGGTTAGTAGGAAGTGTTGAAATAAGGGGAATATGTTTTTGTGATCATTTGATCAGAGGCTTTTGGGTTATTTGTTATCTTTATGAGGAACATTAACATTATTTCGTGGAACATAAGGGGTTTGGGGAAGAAGGAAAAATCAAGAGCTGTAGCTAATTTGGTCAAGAAGAACAAGCCGAGTATTCTACTTATTCAGGAAATAAAGCTCGAAAACTATTCTAACGCTCTTAGGAGAAGGATATGGGGAGTTTTCTTGAGGGATGCATTTTTCCCCCAACTGTTGGGTCTGTAGGGGGTCTGCTGGTAATGTGGAATGAGAATGATTTTAAAATGTCCAATAGCTATCTAAGTGGCCGGATTATTGCAATATTTGGGAAGTTTAAGAATTTTGATGAAGAGTGTGTCATTATGAATGTGTATGGTCCCTCCATTGAATCTGAAAAGGAAGAATTTTACAGGGAATTGTTGGAGTTTGTTTCAGCTCAAGCGAGTTTACTTTGTATTGGGGGGGATTTCAATACGTATCTTGATCCGACAGAGAAGATGGGAAGGTCTCAAAACTGACATTTTGTTGATATTTTTAGGAATTTCCTGTAGCAAACTAATTTAATTGATCTTCCGTTGGTCGGAGGAACCTTTACTTGGTGCAACAACAGGGAAGAATCAACCTGGGTCAGACTAGATAGGTTCTTAATATCTGGAAATTTTTTGTCCTGCTTTCCGAATGTAGTTCAAAGACTGTTGCCTAGGTTCATATCAGATCATAATCCGGTGTCTTTGGATGATTCGTCTGAAGATTAGGGGGCCTAAGCCCTTCCGATTTTATAATTATTTATTAGAGGAAGAAGGCTTCGAGGATTTGGTTAAAGCTTCAATGGTGGATTTGATGGAGAGGAATAACAGGAGGGGTATATTCAGTATTTTACAGGGAACTAAAAAATCAATCAGAAACTGGTCAAGCAGGAAATTTAATGGGATTTCAGAGTCTATTGTAACCTTGGAAGGGCAAATTAATGAGTTGGAATTAAAGGCACAAGGTAGTGATCTTTTTTCTCAGGAGTGGGATTAGGTGAAGCAGTTTAGATCGAATCTCTGGAGGCTGTACAGGATTGAAGAAAATATTTGGTTTCAAAGAGCAAGAACGAGATGGATTAAAGGAGGGGACAGAAACACCATATGTTTTCACCTCTGTGCTATGAACAGAAGCAAGAGAAATGCAATTACAAGTCTGAAGATTAATGAGACTGTTGTTTCAGATCCGTCCTTGATTAAAACCCACATTTCGAATTTTTTCAAGACAACGTTTAATTCCATTTCTACAATGGAAGTGGAGGATTTATTGCTGGATTTTTCTAAACTGTCTGGGTACCAGTCTACAAAACTAGAGGAGCAGTTTTCTGAACAGGAAGTTTGGCAAGCTATAGCAACCTCGGACAGTTCTAAATCTCCTGGTACGGATGGTTTCACAATGGGTTTCTTCAAGAAAAGCTGGCCAAATTTAAAGGAGCATGTATTGAAATTTTTTAATGATTTTTACTTCAGAAGAAAGTGGGAGCATGGAGTAAATCACGCCTTTATTACTCTAATTTCGAAGATTTTAAATCCGGAAAAGGTTGAAGACTATCGTCCAATTAGCCTTGTAGGAAGTTTGTATAAGATACTATCAAAAGTCATATCCAAGAGACTAAGCGGCTGTGTTGGTGACATTATCAGCCCTTTCCAGTTTGCTTTTATACCGTGGAGACAGTTGTTGGACTGTGCCTTTATTGCAAATGGAGGGATCGATTATTGGAGAAAACAAAGACTACAAGGGGTTATTTTTAAAGTTGACTTTCGTAGAGCGTACGACTTTGTTGAATGGCCAATATTAAACAGAGCAATGAAGGAGATGGGTTTTGGTACTAGATGGTGTTCGTGGATCTCACAGTGTCTCTCTTCTGCTTCAATTTCGGTTCTTGTGAATGGGTCTCCCTTGGAAGAGTTTCCAATGACTAAGGGACTTAGACAAGGTTGTAGTCTCTCCGCTTCTCTTTAATATAGTTGGTGAGTTGTTGCATTTAATGCTCGATAAAGCAGTTGAGAAAGGTCTTTTTCAAGGTTTTGTTATTGGGAATTCTGAAGATTCCTTTCGGTTATCTCATCTTCAGTTTGCCGATGATCTCATCATTTTTTTCCAAGCTTCACTTACTCAGATTAAAAATGTGAAAAGTGTGTTGAGGATTTTTAGTATTATGGCGGGGTTGCATCTAAACTTGAATAAGGGTAAACTTTTTGGTGTTAATATTGATGAGGATATCTTATCAGATTGGGCATTGGAAGTGGGTTGTTCTGTTGATCGTTTTCCCACAGATTACTTGGGACTTCCAATCGGTGCTAAGATGAATTCTAAAGCCTTATGGGATCCAATCTTTAAAAATTTTAACTCCAAACTAGCTGGGTGGAAAACCTCTTGTCTTTCGTTGGCTGACAGGACAGTTTTGTTGAAGTCTGTGTTATCTTCCCTACCAATTTTTTCCTATCATTCTTTAAAATGCCTTGCAAAGTTGGGAAGAAATTAAATTCTTTAATGGCCAGTTTTTTATGGGGTGACAGTACGGAAAAAAGGAAGATTCACTGGGTTAGTTGGAGTACTGTTTGTAAACCTTTGAACAGTAGTGGCCTTGGGGTTCTTGACTTGAATCTTTCTAATCGAGCATTGTTGGAAAAATGGGTGTGGAAGTTTGCAAACGAAAAGAATTCCCTATGGAAAAGAGTGTTATGTAGCAAGCAAAAGGTTAGTTGCAATGCTATGTTTATTAGTAAGGTCATCTCTCCAAAATCTTCTTGGAATTTGAGAAGTATTGCTAATAATTTTTTGAAGAATGATTCGGGGGGAGAGTGTCTTAGATCTTTTTCGAAGTTACAAGTAGGAAATGGAAAGTCCATATCATTTTGGATTGATCCATGGGTGGATGAGGTTCCTCTAAAAAATCTTTTCCCTAGAATTTTTGCACTCTCTACTAACAAATGGGGTAAGGTTGCTGAATTTGGAAGTTTTGAGTTGAATGGTTGGGTGTGGAACATTCTTACTAGGAGGAATTTGTCGGATTGGGAATTGGATCAATGGATTGATTTGATGGTGAAATTAAAGGATATAAAACTCACTGATTCGGTTGAAGACTTTCTCTCTTGGTCTGCAAGTGGTGATGGGTTATTCTCAGTAAAATCGTGCAGGAAAGCTCTTGGAGGGGAAGATGGGGGTAATGATTTGTGGTCAAAAGGGGTTTGGTTGGGTTTGTCATCGCCTCGTGTCGAAGCTTTTCTTTGGCAGTTAGCTCATCAGAAAGTTGCAGTTAAAGTGGAGTTAGCAAGAAGAGGAATGTCTTTAGAAGAATATATCCTCTGTCTGTTTTGCAAGGAACATGAGAAATCAGTGCAACACTTGTTTATTACGTGTTTTGTAGTGTGGGAATTATGGAATAGAGTGGTTAGATTCTGGGATTTATCTATATTGTTACCACAGGACCCTGCTTCTTTACTTATCTCGTGGGGGAATTTGAGGGTGAATTCATTGATTTGGAAGTTTATCCCGGGAGTTGTTTTTTTGTCTATTTGGAAAGCAAAGAATGCGATTGTGTTTGAAGGATTAAACCTTGATAGGTTGTCTCTCTTTTTCCTCGTGAGATTTAGGCTATCTAAATGGTTCCTAGCTAAGTATCCTAAATTCCATAAACAAGAGGATCTGCTTATTGGGGATCCATCACTTGCCGATGGTATTTCTGTTCCTAAACCTAAGGATTATTCTATGATTTGCTGGCTCCCTCCCCCTGTTGATTTCTTGAAGATGAATGTCGATAGAGCTGTGAGGTTAAATGACTCGGTTGGAGGTATTGGAGGCATTTTAAGAGACTGGAATAGCTGTACTCTTTTGACTTTTTCAGAGAATATTGGCCAAGGTCCTCCACCAGTTGCTGAATTAAAGGCTATTAAAAGAGACATTGAAATTTTTTTGGCATCATGTTGGTCTGCTGTCAGTAGGTTGGTTGTTGAGAGTGATTGCAAGTCATCTGTGGAGTGGATCCATTCCCCCTCTTTGGCTCCAGTTTTCATATTGCCTTTAGTTAAAGAAATTTTGTTGATCATTTCTGAAAAGGTGGTGTTAATTAGGTTGATTCCAAGGGCTTGTAATGGGGAGGCATATAGTTTAGCAAAGAAGAGGATATGTTGATTGTATGATTTTAGTTGTATGTTTCATTCTATGGTCAGTAGGATTTTGAAGTAGGTGAAGTTGTTAAGTCTTATGTAATCTCTTCGGATGTAATTGTTAAGGCTTATGTAATTCTGGTTAAGTAATAAAATGAGGCACTCTTTTCCTCCCTCCACCACTTGATCCTTTCTGTTAGGAAAGGGTTATTTATGAGGGAGGTTTTTAATGAGAACTCCTATTTCTATAAAAAAAAAATTATTTTTATAATTTAAAATAATTATTTTTATATTTAAATTAGATATTGTTTGATAAGTAGGTGTTTATCTATATTTTAGATAAATATTTTTTTTTAACTTTTTTTATCAAATTATTTTTATTTTAAATTATCAAATGTATCAAATGTATTGTAGATAAATACTTTTTTAAATTATTTTTATATTTAAATTAGATATTTGATTTTATTTATGATTTTTTATATATATTTATAATTTTAAAATTATTTTATATGTCGTACCCTTACCGTCCTTGTACCCTGTAATTTTAAAAATTGTCGTTTTCCATCCCCATCCCCATATCCGTCCTCGTATCCATCCCCGTATCCGTATTAGTGCAACTGAATCTCTACACTCTTTTCTTTTGCTTATCCGTCTAAGCAAATAATGAATTAATGGTTCACATCTAGACGTTTAATATTTTCATTTTCCCCCTAAAAGAATCCAATTATGGTTTCTCAATAGCTACTAACGTTCTTTGGTTGTTCCGATTTTCTTTTAGACCAAGGATATATACACAATTGTCTGACTTTCTCACATTACATTTAATTTCATGATTTGTTTTGCTGGTGGCATCAGGACTGGGAGGATGGTTTATGTGAAAGTGATGCTGACGGGTCTTTCTTGCATGATAACTGGAACAAAGATCTAACACTCTTTAGTGACGGTGAAGATGGAGGACAGCGACTACTTCAGGTTTTCAGATCTTCTAATATTTGTAATTATAAAGCTGCAATTGCATTTTCTTAAATCTATCACAATACTTGTCATTATCAGTTGACAATGAATTTGTGTGTGTAGTTGTTTATATTGCGTGCGTGTATACACCCGTTTTTATCCGGGTAAAAAAATATTATTAAATTATTATTATTATTATTATTATTAATACAAATATATGTTTTTGCAGGCTACATTACAGACAATACAAGCCCAAGTGGAGATAGAACCAGCAGTCTACCACTACAACATCAACCCAAACCCAATTAGGATTTTACCCTAATTATAGCTGCCAGCGCCACCTTGCCTTAGCCATTGGATCTGGACCCATCCAACGGTCCAGATCGCTAAAAGGATAGGGTTTTAAAATCCTAAATATCTTCAACAGTCGTCAACACATGTTCAGCTTTCAGCCGTGAATGTGAGTCGCGCCGTCAACACATGTTCAGCTTTCAGCCGTGAATGTGAGTCACGCCGTCAACTCCTGAGCCATTGTTAAACACGTCCGAATCATCACCATCACTCATGTCGGCCACCGAACAGCAAAAACAAACAAACAATATCAGCAAAGTCAAGGGCGTATCCCCTAAATCATACCTAACCTGTCAATATTTCACCAAACAACAAAGAAAAATGAAGAAGATGACAAGGGGATTCGGTGAATACAATGGAGATAAGAACGAAGGGAATTTCAACGATAAAAGGGGGTTTATTAACAACCATTAAAAAAAAGCATCAACCAGAAGGGAACCAGAAAATAACTCACCAACACAAGGGGAAGAACAACGAGAGTGTTTTCATTAACAGGGGATAAAAAATCGAGTGAAAACAGATTGTAAGGGTCGGTTCTTCAACATATCAGGGGGACTCATTGTAACAAAAAAAGAAAAACAAGTGTGTAATTGCATAATTCAAAATCAGAAAAGGCAATATAACTATTGTTTTGTTTCAAGGTATTCTAAAATTTCTTTTGTTTTTTTAATTTGTTTTTGTGTGTTGTTATTATTATTAACAAAATAACAGGGAAATAGGAGTAGTATTACCTTAGCCTTGAGTTGGATTCTTTGTCGAGGTTAAAGCAGTGTCGGAGTCTCGTCGGTCTCGGGTTGTTACCGAATTGAGGGGTCGAAGCTTTCATTTGTTCTGGGTGTTTGTTTAGTGCCTAAGGTTTATCTAGTGAAGTTCTAGAGAGGGAATCAAGGTGGTTAGTTTAGGGTCTGGCCTCATAGGTCGCCTCTGTCGGTAGTCAGAGCGTGGAGTGGCCACCAAAATATGGTGGCCGGCTGCAGTTCGTTGGACTTTTGAGGTTCTGTTCTTGAGAATGAAAGATTGGTGCCACATGGTATGGAGAGGGAGAAGAGTTAGAATAACATGTTATGCTTTAGTTTAGGTTAAAATTTATATATTTAGGTTATATATTAAAAATTTAGGATTAATTATCACTTAGCCACCGAAACTTAGAGGTAGAATCATCTTTAATAGCATATTTTCACTTTAGTCACTAATAAGGATTGTTTTCAAATTTAGTTTTTTGTATTTGTCCCGATTTTGTTATTTTTCAGATTTCGGTTTTAGTTGTAATGTTTAGGGTTATTTATATTAGGGTCATCATATTTTTATTTTCAATTCATTTATGTCATCAAATCAATGTTTGCATGTTTATAATTTTGTTCCTTTATTTTATGTGCACTTAATTTCAGTCTCAAGCAGTATTATTGTATTTAAACATTTAACTTCAATTTTTCGCATGTTTCTTTTTAGTCCTTCGTGTGTTTATGGTTTATTATAAGTTTTAGTCTATTTCAATTATTTTGTTTATATTTAAGTTAGTAAAGTTTTATTTAATATTACTTAATCCTCATTTTAATAAATATAATTATTTTCTGAAACTTGTAAGTTGTTATGTTATTTTTTTATTTGTTATTTAAATCATATTTGTTCATTAAGTATTACTATGTATATAGTATATATTTTTTAGTTATGAAAATATGTATAATTTTAATATTAAAAGGTCATATTGTAGTATAATTTTGCATATATTATTTGTTAATTCAATTATCATTAATTTTCGCATGTTAGCCTATATGTATATATTAATTGAATGTTAATTATTAACTTTTTGACTTTTGTTGCATTATTGTTTGTTTATGAAATTGGCATTAATAACCCATGTTTTGAATTCATGTTTTACAATATTATTTATATAATAATGCAAAACCTAACCTTTTGGAGCTTCCCACATCTTCCTTGAAAAATCTAGACCATCACTTTAAGCTTGATTTGAATTTGGTTAACGTGATTAGCATGTATATATTTAATGTTTATTTCTTTTGTATGTTATTATTAGAATGTGTGTATATTTTTCTTAACAATATTTAGTTATTATTAGTTTTTTTATTGTTTATAAATTACATATATAGTTTTATTCATTTTGATATATAAATTAGGTACAAGGCATCTTTTAATTAATATTGTATGTTATCTTTATGTGCATAACTCGACATTATTGCATGTTATGTTAATATTTGACTTTGTGCATAATATTTATAAATATTACATATTGATTTAACGTATTTGTGTATTTTTTATATTATTATTTGGCTATGATGTTTGTAAATATATCGTTTTAGTCCTTGTTTTAATTTGGTTTAATTGTGATTTAGCCTTCAAGTTTTTGATTTGTTGCACTTTAGTTCTAAATTTCATTTTTGGATTATTTTCATTTTAGTATCTGTGTTATTTAATGTTTATATTTTTTTATTTTGGTCTATTAACCCTTTAAGTTTTTGTTCTAATTATTTTGGTTCTTATAAGTTTAACTACTTATTTTATTTTATTTATTTTCTTTAAGTTATTAATCTGAAGTAAATTAATTAAATTTCAATAAATGGATCATGTTTTAACTTTATATTCAATTCAGGATTTCCACCATTTACGACAACGTGTAAGCGAAATAGTACTAATTTTGGGCGTTGTGGGGGTGCTGATCCTTTCCCACGCGTAACCGACTCCTGAACCCGTTTTAATCGAATCTTTGGTAACACAGACCAACTTTTGTCTTAAAAAATGATTTTTCTTAAAATTGTTTTTTAAAAGACGATTTTAGGTATTCGACCTACCTAACCCAAAGGTCGATGGCGACTCTTTTCAACTTTACCCAAATTAATTCCAAATTACCCATTTTCACAAAATTAAAAATCTTAACTGTTTTCTAAACAATTAAACGATTGTCCCCGCCGGAAAACGGTTACGACAGCTTGGCGACTCCGCTGGGGATCAGATTTTTTAGAGAGTCAGTCTGTAAGTCGCTTACACATTGTCGTTTGGTAGAAATTATGAGTTCGAGTCTTTAGTTAACTTATGATCCTTTTATTGAAGTTTTTAATTGCTTTATCTTATTATTGTCTTACTAACATTTTTATCTTTGTTTTCAGATTTGTCCAAAGTTTTGTCGAATGGTGTCATTTTTCTTTTGAGTCAAAGGGTTGAATGTTCCTCCTCACACACGTCACGAGCATTTGCATAACATAAGCTCTATACCCGAGCTCCGAACCTTTCTAAGTGGGGGCGAAAGCGACGCCTTTGTGAGAATTTATTCTCCATGCAGGCCTAGCAAGTAACCTTCGGGATTCATATACCTTATGTTTTCGTGAGAATTTATTCCCCGCATAGACATAAGGGAATGTATCCTCTCGAATTGAACTCGATCCGTTTAAGCCTATAATGGGTGAGGATTGAGGGTTTGGCAGCCCAAGGGGGCACTAACATCAAGGACAATTCGAGTACCTTTTTCTGTTAGAAACGGAACCACGCATATAGTGAACCGTAGAACGATCACCTGAGGTATAGATATATCGAACCTATGTCTGTCAGTAGGTACCCAAAATAGGTGTACACAAAGGAGGAGCGTTTCTGAACCTTTTCTTTTTGCTTTAAATATTGTTTAATAACAGCATGCGAACTAGATACCATGTGGTTAGGATTAATTTCTTGAAAAATCATTGTGGGTATATAACATGTTTGGGTAGATATCATGACGGGGTAGGTGTTATATTCATCTTTAAATGACATTTTTATTTGTATCAATTTTCTTACTTGTACTAATTCATTTTCATTTTTTTTATGTTTTTTTTGTTATTTGCATTGCATCATTCAAGATTAAGGGTGTTGATCTTCAGTTAATCGTCAATTTGGAAAGCTTTCAATAATGGATGAAAAGTATTTAAATCAAGTAGTTCAAAAATTTAAGGTACGACAGTGGGCTGAAGCATTGCAAAGATTGGAAGGGGACAGTTTGCCAGCTGATCACGTGTCAGATTTAGCGTGTTATGCTTCCGTTTCTCTTAAAAGAAATGATATCCAGGACTTACGAGACATTTGGGAAAAATGGGAGTAGAGTAAGAAGCAACAGTTTTACCAGTGTTATGGGGATATTTCATATCTGTTATATGTTGATATTGGTGATGAGCTGATCCGAGCCTTGATTCAATTTTGGAATCCAGGGTACAACTGTTTCACTTTCAATAAAGAAGACATGGTTCCTACCATCGAAGAATATATTGCCTTGTTGCGCATAGAGGATGCTCAAGAGAATCAGATTTATTCCAAGTCCATCAAAACTCAACCCTTCAGAATCAAATTAGCCAAAATCGCAGGAGTACGTGAGGAATGGGTGGTTGCTCGTACAAAACAAAAAGGTGAAAGTGAAGGCATTTCTTGGATTGCTATTAAAGGAATCATTCAAAGTCATCCTGACGAGAATGTGCGATTTGACCTCTTTGCACTAGGTATTTATGGCTTAGTCATTTTCCCAAAGGCCTTGGGATTTATTGAGGCTGCAGTTGTGGATTTATTCGAGCAATTACAAAAAAAGGTCAACCCTGCTCCTGTGATTTTAGCAGAGACGTTTCGATCCTTGAATGCTTGTCGAAGGCTTGGAGGTGGTCGATTTTTAGGATGCGCGTAATTACTATATGTCTGGATCCGTAGCCACTTCTGGAAAATTGAAAAAAATTAATATCATTGGTTTAGTACCAGTTACTCGCCTTTGAGAGAAGTTCTATAGAAAGATTGGCCAAAAGGAGTCACTAAAGACATGTGGATAGATGCCCTTAAGAATATACAAGACAAGGATATCGTTTGGCGCGCCCCTTGGCAAATACAAAGTGAGTTCCTCTATAAGTGCGTTGACTATAATTGGGTGATGTTGCTCGGTTTATGGGGAGCAATTGGATATGTACCACTTTTGGTTATGAGGCAATATGGTGGCCATCAATTTATCCCATTCACTGCTGGACTGCACTCATCTGAGTTTGTATTCTACGGAAACAATTACAAGAAAAACATCTCGGATGCAGTTAGAGGATGGAAGAAGACTTTATGTACTAGAGCCGATGCAACCAAGGTAATGTTGACGCCAAATTATGAGGAATGGAGGTCTATAAGAAAGAATGAAAATATTCCTCTACCTGACCAAAGTAAGGATATAACTATAGAGGAATGAATTCAGATAGTCCCATCGGAGATAGAGATCTTAAGAGCAGAATTCGAAGCTGAGAAAGAAGGTTGGTCAAAAGAGCTAGAAGAGATTCGACAAGACAAATTCATGTTGAGTATTGATGTTGACTTTTATGCCGTACAATTTGCAATGCTAAGAAAGAGAAAAGAAAAAGTAGATTCAGAGTTGAAAAATCTGAAGAAGGGTTACTACAAGCTGCAAAAATCTAGGATAACAGTTGGGTCAAGCAGAGCATCAACCCAGTTAACCAAAAAGTTAAACACAGAAAAACATCGAAATAGAGATTTGAAGGAAAAAAAACGATCGTCTACTCAAGAGCTTGGAGAAAGGGAAAGAAAAAATAGAAGAGCTTGAGCTTGATAAGAGGGAATATATCATAAGATACAAGGTCGAGAGTCGTAAAGCTATGGAAGAACTAAAAAGGGAGAAAGATCGAGTTAAAGAGCTAGAAGCTGAGAAGACCATCACGATCAGGGGATTTGAAACTGAAATAAATAATATGCTTGTCGAACTTGATATTAGAGAATAAAAAATCGAAGAATTTGATATTAAAAGAAAGAGGTGGGAACTAGAAAAGAAACACTTCAATACTAGGCTCGAAGCAAGACAAGAGACAATCAACAGCTGGATGGAAAGGTGTGGAGATAAAAATGTACAAATACAGAGTCTCAATCGAAGGATGCAGGAAACAAAAACGAGACTTGAAGAGGATCTGGCTCAATGTCGGGCTAAAATCACAGAATTCAGTGATTACATTCTATGACTCGAAGAATCCTTGTTCCGAGGAAGGATTATCATGGGACCAAGTAACCTTCAGGAAAGTTATGAAGAGAATTCCTTACTGCGAAATCAAATTCGAAGCTTGGAAAACACACTGTAGAGTTGTCAAGTACGAATCACTGAGCTAGAAGGAAATCTCCAAGGAACTATTGAACAGTGGCAAACATCGAATGATTTCTATGAAGAACAGAGTGCAGATAGAAGCAACATGGTAGTCGAGGCTATAATACAGATGAGTGAAGTTGCCAGATACATTGGGGAATTAGCTGTCGAAGCAAAGGTCATCGAGCATCACATCAATCCGGTTTCTGAGTTTAGAAGAACATGTCTTGGTTGATTAAAGAAGTTGTCGAACTTAATCGGAGGGCTAGGCCGTATCTGTAGAAGTGAAATATTGTGTAATAAAAACTTTGTGTTCCAATGGAAGTTGTTCTATGATAATTAACTTTTTGAGATCAATACCTTTTGCATACATTCATTCTGCATTGCATTTATTTTAAATATTTTGCATTAATACATGTATTCATTCATTAAAACACCAAAAATAATGTAAAATATAATTTTTAATCATTGTAGTTATTCTGGCATTCAACTCACACTCGTACGGTACCCGGAATACAACTAAGAAAATAGAAGCTAGAATGATTCAACTTGAGCAAGAACAAAAACAAGCTCAAGAAGAAATGAGAGAGAGATTAAATAAGATGGAAGCAGAGATAACAAATTCGCAAACCGGTCTACTACAAAGGATGGAAGAAATGTTTAAGAAACATGCTATAGGTAGAAGGATCACGGATGGCCAAATAACGTCATCCGAGCAAGATTTATCATATCCTCCAGGGTTTGAACCAGGGGCATCACATCCTGCGGGGTTTACTTCTGATCCCCAGCACCCACCAGGGTTTACACCAGAATCTGGTCCTCCTCCTGGTTTCACACCTGTACACATCTTTGCTCACCATTCGGTACCTCAAGAAGCACGACCTCATGTATATGTCAGCAATGAGAATCAGCAGTACCACATGAGATCTGCATTCCCAAACAATTATCAGCCTGTTACTGAACACTTAACTCCAGATCTAAATGAGTTAGCTGAAAAGGAAAAAGCCAATGAACAAATAACTCAACAGTTGAAGAAATTGGAAGAAATGGTAAAATCAGTAGAAATGATTGAACCGTTCTATGGGTCTGACGCCAGAGAGCTGAGTTTGGTCCCAGACTTGATCATCCCTATAAAGTTCAAGGTTCCTGAATTCGAAAAATACAATGGAACCACTTGCCCTTCATCTCATATTACTATGTTTTGCCAGAGGATGGCTGGCCATGTGAATGATGAAAAATTATTGATTTACTGTTTTCAAGACAGTTTAACAGGTTTTGCCGCTAAGTGGTATAACCAATTAACTAGGGCTCACATCAAATCATGGAAGGACTTGGCAAAAGCATTCCTAGAACAGTATCGCCATGTTACAGATATAGCTCCTGATCGGTGGACTCTTCAGAATATGGAAAAAAGAAGTAATGAGACTTTCCGACAATATGCCCAAAGGTGGCATGATGTTGCTGCCCAGTTCCAACCCCCTTTACTCGAAAAGAAAGCTACTATAATTTTTGTCAACACTTTGAAAGCTCCATACTTGGGGTACTTACTTGGAAATGCCACCAAAAATTTTGCTGATTTGATCATCTCTGGTGAGCTCATCGAAAATGCTATAAAAAGTGGCAAGATTAAAGTAGCTGAAGGGTCTAGCTCCAAAAAAACCTGTATACCGGAAAAAGGAGAATGAAGTTGCAAGTGTCTACCACAAGAATACTGCAAATAGTGTCACAATAACCCAATCAAGGGCGGAGAAGAATGACATGAACACCGTCAGAAATAATTTCAAGAGACCTCGCAAGGAGAGAGAAAAAGTATCCTTCACACCACTACCCGTACCCTATTCAGAGATATACGCTTCATTATTAAAAGCAGATGTGGTACGTCCCTACCGTTTGACTCCTCTTCAACCACCGTACCCTCATTGGTATGACGCAAATGCACATTGTGATTTCCATGATGGAATTGCTGGCCATTCTATTGAGAATTGTTTTGCCTTCAAAAAGATAGTGCAAAATCTGATTAACACAGGAGGATTACAGTTTGACTCACCAGATGTAAAAAACACCCACTACCGAATCATGGAGGCAAAGGGGTAAATGCAATCCAGGAGGAGAATAGGAGGAAGGCAAAGAAATACGTTCAAGAAATTAAATCTCCCTTCAGTTGGGTATACCAACAACTCTGTCAGGCTGGCATGATTCGACAAGATCCTAAGCCAAAGATCAATGAGTGTGGACACTATTGCAAATATCACCAAGAAGAAGGACATGAAATTCAGCTTTGCCATGAATTCAGGGGGTTATTACAAAGATTGATGGATAATAAGGAGGTAGAGTTCTTTGAGGAAGATAAGGAAAAAAGAGAAGAATATGTCTTCACGACAGAAAATTCTGAGCCCGTTCACAGAACAAGTAAGCCAGTGGTCATTACTATGAAACCATCAGCAATGAATTCTGGGTCGTCAACACCAAAAGTTGTATTCACAGCTTCTTCACCATTCCCATTTAAAGACACCCGCAAGGTGCCTTGGAACTACACTGCCAATGTTTCATTGATAAGGGAATCTGGTTCGCTAGAGAAAATAAAGGTAGTTGAAGGTGAAGCACCAGGAGGCAACTTGATGACTGAAATAGTGAATGAAGTTGGTAACTTCACAAGAAGTGGGAGGTGCTATTCTCCCGAGATATCGAAAGAAGTAGACAAAGTGAAAGAAAAAGGAAAAGTTGCAGTGGTACCGCAGAAGATATTCAACGATGAACCCCCACCAATGATCAATGAGCCGGTAACAGAAACACAAGCTCAAGAATTCTTGAAGTTTCTAAAGCATAGTGAGTATAGTGTAGTTGAGCAGCTACACAAGCAACAAGCACGAATTTCGATTCTGGATTTGTTAATAAATTCAGAGGTACATCGGAATGCTTTACTGAGAGTGCTCAATCAAACGTTTGTGCCTGAGGATATACCAGTGAACAAGTTGGATCGAATTATAGGGCACATAGCTGCTGACAACTACATAACTTTCACTGATGATGAAATTCCTGATGGTGGAATGGGATCGGTAAAAGCCCTCAATATCACAACTAACTGTCATGGTCATGTCTTATCAGGTGTTTTGATTGACAATGGGTCTGCACTTAATGTTATGCCTATGGCCACATTAAGAAGGTTGCCGGTGGATAACTCACATATGAGGGCCTACCAAAACATTGTCAGAGCCTTTGATGGAACTCAGCGGGATGTGCTTGGAAAGATAGAGGTACTACTGTTGATTGGACCAACTATCTACAATATTGATTTTGTGGTTATGGACATCAACCCTTCATATAATTACTTACTTAGGAGGCCATGGATTCATTATGCAGGGGCAGTCCCTTCGTTCTTACACCAAAAATTGAAATTAGTGTCAGATGGTCAGTTTATTAGTATTGGGGCAGAGGAAGAAATTATTGCTTCTGTGACGACTGACGCCCCATATATTGAGACGGATGAGAATGCTCTAGAGTGTTCCTTCAGAGCCTTAGAATTTCTCACTGCTACT
Organism: Hibiscus syriacus; assembly: GCF_006381635.1. NCBI lineage: Eukaryota > Viridiplantae > Streptophyta > Magnoliopsida > Malvales > Malvaceae > Hibiscus > Hibiscus syriacus. Next base: position 2,784,246 of record NW_024062635.1, on the reverse strand, counting down.
TTTGTTGCTGAAGGAAACAAGATTCCTTGCCCACGTTTATCTGATTGTACTAAGATGATTGTGCGAGAGACTCTAGGAAAAGGAGCCAAGATAGGAAGGGGTCTTGGTAGATGCCTGCAAGGGACTTTATATCCCAAATTTGTCATGATGAAGAGCGATCGCTTTGGGCTAGGATTTAAGCCTGATTTTCAGCAAAGAAAGAAAGAAATGAAAAAGAGAGGTGAAATAAGAAGAGCTAGACTGAAAGGAGAGGACATTCTATGAGAGCATATGTCTTTTCCTTCTCTGATGAGCTCTTTCAAGTTTGGAGGAGTGTTTGATATAGAGCAACAGTTAACCAGAGCAATTGACGAAGAAGAGCAGATGAAAGACAGAAACTTGTTCAATGAAGCTATGTAGGGTTTGGTCATTAACATGATAACTGGGGATGATAAAGCAGGAAGATATTTGGCTGGAATCCGTCCTTGCTTCCCAGGGGAAACACTGAAAAATTGGACTGCAGAGGATCTCCCTATAGTTTTTAAGATTAATTCAGAGTAATACCCAGTACTAATCCTTATACTTGTGCCCGCAAGTATTAAGGAATTTTCATAAGGGCAGCTATGTTAACTCTACTTACTTTCAATAAAAGACAATCTTTTGTTTCTTAAATGACCATCATTATTTTACATTTTCATTCTTTATTCTTTATTCTTTACATTCATTTCATAAATTTTGGTCTTCTTCCAAATATATATTCGATTCAATTTTTCTCTTTGCACGTGTCACCATATCAATAGCATGAATGTTTCTGAATTTAATACTGAGATAAACTTTGAGCAGCCCATATGTTTGGAAGAAATCAATGAGTGTCAAGATGAGGTAGAATGTGATGTTCCTAACGAACTATTAAGACTGGTAGAAAATGAGGACAAACAGATTTTACCTCACCAGGAAGAAACTGAGGTTATAAACTTGGGAACTAATGAAGATAAGAGAGAAGTGAAAATCGGCAGCACACTTTCTGCTGAGATAAGGCAAGACTTGATAGATCTTCTTCGAGAATTCAAGGACATCTTTGCATGGTCTTACCAAGATATTCCAGGGCTGAGTACAGATATAGTAGTGCACAAGCTTCCGATAAAGCCTGAGTGTAAGCCAGTTCAGCAAAAGCTCAGAAGAATAAAGCCAGAAATGTTGTTAAAAATTAAAGAGGAAGTCATGAAACAGATTGATGCAGGGTTTCTTCAAGCAGCAAAGTATCCAGAATGGGTTGCCAACATAGTCCCTGTGCCAAAGAAAAATGGTAAAGTTCGCATGTGTGTGGATTACAGAGATCTTAATAAAGCAAGCCCGAAGGATAATTTTCCATTGCCTCATATAGATACTTTAGTGGATAACACTGCTGGTCATTCGTGGTTTTCTTTTATGGATGGCTTCTCGGGGTATAACAAAATAAAAATAAACATTGAAGACATGGAAAAAACCACATTTGTGACTATGTGGGGCATATTTTGCTATAAAGTGATGCCATTTGGTTTGAAAAATGCTGGGGAAACTTACCAAAGAGCTATGGTGACTCTTTTCCATGACATGATGCACAAAGAAATTGAAGTGTATGTGGATGACACGATTGCCAAGTCCAGGACTGAAGGTGAACACATTCAAAACTTGAGGAAGCTTTTCCAAAGGTTGAGGAAATATCAATTGAAACTCAATCCAACTAAATGCACATTCGGGGTAACGTTAGGGAAACTCTTGGGTTTCGTGGTTAGTCAAAAAGGAATTGAGATTGATCCAGATAAAGTAAAGGCCATTCAAGATCTTCCACCGCCTCGTACATAGAAAGAAGTTCGAGGATTCTTAGAAAGGTTAAATTATATATCTCGATTCATTTCACAATTAACTGAAAAATGTGACCCAGTTTTCAAATTGCTTCGAAAGAACAACCCCGATGTTTGGAACTACGAGTGCCAAAAGGCTTTGGAGATAATCAAGGGATATTTGTCTAATACTCCAATTCTGGTATCACCAGTCCCTGGTAAACCATTGATCCTTTATCTAACGGTCTTTGAAAATTCAATGGGATGTGTATTGGGGCAACATGACAAATCTGGAAAGAAAGAGAGAGCTATCTATTATCTAAGCAAAAAGTTCACTGATTGTGAGATTCGATACCCGCCAATTCAAAAGCTATGTTGTGCTTTGGTATGGACTACTCGAAGGCTCAGGCAATACATGTTATACCATACTACTTGGTTGATATCTAAGCTTGACCCTTTGAAATTTATAATGGAATCACCAGCTTTAACTGGTAGATTGGCTAGATGGCAGATATTGTTATCAGAATTTAACATTGTATATGTGAACCAAAAAGCAATCAAAGGGAGTGCCATAGCAGATTTCCTTGCAAGTCGTGCCTCAAATAATTATGAGTCCTTAAACTTTAATTTTCCAGACGAGGATCTGATGTGCATCACAACCAAGGAGGAAACAATTTCAGATGATAAATCTTGGAGGTTGTATTTTGATGGGGCATCTAATGCTTTAGGACAAGGAATTGGAGCAGTACTGATTTCCCCAGAAAATGTCTATTATCCTTTTACAAGCAGATTGGAGTTCTTTTACACCAAAAATATGGCAGAGTATGAGGCTTGTGTCATGGGGTTAAGAGCAGCTATAGAAAGAAAAATCAAAGTTCTCCAAGTATATGGAGACTCCTCACTAGTAGTGTATCAATTGCGAGGAGAATGGGAGACGAAGGATCCAAAGTTAGTGGAATACCGAAGATTGATCCTTGAATTGGTAAAAGAATTTAAAGATTTCACTTTCAATTATCTCCCTCGAGAAGATAATCAAATGGCTGATGCTTTGGCCACACTTGCTGCAATGTTCCAAGCAAATAGAAGAGTTGACATGATGCCAATTAATATGCAAATGTATAATACCCCGGCACACTGTTATAATATCGAAGAAGAGGTAGATGGTCGTCCATGGTATTATGATATTTTGCAATACATCAAGCATCAAACTTACCCACAATATGCGTCCGAGATCGATAAAAAGACAATAAGGAGAATGGCTGCCGGATATGTATTAGATGGGGAAATTCTGTACAAAAAAGGTAGTGATCAAGTTTTGATGAGATGTGTGGATGCCCGAGAAGCAAAAGGTATACTTGAAGAAGTGCATGAAGGGATATGTGGAACACATGCAAATGGGCTTTCTATGGCCAGGAAGATCATGAGATATGGATACCATTGGGCCACTATGCATTCAGACTGTGTTGATTATGCAAGAAAATGTCACAAATGTCAAATCTATGGGGATAAGATCCATACATCTCCGTCACATTTGCAAGTAATGACCACACCATGGCCGTTTTCTATGTGGGGCATGGATTTCATTGGGACAATTACACCAAAGGCTTCGAATGGACATCGTTTCATATTTGTGGCAATTGATTACTTCACTAAGTGGGTTGAGGCTTCCTCGTATGCAAATATCACGAGATCTACAGTTTGCAAATTCATAAAGAAAGAGATAATTTGTCGGTATGGATTGCCAGAAAGAATTGTCACAGATAATGCCACTAATTTGAATAACAAGATGATGATAGAACTTTGTACTCAGTTCAAGATAAAACATTCTAATTCAGTGACCTACCGTCCAATGATGAATGGAGCAGTGGAAGCAGCAAATAAAAATATTAAAAGGATCATCACAAAGACCACTGATACTTACAAAGATTGGGATGATAAATTACCTTTTGCCTTGTATGCATATCGAACTACAGTGCGGACTTCGACAGGGGCAACACCTTTCTCTTTAGTATATGGGATAGAAGCAGTCTTGCCAGTGGAAGTAGAAATCCCATCACTTCGAATTTTGAAAGAGGTGAAGTTGGATGAGGCTGAATGAGTTCAGGCTCGGTTTGACCAATTGAATCTCATTGAAGAAAAGAGATTAAAAGCTATTTGCCATGGTCAGATGTATCAGAAACGGATGATGAGAGCTCATGATAAGAAAGTTCATCCAAGAGAATTTTGAGAGGGTGATCTAGTGCTAAAAAAGATCCTGCCAATTCATAAAGATTTCCGAGGGAAATGGATTCCTAATTGGAAAGGTCCATATGTTGTCAATAAGGCCTTCTCTGGGGGAGCGTTGATCTTGGCAGAGATGGATGGAGAAAAATTGAGAAATCCAGTAAACTCAGACTCTGTCAAGAAGTACTATGCTTGAAGAAAAAAAGAAACAAATAAAAAGATGAAAAAAAATAAAAACAAAAGAAATAAAAAAATGAAAAGAGAAAAATGAGGGTTTGAGATAAAATCTGCAAAGGACATCTTGAAACCAAAGGAAGACTTTGAGTTGAAAACCTGAAAAGGCGGCTCAAAAGCATTTTGAGATTAGGCATCAGACAACTAAATCTTCTTGAGGGTCTGATATTTTGAGAGAAGCTTCACATCTATAGACATTTTGGTAATTCTCGAAGTCCTCCAGACAGAAGCTCAACTCAACAGTTATATCAAGTGGATTGATTCAGGAACATTCGTGCTAATGATCCATAAGGACATTTTACTTATGGTTTTAAATTTCCATTATTCATGTGATTGCCATAACTTTGTAAATTCAATTTCTTGTCAGTAAATTCGAAGTTTGTTATTTCAAGTCCCAATTTTATTCATTCTTCTTATAAGTAAGTAGATTGATATGGCATTAAAAAATAAAAGATTTTTGGTATTACTCTGAATTAATACTTCCATATCAGAGATTCTAACCCTAATGATCAAAAAGATTAGGGTATGACATGGCCAAAGAAAATGCATGTGAGTTGAGAAAAGAAAGTACATTGAAAACAATGATATTTTGATACGCTGATAAAGATGAGCAGTTAAAAAGGAAACATAAAAGGATTTGCATGGGAACAAGAGAAATGAGAATTTGCATAAAATAGGCCAAGCAAAAGGTAGAGTGCAAACGAAAGGACAAATGACACATTTAAAATGAAGATTTGCAGGACCACAAAGTTCATAATATTAAAATGACATCATGCATACATCAGTAAGCATCTATGAATAGGAGCATGCTCATTCATTCATATTCATTGAAATGCTTTGAATGTTTTGACAGAAATTCAGAGAGAGTCAATAACTATTAAGATCCATCACAGAAAGAGATGGATCAACATTTCCAATGGAGAGTTCATAATGAGAAGAACTCATCCGACAGAGGGAGAAAAAGTTCATAATGGGAATAGCTTGTTCGACCTATCACTCGATTCATGGCATTTCGAATCAGTGACACCTCGCTTGAGGGATTAATATTTCCAATAGAGAGTTCATAATGAGAAGAACTCATCCGACAGAGGGAGAAGAAGTTCATAATGAGAAGAGCCTGTTCGATCTATCACTCGATTCACGACATTTCGAATCAGTGACACCTCGTTAGAGGGATTGACATTTCCAAAAGAGTTCATAATGAGAAGAACTCGTCTTAAAGGAGAAAGTTCATAATGAGAAGAACTTGTTCCTTTCAAGTCCACCACAGAAATAGGTGACTCAATATTTTTAGTTGAGAGTTCATAATGAGAAGAACTCATCCAACGAGGAAGAAGAAGTTCATAATGAGAAGAACATGTTAAACCTTGCATCAGTATTTCCAGGGAAGAGTTCATAATAAGAAGAACTCATCTAAAGAGGAAGAAGAAGTTCATAATGAGAAGAACTTTTTCAATCCAATGCTTTACAACGAAGGATATCCAAATCAAACGCTAAACAAAAAAAATGACCGAACAAAAACTGATTGTCTTTTTCATCTTTCCCCTATTCTTGTCAACACAAGAATATGCAAAGAGGGGCAACTGTAGACACCCGTTTTTATCTGGGTCAAAAACATATTATTAAATTATTATTATTATTATTATTATTATTATTATTATTATTATTATTATTACAAATTTATGTTTTTGCAGGCTACATTACAGACAATACAAGCCTAAGTGGAGATAGAACCAGCAATCTACCACTATAACATCAACCCAAGCCCAATTATGATTTTACCCTAATTATAGCTGCCAGCGCCACCTTGCCTTAACCATTGGATCTGGACCCATCCAACGGTCCAGATTGCTAAAAGGATAGGGTTTTAAAATCCTAAATATCTTCAACAGCCGTCAACATATGTTCAGCTTTCAGCCGTGAATGTGAGTCACGCCGTCAACTCCTGAGCCATTGTTGAACACGTCCGAATCATCACCATCACTCATGTCGGCCACCGAACAGCAAAAACAAACAAACAATATCAGCAAAGTCAAGAGCGTATCACCTAAATCATACCTAACCTGTCAATATTTCACCAAACAACAAAGAAAAATGAAGAAGATGATAAGGGGATTCAGTGAATACAATAGAGATAAGAACGAAGGGAATTTCAACGATAAAAGGGGGTTTATTAGCAACCATTAAAAAAAGCATCAACCAGAAGGGAACCAGAAAATAACTCACCAACACAAGGGGAAGAACAACGAGAGTGTTTTCATTAACAGGGGATAAAAAATCGAGTGAAAACAGATTGTAAGGGTCGGTTCTTCAACATATCAGGGGGATTCATTGTAACAAAAAAAGAAAAACAAGTGTGTAATTGCATAATTCAAAATTAGAAAAGACAATATAACTATTGTTTTGTTTCAAGATATTCTAAAATTTCTTTTGTTTTTTTAATTTGTTTTTGTGTGCTGTTTTATTATTAACAAAATAAACAGGGAAATAGGAGTAGTATTACCTTAGCCTTGAGTTGGATTCTTTGCCGAGGTTAAAGCAGTGTCGGAGTCTCGTCGGTCTCAGGTTGTTACCGAATTGAGGGGTCGAAGCTTTCATTTGTTCTGGGTGTTCGTTTAGTGCCTAAGGTTTATCTAGTGAAGTTCTAGAGAGGGAATCAAGGTGGTTAGTTTAGGGTCTGGCCTCATAGGTCGCCTCTGTCGGTAGTCAGAGCGTGGAGTGGCCACCAAAATATGGTGGCCGGCTGCAGTTCGTTGGACTTTTGAGGTTTCGTTCTTGAGAATGAAAGATTGGTGCCGCATGGTATGGAGAGGGAGAAGAGTTAGAATAACATGTTATGCTTTAGTTTAGGTTAAAATTTATATATTTAGGTTATATATTAAAAATTTAGGATTAATTATCACTTAGCCACCGAAACTTAGAGGTAGAATCATCTTTAATAGCATATTTTCACTTTAGTCACTAATAAGGATTGTTTTTAAATTTAGCTTTTTGTATTTGTCCCGATTTTGTTATTTTTCAGATTTCGGTTTTAGTTGTAATGTTTAGGGTTATTTATATTAGGGTCATCATATTTTTATTTTCAATTCATTTATGTCATCAAATCAATGTTTGCATGTTTATAATTTTGTTCCTTTATTTTATGTGCACTCAATTTCAGTCCCAAGCAGTATTATTGTATTTAAACATTTAACTTCAATTTTTCGCATGTTTCTTTTTAGTCCTTCGTGTGTTTATGGTTTATTCTAAGTTTTAGTCTATTTCAATTATTTGTTTATATTTAAGGTAGTAAAGTTTTATTTAATATTACTTAATCCTCATTTTAATAAATATAATTATTTTCTGAAACTTGTAAGTTGTTATGTTATTTTTTTTATTTGTTATTTAAATCATATTTGTTCATTAAGTATTACTATGTATATAGTATATATTTTTTAGTTATGAAAATATGTATAATTTTAATATTAAAAGGTCATATTGTAGTATAATTTTGCATATATTATTTGTTAATTCAATTATCATTAATTTTCGCATGTTAGCCTATATGTATATATTAATTGAATGTTAATTATTAACTTTTTGACTTTTGTTGCATTATTGTTTGTTTATGAAATTGGCATTAATAACCCATGTTTTGAATTCATGTTTTACAATATTATTTATATAATAATGCAAAACCTAACCTTTTGGAGCTTCCCACATCTTCCTTGAAAAATCTAGACCATCACTTTAAGCTTGATTTGAATTTGGTTAACGTGATTAGCATGTATATATTTAATGTTTATTTCTTTTGTATGTTATTATTAGAATGTGTGTGTATATTTTTCTTAACAATATTTAGTTATTATTAGTTTTTTTATTGTTTATAAATTACATATATAGTTTTATTCATTTTGATATATAAATTAGGTACAAGGCATTTTTTAATTAATATTGTATGTTATCTTTATGTGCATAACTCGACATTATTAAATGTTATGTTAATATTTGACTTTGTGCATAATATTTATAAATATTACATATTGATTTAACGTATTTGTGTATTTTTTATATTATTATTTTTCTATGATGGTTGTAAATATATCGTTTTAGTCATTGTTTTAATTTGGTTTAATTGTGATTTAGCCTTCAAGTTTTTGATTTGTTGCACTTTAGTTCTAAATTTCATTTTTGGATTATTTTCATTTTAGTATCTGTGTTATTTAATGTTTATATATTTTTTTATTTTGGTTTATTAACCCTTTAAGTTTTTGTTCTAATTATTTTGGTTCTTATAAGTTTAACTACTTATTTTATTTTATTTATTTTCTTTAAGTTATTAATCTGAAGTAAATTAATTAAATTTCAATAAATGGATCATGTTTTAACTTTATATTCAATTCAGGATTTCCACCATTTAGGACAACGTGTAAGCGAAACAATACTAATTTTGGGCGTTGTGGGGGTGCTAATCATTCCCCACGCGTAACCGACTCCCGAACCCGTTTTAATCGAATCTTTGGTAACGCAGACCAACTTTTGTCTTAAAAAATGATTTTTCTTAAAATTATTTTTTAAAAGACGATTTTAGTTATTCGACCTACCTAACCCAAAGGTCGATGGCGACTCTTTTCAACTTTACCCAAATTAATTCCAAATTACCCATTTTCACAAAATTAAAAATCTTAACTGTTTTCTAAACAATTAAACGATTGTCTCCGCCGGAAAACAGTTACGACAGTGCGGAAGCTGAGTTGCAAGGTGATGATATGACAAACCTTCAGTTAATAGATTCATTGAAAGAAAAAGTGAGTTACTTGTTTGGTGGCTCTACGGTGAAGCCAATTCCAATTTCACCTGAACTGAGACAGTATCAACACGTCCGTGATGACTCTTCAAGCCCAGAAAAGTTGGCAAATAAATTTCATCTAACGTAGCATACAAGGGCGATTGGATGAAACGCCCAATCTCTGATGATGAGGTTGCATGGCTTGCTAAGTTGCTTATCTGGTTATCCAGTTGGTTGAACAGAAGCCTTGGTCTAAACTGCCCAGATGGCAGTCATGTTGGTCCTAAGTGGTCCTATGTGGACGTTCCTGGTGATGCAGTAAACCTGAGCGGACCAGGTGAGACCATGAAAACTCTGGTTTGCTTAATTGGTTCTTGGCTATCGGTGATGGGTAAAGTAACAAGAAGATTAATGAGGCAACATGGTTTAAGGATAAATCTTAGGTCCAAATCAAAGTGTGAAGCAAAGAAATTAATTTTGCAAGCCCCTTTCTCTCTCTCTACTTTCCTAGCTCATACTTCTCTTCCTTTGGTCCAATTTTCTTTCAATGGTGAAGATTACTGTTATGTGCAGAACTCTAAATCTCTTGCATTGATGAAAAGAATGATGTAACACCCTGACTCGAACTCGACCCAGATACGAATTCGAGGTGTCACATTTGACTTTTCAAAACATAAGAAATTCACAAATAAGAATAAATTTGACTTTTCAAAATATAAGAAATTCACAAATAGGAATAAATTTAAAATTTATTATTCCAATAAAGACAAAGAATTTAATAATATTCTAAATAGAAAATCATTTCACATAAAATCTTAATAATTCACATAGATAACCAAAAGTAAGAGTTTATAACATACAAAATATATATAAGTTTACAAAATTGATCAGAGCATTTCAAATTAAACGTATATTACATGCCAAATGTTTACAAAATGAATAAAACCTACATTTAATTTGTTTTGATATGATCTTCTGAAGTGTATGCTATCCTCAACACAAATCAATCTTCAGTTTTCTTCCAACCTACACGTGAGAAAACACACTATAAGTCGATGACTCAATGAGGCAAAACTAATAGTGTTAACTTAGTAAGCAAAATCTTATTTGTTATATTCAAGATATTTTACAAAGAGTTTTCATTATTTTTCGTATCAAAATTTACTTATTAATACTTTCACTTAGTATGCCTTTGTTCCAAATGCCCAAGTGTACTACTGAGAACGCTAGGTATTTGAGTACTATGAGGTTGTGCACTAATGCTGTCACCACAGCTCGTAATTTGCATCGAAGTGCTATATATTCGTCCTGAAGGACCACATAGGGTTGCACCGAAGTGCCACATATTTGTCCCGTAGAACCACATAATTGTCCCGAAGGACCACAAAGACCCTCGACTCTTGGCATGCCAACTATACCTCTAATCCTCAAACATATACTTTGGGCTATTAATCACATAATATTGTTCAATCCTTATTCAAAGTATTTCTTATTCACATAATTTCATTCTCATAGAGTTTGTTCACATTCACTGGTTCAAAGTTCACATTCACTTATAACATATAATCATAAAACATAGTTTGCATAATGTAAATTAAATACAACATTGAAATCATAAAATGAATATAAAGTTTTCGATCGAAAACACGGTGGTTGGCTTATCGCAAGCCTTCCTCAATTCTATTACGAGAAATAGAAGTTGCACTCACCTTTGCCTCACTAACGTCTAATCCAAATCCTTTCGAATCAATAATCAAATTGACAAACTAATTGGAAATCAATAACGTTCAATCACTACACCAAAACAATCTAAAATCAATATCGTTATTTAACTCAATTATATTGAATCATAATAACTTGAGATACAAGAAACCCTATATTTCATTTCATGCTTAGAGGTATCGGTACCACCCTAAGGGTACCAATACCGCCCTTCAGGGGTATCGATACCTCCGTATGTACCGATACCGAAATAGGTTCGATGTTTCAAGGGTATCGATACCTTCTCAAGGTACCGATACCAATTTAGCATTCGATGTTTTAAGGGTATCGATACCATCCTTCAGGTATCGATATTGATACCTCTATCAACAGGTATTGTTACAACCCTCTACAATTATTCATATTTAACCCATAAGGTATCGATACCTCTACAAGGTACCGATACCCTAAGCCCAAAATGACCATTTTTATCCCAAAAATCACCCAAAAATCCTCCCAACACTCTCCTAAACAGATACTTTAAGTTTATAAACTCACCTTTATACTTCCAAACCAACTTGTACACATTTATTACTCTCAAACATCCAAAATTCTCATTTGAACACTTGAATCTTTAAATCATACAAAGATTTCAACCATGTTATTAACCAATTTTAACACTCCTAACCCTTTAATTAACCTATTGATAAGTCAAATATTTCATTAAAACTTCAAAAACTACTCCATAACAAAATTTTATCTAAAAACCCATTTTGCAAGTCCATCTCTAAAACACGCATATAGTTGTTTTGATGTAATATAAGCTTTCTTTAATCTTATATACTACCCGAAATTTCATTATCAACTCAAATATTAAAGTAAAACTGAAAAATTCACGTTCTTACCTTTGAAGAGGGAGCTCACGTAGAAGAAGGAAAGAGAAGTAAATTGTTCCAGAATTAATTTTCTTGCTTCCCATACCACATGCACATCTCCAATAAAAGGAGGATAAAAACCTCTAGAAAAAGACCATATTACCCTCTTCATTAAACCAAAATTTCCATTAAACCCTACACATAAATTTCACTATAAATCCTTGAGTTTACAAATTTATTCTAATTCAAGCACTGAGTTTAGAAGTTCTTCAATTTTGGTCACTGACCCGATGATTGAAATATTACAAATCTCCCCCTTAAGAAAATTATTCCTCGAATTTTCATTGCACAAAAAGGTGGGGATATTGCTTTCTCATATCCTCTTCACGCTCCCACGTAGCTTCTTTTACTTTATGATTTCTCCACAGAACCTTTACTAATGGAATCGTCTTATTCCACAACTGCTTAGTTTCAGAAGCTAGAATCTGAACATGTTCTTCCTCATATGTCAAATCAGATTGAACTTCTATTTCATCTGGAGTTATGATGTGAGCAGGATCAGACCGATACCACCGAAGCATAGACACATGGAAGACATTGTGAATATTTTCCATCTCTGGCGACAACGCTAACTGATAAGCTACAAGTCCAACTCTTTACAGAATTTCATAAGGTCCAATGAACATTGGACTTAACTTTCCTTTACGCCCAAAACGAAACACTTTCTTCCAAGGTGATACCTTTAAAAACACCTTATCGCCTACTTGAAATTCAATCTCATTTCTTTTTAAATCAGTGTATGACTTTTGTCTGTCCGAGGCAACTTTCAAATTGTGCTGAATCATCTAAACTTTTTCTTCCACTTTTTTAATCAAATCCGGATCATGAACTTCTCGATCCCTTAATTCATACCAATTAAGTGGGGTTCTGCACTTTCTTCCATACAATGCTTCTTACGGTGCCATCCTGATACTGGATTGATAACTGTTATTATAAGCAAATTCAACGAGCGACAAATATTTTTCCCACGATCCAGCAAAATTGATCACACACGCTCTCAACATATCTTCCAAAAATCTGAATTGTTCGCTCTGATTGCCCATCAGTCTTTAGATAAAACGTAATACTAAAATTCAATCGGGTACCCAAAGCTCCTTGCAAAGATTTCCAAAATCTTGAAGTGAATATGGGATCACTATCAGAAACTATCGAAATTGGAATGCCATGAAGTCGCACTATCTCTTTAATATACAATTCCACATATTTCTTCAAAGAGAAATCCGTCCGCACAGAGATGAAATGCGCTGTCTTTGTAAGACGGTGCACAATTACCCAAATTGAATCCTTTTTACCAAGAGATAAAGGCAAACCCGTTACGAAATCCATCGTAATATTTTCCCATTTCCACTAAGGAATTGAAATGGGTTGCAACATACCCGAAGGCACTTGATGCTCAACTTTTACTTGTTGACAATTTAAGCATTTTTCTACAAATTATGTAATATCTTTCTTCATGCCGAGCCATAAAAAACGCTCTTTCAAATCTTGATACATCTTATTTCCTCCTGGGTACAATGTTAAGGGACTACAATGTGCTTCATACAAAATATCTCGTCTCAACTCAAAATCATTAGGGACATACACCCGATTTTTGAAATATAAACACCCATTTGACTTAACCTCGAAGTTCTTAAGTCCACATTTCTCTACTCGATCAAACCAAGCAAAACACTTATCATCTTTCTTTTGCAACTCCTTGATCCAATCTAACAACAATGGTTTTAACCATAACTCAGCCATCAATGCACCATTTTCTTTTAACTTTATTCTAGCGTCTAAACTATACAAAGCGGTAAAAGTCTTCCGACTAAGAACATCTGCTACTACGTTAGCTTTCCCTAGATAATAATCAATGATCGCATCATAATCTTTTAAAAATTCCATCCACCTTCTTTGCCAAAAATTTAACTCCTTTTGAGTCAACAAATACTTCAAACTCTTGTGATCCGTGAAGATGTAGCAACACTCACCATACAAATAGTGCCGCCAAATTTTCAATGCAAAGACCACAACTGCTAACTCCAAATCATGCATCGAGTAATTCTTTTCATGTGGCTTCAACTGTCTCGAAACTTAAGCAATTATCTTCCCATCTTGCATCAAAACACAACTCAAACCATTATGGGAAACGTCGCTGAAAATCGTAAAATCCTTGTTTGATTCTGGTTGTACCAACACTGGAGCTTCAGTCAGAACTTTCTTCAATGTTTCAAAGCTCTTCTGGCAATCAAGAGTCCATTCAAAATGTATATCTTTTCTTAATAATTTGGTTAAAGGCAGAAATATCATCGAAAAGTTCTTGACAAACCTCCGATAATAACCTGCGAGACCCAAGAAACTTCGAACTTCCGACATATTTTTCGGAATCTCCCATTCTAACACATCTCTAACTTTTTATGGGTCTACCTAAATTCACTCAACAAAAACCACATGTCCAAAAAATACCACTTCCGATAACCAAAACTCACATTCGAAAAACTTTACATAAAGCATCTTATCTCGCAACGTTTGAAGAACTACATGAAGATAGACATCATGCTCCTCTTTCGACTTAGAATACACTAAGATGTCATCAATAAAGACGACCATGAACTGATCAAGGTACAGTTGAAAAACTCTATTCATCAGGTCCATAAAAGCTGCAGGTGCATTGGTTAACCCGAATGACATTACTACAAATTCGTAATGAGCATATCGAGTCCTAAACGCCATTTTAGGAACATCTTTATCTTGAATTTTCAGCTGATGATACCCAGAGCGTAAATCTATCTTTGAAAACACTGTCGTTTTCTTGAGTTGATCAAATAAATTGTCTATCCTCGGAAGATGATACTTGTTCTTTATGGTCACCTTGTTAAGTTAGCGATAATCTATACAGATGCTCATTAAACCATCTTTCTTCTTTACGAATAACACTGGAGCACCCCAATGAGACACACTAGGTCTAATGAATCTTTTATCTAAAAGCTCTTGTAACTGAGCCTTTAACTCTTTAAACTCTTTTGGGGCCATCCTATACGGAGCCATTGAAATCAGTGTTGATCCCGACATCACTTCAATCTGAAACTCAACCTCCCTATCTGGAGGTAACCTACGCAAATCATCCAGAAATACGTCTGGAAACTCTCTGAATGTCGGAATATCTTCAAGCTTACTTTCTTTAACTCTTGTATCGATTACATTAGCAATGTACGCTTGACATCGTTGCAACATCAACTTCTGAGCTGACATCACCGATATCACATTAGCTAAAGGATGGATTTTTTCGCTGACCACACTAATTTCCAATCTCTCAATACTTGTTAACTGCACTTGCTTAAGTCAGTAATCTAAGTTGGCATAATAATGATAAAGCCAGTCCATCCCCAGAATAACCTCAAATTCATCAAAGGGTAATTCAATTAGATTAACAGGGAATTCAATTCCCTGAATCCTTATGGGACACCCTTTACAGACTTGTCTCACCAGAGCACTATTTCCTAATGGATTCATCACAATTATCTCACTACGAATAGGTTCTAATGGAAGGCTCAATTCTTTAACCAATTTACTACTGACATATGAATAATTTGATCGCGATTCAATCAAAACTAAGACAAATTTATCAGCTATCTGAAAAGTACATGCAATGATTTCTGGGCCATCACAATCTTCACTGGTCTTCAAATTGTAAACCCGAGTGGTAGAATGCACTTCAGGTTGAGCAGTAGACTCGGATTGATTCATTTCTCTTCCTCGACCGCTTTCTCTCACTAGTGTAGCCATATATCTCTCTGTCTGGGCAGGCTCTCCAATCATCATTGGGCAATCTCGAATAAAATGCCCTTCCTCTCCACATTTAAAGTAAGATCCGAAAACCCGTCTGCATACTCCACTATGGTTTTTCCCACAGTGCTGACATTGTTTTGCTTATCTACTCCAGATTCCACTGAATAAGCTTGTCTTGCTCTTCTCAGATTTTATCCTCTACCGGAGGATGCTTCAGATTCTGTCCTGCTTTGAGGTCGAGAACTTAAACCTCTACTCTTCTTTGATTACGAAGAACCGGATGATGCACCAGATCTTTTATTCCATTGCGTCCGCTGCACCACAAACCTTTCATTTTGAGCTCGTTCTAAAGCTTTAGCTCGGTTTAAAACCTCTTGGAATGAAGAGAGGTTAAGTGCCAATAATAACTCTTTTAATCGATGTCTTAACCCTTCCACAAACCAATCATATGAGTCTTTCTCTGTAGGAACTAGCTCTGCAGCAAATCGACTCAACTTGTTAAATTTGCACTCAAACTCATACACCTTGCGATTCCCTTGCTTTAAGCTCATAAATTCATGCTTCAGCTACCAGATTAATTGATCCACTATATATTAGTTCTTAAACTCCTCCAGAAAGAATGATCAAATCACCTGATCCCTTGAAGCTCTCATAGTCATGTTCGACCACCAAATTCTAGCTTGCCCTTTTAATAGAGAAACTGCACCATCCAATTTCTCCATTTCAGAACAATGGAGATTCTCTAACATAACCTTCAAGTCATGAAACCACATACTTGCAATAACTGGACATTCTTCTTCTTCTCCCCTAAATTATGGTGCTCCAAAGCTTCTTAGCTCTTTAGGGACATTCATCTTAGGGACTGAGGAGGCAGACGGTTGGAAACGCGCCAAGATCGCGTCCAACGTCTGAAAGAACATCCCCTGATCTTGAACATGCACTTCAGGCTATGTCTGCTCCTTACCCGACCTCCTCGGGGGCAGGTGAGTTACTACTCTCCTTCATCCTATCTCCCGCATCACTTCGGGAGCCTTCAAAGTTCGACATCTATTAAAATCAATTACTAAAAGTATTAGTGAGGATAACATATTGATCCCTTATCAGATCAGAAAGACTTTATTAAAAATTGGCATGTACACTTTTTAAAACCAAAACGACTTTATTTTGAACTTAAAACCACTTAAACCATAGCTCTAATACCATTAAATGTAACACCCCTGACCCAGATACGAATTCGATGTGTCACATTTGAATTTTCAAAACATAAGAAATTCACAAATAGGAATAAATTTAAAATTTATTATTCCAATCAAGATAAAGAAAATAATATTATTCTAAATAGAAAATCATTTCACATAAAATCTTAATAATTCACATAGATAACCAAAAGTAAGAGTTTACAACATACAAAATATATATAAGTTTACAAAATTGACCATAGCATTTAAAATTAAACGTATATTACATGCCAAATGTTTACAAAATGAAAAAAAACCTACATTTAATTTGTTCTGATATGATCTTCTGAAGTGTATGATATCCTCAACCCAAATCAATCTTCAGTTTTCTTCCAACCTACGCGTGAGAAAACACACGCTAAATCGATGACTTAGTGAGGCAAAACTAATAATGCTAACTTAGTAAGCAAAATCGTATTTGTTCTTTTCAAAATATTTTATAAAGAGTTTTCATTATTTTTCGTATCAAAATATTCTTATTAATAGTTTCACTTAGTATGTCTTTGTTCCAAATGCCTAAGTATACTATTAAGAACGCTAGGTATTTAAGTACTATGAGGTTGTACACTAATACTGTCACCACAGCTCGTAATTTACACCGAAGTGCTATATATTTGTCCCGAAGGACCATATAGGGTTGTAATAAAGTGACACATATTTGTCCCGTAAGACCACATAATTATCTCGAAGGACCACATAGACCCTCGACTCTTGGCATGCCAACTATACCTCTAATCCTCGTACATATACTTTGGGCTATTAATCACATAATATTGTTTAATCCTTATTCAAAGTATTTCTTATTCACATAATTTCATTCTCATAGAGTTTGTTCACATTCACTGGTTCAAAGTTCACATTCACTTATAACATATAATCATAAAACATAGTTTGCATAATGTAAATTAAATACAACATTGAAATCATAAAATGAATATAAAGTTTTTGATCGAAAACACGGTGGTTGGCTTATCGCAAGACTTCCTCAATTCTATTTCGAGAAATAGAAGTTGCACTCACCTTTGTATCACTAAAGTCTAATCCAAATCATTTCGAATCGATAATCAAATTGTCAAGATGATTGGAAATCAATAACGTTCAATCACTGCACCAAAACAGTCTAAAATCAATATCGTTATTTAACTCAATTATATCGAATCATAATAACTTGAGATGTAAGAAACCCTATATTTCATTTCATGCTTGAAGGTATCGGTACCACCCTAAGGGTACCGATACCACCCTTTAAGAGTATCGATACATCCGCATGTACCAATACCGAAATAAGGTTCGATGCTTCAAGGTTATCGATACCTCCTCAAGGTACTGATACCAATTTAACATTCGATGTTTTAAGGCTATCGATACCATCCTTCAGGTATCGATACTACCCTTACTATATCGATACCTATATCAACATGTATCGTTACAACCCTCTACAATTATTCATATTTAACCCATGAGGTATCCGTACCTCTACAAGGTACCGATACCCTAAGCTCAAAATGGCCATTTTCATCCCGAAAATCACCCAAAAATCCTCCCAATACTCTCCAAAACACATACTTTAAGCTTATAAACTCACATTTATACTTCCAAACCAACTTGTAAACATTTATTACTCAAACATCTAAAATTTTCATTTTAATACTTGAATCTTCAAATCATACAAAGATTTCAACCATGTTATTAACCAATTCTAACACTCCTAACCCTTTAATTAACCTATTGACAAGTCAAATATTTCATTAAAACTTCAAAAACTACTCCATAACAAAATTTCATCTAAAAACCCATTTTACAAATCCATCTCTAAAACACTCATATGGTTGTTTTGATGCAATATAAGCTTTCTTTAAGCTTATATACTACCCGAACTTCCATTATCAACCCAAAGATTAAAGTACAACTGAAAAATTCACATTCTTACCTTTGAAGAGGGAGCTCACGTAGAAGAAGGAAAGAGAAGTAAATTGTTCCAGAATTAATTTTCTTGCTTCTCATACCCACGTGCACATTTCCAATAAAAGGAGGATAAAAACCCTTTAGAAAAAGACCATATTTCCCTCTTCATTAAACCAAAATTTCCATTAAACTCTACACATAAATTTCACTATAAATTCTTGAGTTTACAAATTTATTCTAATTCAAACACTGAGTTTAGAAATTCTTACATTTTGGTCACTGGCCCGATGATTGGAATGTTACAAATGATGCTTGAAGCATGGTCATTTTTTGGCTTTTATATTCTAGTTAGACGTGTTGAAGTAATTAATTATACGAAAATTGGAATTGGTGGGCATCATTAGGGTTGAGTATTTGATCGAGTTGATGAAAAAAATTCAGGTTAACTGAGTTTGCAAGTATCTTTTATCAAGTAAATTTTATTTAATAAAATTTTGAATCAAGCTGAAATTATGAAATTTGAATTTGAGTTGAATTTAATATATTTATTTAAATTTGAATTTTTATTTAAATTTAAATATCACTATTTATAATATTATAATATTGATCTATTTCATTTTAAATGATTCTCTCTAACATATATATTCTTTTTCACATATGTAGGTAAGAGTTTTATTTAATAAAAAAATTATTTAAAATTATATAATATATTTATATTATATATTAAAAATGTGACTAAGGGGTTGTTTGATAAAATAAAATGATTAAGCGCTGAATGATTCAATGGCCTGAATGATTCAAAGGCTCTGTATGAATTGGCTCTGAATGTGACATGTTGTTTGATAATGGTTCTGAATGTACAATCTGAATTATGAATATTTTCATTTTTACCTTCATAATGATTTATTATATTATAAGATATGATTGTTTAATAAGACAACATGTGAAAAAATAGGTATTATGGTAAAATACCGGGTGCTTAATGATTAGAATGTACTTTAATGTTGAATTATTCAGCAGTGTTTTACTGTTTCATTCAGCATAGTCTTCATTCAGAGGTGAGAATCAAACACACTGAATGCTGAACGGTTCAACATTCAGCGCTGAATGGTTCCATTCAACAGTAAACAAACGGCCCCTAAGATGAGTTTGTTTATTTTAAGAACCAAAATGTGAATATCTTAAAAATTAGGTGACCATAGTTGTAGTTTACCGTAATGATTATATATCAGATAATTCGACGTGGCTATGAGAAGTTAGAACCTCTCCTCTTGCCATGATGTCAAACATTCGAAACACAGAGATACTTGAAACTTCAGCCAATAACATGACACCGTGTCATCAAATGACCCAATACCGACAAGGGGTAAACTATAACAGTACCACCTAACTATAGCCTATTTTTATTTTGACTATTATTTTTAAATTATTATCAATTAGGTCATCTAATTATTTAAATACATTTAATCAGGTCACTGATCATTAACATTTAACGGAAGTGCTTACATAAAAATTAATAAAAATGGTATAATTACACTTCCGACTCTTAATATTTATATATTCTATTATTTTGATCATAATTTTAATTTAATAATATTTTAATATCTAATTAAATGATGAGACATGTCACGATTAAATTGGAACGTATTTTATTAATTTTAAATATTTATTTTAATTTATTTTGTGTCATGTATGACACGTGTCACTACCCCTAATGAAAAAATTGTCAAATTCCAGTCTGCAGTTGGAGAGGATCGAAACAATGACCATTGGTTGCCTTAATGCATGCATAAACCATTAGACTAGACGACCTGTTCTCAGCCTTTTACATATAATTTGTTTTTATCAAGGCAAATAACATAAAGGGATTTAAATTTGTTAGAGATTGCAAGCACCATAATTATTATATCAAATCCAATATTCGATTAAAATTTATAATATTATATATAAATATAATCATTAAATTATGTTTTTAAATAAAAAGAAAAATTTTGATTTTTATATTTTTAAATTATATTTACTTTTTTATGTAATTTCTTTATATATAATCATAAAATTATATTTTAATATAATTAATAATTTTAATATTATTTAATGATTATATATAAAAAATTAAAAATATAAAAATTATTAATTATGTTAAAAAATAAAATTATACTTTAATTATATATAAAATTAATATTGTTTAAAATTTGAATTCAAACTTTGATGTAATAATTTTAAGATACTAAATTTATTTTTATTTTAAATCTTATATTAACTATATTTTAAACAAATGACCATCTAGTTTAGTTGGCAGAGCACAAGGTTCTTAATCTTGAGGTCGTGGGATCGAGTCCCACGGAGGGCATTTCATAATTCGGAGGTCTCTTACGGAAGTTGCTCTCAACCTGATGTTGGGGGTAACCTACTATCTTACCTCCCCCTTACCCCATACATATGGGAAAAATGGATAGCCATTTTTTATATTAACTTTTTAAAATATATGAAATGTACATATTTATAAACCATTAGTTAAATTTGTTTAAATAATTTTGGTGCTTATATGTTCTCTAAAAAATGAAAGTTAGATTTATTTTATTGCTTTTCTTTTAATACAAAATACATTCAGTATATTGTAAAATTTGAACCATATATTAGTGTTGATTTAGAGGTAGAAGCATGCTATATTGTTCTTGAAGACCCAAGTTTGAACCCTTATAGCTGCCTCCTTAATTTCCTTTCAATTTATTTTCCTTAATCTAATTGTCTTCACTTTAAAACTTAATAAATGAATGTTGTAAAATATTATCAAATGCATGGCTAGCTTGATGGCTTAGGTGTGCATAGGGAGAGGAAAGGTTATTGGTTCAAGTCTTCTTTGGCTGCAAAAATATATGTTTACAATGTTTTGCTCTTTAAAAGGGTGGTACCTATTCGACAACATAAAATAAATATTTAAAATTAATAAAATTATGACCAAAATAATAGAATGTATAAATATTGAAGATCGAACGTGTAATTATATTATTTTTATTAATTGTCATGTCAACATTTTCGTTAAATGTTAACAACTAGTAGTCTGATTCAATGCATTTAAATAATTAAGTGACCTAATTGAAATGAATTTAAAAATAGTGGTCAAAATAAAAAAATAGTCTCTAGTATAATTTACCCTACCGGCAAGATCAAATTGGATGACTAAAAAGCCAACGAGTTACATTCTTTCTCCCGCGCATTGTTACAACGTCAGAAGATATCATGGCTAATTTGGTAATTCAAGTCTCCACCTATTTAATTCCCAGATCACCTACGTTAATAAGAACTAATGAAGAGCAACCAATTCCCTTTCTTTTTTTTAATTTTTTTCCGTTATGAATTTTTGTGATTAAAGTGTTGAAGTCTGATTAAGTCTCGAAATAGAAGAGTTTAATTTCAAAGTCGAGACCTCGTCGTCCATGGCCGCGCCCTTTTTCTGCACTCCTTTTTGCAACGGGTCATTTTACAAATAAATAAATATATACTGGGCTTTTGGGTTTTGGGCTTTATAGGTTATTAATATAATACGTTTTGCCTTGGAATTGTATGAGAAATATGATGAATGAAAGTGTTTGGCTTCCTTTCTCTCTACCATTATGCTTCTTCTCTACCGTTCTTATTCTATTTTCTTCCCTAAATCTGCAATTCTTCTCTATTTCTTCCCCTCTTCTATTTTTGTCTCTTACACTTTTCAACCCTACGTGTATCAGGTAACATTCTTTACAAAAATTCCTTTGTACTCAACTCTTTCACTGAATTTTTGCTTGTTTCATGAGAAAAAAAGTAAATTCACTAGGAAATTGAATATTGCTGCTTGGACAAGTGGCGTGAAATCTTAATGGAATTTAGGCTTTACTTTTTCATTTGATCTAGCATTGTTGAAGAATTTTAATAGGGGTCTCCTTAAGAGAGTTGATTTTGATTCCATTTATCTTGAAATTGCTCCGTTCGTAATCAACTTGTAAAGAAGCTTGTTCAGACTGCTGTGATCAAAGTGTGAGAGCAGCTATCTTGAATGCCGAATTGGGGAAACAGTTTACCGATGAAACTAGATTGATAATGTTGTGTAGTTTAAATGTCTCAGCATGTGCGTATCTGTATGTAATAATTTCTTATTGGTATAAATTCATGTAGAGTCCGCAAGATGATGTGAACCCATTTCAGATATTGGGTGGTGAAGCTCAAATAGTTCAGATACTTCCTAGCTTTTATCAAAGAATTTTCTTTTAATTTAACCATATGATCTTGTACCTGTAATTATGAAACTTCTTTTAAAAAATTATTGGCAATGTCTCTTTCATTTTCCAGATAATGCTGAAGCCACAAGAAAAGGTTATTGCAAAACCCGGTAGGTTATTTGGTCTCTGTTGTATTCCTTGGTTAGGTTAATACTACTATAGTTTTATGTTTTAAAATAGGAATATGATATTGATGCTATCATGGTGCAGGGCTTCATCACCATTGTAGTATTTTTGTGATCATAAGTATTATGATAAGTATATTGTTGGATGCTAGGGTAGGAGTTAAGCTCTATAATCTACAATTTGAAATGCTACAGGCTACAGCTTCCTATTGCAAAGAATATATTGTGTACAAATAGTGACAAGAAGTGTCAAAAGTTCGATAAAATGGAGAAGTTACTTTACCATTAAATTATCTACTCGTAACCTATTGTTTTTGCTTATAATTACAATCACATTACTCGTAACCTATTGTTTTTGCTTATAGTTACAATCACATTAGATCCTCTGCTGAAGAGCAGTAAGGAGAGCTGCTTGATCAATAAGATGATTGGCTTGCTGCATTATGTTAGTTATTTCTTGTTATCTTGGAGACTTTAATTCATCCAAAGTTGTGTTGAATTGTTACAAAATGCAGGCACCATGTGCTTCATGTCTGGGTCCATTGAAATGGAAAATACTTTTGTCCCTGAAAATGAGGTAGGCATGTGGCAGTGGCTTTTTGGCTAGAGTATAACTAGTATTACTCTTCGCAATAATGGTCCAAGTGATGGATTTGTTGGAATTGCTGCACCTTCTCTTGCAAGGGTTCTTCCGGTTTGTGTTTCAAATTCTAACAACTTTTTATTTACTTATTTATAGCACTTGTCAAGTTTGAGTGTTTTGTGGTACCAAATTGTGGTTTTGTTAGTGCCAACTTTGAGTTTTATGTTGTTTGTTCATGTTTTTTTTGCAGATTGATTTAGCAATGTTCGGTGGAGGGCATTTATGTCAGGTAGCTGACTTGCTCGTGGAAATTCATTTTTACTGCAATATTATCTTGGAATATTTACGCCATCTTGTAAACTTGTTTTGTAGCCAGATGCGTTTCTTTGCTCCATCAATGATGTGAAGGTTAATAATATAGTTGATCAGCGGCCACGGAATGTTGTAACTGGTGTAGAGGTGACATAAGAATAAGATACATAAATATTTTATGATTTTTTATTCTTCTCTTAGATGCATACACTAGCTGCGTTCAAAGATCTTTTCAGATGTATTTCAGTTTTTCTGTTTCTTTGGTTTATTCCTCAGTTTCTTTAAGCTGTGTGTATCTGTTTATTTGATGGATGTGTTGCTGGCATTGCAGGGATTTCTTAGACAGAAGTTATCTGGCCAGGGGCTTGCATTTATCCTTGCTGGTGGATCTGGTATGTAAATTTTCTTTTGTACATCTTTTAAGTTGCTTGAATTTGAAAGATAGCACATTGCAGGTCATGAAGGAGCATGTTTATTTTCTATTTTTTTTATGAACTTGTTCTTGTCTTCCCTTCCAGAAATGTTAATAGAAAGAGGGAAAAAACTCCTTATTGCTTAACCAACCGTTGATAGTATATTCCTTTTGTTACATGCAGTAAACTATTGAAGTTATAAATTTGTATGCATAGGTAACTGACCATTGGGATTCTGTGGGCTTCTTTCTTTTGCTAGTTGTGCAGAAAAATCTTGAGGTGGGAGAGGTATTGGCAGTTGATATGTCACGCATTGCGGCCCTTACCACTTCCATCGTTGTTCAAATCAAATACAATGGTCCAATAAGAAGAGCAGTGTTCGGGGTAAGCCACTTTCAGTTAGTATATTTCTACACTCGGTATGATTAGGGGTGTTCGCGGTTGGTTTGGATCGGTTTTTGGCTAAAAATTCATCCGATCCGAAAGTATAAATGTTTGCGGTTTTGATCGGTTTGTATGTTTCTAAAAAAAAAATCTGATCCGATCCAATTAAGTGCGGCTTGATTCTGTTTGGATTTGTGCGGTTTTTTAATTCTAATTTTTCAAAATATTTCTTGAATTTTTTTCATAAAAAAAGCATATGTATAACAAAAGTAAAGAGAATATATATTTTAACAAATGCAAGCTTGTGAAGTTTACAAAAAGAATATATATTTTAACAAATGCAAGCTTGTGAAGTTTACAAAAAGAATATATATTTTAACAAATGCAAGCTTGTAAAGTTTTCTCACATTAATAGTTCATCAGCAGTTTGTAGATGGAACCAAGATTTTTCATCTTTGGGCATAGATGAGTCCATTTCTTTTCCTTTTGTAAATTCAATATTGTCAAGATGTAAAATTGCAACAACCACTCGAAATATTGCTTCTTGGACAATGGTGGAGGACAAAATATCAAAGCATTGAAGCACAATGTGCCTTCCATTTGGTCTGTCCATATGTCATTCTTTGTCAACCAAATATACAAAAGACAAATACACAAAAGACAGAGAAACCACCCAAAGATAAAGACAAAATGAGGGCACTCTATAAAGACAGAGAAACTATATTCTAAAAATCAGAATTTGCACAATATAGAGTGCAATCAAATTAACACAATATAAAGTCTTGAAATTGTTCTAGTTATAACTTCATAGAAACTACTAAAAGTTGTGCAATTGTTCAAATTAAAAGCATTCTAGAATAGCAACTCAAGCCACAAGCATTCATATTGCAACAAATCACAGTTTAGATAAAGAAAAAAATACAATAAACTCCAACAGATTCCAAAACAACACTGACAGTACATTCAAAACAGTAACATGATCTAAAAACAACTCCAAACAACAGCAGCTCCAAACAGCTCCAAACAATATGATCCAAAGTCCACTGCATGTTTAAAGAAAGACATCCAATTAAAAGAAATAATCAATATAACTATTATTAAAAAAATTGCCAATTAAAAATATGATACCAAATCAACAACTAATCAGACTCCGCATCAGATTGCTCTTCATTTAGTTGCAGGATTGGGGCAAGATCTACAAATATTTAAAATATAACCAATTAGTATGACTTAAAATTAAGTAAAAAACAAATACACTACTATGAGGTACAATAAAAATACCTAGCTCAAGCTTTTCTAAATCCTCCACGAGCTCTTCAACATCAGTTGATATTGAGGAGGATCGACACCAATTTTGAGTGCAAATTAAAGCCTCAACGGTCTTAGATGTAAGAAAGCTCCTATAACAGTTAAGCACTCTACCTCCTGTGCTAAAGACAGACTCTGAAGCAACAATAGACATAAGTATGGCCAAAACATCTCTAGCTAATTGACCAAGAATGAGATATTTGGTAGAGTTCACTTTCCACCAATTCAAAATGTCAAAATTAGGATTGATTTTCTTATCCAATGCCTCAATGAGATACAAGTCTACTTCATTTTTATTCAAATTCTCACGAAGATCCATGTCTTTTTCAAACTCAACAACAAGTTCATCATCAATTGAATCAATGTTTATCTTTCTTTTTCATTAGATGCTTGAACACAAGTTTCAAGATGTCATTGATTAGCAAAAAACATATACTTCTCAAATATTTCATACAATTCCTCTTTCACCTTTTGACTCATAAATTCTGTAATATCTTTCTCATAAATCTTGTTCATTCCCTACTCAACAAAGCGAAACTTATTACGAGGATCAAGCACCACAACAACAAAAGTCAACATATTCATATTTTTCACATTCCTCCAATACTTATCATATTTAACTTTCATTTTTTCAATCATCATTCCAAACGTTAGATCACCACTTTCTATCATTTTTTTGAATGTAATCAAAGACAAAACATGTTCATTGAAATATTGAGAAGAGATAACATATTTTGTACCTGAAAGTTTTTCAGTTGTATAAAAAAAAATCTTCAAGAATTTAGCAAGGCATCTTGTAGTTTCCCAATCTTCATTATTTGGAATACCACCTTGCCACATCACATATTCAGTACATTTTCCCCAATCTCTTAAACACCTTTTGGAACTTTAAAGCACTTTCAAGCATCAAGTACGTGGAGTTCCACCTAGTAGGCACATCTAATTGCACAATACTTTTATCTTGTAGCCTAGCTTCCTTAATGCAACTTCTAAACTTATCCATGCGACCAGGAGATGCACGAACATATATAATTGCATTTCTAATTTTACTAATTGAAGAATTCCACTATTTCAATCCATCTTGAACCACAAGATTCAAGATATGAGCACAACACCTAATATGCATATGTTCTTCCTTTATAGTATGTGTATTCCAATCCTCCATTCTACTTTTCAAATAAGAGATTGCAACATCATTAGAGTTAGCATTGTCAACTGTGATAGTACAATCTTTACCTATTTGCCAACTCTCTAAGTATTTTTCAATTTTTCTACCAATTGTCTCTCCCTTATGATTTTTAATTTGACAAAAACTTAGAATCCTTTTATGAAACTTCTAATTTTCATCAATAAAATATGCAGTGAGACAAAGGTAATTCATATTTTGAACAGAAGTCCAACAATCAGTTGTGAGAGATACACCTTGATGTGTGTGATTAAACAAACTTTTTAATTTTTGTTTCTCACTTATGTAATGACTCCAACAATCCCTAGCAGCTGAAATCCTTCCCGGAATTGGTAGCTTAGGTTGCACAGTACTTTCCTTTCAACAATTGAAAAAGGAAGATGGGCAGGGAGGTAGCAATGTTTTGACTAGTGTTCATTTTGATGTTGATGCATGTAGACAAGCACTAGCTAGAATGATAATTGTGGATGAATTGCCTTTTAAGTTTGTTGAGGGGGAGGGATTTCGTTACTTTATGAGTAATGTGCAAATTAAGCTACCAATTCCGGGGAGGATTTCAACTGCTAGGGATTGTTGGAGTTTTTACATAAGTCAGAAACAAAAATTGAAAAGTTTGTTTAATCACACACATCAAGGTGTATCTCTCACAACTGATTGCTGGACTTCTGTTCAAAATATGAATTACCTTTGTCTCACTGCACATTTTATTGATGAAAATTGGAAGTTGCATAGATTCTAAGTTTTTGTCAAATTAAGGGAGACAATTGGTAGAAAAATTGAAAAATGCTTAGAGAGTTTGGAAATAGGTAAAGTTTGTACTATCACAGTTGACAATGCTAGCTCTAATGATATTGCAATCTCTTATTTGAAAAGTAGAATGGAGGATTAGAGTACACATCCTCTAAAGGGAGAACATATGCATGTTAGGTGTTGTGCTCATATCTTGAATCTTGTGGTTCAAGATGGATTGAAAGAGTAAAATTAGAAATGCAGTTAGATATGTCCGTGCATCTCTTGGTCGCATGGATAAGTTTAGAAGTTGTATTAAGGAAGCTAAGCTACAAGATAAAAGTATTGTGCAATTAGATGTGCCTATTAGGTGGAACTCCACGTACTTGATGCTTGAAAGTGTTTTAAAGTTCCAAAAGACGTTTAAGTGATTGGGGGAAAAATGTGTTGAATATGTGATGCTGCAAGGTGGTATTCCAAATAATGAAGATTGGGAAACTGCAATATGCCTTATTAAATTCTTGAAGATTTTTTTGATATAATTGAAAAAGTTTCAGGTACAAAATATATTACCTCTTCCCAATATTTGAATGAACATGTTTTGGCTTTGATTACATTAAAAAAATGATAGAAAGTTGTGATCTAATGTTTGGAATGATGATTGAAAAAATGAAAGTTAAATATGATAAGTTTTGGGGGAATATGAAAAATATGAATATGTTGACTTTTATTGTCGTGGTGCTTGATCCTCATAATAAGTTTTGCTTTGTTGAGTGGGGAATGAAAGATTTATGAGCAAGATATTGCTGAATTTATGAGTCAAAAGGTGAAAGAGGAATTGTATGAAATGTTTGAGAAGTATAGGTTTTTTGCTAATTAAGGGCAGCTTGAAACTCGTGTTCAATCATATAATGAAAAAAGAACGATAAACATTGATTCAATTGATGATGAACTTGCTGTTGAGTTTGAAAAAGACATGGATCTTCGTGAGAATTTGAATAAAATTGAAGTAGACTTGTATTTTATGGAGGCATTGGAGAAGAAAAGCAGTCCTAATTTTGACATTTTGAATTGATGGAAAGTAAACTCTACCAGATATCTCAATTTTAGTTAATTAGCTAGAGATGTTTTGGCCATACCTGTGTCTATTGTTGCTTCAGAGTCTACTTTTAGCACAGGAGGTAGATTGCTTAACTGTTATAGGAGCTCTCTTACACCAAAGACCGTTGAAGCTTTGATTTGCACCCAAAATTGGTGTTAATCCTCCCCAATATCAACTGATGTTGAAGAGCTCATGGAGGATTTAGAAAAGCTTGAGCTAGGTATTTTTATTGTACCTCATAGTAGTGTATTTATTTTTTACTTAATTTTTAGTCATACTAATTGGTTATATTTTAAAAATTTGTAGATCTTGTCCCAATCCCGCAACTAAATGAAGAGCAATCTGATGCGGAGTCTGATTAGTTGTTGATTTGGTATCATATTTTTATTTGGCAGTTTTTTTAATAATAGTTATATTGATTAATTTTTTAATTGGATGTCTTTCTTTAAACATGCAGTGGATTTTGGATCATGTTGTTTGGAGCTGTTTTTGGATCATGTTGTTGTTTTGAATGTGCTGGCAATGTTGTTGTTTTGGAATCTGTTGGAGTCTATTGTATTTTTTTCTTTATCTAAACTGTGATTTGTTGCAATATGGATGCTTGTGGCTTAGGTTGTTGTTCTGGAATGCTTTGAATTTGAATAATTGCACAACTTTTAGTAGTTTCTATGAAGTTATAACTAAAACAATTTCAGGACTTTATATTGTGTTAATTTGATTGCACTCTATATTGTGCAAATTCTTATTTTTAGAATGTGGTTTCTCTGTCTTTATAGGGTGCCCTCATTTTGTCTTTAGCTTTGGGTGATTTCTCTGTCTTTTGTATATTTGGTTGACAAAGAATGACATATTTCGAGTGGTTGCTGCAATTTTGCATCTTGGCAATATTAAATTTACAAAAGGGAAAGAAAAGGACTCATCTATGCCCAATAAAAAGTTCATAATTTTCTTGTTTTTTTAATAAAATTATTATTATCATTATTATTTTTATTATTACTGTTTTCTCTAGGAAACAAACGTAAAAAATGGTTGTTTATTACAAATTTAAAAGTGCGAGAGATTTTGATTCAATGTACATAGATGGTCCGTTTCTAAGTATTGGTACTTTGAAAGAAAAAAATATTTTAATCAAAGCACTTGGGCAGGGGTACAAACTTCGACCTCGTTGTCACTAATGCCCAAACTAATGAAGGTTGGTCTTTGCTCAATGCATTCAAATTCTTATTTTTCGTTAAATCTATCATAAAAATATCAGTTAGGAGCACCGCCAAATCTTCCATTTGATGTTAAGAATTAAGATAAACTTTTAGCAGTTGTCTCCGTTCATGAAATAGCCTTTGTCTATAGTGTTTTATAGACTTGTTTTATCTTTTCAATTTCAGAATATCTGGAAGGCCTCGCATGCCCATTGGTGCTACACCAGAGTACTATCTTAGTCCTTTAGATGCCAAACAACTTAAATGTTTTAATTTTAGTGATCTTGTTAAGAAAACAAGTATCTAAGGTTCAGTTAACTGCATGAACTTGATCAGTTGTGTGTTTAGGTTGGTTCTGACCTTTGGTGGCTACTAGCGTGAGAGAACACCTAATTCTAGGTTTGCACTTTTTTATGCTTCACGGGCCGAAGGTGGCAGATCAGATTGAGAATGCACAATCAGAAAAGAGTAACTTCCTGGATGCTGATTCATCTGTTCCAAAATATGTAAGCTTTGCTTCCGACATATTTTCCTTGATGAAAATGGGTTTGTCTTTGCGCTACTCATGTTGCCAATTTGCCTTCTACGAATATTGACTTTATTGTGCTGGGCTTGTCTTTTTACTTGTAGCCTGAAGACTCAGAATGGGATGAATTTGGAATGATTTGTATTCAATCCCTGAAACGCTGCCAGTCCAGTCAAGCAATCCACTTCCTGATGCTCCCCCTACCGATAAAGCTGATGAGGAAAGAAAGATTAAGGCTTTAATCGATACTCCTGCCTTGGATTGGCAGCGGTGAGATAAATGCTATTTCTTTATTTTGTTTTTTGTTACTTCTATTGATGCAATGTCCATTCTTAATTGTTTGGGCTTGCAGCCAAGGTGCAGATGGCTTTGAACCTGGTAGAGGCTTTGGAAGGATGGGCGGACATGGTTTTGGTGATTTTCTTATGCCCTTTTTGTCTTCATTGCATCGTTTATCATGGTGGGGGTTTCTTTGTGGGTGGGGGCATTGCTTTGTGTATGGGATGTTCACTTTATATTGAAGTTTTATCTCTGGAATTTTTAAGTTTGATCGTTTCTGCTACTTATTATTTTGTTTTAAGTGTGCCTTGTGCTTTTGCATGTGAGATATTAGTTCTGTGGTTGCCTATTTAGTGTGTGCATGTGATTGTGCTAGCCTTGTCCATAGTCGCATCATTTAAGTGTGAGCTTGTCAGTGGACAATGCGTCTGGAGATTAGTCGCAGTTGAAACTCTCACACAAATAGCAGTTTCGTGTGTAAACCTGTTTATGCTTGACAGGGCGATAGCTTTTATTCGCATTTAGCTCAGTAGTTTTTGAAATTTTGTGGGGTATTTGATTGCTGTAACCTTTCTTCCAAATAGTATCTTGAGCTGCAGTTTTTGTTTTTCTCATTGATATTGATTAGGATTGGAGCGCAAAACGCCTCCACAAGGCTATGTTTGTCACCGCTGCAATGTGCCTGGTATGTTGAATTTATTTTCCTTTTTCGTTTGCCTAGATTATACTTTTTGGTGAACCTGTGGTTATTGAATTTGTGATGCAGGGCATTTTATTCAGCACTGCCCCACAAATGGTGATCCTAACTATGATATTAAAAGGGTGAAGCCTCCAACTGGCATTCCAAAGTCGATGCTATTGCTAATGGCAACTCCAGATGGCTCTTACGCTTTGCCAAGTGGAGCGGTTGCAGTTTTGAAACCCAATGAGTAACTGTTTTGTCTTATTATTGTGGTTCTGTTTCATGCTTGTAGGCAGTTTTATTTGTTATGCTTGGGACAAGGTGTGTGCGAGTCCTGAGATCCCTGGAAGGGGCTTCTTGTAAGGTGTTGAATAATATCTTACTGTTTACAGGGATTGATTCACAGGATGAAACGGTTTACTTAATATTTCTAAAATTATTGCAGGGAGTTGTCTAGAGATCGGGAACTTGGTAGGGAAGTGAGCAGCAGTGCTGCTGTTTCGTCACCGAAGTCCATCCGTATGTGCATTTTTTCCTAGCTTTGTTTTATTCTTGTTTGTCATGTCAGCAATCGTCTAGGCCTACTGAAGTTTCTACATTTTCTTGTTCTTTCAAAAACGGTAAGCATACAAGGTCCGTTTGTTTCACGGAAAACATACTCTGGAAAATGAATTTTGTAAAATGAAAAATCATTTTATGGTGTTTGGATGATGTGCAATTCATTTTTTACTGCTTGATAAATTTTGTAAAAATTCTTTATTATAAACATCAAATACAATAAATAATATTATTTACTAATAAAATAATAATATTATTTTGAAAATATTATAATAATTTATGGAAATATTATTATTAAAATATTATATTTACAATTTTATAAATAAAAATATTAAAATTATTGTATTTTACTAAAAACAAAATTATTATAAATTATATTATTTTTTTATTAAAATAAAAATATATTATTAATTATATTATTTACTTATTAAAATAATAATATTATTAAAATATTAAAAATATAATATAATATTGAAATAAAAGTATGATATTAGATATTATAATAATATAATTATAACAATAACAATATAATATTATATTATTAATAAATATAATCTAATAATTAATATTTTTATTAAAATGATAATATTTTGATTGTTTATGCTTGAAGTGAAAAGTTTAGAAAATGATTTACGGAAAATTAAACCGTAAGTTATTAAAGTTCGGATAATGCAAAGGAATTTTAGTTGACAGGGAAAATAAATTACATAGACCATCTCATTGAAAAATGAGACATTTTCTGAAAAACCAATTATAAGAAAACAAACAAAACCATAGAGTTGGTCAGAGTTATGCGGTTTAAGCTTGTATTTCTGATTAGTAACATGAGGAGGAATAAGATGATCTGTTGATGATGTATCATTTCAATTATGTTTTGTTTGTTGCAGAAGCCTATTCCACAAATGTCAGGTGGTGATCGTTGCCATGAGCATCTTCGGCACAGATCCGAGAGGACCTCACCAGAACGTTCCTTATGGGACTATGAAGCACCTCCGCGCCCTTCAAAGAGGAAAGCTGACCAGCATCGTGACGTTGAACGTGATTATGACCGTAACTATGATGATTGTGATAGTGATCGCCATCATCATCATTGCTCCGAGTCTTCCAAGCTTGAGCCTGAACAAGCACACAAATTAACTTCCACGACTAATACATCAGGAACGGATAAGAAGTCAAAGCCTAGTGTGTTTTCTCGCATTAGCTTTCCAGAAGAAGAAATTAGCAAGAAACAGAAGATGTAACCCCTCATACTAATGCGAGTGACCCGATTCGATCTGGGGTGATCTTGAAAAATTTAAAACTTTTATTAGAACATGTAAACTTATAAGATAATTTATGAATACAAAATAAAATTTATCAGTATTCAGAAATAAAATAGATTTTCAAACTTGTATATAAAACAAAATGTAACCTACATGCCCTCTAATCATATGTACCATTCTCTGCCAGCAACGCCAGAAGAATTTTCTTACTGATGTCGATAGATGTACTGATACTATTCTTGTAATCAAAAAAAGTGTAACAGAGTGAGTTTTGGGAAGCTCAGTAATACAATACTACCAAATGATGCTGAAGAACGTGCAAATACAAATAGACATATATTTTCTTATTGGTTCAGACATTTACAGATTTTCAGGATAAGCTGAGGTCTCGCTGATATATCAGGTAGTAACAGACAATAAGATTTCAGTTCAGAGAAATATTTCAGATGATTGAGTTAAGGAGATCAGAATATGTTAGCTAGTGTGTTCCCGTAAAACTAGTGAAAATATACAGATCTTTTTAAAACAGTAGCAGTTTAAAATATATTTACCATGTGCACAAAGCAGAGGAGCATACAAAAACGGTAAGGGTTTACCCTTGCACATAACAAAAGAGCTTGGGAAACGGTAAGGTCTTACCCTTGCACATAAAAAAAGAGCCTGGGAAACTATAAGGTCTTACCCTTGTACATAGCAAAGGAACCTGGGAAACTATAAGGTCTTATCCTTACACATAGCAAAGGAACTTGGGGAAAACTGTAAGGTCTTACCCTTTCATACAGCAAAGGAACCTGGGAAACGGTAAGGACTTACCCTTGCACATAGCAGAGGAGCCTGCGGTAACGGTAAGGACTTAACCTTGCACATAGAAGAAGAGCTTGGGAAACGGTAAGGACTTACCCTTGCACATAGCAAAGGAGCCTGAGGTAACGGTAAGGACTTACCCTTTCACATAGCAGAGGAGCCTGCGATAACGATAAGGATTTACCCTTGCACATAACAGAGGAGCCTGCGGTAACGATAAGGACTTACCCTTGCACATAGCAAAGGAGCCTAAAATACTTCCTCTAGTCATACCCCAAATGACAATAATAAACATGTATGTATTGGAGTGAAAACAATAATTAATCCATTAAAATATGAAAATGTTCCATACTCAGAAATCAGGTATAAAAATATCGTAACCAGAAATCATATCAGAAATATGCGGTAAATCAGATATAAAAATAAATTGTATTCAGAACATCGGGTATTGTCTCATAAAAATATTTAGTATGTGATTTATCAGGACCATATTTTCCAATGAAAACAGGAAACTCGATAACATATTTCAGGTAACCATAGTTCATAAAACCAATAGATTCCATGATGTCATAAATCAGGAATAATTCATATTTTTCGGTGAAAACTGTAATCGGAAAACATATAACATGTTGACATGGTTCATAAACTAGTAAATCAATAATTTTGGTAAAACTCATTTAAAAACATATAAAACCGTCATGTAGTACATGTGGAACACACTAGGATATCCAAGTATTTCTCAGAGACACTTGGTAGTTATCAGAATGGATAACATGAAACTGATGTAATTTGATCGGATTACAGGAACAAGGTTCTATTGAAAGGAATCGATTGTTAACCTATCTAATCTGACATTTAAGGTTGATACTTTATAATCACACTATGATTCATGTGCGTCAGGAAAGTGTTCAGGAACCTTTATACAAAATAATTATAGATTCAAATTTACTGAGAGTGATTCCGTTACTCAACAATCTCAGGAGTATGTATTGAATTAACATGATTTTAGTCCAATTGAACCAAATGGGTATTCAGAATCCTTTGCATCTGAGTTACTTGTTTTTCATATATGACCGTAGTGATTTGAGCTGATAAGGGAGAAACAAAGATTTAGGGAACTTATAATTTGTGTCGATCTATTGGATTATCAAACAACTCGAGCTGAACAACTCCCAGAACTGATGCCTGTCATATGGTCAATTCATTGCCCTTCCAGGGTATTCACTTTTTAATACAAACAATTTTTGTTCATAGATCATCTTTAGAATCATCGATGAATATATCTTGAGGAGACGAACATGAA
Organism: Hibiscus syriacus; assembly: GCF_006381635.1. Classification (NCBI taxonomy): domain Eukaryota; kingdom Viridiplantae; phylum Streptophyta; class Magnoliopsida; order Malvales; family Malvaceae; genus Hibiscus; species Hibiscus syriacus. Next base: position 2,748,664 of record NW_024062635.1, on the reverse strand, counting down.
TTCCATATATCTTTATTTCATTTCCACGTTTCAACGGTATCAGGAAATGCCGACTTATTTGATTTGTGGTTCATAACCCATAGATATGGTACATCCTGTACGTTCATCAGAGTTTCCAGACTTATACAAATCATTTATTAGTCAAGTCTATCTTGGTCACTTCGGAGTTTCCAGAGTAATTCAGTCGTTTTAATGATTTAGATACGTACAATACTTCCATTCAGTTTAATTTGATATTTGTGGTTGATTTGTCTAACGAATATCCACTTCTTATTACCGAATGCGATCTATAGTTGAGCTGAGCTGAGTACTTCTAGAATTATCATCGAGCCGAACTTGAGAAGACAAACAAGCATTCAAGTGATATCTATGCCATTTAGCTACTAAAATAGCACTAGCGCTGGTTGATCATCTTAATCTGTGTTCCTTAACTTTTAAGAGCATTACAACATCCATGTTTATTTGAATTTCTTAATTAATCCAAGGCATTTACTTATTCTAGACCATAAGGGTATTTTGGTTATTTTGGTGCTCAATATTAATTCAGTCCTTTTTGAGCTTGAGGATATCCAATCATTCCTGAGCTTGGGGATATTCTTGATTTATTTCCATTCCAGGGGTATTTTTGGTCATTTTACAGATCCAAGATTTTTCAATTCTTTCATTCCGTTCGATCTTATTATTTAATTCAACTTATCATCTATTTCAGTCATTTCGAACAATTCTGACAAAAGAGCACCCTCAATAAATTATTCTTCAGGTATTTACTCATAACTCATAGATTTTCAGGTCAAGTGTCTTCTAAGATGTTACAACAGGTTATCATGATTTTTTTTACAAAAACAGGGTCTTAATAATTAAATCTGTAATTTATCGGGTTAGGTACGAATTCTCAAGGTACTTTCTCATTTAGAGTCAACTCGGACTATTTTTACCTCTCAAGGGCATTTTCGTAATTCCTTAACCATGTAGCTTCGGTATTAAAACTCTTAACAAGGATAAATAGAATTTAGAGATCCTAGAGTTAAATGCTTTTCCAAATAATCTTTGAACTTGAAATTATTCCTTATCAAACTTCTAATTTCTTGTACAAGCCATCAGAATTTTATTCAGTTACCAACTTTTTATCGCATTCATATCGAATGTAGGAATTACCTAACTATACAGATGAGATCAAACATTTTCTTATTCATGCATTTACCAATACCAACATGTTCCATAAAGCATGAAAATATAGTAATGAATTACCTCAAATTCTGTGCCATACTGATCGACCATTTAAATTCCATTCGAACGCCCTCGATCTTTAATTCAACTTTCAATAATTCCTCAAATACACAACAACATAAATTTCATCAAAAAAGGAGCTTAATTGCAAAAAAATGGATCGAAACAAATCAAACGAAATCGGACTCGGGATGTCGAAAAACATAAAATATGACTTTTTGAAAATTTTAACTTTTTTAGTCAAAGTCAACGGCTCACTCCAGGCGGTTCGGCTCGGTTCAAATGGATGACAGGTGATGGCCACTCTCAGGGGGCGGCGCGTGCGGTGGCTCCGGTTGTTGGTTCGGCGTGAAATTTTTCAGATTTGTAGATCGAGACCTCAGGAGTCTCGTGCAAGTTTATTTTTCATCAAAACATAACGGATTGTAAAATTTTAAAACATACCAACTTATCTGACGGTGGCCGGTGAGTGACGACGACGGAGCAACAACGGCGAGATGATTTCTGTCGGGTTTTGAGCGTACGGTGATGGTGAGTCCGATGGTGTAGGAGGTGTGATGAACGGGTGGCCGGATCAACCGAAATCGACGGAAACCAACGACGATCGAGTTAAAACTGACTAAACTTTCGGTTGAGTTTTACGGCGAACAACGCCGATTCACGACTGGATAGAGGTCGGGTTTTGTTCTCCGTTCAATGGTGAGTCTATTGGTGGTTTCAAATCGACAAATGGTGGTCGGACGATGGAGAATCGGAGCTACAAAGGAGGTCGACGGGGGAGGAAATTTGGAGAAAAACAATCGGGAAAACTGATTACATAGGGAAGGGGAATTTATTTTTCAACATATAAGAAAAATAGGTAAATTCAAGACTGGATCCCTAAATTTCCCTCACTTTCTAAAACTGACTATAAGTTTTGGAAACTTATAATTTGCCCCTAAAATGGGGTGTTATAGAAGATATCTTTTGATGCACCGACGTCCTCTGGCCATCACAAACCATCCTCCAATGGATATGATTACAAGACATCATCGGCCACTGCCAAGGCGGTTTCTACAACAAGTGGTGGTGGGAGGAAGAGCAGTAGTAGCAATGCTGTAGATTATGACTCCAATGACGATGATAGACATTTCAAAAGGAAACCGTCAAGGTACGAGTCATCTCCACCACAATCAGCCGAGTGGGAAACCACAACACTCAAAAGGATCAAGGCAACTGGAACGAGACCGAGATCGGGAGCGTATCACCGATAGTAAACACAAATAGAATGTATAAGAGGTTGTAGTAGTACTGCTTGTTACTGAAGCAGCGTTTGCTCGGTCTGGAATTGCCATTGCATAGCTTTGCACCAGTATGCTACTATTCCTAATGGAAGGATTTGGAGAAAATAATACAATTTCTTTTTGCTTTGTATTTTACAATCCTAGTGTCTTTTTTAATTAAAAAAGAAAAAAAACATTGTTTTGTCATTAAGTATTATTGTAATGCAGTTTCCTATTGAATCTTAAATCTAGTTGAATGTTATATTTATACATATAAATTGTATTTCTCAACATGATTGTTTCTAGAGATCAAAGGGGTGCAATAACACGTACATCTTTTTTAATGCAATTACAATTCATTGACAGCCGCAAAATTGAAAATTATTACTGGACTAAAATCAATATTTCTTATTTATATAGTTTTTCCTTGTCCACTTATATATATAAACTTCCTATTATTTAGAAGAAACTATTTGACAGAAAATCTGAAGGGTTCACGACGACTGATGGGGTGTATCCAATCCTTGGAAGATTGATCCATTGCGGTTGATTCATGTCGGAAACCCAGTGTTCCCTTATGCTAACAGCAAGATTTTATGAAACATGTAAAATAACCTACTCAAAGCCACAAAGAAGAAATAATAAAAGCAAAAACAAAAATGAAGTCCTATTAGAAATATCTCTGTTTGAAGATCCTAATACTAGAAATATCTCTTTTGAAACAAAGAGAGATATGTGTCCAATTAGACTTTATCCAACGACAAATGACAAAGATGAAGAATAATAAATTAAAGGGTAAATTATACAATTGACCACCTAACTATTTAACCCTTTTACGTTTACAACCAATCTTTCAATTTTGTCAATCAGTCCACTTAACTATTTAATTGTATCCAATCAAGCCACTTACAGTTAATATCTAACGGAGATGTTCACGTGACAGTTAATAAAATCGGTATAATTATACATTTAGCCCTCAATACTTATACATTTTATCAATTTGGTCCTAAAATAAATTTAATTCAACAAATTCAATCCACCAATTAGATGGTGACACATTTTAAATTAAATATTTTTAAGGTAAACTACACGAGTGACATCGAACTATGGTCATAAACCATTTTGACCACCAACGTTTGAAAACAATCAAACAGACTACCCAACTATTTAAATGGTTCATTTAAGCCATTGTCAGTTAATTTTTAACAGAGGTGGTGATGTGGCAATTATCTCAAATTGGCCTAATTATATATTCAATGTAACACCTCAACCCGTACTTGACCCGGATACGAGTCCGAGATGTCACATTGACTTTTTGAAACAATATTCTTACAAAATAGAAAAACATTTGAACTCATATTAAGAAAATATAATAATATACTATTAAATTATGTTTCATTATAAAATTTTAAGGCAAAAACGTATTTATGAACAATACTATATCTGGAGGTAATCCTGGCAACTCCGCAGGGAACACATCAGGGAATTCTCTGACTATCGGAATCTCGTCTAACCCTTTCTCTTTAATTCTTGTATATACTACATTTGCAAGAAAACCATTACATCCTTGTAGCATCAACTTCTTTGCGGACATCGCTGATATTACATTTGCAAAAGGTTTAAACCTTTCACTAATCACATTTACTTCTATCCATTCTGGACTCTTCAGGGTTACCTTTTTCAATCTACAATCAACATTCCCATAATAACGAAACAATCAATCTATTCCCAGAATTACTTCGAATTCATCAAAAGGTCGTTCCATCATATTAGCAGGAAATTCAATTCCCTGAATCCTTATGGGACATCCCTTACATACCTTATTTACCCGAGCACTGTGCCCTAAAGGATTAGTTACTATCACCTCATTACTCGTAGCTTCTAATGGGATTCTCAATTCCTTTACTAATTTACTGGTAATATAAGAATAATTGGAACCCGGATCAATCAACACCAATACTAATTTATCATACAACTTAAAAGTACCTACTATAATATCAGGATCATCACAGTCGTCACTTGTCTTTAAATTGTATACTCGTGCGGTTGATCGAACTTCAGGTTGTGCAGAGGATTCAGACTGATTCCTTCCTCTGTCTCTTCCTCGTCCTCATTGTGAGGCAGAAACATTTCTTTCAGTTGGTGCAGGCTCACCAACTATTAATGGGTAATCCCGGATAAAATGTTCGGCATCTCCGCATCGAAAACAAACTACAGAAGCCATCCGACATGCCTCAAAATGATTCTTTCCATAATATTGACACTGTCTTACTTGACCTTGATTGAATCTCCCAACACCGGATCTCATTGATTGCGTCTATCACGCACTCATCTAACTTGTTCCTCTAGCAGAGGATGCAATAGATTCAGATCTAGCTTGAGGTCGGAATCCCGAATCTCTTCCTCTTTTTGGTGGTGCTGTGCTAGAAGAAGCACATGTTCTCTGTGAAGTCTGAACTCTTGAGTCCCCAAATATCTCGTTTTGAGCTCTCTCAAGAGCTTTAGCATGATTAATCACCTCCTGGAACGATGACAAGTTCAGTACTATCAGTATCTCTTTCAATCTAGTGCGCAAGCCCTCCACAAACCATTCACAAGAATCATTTTCTGTAGTTACAAGCTCCGAAGCAAACCGACTCAGCTTATTAAACTCATATTCGTATTCATATACGGAGCGATTCATCTGTTTCAAATTCATAAACTCCTATTTCATCTGCCTTATGAATTGATCTCCAATGTATTTGTGCTTAAACTCTTACAAGAACAGAGACCAAGTTACTTGATCACTTGACATCCTCATGGTGACATTTGTCCCCCATATTCTAGCTTGTCCTCTAAGTAAAGACACAGTTCCATCTAGCTTCTCCACTTCAGAACAGTGGAGACCATCTAACATGATTTTCATATCATTTAACCAAAGATCCGTTGCAAACGGACTTTCCTCGGCTTCTCCCTTAAATTCGGGAGCTCCTAATCCTCTCAAATCCTTTGCTACATTTGCTCTGGGAGTTGATGGAACAGGAGGTTGGAAACGTGTCAGGACAGTATCTAATGTCCTGAAGAAGATATATTGATCACTTACAGGCACTCCAGAAGGTGTATGTTCTTCACCTTGCCTGGCCAGAGCAGGTGAATTATTATTCTCAGCGGGCCGATCATCTCCCGCTTCACTTCGAGAACTACCATGCCCGAACATCTAATAAGAATAAACATATCATTCTATTAGCAAAACAACATACTCCATACTACACCAGATCAGAAGTTTTCACTATTTTGTTGGCATGTATACATTATAAGACACTCTAGACTTCGGTTTATGCCGAGAATCGACTAAACCATAACTCTTATACCATTAAATGTAACACCCCAACCCGTACCCGACCTAGATACGAGTCCGAGATGTCACATTGACTTTTTGAAACAATATTCTTCCAAAATAACAAAATATTTGAACTCATATTAAGAAAATATAATAATATACTATAGTGTACCGGTACACTGCTATAGTGTACCGATGCACAAAAACATCGAATATAAATTATGTATCGATGCACTGCTACAGTACTGAGAACCTGAGGTATGTGAGTACTATGAGTACTGTGAGGTTTTGCACTATGCTGTCACCACAGCTCGTATAAATTTACACCGAAGTACCACATAGAATTTGTCCTGAAGGACCGCGTAGAATTGCACCGTAGTGCCATATAAAATTGTCCATAAGGACCACATATAAATTCCTTAGAAATCATATACATATACCAAGGATCAAGTAGATGTCTCAAAAGACCTCATACATGTTCCAAAGAACACATATATATCCCGAAGGACCGCGTAGACCCTCTACTTTTGGCATGCCAACTATACTTATAGTTCTCATCTATATAACATGGGCTTTCACAATTCACATAGTTTATATCGCATAGACATATTATTTCCATACCTTTATCACATAGCTCATATAACTTTTCCTGCATATTCATGTCACATAATGCATATAATATGAATTCATGTCATGTATCATAATATGAAATGTAATCATGTATCAAAATATTGAATCTAGACTTATCATAAGTCTCGAACTGAATATTCTACTATATTCATGCTATGCATATGCACTCACCTATGTCTCCTTACCTTTCCCTCGATCAATCTTACTTGTCAATTGTTCTGGAACTTGTTTAGGCTCGATATCTACATAAATATAATTTTCAAGACAATTATAAGAAGCCTAAACCTTATAATTCGATAATAATAACTTGGGCTAATTTAATGAACCCAAAATTCAATTTTCCTTTAGGGGTGTACCGATGCACTATGGGTGCATCAGTAAACAAATTAGGTTTGAAATTCCCATGCATCGATGCACCCCTTAATATATCGATGCATCTTCAAAATTGGTCGTAGTACATTGGTACCCATTCATAGTGTATCAATGCACCTACCCAAAATAGGTTATTTCATCCGAAAATTCATCAACTCTTCATTAAATTTCATCATAAAATCTCCTGTCATACCACCAAACTCATCTACAACCATTTTAATTAACTTCTATCATTTCATCATCTTATTATCTCCCATATCTCATCCAAATTCTTAAAATTAAGAATCATACCCAATTTTTCATGTTATCCAAACTTAATTCTAACACTTATAACTTCTTATTCTCATAAATGACAAGTCAAATATAACCTCCAAATTCATTTAAACCCTCTTAATCAAAATTTCTCTTATCCACTTCTTATCTTTAATCCTTCATAATTTACAAATCTTTTAGTTTCTATAACCCTTTTCATCTCCATCACGTTTCCTAAGTCTTCTTTAACTAAAACCATACTTAAATTTTAAGGATTAACCAAAAGAAATCCAACTTACCTTGGCTTTGGTCTTCACGTTGAAGAAGAGAAGAAGATGGAGAAGATGAATAAGATAAGTCTGAAAACTTATCTCCTCAAAGCATGCTCCACATGGGTATTATAATACCCAATAATTATTATTTTATTATTTTCCTTGTTCAATGACTCATTTTCCCTTTAACTCTTCCTTCATTTACTAAACCATCCTACACCACATCTTTCAATTAATTCCTGAACTTTTTAATTTAATTAATCTGGTCATTGAATTTTAAAATCTTATACTTTAATCACTAGCCCAGTATTGAGGATGTTACATTCAGTCCTTAATATTTACACATTGTATCAATTTAGTCACTATTTTAATTTAATTAAATAAATTCACACTCCAATCCAGAGGTGCCACATGTCACTATATGATTGGAGTATGAATTTAATTAATTTTAATATTTTAATTAAATAAAATTTCCCACCAATCAGTAGAGGTAGCAAACGAGTCATTCAGACCGGGTTTGGGTTGGGTCATTTTGGATCGGTTAATTTCGGTCTATATTAAATTCGGTTTACTTTTGTTCGGATCGAATCTGGTTCGGATCTAGTTCGGTGTACAATAAATCAGATCGAGTTGGGTGATTATCGGATCAATTGATTTTTGAATCAGGTCAATATCGGGTTGGGTCAATATTGGATCGGTTGGTTTTTGGGTCGGGTTAATACTAGATCATTTAGATTTCGGGTCGGGTCAATATCAGATCGATTGATTTTCGGTTAGGTCAAGCTTTAGATCAGGTCAATTTGGGTTGAATTGGTAATGAGTCTAATAAAAAATCAAGTATATATAGAAGTATTGATATATTCTTGTAAAAATATGTCTTCTTGTTTGTTAATCTTATAATTTAGGCATAATTTTAATTCTCAATAGTTCAATATTTTGAATTAAACCACCATTTAGAGATGACAAATCGATAATTTGATACAAACACAATTTTATAATACGTGTTAGAATTTGTTATCAAAATTTTATATGTGTTAGAATTTGTTATCAAATTTTTATATTAATCTCGTATGAAAAGTTTATAATGAGAACTGTTTAATAAAGAAATAATTTTTTACTAAATTTTTTATTACCAATTATAAATTTAATATTTTTATTAAATTTTTAAAAATAATAAATAACTTTATTTGTTAAGTTTTAGTCATAACATAAGTAAACTTTATATTATTTTTATTATGAATATAATATTATCTCCTTTGTTTTAGTCGATTTCTATTATTTTTATTATAAATCAAATATTTTTATTACAAGTAAGATAAATAAATTTTATTTATTACCATTTTCAATCTTACAATTAGATTCTTACTTTTATATTTTTCTTAAACTTTCTACATTTTTATTATAAATCTAATTTTTTTTAATAAATTACCAATTTTATTTAAATTAATTTATTATTCAAAATAACTTTTATCGTTTAAATTAAAGTAAACTTCCTTATATATATTCAAAATAAAAAAAAGACCTCACTATTTAGGTTAAAGTATAATTTTGTTTATATAGAATTTATTTTATATATTATTTACAAAAATACTATATATATAAGTATGACGTTCTTCTTTAACTCAAGAAATTCAAAATTCAAGAATTTTCTCAGTCATCGCTCAATCCAGTTAGTTTCAATCGTCGCTCAACTTCTGCCATCTCCAACTATTCTGCACTGGCAATTCTATTTCTGACTCAACTCTCACATGCAGGCGCCACTTCATCCAGTGCCCAACTTCTCCTACCTTGTTGCGTGAGCACCTTGCCCTGGTATTGCTTGCTGTCGTAATTGATAACTTCCAATTTCCAAATACATCATATTTCACTTTTTTTTTTCAAGATTCACTTTAATTTGATTTCTTTAGTTAGTTATTTTAATATCATGTCAATTTATTATTTCCATTATTATTTACAATTATCACTATTAATTCATTACTAAAATCTGTTACGATCATTATTATTATTCTAAAAATTAATATTATTTTCTACTGTAATTATTATTAAAAATTTTAAGCGCAAGAGTTTTTAGTAATCAAAATGGTAATGTCAATATCTTTTATCTTATTGTATATCTCATTCACGCTAATTCGAATATCTTATTCTTCAGTCGAAAAAATCTTATTTGAAAAAAGACTTTGTTGAGTTAATCGATCGACGAAATAGCCAAGAGGTGGTGAATTGGCAATTAAGATTTTGGTGGAAGCTTTTGTAGAAAATAAAAAATATTTGCACAAGGATTTAGAATGGTTTGACTTTCTCAACCAATGTCTACGTCCACTACCTTAGCTATCCACACTAAGGATTTTCCAATAAATTCACTAATTTGTTCTTTCTTTTGAGGACAAAGAGTAACCTTAGAACTCCCTCAAGAATTATACCCCAAATTCTTGATAACACTCTCTCCCAAAGAGAAGAATACAAATTTCACAAACTTACAGAAAACCCTCACAAGGTAAGATGTTTGCACAATTCTAGAACAAAGAAAGAACACTCAAGAATAACACAATTGAGTATAAGTGGTGTTCTTGAAAGCAAAACTGAATATTGAATGAAAATTGGCTTGAATTTGCTCAAACTTGATGTTTAAAGCTTTCTCTTTGTTTCTCTCATAATTGTTATTGATCAATGGCTTCAGAACTTGTTTAAATACACCTTGGATTGATTCTAGCCGTTGGGAATCATTTGGGTGATGTTAGAGACGTTGTAGTGTGAAAACACTCTTGAAAAAGACAGCAGGGAGCATAGGGTATCGGTACCCCTTCAATGGGTATCGATACCTGTAGTGTAAAATTCAAATATTACGACCGTTAAATGACTAGGGTATCGGTACCTCTAAGGGGGTATCAATACCCATAGGGCATTATGTTTTTCTCAGACCCAAAACTTGCATAGGGGTATCGGTACCCATTAGGCAATCTGTTTTTCTCGGAGCCAAAATTGGAATAGGGGTATCGGTACACCCTATGAGGGGTATCGATACCTTCCTATTTAAAATTTATTTTTGGCTCGATTAAGGCTCGAAAAACTTTTCAAAATTGTTTCAAAAATATTTTAAGATTAAAACACAATTTCACACTTAAGTAAGGATTGAAATTGACATTTGAAAAACTTGGAGTAATATTTTGATATTCGAATAATTTAATCGAATATGCTTTAAAATGATTATAAAATCTTAAAATCCAATAACACTTAATTTGTTATATCGAAACATCAAAATGTTTTCAACAATCTCCCCCTCTTTGATATAACAAAACATTTTAGTAATTTTAAGATTTTCTTTCAAAAAATTACTCCCCCTTACAATAACACTTCTCCCCCTTTTTGTTAAATCAAAAAGACTCTATAAACGTTTTAAAACAAGTTTTTTAAAAATTTAGCCAATTGATATTTAGATAAAGCTTAAGCTGCTAAGATCACAATCAAGAGAAAGATTAGCCATTAGTTCCTTAAATCAATATTCATAGATAATATGTAATGGTAATTGGTCATATTCTAAATGATGCAAAAATTAATATAAACAATATAAACATTAAATTCAAATCATTCAAACAACCAAAATCAAATATATAAACATTCAAGTTCAATCATTTCCAAACATCCATATCAAATTCAAACGTTTAAAACAAATAATGCAATTCAAACAAACAAATCCAAATATTCAAAATGTTTTGAAAATGTTAGGATCCATTATGATTCAACCTAAGAAAACTAACAAGAGAAGTTCAAGCATCCGTAGGAGGATCAGGAGGAGATAGATGTGCCCATATATTAGCCACATCTCGTGTAAGCCCATCGAGTCTATCGTCCATAGCATTTAATCGGTTATCCATTGCTTCACGGTTAACTCGAATCTCTTGTTGATTCTCCAATTGTTGAGCCCCCATAGCAGTCAAGTGGGACTCTAAAGATGAAAACCTCATATCTAATGTCTCCATAAATGATTAGAAGTATGGAGGCATTTGATTTTCTTACTGTGCTGGCTCGTCATCGAGATCGTCGATATTTTGAAATAACTCTTGAAGTTTTGGATCATCGTCTGCTGCAGGTGCCGGAAGAGCTTGTGAAGAGCTATCTCCTGGTGTTTTCTTAATGGATCAAACCCATTGGTCCTTTTCCTGCTTCCATCCCGATTTCTTTAAATATGTCAAGTTGATTTCATTTTTGAGAGGGATAGATATATCAAGTCGAACCTTAAGCTGGGCTTTGATAAACAAGTTACTCAGAAGATAACCGTAAACTATAGTTTCACAAAGTTTCTTATTAGGGACAAGGTTTACGGTTTCAACGAGTTCAGAAAAGATAATTTGAGGTAGGTTTATTTTCTTATTATTCTGGATATAATGTATCCACCCAAGGTCTAAAGCTCTAAAAGTGGAGTATTTGCCTCTAGATGGTCTAAACCACCAAAGATCATCAGATGAAGAAAACGATCGTAGTGATCTAACACACCCGCACTCGACTTGACCTTGTAAGGAGTACCTACTACTTCTTTTTCATTATATAAACTGATATTATCTAAACCTAGAGTTAGTTATGTAGTCCGAGTCAATATAAATGAATTGACCTAGAAGATAGGATCAAATTCCTATTGTTTCGGTTCTAGTTTGGTTTTGGATACAAATCGCATTTGAATAGAAAATTCGAACAAGTTGTTGGTAAACTACTGGTTCGAGTTGAAAAAGGTTATCAAATTTCCAATCTTGTAGGGTAGGAAGATATCTAAAGTTCATTCTACCATAGCTCGAAGAGAAGAAATATGTTCTTCCCTAATTTTATACAACTCAAAGAGATAGGCAAACCTATGGTAAAGATTATCCCTACGGCCAGGTTCGTTAAAGCATGAGTTTCGAATAGTCATTTCGGGATCATCGGTATTAGGAATTTGTTGAATAGGAGGTGGATTTGGAGGTAGGTTTGGTGGTCAGTTTGAACGACTTGATGATGACCTAGGGCGTTTATGAGACATGGTTCAAGAAATCGGAATAGGATAGATACCTACAATTTTAAAACTCATGTATGCAATATAATCAATCCCAAAACTCAAATGAGTCCTCAATATTTCAAGGTTCTCTAAAATAATCATAATGGGCAATTTTAAAAACTATATTTGAAAACAATGTTTGAAAATCAATACATAGTTTTCAAAACAACATAATTAAATCAAAAACAACAAAAAATTATTTTGAAATTAAAAAAAAATGGTAAAATCTTGTATTTTTGATGAAATTGGTTGTAGAATATAGTTTAAAACTATAATATAAGGAATGCCCGATATCTAATTCAACCTAGAACTAATTAAAACTAGTCATAAGTTCAAAATCAATAAAATAGTAGTTTTAGAAAAATACCTTAAAGATTTTCAGATTTGAGTGAGATTAAATGTTGTTTGCACGATGTTGTTGATGCAAGCAGGATTAGGAGTTTCCAACTTGAAATCAAAGGATTTGAGCAATGTAGTGTTTTGGTAGAGAGGAGAGAAGAAACGGTGAGCAAGGGTTTATATTTGGGATTTTCGGCTAAATGAAGTTTTTAGGGATTTTAAAGCCTAAACCCGACAAGGGGTATCTGTACCCTTATGGCGGAATCGATACACATTCAAAGAGGGTATCGATACCTAGCAAGGGGGTATCGATACCTGGTGCACAAAAATGTCAAAAATCTATATTTAAACACTTAAAATGCTAAATTAATTAGCTTTAGTGGTATTGACAACTCATATATCGAAAATTAAAAATGTTCTATCAAACAAATCTATCCTTAAATTTTATTTGAACATAATATTAATTTTCTCTAAAGATCATAAACTCCCCCTAACTAATAGCAAGGAATGCACTCAAAAATGTTATTTTTATAAGCATTTTTCATCTTTTAATTAAAAGTGCTAAAAATCATTTTAAACACTAAGCGAAGATAGGTCAGTTAAACCTAATTCTCTCCTAAGTGTCCAAAATCTCTCTTTATTTAAAGGTTTTGTAAAAATATCCGCTGATTGATGCAAAGTATAAACATATTCTAGAACTATATCTTCTTTCGTGACATGATCTCTAATGAAATGATGTATAATTTCAATGTACTTAGTTCTAGAGTGTTGGATGAAATTTTTAGTGAGAAAAATAGCATTAGTATTGTCACACTTGATAGGTATGGTACTAACTTCAATTCCATAATCTAAAAGTTGTTGTTTCATCCATAAAACTTGTGCACAACAACTACCGGCTGAAATGTATTCCGCTTCAGTGGTAGATAATGCAACATAATTTTGTTTCTTTGAAAACCATGAAATCAACATATTTCCTAGGAATTGGCAAGTACCAGAGGTGTTTTTCCTATCTATTTTACATCCTCCATAATCCGCATCAGAGAAGGCATGTAAGCTAAAGCTAGAGTCTCTAGGATACCAAAGTCCTAAACTAGGAGTGTCTTTAAGGTATCTAAAGATTCTCTTAAAGGTTAGTAGATTGATTCCTTAGGGCATGATTGAAATCTAGTACATAAGCAAACACTAAACATAATTCGTATTTTGCTTGATTTATGAAGATGTCATCTTTTATTTACTTGATTTGGAGTCCCAAGAAAAATGAGAGCTCCCCCACCATGCTCATCTCAAATCCACTCTACATTATCTTAGAAATTCTTGGCAAAGAGCATCATTAGTAGAACCAAATATTATATCATCAACATAAATTTGAACTACTAATAAATCTTTACCTTTATACTTTAAAAACAATGTAGCGTCGACCTATCCTTTTGAAAAACATTTTTCAATTAAAAAATTTGACAATCTTTTATACCAAGCTCTAGGAGCTTGTTTTAAACCATAAAGCACTTTTGTCAATTTAAAAATATGATCTGGAAATTTTAAATCTTCAAAACCAGGAGGTTGTTCCACATACACTTCTTTTTTTATAAAACCATTTAAAAATGAACTTCTAATATCCATTTGATATAATTTAAATTTGTTGAAACCTGTAAATGCTAATAACATTCTTATTGCTTCCATCCTAGCTACAGGAGTGTATGTTTCATCATAATCTATGCCTTCTTCTTGAGTATAGCCTTGAGCAACAAGTCTAGTTTTGTTTCTCACTATATTACCACTTTCATTAAGCTTATTCCTAAATACCCATCTAGTACCTACAATAGATTTATTACTAGGCCTTTCAACTAATGTCCATACTTTACTTCTCTCAAATTGATTTAACTCTTCTTGCATAGCCATAAACCAATGTTCATCATTTAATGCTTCTTTAATATTATTAGGCTCTATGCATGAGATAAATGTAACATAATTGCATATATTTCTAAGAGAAGATCGAGTTGTTACCCCTTTCATGGATCACCTATTATTTCACCATCCTTGACATAGTTGTATTCTCTTGGGTAAGAGACTTCCCTTTCTTCAATGATTGGATTCTCAAGAACATCGTGAGTTTCCTCATCTTTTGTTTCTTCCTTTGATGATAGTTCTCCAACGTCATTTCTAACGTTATTTGTTTTTACAATACCTACGTCATCATCAACATAAGAATCCTTCCTCAAAAGGGGATTATCATCGAAAACAACACTTATAGACTCTTCTACAACTAAAGTTCTTTTATTAAATACCCGATAAGCTTTAGAATTTAAGGAATAACCCAGAAAAATTCCTTCATCACTTTTAGCATCAAATTTGCCAAGATTTTCTTTACCGTTGTTTAAAACAAAACATTTACATCCAAAAGAATGAAAATAACTAATGTTAGGTTTTTTATTTTTGAAAAAGTTCATATAGAGTTTTCTTTAAAATTGGCCTAATCATTACTCTGTTTATAACATAACAAGCGGTACTTGTGGCTTCAGCCCAAAAATATTTTGGCAAATGGTTAGACAAATTGTTTTCACAAAGCATGGTTCTAACCATTTCTTCTAAAGTTTGATTTTTCCTCTCAACAACTCCATTTTGTTGAGGGATTATTGATGCAGAAAAATTATGGCTAATACTATTAGAATTACAAAAATCAGTAAATCCAATATTTTCAAATTCAGTACCATGATCACTCCTAACACTAGTTATGGAGTAACCTTTTTCATTTTGGATTACTTTTGAAAACGTGATGAATTTTTCTAATGATTCATCTTTAGTACTTAAGAATAGAACCCAAGTATATCTAGAATAGTCATCTACCAATACAAAGCAATATTGTTTTCCACCCAAGCTAATAGTCCTAATTGGCCCAAAAAGATCTATATGGATCAATTATAATACTCTACTCGTTGATACATCATTAATGGACTTAAACGAAGCTCTTTGATGTTTTCCTTTAGCACAATCATCACAGATTTTATCTTTATCAAATTTTAGCTTTGTTAACCCTCTTACTAAATCTCCTTGAATTAGTCTTTGTAAAATACTCATGCTTGTATGTCCTAGTCTCCTATGCCATAACCAACTGTCATGTTCATCCTTAGCAACTAGGTATAAATTAGTCATATTTATTGAATATATATGCACCATGTATATGTTTCCTATTTTATGACCAACAAGCATAATCCGATTAGATGCATTGTCAATGACTTTACAACCATTTGTTTCAAATAAGACATTGTATCCTTTATCATAAAATTGACTAATACTCAATAGATTATACTTTAACTCATTCACATATAATACTTTTTCTATTTGTATGGAAGATGTATCACCTATAGTACCTATACCTTCAAAGTAACCCTTTGAGTTGTGACCAAGGTTATCACTCCTCCATTTTTGTCGTTAAGCTCTATAAATTGACTCTTGTCTCCGGTCATGTGTCTTGAGCATCCACTATCAAGGTACCATGAATTTTAACTTGTATTTCGCGCCTTGTAGCAATGCTCATTTCCCTACAAACATAGATTAATTTTTTATTTTTGGTGCCTGTTGAGTTAATCGATCGACGAATATGGCCAAGAGGGGGTGAATTGGCAATTAAAAATTTCGATGGAAGCTTTTGCAGAAAATTGAAAGTAATTACGCAACGATTTAGAGTGGTTCGACTTTCTCAACCAAAGTCTATGTCCACTACCTTAGCTATCCATAATAAGGATTTTTAAAAAATTCACTAATTTGTCTTTATTTTGAGGACAAAGAGTAACCTTACAAATCCCTCAAGAATTATACCCTAAATTCTTGAGAACACTCTCTCCCAAAGAGAACAATACAAATTTTGCAAACTTACAAGAAAATCCTCACAAGGAAAGATGTTTGCACAATTCTAGAACAAAGAAAGAACACACAAGAATTATACAATTGAGCACAATAAGTGTTCTTGAAAGCAAAAATGAATATTGAATGAAATAGGCTTGAAAATGCTCAAACTTGAGGTTTGATTCTTTCTCTTTGATTCTCTCTTGATTCTTGTTGATTGTTGTTTCTTGTTATTGATCAATGGCTTCTAAGCTTGTTTAAATACTCCTTCAATTGATTATGAACGTTGGGGATGATTAGTGGAGTCAATGGAGCCATTTAAGTGTGAAAATAATTAATAAAACAACTTGGAGCGTGGGGGGAATCGGTACCCCCTCATAGGGAATCGGTTCCCCAAGTGTAAAATTCAAATATTTCGACCCTTAAACAGGGGGAATCAGTACCCCCTTGGGGGGGAATCGGTTCCCCCCTGTTCCCTCCGAGTAATATGTTTTTCTCGGAGCCAAACCATTCAGGGGGAATCGGTTCCCTTTGGACAATCTGGAATTTTTGGCTTTGAAAAGGTTCGAAATACTTTGTAAAATTGTTTTGAGATTCTTTTAAGATTGAAACTTAATTTTACACTTGAGTAAGGATTAAAAATGACATTTGAAATATTTGGAGTAATATTTTGATGTTCGAATAATTATATCGAATATAATCAGAAAATCTTTTGTAAAATCTTAAAACTCATTTAACTTAATTTGTTATATCGAAATATTAGAATGTTTTCAACAATCTCCCCCTTTTTGATATAACAAAATATTTTAGTAATTTTAAGATTTTGAAATAAAGTTTGAAATTACTCCCCATTACTTTAACACTTCTCCCCCTTAACACCTTAACACTTCTCCCCCTTTCTGTTAAATCAAAAAGACTGTAAACATTTTAAAACAAGATTTTGAAAAACAGTAGTAAATTGATTTAGAAATTTAAAGCTTTAAGCTGCTAAGATCACAATCAAGAGAAATATTAGCCATTAGTTTCATAATCAGTATTCATAAACAATGTGAAATAGCAAAAATTGGTCATATATATAACATGATGTAAATGATGCAATAATGAATAAATTTAACCAAACCAAATATATTGAAATATAAGTTCAAACATCCATAAAACATCAAACAAATTCAAACATCCAACAATCAAAGTTAAACAATCCAAAAGCATTCAAAATATTGAAAACAATAAGTTTGAAGTTTTTATTTAATAAAGCTAAGCAAGAAACAAGGCCTAGTTGTCCATTGGCGGATCGGGAGGAGATAAATGTGTCCAAATATTGGTCACATCACGTGAAAGTGCATCGACCCTTTCATCCAAAGTGTCGAAACGACAATTCATCGTTTCGTTGGTAGCAGTTAGATTTGAATCGATGGATGCAAGCCTCATATCAAGATTCTCCATAAATGATCGGAAGTATGGAGGCACTTGATCATCTTGCTGTGCTTGTTCCTCGTGTTGCTCCGGCTCATAGTCGACGTCGTCTGCTTCCGGAGGTTGCTCACTGGTACGAACCCAAAGACCAGTTTCTTCATTGATTTTCCATCCCGATTTAGTTAAAGAGAATAGGTTGATTTGCTTTTTGAGTGGAAAATAGGCATCAAGGCCAACTCTAAGCCCGACCTTTTTAAATAGATTACTTAGAATACAACCGTAAACTAGAGATGAACATAGTTTCTTATTGGGAACAAGATTTACGGTTTCAACAAGTTCAACAAATAATCTATGGTAGGTTGATTTGAAGATTATTTTGGACACAGTGTAGCCAAAATAGATCTAAGGCTCTAAGAGTAGAGTAACGGCCTCCGGATGGTCGAAACCACCTAGAGATCATTAGATAAAGAAAACGGTCATGAAGATCTAAAACACTCGCACTATCCCTTCGTTTATACTGAGATCCTACCATTTGTTTTTAATTATCTAACTCGTCATTATCTAATCCTAATGCGGTGGCAATGTATTCCGGGTCAAGATGAAATAATCGTCATAGAAGATAGGATCGAATTCCTATGGTTGCGGTTTTATCCCGGTTTTGAATAAAAACGGCATTAAAGTAGAAGATACGAACGAGTTGGTGGTAAACTATTGGTTCAAGCTCGAAGAGTTTATCAAATTTCCACTCTTGTAGGGTAAGAAGATGTCAAAAATTGATGTCTAACATGGCTTGAAGAGATGAGATTCGTTCTTCCCGGATTTTGTAAGACTCAAAGTATTGGCAATAACTAAAGTAGAGATTTTGTCTACGACCGGGTTCATTGAAGCACGAATTACGAATGGTCATATTTGGATCATTGGGATTAGGATTAGAAATTTGTTGGATAGGTGGAGGATTTGGAGGTGAGTTTGGAGGTTGGTTAGAACGACTAGAGGAAGGTCTAGAACGTTTGTACGACATGATTTAAGATAATCGAAATGGAAAGAATAACCTGCAATTTTAAAACACATGTATGCAATATAATCAATCCCAAAACTCAATTGAGTCCTCAATATTTCAAGGTTCTCTAAAACAATCCTAATGGGCAAAGTTTTGAAAACTATGTTTGAAAAACAGGTTATGAAAAATTAATATGCGTATAGTTTTCATAGTAACAACATAATTAAATCAAAACACAACAATTTGAAAACAGTTTTTTTTTTAATTTCGAAAATTCAAAAATTCATTGAAAAATTGTGAGATTTTGATGAAATTAGTTGTAAAATCTAGTTTCTAAACATTAAACAATCAATGCTCGATCACTATTTCAATATAGAACTAATTAAAACTAGTCATATGTTCAAAATTTGATAAAATAGAAGTTTTAGAAAAATACCTTGAAGATTTTCGGATTTTGTGAGAATGTGATGATTTTTGCACTAGTTTGATGATTCCAACAGGTTTAGGAGATGATATTTGAAGTAATTCCGATTAGAAATCGATGTTTTGAAGCAAAGTGGAGATTTGGGAGATAGAGAGAGTGAATGGCGGCAAAAGGAAGAAGAAGAGAGTTTGAGAAAATAGAGTATTCTGGCTGTGTTATATCCAGAACCCCCATGGGGTATCGATTCCCCTATGGGGTATCGATTCCCCTACAGGGGGAATTGGTTCCCGTTCAAAGGGGGAATCGGCTCCCCTTCAGGGGGGTATGGATTCCCTCTGCACCAAAATGCTAAAAATATGATTTTAAACACTCAAAATGCTAAATCAATTTGCTCTAGTGGTATTGGCAACTCATATATTGAAAATTAATCATGTTCAATCAAACAATTTTATCTTTAAACTACATTTGAACATAAAATTAATTTTCTCGAAGAATCATAAACCCCCTAACTAATAGCAAAGAAAGTAATAAAAAATTATTATTATTATTATAAGCATTTTTTTTATTTATTCTTAAAAGTGCTAAAATTAATTTAAACACTAAGTGAAGTTAGGTTGGTCAAACCTAATTCTCTCCTAAGTGTCAAAAATCTTTCTTTATCTAAAGGTTTTGTAAAGATATCCGCTAATTGATGCAAAGTATCAACAAATTCTAGAACTATATCTTCCTTAGCGACATGGTCTCTAATAAAGTGATGTTTAATTTCAATATGCTTAGTTCTAGAGTGTTGGATAGGATTTTTAGTGAGACAAATAGCACTAGTATTGTCACACTTGATAGGAATGGTACCTACTTTAATTCCATAGTCAAAACGTTGTTGTTTCATCCATAAAACTTGTGCACAACAACTACCGACTGAAATGTATTCCACTTCAGTGGTAGATAATGCAACACAATTTTGTTTCTTTGAAAACTAAGAAATCAGTATATTTCCAAGGAATTGGCAAGTATCGGAGGTGCTTTTCCTATCTAATTTGCCCTCCATAATCCGCATCAGAGAAGGCATGCAAGCTAAAACTAGAGTCTCTAGGATACCAAAGTCCTAAACTAGGAGTGTCCTTAAGGTATCTAAAGATCCTCTTAACGGCTAGTAAATGTGATTCCTTAGGACATGATTAAAATCTAGCACATAAGCAAACACTAAACATAATGTCCAGTCTACTTGTGGTTAGATAAAGCAATGAGCCAATCATGGATCTATATAATTTAACATCCACACATTTACCTCCTTCATCTATGTCAAGCTTTGTTGATGAGCTCATTGGAGTGTCATGAGGTTTTCCATTTTCCAGTCCAAACTTCTTGAGCATATCTTTGACGTACTTAGCTTGATTGATGAAGATGTCATCTTTTTTTGCTTGAATTAGAGTCCCAAGAAAAATGAGAGCTCCCTCATCATGCTCATCTCGAATTCACTTTGCATTAGCTTAGAAAATTCTTGGCAAAGAACATCATTAGTAGAACCAAATATTATATCATCAACAAAAATTTGAACAACTAATAAATCTTTACCTTTATGCTTAAAAAACAATGTAGTGCCAACCTTACCTTTTGAAAAACCTTTTTCAATTAAAAAATTTGACAATCTTTCATACCAAGCTTTAGGAGCTTGTTTTAAACCATAAAGTGCTTTTGTCAATTTAAGAACATGATTTGGAAATTTTGAATCTTCAAAACCAAGAGGTTGTTCCACATACACTTCTTCTTTTATAAAACCATTTAAAAATGCACTTTTAACATCCATTTGATATAATTTAAATTCATGAAAACATGCAAATGCTAATAACATTCTAATTGTTTTCATCCTAGCTACGGGAGCGTATGTTTCATTATAGTCTATGACCTTTTCTTGAGTATACCCTTTAGCAACAAGTCTAGCCTTGTTTCTCACTATATTACCACTTTCATCAAGCTTATTCCTAAATACCCATCTAGTATCTACAGTAGATTTATTACTAGGCCTTTCAACTAATGTCCATACTTTACTTCTCTCAAATTGATTTAACTCTTCTTGCATAGTCATAATCCAATGTTCATCATTTAATGTTTCTTTAATATTCTTAGGCTCTATGCATGAGATAAATGCAACATAATTACAAATATTTCTAAGAGAAGATCGAGTTGTTACCCCTTTGGATGGATCACCTATTATTTCACCATCATTGACATAGTTGTATTCCCTTGGGTAAGAGACTTCCCTTTCTTCAATGGTTGGATTATCGAGAGGATCTTTAGTTTCCTCATCTTTTGTTTCTTCATTTGATGATGGTTCTCCAACGTCATGGCCAACGTCATTTATGTTTATAATACCTACATCATCATTCACACAAGAATCCTTTCTCGGAAGGGGATTATCATAAAAAACAACATGTATAGACTCTTCTACAACTAAAGTTCTTTTATTAAATACTTGATAAGCTTTAGAATTTAAGGAATAACCCAGAAAAATTCCTTCATCACTTTTAGCATCAAATTTGCCAAGATTGTCTTTACCGTTGTTTAAAACAAAACATTTACATCCAAAAGGATGAAAATAGCTAATGTTAGGCTTTTTATTTTTAAAAAGTTCATATGGAGTTTTCTTCAAAATAGGCCTAATCATTACATTATTAATAACATAACAAGCGGTATTTGTGGCTTTCGCCCAAAAATATTTTGGCAAATTATTTTCACAAAGCATGGTTCTAGCAATTTCTTCTAAAGTTCGATTTTTCCTCTCAACAACTCCATTTTGTTGAGGGGTTCTAGGTGCTGAAAAATTATGGCTAATACAATTAGAATTACAAAATTCAGTAAATCCAAGATTTTCAAACTCAGTTCCATGATCACTCCTAACACTAGTTATAGAATAACCTTTTTCGTTTTGGATTAATTTTGAAAACGTGATGAATTTTTCTAATGCTTCATCTTTAGTACTTAAGAATAGAACCCAAGTATATCTAGAATAGTCATCTACCAAGACAAATGCATATTGTTTTCCACCCAATCTAGTAGTCCTAGATGGCCCCAAAAAGATCTATATAGATCAATTGTAATACTTTACTAGTTGATACATCATTAATGGACTTAAAGGAAACTTTTCTATGCTTTCCTTTAGCACAAGCATCACAGATTTTATCGTTATCAAATTTTAGCTTTGGCAACCCTCTAACTAAATCTCCTTGAATCAATCGTTGCAAAACACTCATACTAGCATGTCCTAGTCTCATATGCCATAACCAACTATCATGCTCATCCTTAGAAACTAGGCATAAATTAGTCATATTGATAGAATCTAAATGCACCATGTATATGTTTCATATTCTATGACCAACAAGCATAATCAAAGTAGATGCAATGTCAATCAATTTTACAAACACTTAATTTTAAAATAAGATGTTGTATCTTTTGTCAAATTCATCTAATCGGATTATGCTTTAATCCATTCACATACAAAACATTATGCAATGTTGATTATCGAGATTAAGAGCACATGCATAAAGTTTTTGAAAATGTTATGCATTAAAACTTTATAATATTTTAAAAAAAATTATGCATAAACATTAAGAAAAATTTAAGGTCAAAATTTTACAAAACCAAAGTTCTTGAAAAATCGATATCAATTGTTAAAGAGATATCAATTACATTTTAAAAACAATTTTGACCAAAAATTAATATGATGAACTAGAGTTTATAAAACATTGCCAAAAATTACTATGTTCATCATACAATATTTTTCAACATACATTAGATAAAACATAATCATGTAGAATTATTCAATATTTAAAACCTCATGCATGCATAAACTAAATGAGAAACCAAATAAAATAAAAACATTAAGTTTAGAGGTTACCCATTCCTTTTTCATGTGTGGCTAGAGCATCTTGAATATCATCATCTTCATCACCATTGCTCCTACACACCTACAAGAGACATTTAAGTAGATTTTGGTATCCAAATTGCTTTGGATCCTTGAACATTAGTTTCATTGTCTCTTGTTCCTTTTGGAACCCATACTTGTCTAATTTTAAATCGTTTTCCTTTCTTTAAAGGACAAGTATGTTACTTATGACCATGATAATGACAATGTGAACACATTGTCATTATTGAACTAGATGAATTATTTAAAATGATCTTTTTTTTCTTTTGTTAAACATTCAAGCTTAACTTTCAAATCAAAATTTTCTTTTTCAATACTTTCAAATTTCATTTTTGAAAGCTCTAAATCCTTCTTCAAGATTTTATTTTGATTTTCAAAATCCATTTTTGTTTCTAGAAGAAGTTTGTTTAATTTGAAAATTTCTTTTTGATTTTCCAAGTCTGTTTTAGCTTTCAAAAAAAGATCATTTTTAGCAATAAATTTAGAAATCAATTTATTGTATTTGGAGTTCATGGTCTCAAACTCCGAAAATAATTCATCATAAACATCTTGTAACTCATTAAAAGATTTTGAATTTAATCTATTTGAGTTAGAAGATATCTTTGGCTCTGTGAGAGCTAATAGAGACATCACCTTTATTGGTTCTTCTTCTTCCTTGTCTCTATAGATCTCCTCAAGCTTATCCCACATATCCTTGGCATTTGAACAAGAAGAAACTCCTTTATATACATTAGGATCAATTGCGCAACACAACATGTGCATAGCCTTTGTATTTTGTTGAGCTTTCTTCCGTTCTTAATCACTCCACTTCTTTGCCTTCTTCGTATGAGAGGAATATCTTTCCTCGATTATCATCCAAGCTTCCATATCATGTGCTTGGATAAATATCATCATGAACCTCTTCCAATGATGATAATTTGTTCCATTGAAGTAAGGAGGCACGTCAATTGGTCTGAATTCTTACATGGAGAATGAACCGGAAGTGGACGACATCTTTATCGATTTAACTCTTCCTGAATCGACTCAAGAGGTGGTTAAACCTTCAAATGAGTGAGGCTATGATACCAATTTTTGAGTTAATCGATCGACGAATATGGCCAAGAAGGGGTGAATTGGCAATTAAAAATTTCGGTGGAAGCTTTTGCAGAAAATTGAAAGTAATTGCGCAGCGATTTAGAGTGGTTCGACTTTCTCAACCAAAGTCTACGTCCACTACCTTAGCTATCCACACTAATGATTTTCCAATAAATTCACTAATTTGTCTTTCTTTTGAGGACAAAGAGTGACCTTACAAATCCCTCAAGAATTATACCTCAAATTCTTGAGAACACTCTCTCCCAAAGAGAACAATACAAATTTTGCAAACTTACAAGAAAATCCTCACAAGGCAAGATGTTTGCACAATTCTAAAACAAAGAAAGAACACTCAAGAATTATATAATTGAGCACAATAAGTGTTCTTGAAAGCAAAAATGAATATTGAATGAAATAGGCTTGAAAATGCTAAAACTTGAGGTTTGATGCTTTCTCTTTGATTCTCTCTTGATTCTTGTTCATTGTTGTTTCTTGTTATTGATCAATGGCTTCTAAGCTTGTTTAAATATTCATTCAATTGATTTTGAATGTTGGGGATGATTAGTGGAGTCAATGGAGTCGTTTAAGTGTGAAAATAATTAATAAAATAACTTGGATCATGGGAGAATCGATACCCCCTCATAGGGAATCGGTTCCCTAAGTGTAAAATTCAAATATTTTGACCGTTAAACAGGGGGAATCGGTTCCCTCCGAGTAATCTGTTTTTCTCGGAGCCAAACCATTCATGGGGGAATCAGTACCCACTTGGGGGGGGAATCGGTTCCCTCTGGACAATCTGGAATTTTTGGCTTTGAAAAGGTTCGAAATACTTTGTAAAATTGTTTTGAGATTATTTTAAGATTAAAACTTAATTTTACACTTGAGTAAGGATTAAAATGACATTTGAAATATTTGGAGTAATATTTTGATATTCGAATAATTATATCGAATATACTCATAAAATCTTTTGTAAAATCTTAAAATTCATTTAACTTAATTTGTTATATCAAAATGTCAAAATATTTTCAACAGTACCCAATTTCTTTTGGGTCCATATTCATTAGTACTTAAAATCCTAGTCCCCTTGGGTATCCATTTGTGTAGGATATCCTTATCTTTAGTAGTAATGAGTTCTTTAGGAACCCATATACTTTTAACGATTTTTCCATTAGAGGTTCTTCGGAGAACTCTATGATTGTAGTTTTTAAAACTTTTTCTAACAAAGTTGGATTTTGAACTTTCTCCATTTTTAAAACGTTTTGTTCCAACTTTATCAAAAGTAGTTTTAAGATCATCAATTTTCTTTTGATGATCATCATTCACTCTTGAAAGTAGGTTATGCAAATCAACATTTTTCTTTTCAAAATCATCTAATTTGATTTGCAATTCTTTGACCTTACTTTCAAGATCAATGTTGGTATTGGATATGAGATTATTTTCATTTTTTAATTTTGAAATATCATTTTTGTATTTTAAAAATAATTTATCATAATCCGAAGCCAACCCAATATATTCCTCTAACAGCTCATCAAAAGAATAATCTTCAAAATTGGATGAGTTAGAGGTTACCTGAGATCTTTCCCTGATGGCCATCAAGCATAAGTTTGCTACTTCTTGTTCCTCTTCATCGGAAGCTTCTTAATCGCTCCATGTAGTCACGTGTGCCTTGTGTTTTTACTTCGATTGACCCTTCTTCTTCAATTATGAGCAATTGTACTTGACATGACCCGGCTTTTTGCATTCGTAGTAAATGATAGGGTCTTTTTCCTTTGGTTCATTCTTGAAGCTTTATTTAGTTTGAATTTTCTTCCTTGGTTGGGCTTTACCAGTTTTCTGAACCGCTTGGCAAATAATGTCACTTCCACGTCATCACCATTTTATCCAAATCACTCTTATCTTTTGTAGATTTAAGAGAAACTCCAATGTTCTTCTTCTTCTCCATCTCATTCTTTATTTTGTCTGTCTTTTCAAGATCTACCTTTTCTTGAAGCATCATTTCATGAATTAGGAGAGAACCAATTAGCTCATCGAGGGTTAAGGATTTTAAGTTTTTAGACTCGATAATTGCCGTCTTCTTTGATTGTCAAGCTTTTGGAAGAGAGTAAACTAACTTTCTCACAAGCTTCTCGTTTGGAATGATCTCTCCATATGATTTAAGACCATTGACAATCATGGAAAATCTATCCGTCATAGCTTTGATGTCTTCACCCAGTTTCATCCTGAAATTTTCATAGCTATGAGTTAGAAGACTAATTTTAGATTCTTTTACCTCGTTTGTGCCTTCATGAGTGACTTGTAGTTTATCCTATATCTCTTTGGTGGTTATACATGATGAAACTCTCATGTATTCACCTGGTCCAAGAACAAAAAATAATAATATGGATAACCTTTGAGTTGAGCTGGAACATTCTTGTCTCTCCTTCACTCCACAATCTTGAATGAGTGGAAGGTATGATGTATCCGTCTTCTATGATATTCCATGCTCCTATGTCACTTGCTTGAATGAAGTACCTTATTCTATTCTTCTAATAAGCATAATTAGCTCCATTGAAGAAATAAAGTTTGTTGATTGGCATTGAATCAAGACCAAAGTCGAAGTTTGAAGTGGAGGTCATTGATGACTTGAATATCGATATAACTCTTCCTGAATCGACTCAAAATGTGATTAAACCTTCAAATGAGTGAGGCTCTGATACCAGTTGTTGAGTTAATCGATCGACGAAATAGCCAAGAGGTGGTGAATTGGCAATTAAAATTTTGGTGGAAGCTTTTGCAGAAAATAGAAAATATTTGTACAACGATTTAGAGTGGTTCGACTTTCTCAACCAAAGTCTACATCCACTACCTTAGCTATCCACACTAAGGATTTTCCAACAAATTCACTAATTTGTTCTTTCTTTTAAGGACAAAGAGTAACCTTACAACTCCCTCAAGAATTATACCCCAAATTCTTGAGAACACTCTCTCCCAAAGAGAAGAATACAAATTTCGCAAACTTACAGGAAAACCTCACAAGGTAAGATGTTTGCACAATTCTAGAACAAAGAAAGAACACTCAAGAAAGCCTTTGCCACAAGGCCAAGATATTTTGTTGGTTCAAAATTGGACAATGTTTTAGATATTGTGTTTGAAGTTATTTTACACATGCATATATAAGTTATATTAAAAAAATAAAATTATAGAAAATAATTTATATAAAAATAAAAAAAATAAAAAAAATTATATTTTTTTATTTAAATAATAATATTGTAAGTTTAATAAATATTTATATCACGAAATAATTTATATAAAATGTTAATATATATATATATATATATATATATATATATTATATAAAAAATATTACATCCAATATAATTATTTAAATTATTTTATGATTTAAATATTTATTAAGCTCACAATATTATTATTTAAATAAAAATATTAAACTTGTTTTTATTTTTAATTATTACATTAACTATAATTTATTATATATATGAAATATAATTTATTTATTACATTTATTTTAATAATTTAATATATATATATATATATATATATATTGTGTGTGTGTGAAATAACTTCAAATACAATATATAAAGAATTTCGCAATTTTAAATTAATTAAACAGCATGGCCTAGTGGCAAAAGCTTGCCTAGGGACACCATTGGGTCCGAGAAATGTAATCTTTTACACAAGTGTTAACACGTGTCATCACCTGATTGGTGAGAGAATTTATTTAATTGAATTAAAATAGCGACTAGATTGATACAATGTGTAAATATTAACGACTGAATATATAATTTTGCTAATTTGACTTAACTGCCAGGTCATCACCTCTGTTAAAAAATAACGGACAGTGGCTTAAATGAACCATTTAAATAGTTGAGTGGTCTATTTGATCGTTTTCAAACGTTGGTGGTCAAAATGATTTATGCTCATAGTTTAGTGGTCACCCGTGTAGTTTATTTAATTTATATATTTATCTTTCAACCAAATGATGATACGTGTCACTAAAAATCAAATAAGACACAAACATGGAGCTTGGTTCAGTGGTAAGGCATAAACAAACCATCCCCAGGTGTCCCAGTTCGATTAAATAGATATTAGATTAACGTTTAAGACGATGAACCATACGTGATTGAAAAATTTTGAGGCTTATGGTTCGTCGTTGATGATGACGACGGTGTTGACGTGGTGGTCAATTGTAACGAATGTTAAAGGAAGAATAAGAGAAAATAAAAAAAATTAAAGACAAATAACTTTTCAAGGATCTAGAACGAATCTATTTTAGTGTAAATTTAAGTTTTCAAAAAAAATATTATTTTAGTTTATCTTCCATGTTTTAATTAACAACGGAATGGACAAAACAAAAATAATATGAAAGTTAGATGATAAAATTATTTATTTTTTAATTTAGTGATGAGAATAAAAGTGAAAAGAAAGATGGATGATGATAACGGGAACAAAAATCAGTCACCGAAAAGCACGGCAGAAGAAATGGGTATTGGATTGGGCCAAAAATTTACTTGAAAGG
Organism: Hibiscus syriacus; assembly: GCF_006381635.1. Taxonomy (NCBI): domain Eukaryota; kingdom Viridiplantae; phylum Streptophyta; class Magnoliopsida; order Malvales; family Malvaceae; genus Hibiscus; species Hibiscus syriacus. The sequence continues at coordinate 2,719,779 of NW_024062635.1, read as the reverse complement.
CTCACATGTAATTTAGTCTCTCAAGACAAGAACCATAATACACAGCCCAGTTTAGGGTATCCAAATAAGGCTCGTTCTTTATAACAGGTTATTTATTTTATCCCAAACCCTAGCCTCTCTCAGCTCTATTCTTCTGCACAAGCGAAATCCTAGCTGCACTCTGCTCCACTCGCCAATGGGTACTCCTTCAAGCTCACTTCCTATCTATCTCTGCTATTCTAGCTGCATATGTTCTATATAATTGTCTTTCAAGTAGTTTTCTCATGTGTTTCACTTAGGCCCTTTCACATTTCCATTAAGGAATTGTTCCTATATATTCGTTTTTATCCTTTAGGATTTTGAAAAGCTGAATGATTTTCATTTTTTGTATTGGTAATTCTTCTTTCGTATTGGTATTTTTATATGTTAGCTTTTTTCTCCATTTTTAATTTTTTATTTTATGCCGCCGTTATGCTATGAAATAGTTTATCGTTTCAGTGGAAAGCAAATATATTTACAATTTCTTTGCATAGCTGTTTCTTTGGATTAAGGTGCAGGCTTTAATTTATGGGAGTAATAAATTGTAGGGGCTTATAAGTACGTATCGGAGCTATGGAGGAAGAAACAGTCCGATGTGATGAGGTTTTTACAGAGGGTGAGGTGCTGGGAATATCGTCAGCATCCCGCAATTGTTAGGGTCAATCACCCTACCCGTCCTGATAAGGCACGCCGATTGGGTTACAAGGCCAAACAAGTAATGCCCGATTCGACATTTTTTGAATGCTTGTTCTAGTTAGGTGTTTGAATTATTTTCCTTCTAAAGAACTTAGCTAGAATGCTAGCTTTAAACTTGTGTTTGGATGAGGTCGAGCTAGTTGTCCCCTACTTAATCAAAGGATATTTCTTTAAATCACTTAGTTTATATAAAATGGTATATAAATCACATTGTTAGCTTTTGGAACCTAACGGATTGGTCAAATATTGACTGACTGCCAATAGTCATCTTTAATTTTCAGTTGAGTTGAACTTGCATGCACTTCCTTTTCAAATGATTGCATCTGGAAATTGTGCATTTGTTGTCTAGGGTTATGTGGTTTACCGTGTACGTGTTAGGAGGGGTGGTCGCAAGAGACCTGTTCCCAAGGGTATTGTGTATGGTAAACCCACAAACCAGGGTGTCACCCAATTGAAGTTCCAGCGCAGCAAGCGGTCCGTTGCAGAGGAGCGTGCTGGTCGAAAATTGGGAGGTCTCAGGGTTGTTAACTCGTATTGGATCAATGAGGTATGTAGGACTTGCTAAATGTTTTTGTTTGCCATAAAGTTGCAAAATTGTTTGGCTTTCATTTCTGTCTGATTTTCTCCATTAGGATTCTACTTACAAGTACTTTGAGGTTATCCTGGTTGATGTTGCACACAATGCTATCCGCAATGACCCAAGAATTAACTGGATCTGCAATCCAGTTCACAAACACAGAGAGCTTCGGGGGCTGACATCTGCCGGTAAGAAAAACAGGGGTCTGCACGGGAAGGGCCACCTGCACCACAAGAACCGACCTTCACGCAGAGCAACCTGGAAGAGAAACAACACTCTTTCCCTTCGTCGCTACCGCTGAGTTTGTGTTGCTTGGAATTTTATTTCTTCCCTTGTTATTTTAGAAGTCATCATTTTGAGTTTGAAGGTTTTTGAAGTTCTAAAGATTGTTAGTCCTTGAATATTGCATGCAGTTTATTTTTGTTTGAGATGCTAAGAATTTCTTAAATTATCTTTACTTGCTTTTCAGAACAATTGCTTGCACAATTAGGGCTCTTATTTTTTTTCTTTAATGCCTTTGGTTATCATATTGAGCTGTCACTGATACTGCCTTTCATTTTGGGGCCTAGGGGCTAATGTCTTGGATTACCATATCATCCCTTTTACTAATTAGACTATGGGTGAAAAATCAGCTTAGAGTTACCATCAATATAGCTCTCTTTGATAAGTTGCAGTGCCTGCCTGATTCCTTGTTTTGATTGGTATACTTTAAGCAGATTAGTCGTTGAGCGACACGGTATGCCAAATTTTTTATTATAATTCAGGCAGTTCACTTATTGGGTATTAGACATTATTAGAATGCTCTCATGTAATTTTCAGTGCGTTGCATATACCAACATGTTAAGAGAATCTTTAAAAGGTTCTTACCGTTGGGCATTATTTTGCATGTTGAAGGCAACTTCTTTCATTAATGTCAAACTGTAACACGGAAACAGCCAGATGAGATGGTACTTATTATCCGTAGGGTCGATTGTTGAAGAAGGCTACATTTCATTGCATTCTTCTTCCATTTTTGTATCTCCAATCATCACTTGATGTCTACGACCCTTGTATCAAAAGTTGGAACATTTGGTTTTTTTTAAAGCCTGCATGATAGTATGAATACCTTAGCCAATTAGTAGTGGAAGGATTAGGAGAGCCCGAAACACTAGGAAAATATTACCCCTGAAATGTGTGTGTCAGGAAGTTCTAAGAAGCAGTTGAGAGGATTATGATTAAATATATAATAGAATTTCTATAAGCACTGTCAAAACCTTGACAAAAGTGTGCACGTTTTGAAACATGAGTCAGCATCCATCATTTTGGGTTATATATTATATAACATTTATAAAATCACTCATTTTGAAAAGATTTTTGGAAGTTCTTTTTTGAGGAAGATAATTTTAGATGTATGCCTTAAAAATCAGATTAAATTTTTTTTGGCTCGAGAGTTAATTGTGGGGAAAATTGAAGCATAACACGACACCTAAAAAAATCAGTATCTTTAATATTGTGTTTTGTCCCATCTCATTATAAAAGAATGTTAATTTGAACTTAAATTTGAAATATGATTCATTGAATGAATGTAGATTTGTGAAGGGTGTCTTATTATGAATAATTACAAAAGTTGCACTTCGGTAAGTTTGGGTACTACCCCATGAAGCATGGAATTCTTTTTTGTGCAAGATGAAATGCTAAAAAAGTGAAAGAGGAATTCTATAGGTAAAAATAAAGAAGCAATGATCATAGGGAAATAAAATGCTTCATGATTTTGGACGAGAAATGAAGAGAGATATAGAAGAGATGAAATGAAAGAAAAAAGGATGCAAACATTTATTGAACTGATAAACTGTTAAACACGATCCCCTACAACAGTTATCTATGCTTTCTGGCTGAAGAAAAAGGGCTAGTTTTAAGAATTACAATGATTTAAAAAAAAATGAAGAGGTCCACAACAATCCAGTTATTTGAGACAGTATTTTCCTTTCTTCAGAATTTAATTCATTTTCTGCCACAATCCTAGGTCAAACTGTTCTCCAGGGTCATGCATACCCCTTGCAAATACTTTTCCAAACCTTATCTTTGGCTTGGCTCCCTTCATGATTGTGAGCTTCACTCCCATCATGGTATTCTTCGACAACCTAGGCTTAGGGGTTTTACTCTTTTCAATGATGAAAGTGGCCTTAACGAAGTTAATATATTGAAAAGAACATTGGAATACATTTTCATCCAAATATATGTATGGAGCATTAGTAGATGCAAATGCAATGATAACCCCCTCGGAGCCTACACCGACCAAATATCCCTTTGTCGTAAATTTTACCTTTTGATGGAGCATTGAGGAGATTACTCATACGGAATGGATTCAAGGCCTTTCCAATAAGCATTTGTAAGTCGGTGTGATGTTCATAATTATGAACTCTATGTCACACATGCACTCCTAATCAAAAGGGGAACAACATGAGTTGAGCAATTTGAACTCGATTCAGTCAAAACTCGATCAAAGCTCGATTTGGATTGACTCAACTCGAATTCGAGTTCGACTCGAGACCTTAACGAGTTGAGTCGAGCAAAGTCCAACTCGACTCGACAAGTTCACGAACAACTCGTTAAATGTTTTAAATAATTTTTTTAGTAATTATCTTAAAAAATATTTTATTCAAAAAATTACTAATTTATTAATAGAAAATAAAAAAATAAATTACTAATACATTAATATTAATATATTTTACCTATATTTAAAAAAATATGATAAAAATCTCAGTGAGCTTAACAAGTAACGAGTAATAATTTTAGCGAGTAACAAGCGACAAGCTTAACGAGCAACGAGCAATTAATGAGATTAACGAGCAATGAGTCGAGTAACAAGTTTTTTTAACGAGCTTAACGAGCAACGAGTCAAGTTGAGCAACAAAATTTTTTAACGAGCACTGTCCAACTCACGACCGATTTACTCAATTAGCACCCCTAGTCTAGTCCTATCAAAATCTCTCATCGTAGTGTGACAAAATTTCATACAGGGGTAGATGCACTAAGCCCCCATAGGGGTTATCCATATTATTTTACAAAGACGGTAAAATTTAGTTTAATGTATTAAATAAAAAAATTTCATACTTGTTATTTTTAAAAGATACTAAAAGATACATATGTTTCTCAACCAATTCTTCCTCATTGGGTTGATAGTAGACCATCAAGGGTTGACTAGTCTCTAACTGTCCTTCAACGACAACTTTTTGGATAAATTATACAAATGATAATTAATTTTTGAATAAAATTTTGTTTTTTATTAAAGTTTTAAAAGTAACAAATTGATAACTAATCTGATCAATTTGTAACAAAATGATTACTAATGTTATCAATTTGTAATAAAATAGTCACTCCATTTTTTTTCGTTAAATGGATGTCATGGCAATGTTAACAAAAATGTGAATATGTTTTGCCTCTAAATTACTGCTAAAACATTAAATATGTCATTCAATAATGATTTATATCTAATTTATCCCTTAAAATTTTTAAACTTATAAAAAACTTCGAAAATTTCAGCTATATTTGAATACTTTTTAAAAAATAAGAATATATAAAAATATTAAAAATTAAAATATCTTGAAAATACTAAAAAAAAGGACGAGTTTGTAAGAAAATAAATATTAAATATATTCTTATTTATTTCAATTAACCCCAATTTGTAGAGAGGTTTAACTATTTTCGAAGAGAAGAAACTAGCTTTAGTTTCGACAGCAGCTCTCAAAAGAAAAAAAACATCATATTGCTCTTAAATAATAAAATCAATTCCCTTTTTGCAATTGTGTTAAAGGATTGCATCATTCACTTAACACACTGCCACCAATTTCGATAAACAGTGAGTGAGATGTATCACTAGCCTTCACTGGTTAATTTATAGCATAAGCATTTTGAGTTTCTTGTCACTCACTTAACAATCGTGACACAGTCAACAGTGAAGGTGCCATGCTATTATTTCTAATAGTCACTATAACTGCTCAAATCGAGGTTAATTAAAATACATTTAGTATTATTTTCTTATAAAGTCATAAATTTTCAGTATTTTCTAGATATTTTAATTTTAATTTTTACATTCTAAATGTTTTCATAGATTTTTTTTAAAAAAAAATTATTAAGTATATATATATATATATATTGTATTTTTTAGAAAATTAGAAAAGTTTTAGGGTAAATTAAATATAAAAGTTATTATTTAAGGATTTCTTTTATGTTTAAACAATAGTTTATGGATAAAACTAAATATTAATCTTTTTTTAATGTTGCTACATCATCAATTTAACAAAGATAACGGTGAAGTGACCATTTTTTTACAAATTGATAACGTCAGTGATCATTTTGTTACAAATCGATAAATTAGTGATTAATTTGTTATTTTTGAAGCTTTAATGTGAAAAACCAAAATTTACTCAAACATCAGTGATCAATTGTATAATTTACCCTTACGTTTTTTTATAAACATACATCTTTTTCCAACCATCCTTCACAACCTTAATTTCCATGTCTTACCTTTTTATAAATTTCACAAAGAAAGTTTCTTCGTATAAAATGATAATTTTTTAACATTGATTGACTAGTCTCGTCTTAATCATTATCAAAGTTATTTTTAATATTGATATCATACATATCGGTGTCTAATCTCAAGTATCGATAGTCATAAAGTTTACTGGAAAAATAAAAATTTATGACATATTTTCTTAAGTTAAAATTTTACCCCTCAACTTTTTAAGTTTTACAGAATGGTCATTGCCTTCAGCAACTGATTCGCAGTTCATTGATTTAAATCTTAATTCGATCTATTACATTTTTGCCCTGTGTTCTTTCAATGTTACTTCTTGTTTTTTTTAATTTAGTCTTAATATTATTTTAATAATCAAATACGATATCTCTTACTTGGTTAAATGTCTCGATCGAGCATGGAATGATTCATAAACATTGATACCCAAGATTTTTAAATAGTGAAATCGCAACAAAATTGGTCTAATAGGCCAAGCATGAAAAGAATTAGCCCAATAGGCCAACCCAAAACTATTTTGGAATCAACCAAAAATTCTATATTACTGAGAAAAGTCACCACGTCTATATGGTGAGTTTACCTGAAAATTATATTTTAATAGATCTATGTCTGTGGGTCCTATGAGGTATAATATTTTAATATATTTATTGGAACTCATCATGTCCAGTGTCAAGTTCCACTTAAAAAATATTTTTTGTTATTTAATATATTACTTTTTAGTATATAAGTATTATTTTAAAAACCCATGGAACTCGTCACCTGAAAGTGACGAGTTTCGTTTGATTTAAAAATCTACTAGTCGTTCATGGTCGTTGGGCAACAGGCAGGTTTTTAAAATTCAATTGGAACTCGTTATGTGGGAATGATGAGTTCTACTGGTCATATTTCAAATTTATTTTTTGTATAAATAAGGTGAGTGGATGGTGTTTATATGAGCAGTGAGAAAGAAAAAATATTGAGGATCAAATCATTTATTTGTGAGAAAAATTTCATTTTGATTTCCCGAAGAGTCTTTTTGGGTTTGACTACTCCGGCTACGACTATCCTAGTTTAAGCTCTTCTTTAGATAAAGAGAGGGTAAAAGAGACAATAAAGTTTATAGTTGAGGAAAATAAGTAGATGAGGAAACTTGTAGAAGATAATAAGAAGATGAAAACAGAGAAGAAGGAGTGTGAAGACTTACCAATCTATCATAGTAAACGACTTCTAGAGGGGCATGAAAAAAATAAAAATAATAGTATGGAATTTGAGAAGAAAAAGAAGATGATGAACAAAAAAAAGAAAGACAAGAAGAAAATGAAAATGAAAAATAAATATGAAGACTTATCAATCCGATGTAGTAAACGAATTGTAGAGAGGGTTCAAAAAAAATTAAAATAATGTATACAAATATTGATTTTTATGTTTTAAATATATGTATGAATTTATCTTTACTAATGAAGTAACTATTGTATTAAGTAAAAGTCATTTATGAATAGTTTGCAATTATGTATGAATTAAAGTGGAAGTTGAAAATAAGGATGTTTAAAATACATAGACAAACATAAAAAGGTACAATGAAAAATATAAAGTAAAAGATAAAAAATTAGAGAAATACATAAACGTAGTAAGAAAAGTACAACTAAAAACATGAACTAAACACAATTATGAAGGTTTTATCGTCCAAGTCGATATTTAGGAATATGTGGACAATGCTCTCTGTTGTGTCCTTCACCTATGCAATGACCACAAAGCTTTATTAGACCTTGCTCTATTTGAGGATTATCCATATCAGTATGAATTCGACTAGATTGAGGTCAACACTTCAACTTCCTACGTAATTATGGATTAGGTAACCATTCTTCAGAAATAGTTGGTGTAGGCCAATAAGCATCGTTTGAGAGATACTTAAACTCATATATGTATATATTACGCATAGTGTACAGGCTATAACAATCATCAACATAAGAGCATGGGTCAACATTAACATGCATACATGCAATGGCATCCTGAGCACATGTGAATCTAAAAGCTTGAAATCAATTGCGATCACACCATCTTCTATTTAGATTACCATTGTATGTGGTAGAATTGCCACCCTCATGTGCTCGAACAAGTTCTTGGACAACGTAACCAGAATCAAGTCAAGAAAAATTAGGAACAAACATTGAAGTCGCATGTGTTTGATTTTTGTTCATTGTCTTCTTCAAATCTATAGTCCAATTTCTCCCATTGTTGATCATGACCTTTATTTATGCATATTTGTCTGCCCAAACTTTACCCAACCTAAAGTAAGTATTTCTAACTACTTGTTACCGGACGATGTCGAGTCCCTTTAAGCACTGAATTGATACATTCGATAAGGTTGGTTGTCATATGGTGGTAACATCGACCCTGATCATCATATGCTTGTGACTATATTTCCCTAGGGATTTCAACTACGAAGTAAACATCTTCTTCATATATTTTCAAATTTTCTAGCCTTGCATGAAAATTTGGTTGTAGTAAAGCATACCTTGAAAAAAAATGGATTTAAGAATAATAAATGAAGAATATAAACGAAGAATAAATAATTAACGAGAAAATTTTAGTTACTCATGTTGATAATATCTTTTTTGATATTGTTGTTCTTAAACCACTTCAAAGTATTAGAGGCAATATGATGTATACAATATGTCAGATATCAGTGAGGAGGTATCCACCTACTTCTCGGTCTAGAAATTATCACTAACAACCCAGGCGAACGGTCTGATATCATACAAACTCCATCTTAAGTGACAACATGAGAATGTAAATTGTAGAGAAAGAAATTTCAAGTTTCCTCCGATTCATTTTTAACAATGGTGAAGGCAATAGAGAAAATGTTTTTGCCACCATCTTGTGCAACAACTATCATCAAGACGTGTTTGTATACCTTATACATAAAAGTCCCATTGACTTTAACCATTTGTTTGCAAAAGTGAAACCCTTCAACAGATGACTTGAAAGCATAGAACAAGCCACCAAAAATTCTCTTTTTAGGGATAACTTCTCTGTGAATCGTGGTCACTGGAAGAGTATAAGATCTTACAGTAGTTATAGGGATGAAAAATTTCATTGCGTGCAACATAGGTCGTAGCTCATTATATGACTAATCCCAATCATCGTACAACAATCTCATTGCTTTCTTTTTAACCATCTATGACTTGTAGTAAGATGAGATATACCCAAATGTATTCCATATAGATGCCATTAACACTGAAATTGGAATTTTTGGATTTTTTTACCAAAAGCTTGATATAACACCTCGAATACTAGGTTAGTAGTTTGTGTTGACCCAAGAATTTATTCAATATATTTATGATAGAATAGAGGTCCATCGATTTAAATTTGGATTTAATCGAGTAAGATATTTGATTTAATCGAATTAAATTTGGAACTTTTTATGCTTAAGATGGTAGGAGAGGGGCCTAGAGGATAATTTTCCCGTTTATGAAAATCATGGCTGATTTTAGGGATTCTTTCCTATATTTGATGTGGGATTTTAAGAGAGCTAAAAAGGCTTTATTTCATTATTCCTCCTATCTTCTTCTTTCTTATTTCTTCTCCTAACTTCTCTCTTAGCAAACAAAGTGATAAAAGATTTCAACTTTCATCATCTTCTTACTCTAATCCATGATTTTAAGGTGAGATTCTTAACCTTGAGATCATGATCTTCAAGTTGAGCTCATCGTCTTTTTTAATGGTGTTCTTGAGCTCACTTAAAGCTTTTGGAGGGTTTAAGCTTCAAGATCTCCCTTATATGATTTCTCTCAAAATTTCATGTAGCTTAGTTGTTTTCTAGCCATTGCTTTGGTGCTAGAAACATTTTAAGAGCTTGAGATATGTTGAAGAGTAGTGCAAGAACCCCTAAATATCTAGGTTAAGGAAATATTAGTTCTTGAGTAAACTAGAGACATTTTTGGGTTGCTATGATCTGAGGTAACACACCATAACTCTTCCTTGCTACTTGTATGTCATCTAAATGTGTTGCTTGCTTGTTTGAGGTGGAAAAGCATGTGGGGGATTGGGTGTTTGATTTATTATTATAAACGTCTTGGATGTTATTTTAGCGTACAAATGATGTATAATGACCCCTAATAACTTCCATAAGATTTAATAATCAATTTAGACTTTAGAATAAATGTTTGGGGTGAGTTTGGGGGTGTTTCTTAAGTAAAATAATGTGTTTCTAGGTTATAGTATCGACATTGTGTGAACAATATCGACATTGTTCATATTTTGGGTGAAACTAGGCTATTTTATAAGGGAGTATCGATACTGCTCCTTTAAAAATACAAAGGATAATTTTTGGGTCTTTACAAAGCTAATTTTGGTATCGATACTAAGGGGAGTATCAATATTACCTAAAAGAGTATCGATACTACATGTATGGTATCGATACTAAGGTTATTTTGGGGTCTCTAAAGGTTGTTTTTGGCATGGATACTCAATGAGAGTACTGATACCCTAGAGTAGGTATCGATACATATATAAAGGTACCAATATTATCTTTGATGATTGGTTAATGGAATTTGAGATGCTGATGAACTCAAGATTTAGGAGTATAATAATGGTTGATATTGAGTATATAGCTTGAGAATGTGGTAAATTACTAAAATGCCTTTAGATATGTAAAACTACCAAATTACCCCTAATTATGAATAGTGCCTTATATGAATATGAATACCTTTGAAAGCGTAAAACCTTAAGAAATGAAATAAGATATTAGTGATTTCTCGTTAAACTTGAATTGAAGCCTAAAAATGCCCTTGAATGGATAAAACAACCAAAATTCCCCTAAGATCTAATAAGTGATACGAAAAGCTTGTGCACGATAAAGGTGTTAAACTCTGATAATTAGTTAAGTAATTTTTCTATAAGTTTTAAACATATGATATACTTGGGAGTAGGGTGAATTACTAGAATGCCCTTAAGGTCTATAATTACTAAATTACTCTTATAGGCCAAAGTGAATGAAATAACCTACTCTAGTAGGAGTTGAGTTACTAAGTGACTCAGTAATGAATTGAGACTCAAGGGATGAGACTAAAAATGTTTTAATTGATAATAATGATGAGAAAACAATGTGGTAGTAATGATATGAAATGTTTAGCTCTATAGCTAGAGTTTTTTAACGAAGACTTTGTAAGAATTTTATAAATGATTAATACTGAGTTTTTTAGGTTGGGTAGTATCAGTACTATGTTCGTAGAATACTGATGTTGTTCTACGAGTATCGATACCAAAGGCAGGTATCAATACCATTACTAAGTTTTAAATTTCAATAGCCAAAATTGGTACCGGTACTCACGAGTAGTATCAATACCTCAAAATGGTAGTATCGATGCTCCATATAGAATTATCGATACTTTAGGGCTTTTCCAAAACATCAAAGGTAAAATCAATATCGGTACTTGTTGAACCTATTTTTATATAACAAATTTAAGGGCAAAATGTTTTTAGACTGATTGAATTTGTTCAAAATTTTCAAAAATAATTCAAAGTCCATAAAAGTTGAATTTGAACACAAAAATATTTTTCTTGAAAACAAGTATCAATATTGTTCTTGTAGAATCGATACCCAAGGTAAGGGAAGTATTGATACTCTTATGGCAGTACAAATACTTCCTATTGGTTTTAAATGTGTTCAAATTCAAGTATGCAAAATTGGTATTGATACCCAAAGGAGTATCGATACTAATGTATAGTAGTATCGATACCGTAAACCCTAGTATCGATACTCCTAACCTAACGGTCGAAAAATTACTAGTTTATATTAGTACATTATCTATACTCCATGCTCAAGTACCGATACTCTTGGTCTAGGCAATTTTATTTTGTAGCAATTAAGTCTCTAACAGCTCCAAAACATCCCCAAAGAAGTTAAGGACACTTGAAAAAGGTTACAACACCAATCCAAGCAATCCGCGTCAAGAGAAAAATCCCAACAATTAGTATCAAATTGGGTCACAAATCAACAATTTAATAACCTTGTAAAGATCATTGGATCTCTCTATCAATTTTCGACGCAACCGAGAAGATGACTTCCACATCTGACGCTTACTACCTTGAGGACTCCCACTCTACCCATAGGTCTCCTTACTTAAATGGCGTAAATTATTTCTATTAGAAGAATAGGACGATGTTGTTCAACTAAGCTACCAACCTTGCGGTTTGGGATGCCATCGTCGACGGTTCTCCCGTTCCTCTAAGGATTTGAAAGTATTGTACATGTGAAGATAGAAAGCTTGCCCAACTCAAAGCCAAAGCTATGCACATCCTTTTTTGTGCTCTTGGCCTGGACGAATATAGTAGAGTATCTTTATGCTCTAATACTAAAGAGATTTGGGACAAGTTGAAAGTGGCCCATGAAGGAACAAGCCAAGTGAAGAAGTCAAATATTTACATTCTCACTCTCAACAACGAAAAATTCAAAATGTAGCATGCTGAAGACATTAAGACTATGTCTAATCGGTTCGCTACAATCATAAATTATTTGAAGAACTTTGTAAAGTTCTATCCTAATGAAGAAATTTTGAGAAAGATGGTTGCCTAATTGCCTACATCTTGGGAATGCAAAGAAGCTACCTTTGAAGAAACAAATGATTTGGAGTTATACACCCTTGATAAACTCATTGGTTCACTTCTCACTCATAAGGTAAAACTCCAAAAGAAGAAGGAGGAAGAATAATAGAAGAATAAGAAAAAGAATGATATATGAATCGTCTTCAAATCCACTAATGAGAGTAATCAAGACTCAAGTGAGGAGGTGAATAAAGATGAAGAGATGGCCAAGCTTTTCAAAAGATTCAAACGATTCATGACATCCAAAGAAGATAAGAAGCATGCCATAGTGTGCTTTGAGTGCCAAAGTACGAGACATGTCAAATATGAACGTCCTCTTCTAAATAAGAAGAGATCAAACAAAAAGAAAGCATTTGTGGCGGTTAGGAGTGATGGAGATAAAATAGCCAACTTATGCCTCATGGCCATCCAAAAAGATTCAATGGTAACTTCTGACTCTTATGATTTAAATTCTTATCCATTTAAAAAGATACAAGATTCTTATGATGAGTTGTATTTGTAATTTGATATCATGAATTCCAAATATAAGAAATTAATTTTAAATTTTTTGAAGTTGAAAATGATTTTATTTTGAAAGAAAAGTTTGGTTTTGAAAAACAAAATGAAGTTTTGAAAAATGATTTTGAGCTTTCAAAAATCAAAATCAATGATTTAGAAAAAAAATTTGATTTGAAAGTTAAGCTTGAAAGCTTAACAAAAGAAAAGAAATTAATTTCTTAAAACAATTCATCATGTTTAAAAATGGAAAAAATGCTCACAGTGCCATTTTCGTGGTCGCATGAAACATAATTGTCCTTTAAAACTTATAAAACCTTTTAAAATTAGAAAAGTATTGGTTACTAAAGTACAAGAGACTTTTGCACTAACAATCAAAGATCCAAAGCAATTTGGATACCAAAATCCAAATAAATGTCTCTTGTAGGTGTGCGGGAGTAATGGTGACAAAAGTAAAAGAAATTCAACTACTCTAGCCACATATGATGAGGAATGGGTAACCTCTACACTTAATGTTTTTTATTTTAAATATTTGGTTGCCTATTTGTTTTATGCATGCATAAGTTTTAAACTTATATGATTATGTGTTGTTTTTCTATCTCATGTATGTTAAAATATGTTATGGTGAACTTTTTTTTAAAGCTTTAATGTTTTTTCATAAATATTTAGTCAAATTTGATTCTAATAATTTTAATTTTTTTTTCATTTTTGACCTTAAACATAAATGTTTATGCATGTACTTTTCATTGAAAATGATATCTCTCTAACAATTGATATCACTTTTTCAAAGGCATAACTTTTTTAGAAAGCTTTATGCATGTGAACTTTTAATATTTTATGTCAGTATTGCATAAAGTGGTTTAGACTTGGATTTATTGAATTTCATGGGTTACTAACATGTTTGTTCATCTTTGTTGAAATTCGATAGTTTTTAAGTATCAAGTTTTTAAAGTCAAATTTCTTTTGGAATGCATTTGTTAGGGGGAGCTTTGATTTTTCAAATGGTTTTTATGTTACAATTTCTACTTACTATCCATTGTTATTTTTTAACCTTAAAGTTTGAATTATTTTTTATATAACAAAAAAGGGGAGAGATAATGAGTTTGAAAAATTCAATTTCACGAATGAAAAAAGGGAGCCTTAATATTTTCTAAAAATTCTCTTTTTCATTAAATGTTTTTATTAAGGGGGAGTTTTGCCAAAAATCCTTTTCAAATGTTTTGTTATATCAAAAAGGGGGAGATTGTTAAACCTATTTTGATATAACAAATTTAAGGTCAAAAATAGTTTGTTGAAAACACTTTACTATACCAAAATTGTTAAATACTTTTTAAAAGCTTTAAGATTATATTCGATTCGGTCTTTTGAATATATAAATTATTCTTTAAAGTTAAAAGGTCAATTTTACTCTTCACTCTATTGAAAAATTGAGTCTTATACTGAAAATATTTTTGAAATAATTTTTATAAGGGTTTCGAACTTCAATCAAGTCAAAAATGATTTTTAAGTATAGTAGTATCGATACTACTAGAACAGTACCGATACTGTTCAAGAAGTATCAATACAAATATCGATGCTGAAGCCCAAAATTATGAAGTAGTACCGATACTGCTAAGGCAGTACACCTCTATTAATGCTTTAAAATATGCATCCTATCTTTTTCTTATTTGCTACATTTTTTTACCATTATGTGCATTTAGTATCGGTACTGTTCATCCAGTATCGATACTATTCTTTTTCAGTAACGATACTGTTCATAAAGTATTAATAATGTTGTTGCAGCCTCAATAGTTATCGATACTATCAGATTTTTTTCTTTATAGTATCGGTACTCCAATAGTATCGATACTCCCCTTGGAGCACTGTACTTTTGGTAGGGTTTAGCATATATTGCCCTAAAAATCACTTTTTTCTTTATTTTTCCCTTTCCTCTCTCAAGTTCCACTTAAACCCTCCATAACCCCCTCGAAAATTTCCTTTATTCCTTTGTTTTGGAGTCATTTTGTGTTGTTTTTATCATTCCTACCTGCTAGCATCATCAATTTCGTGCATTCATCTCCAATTCCATCTCAATCTAACTTTTCAAGGTAATTTTTTTTTTAGAATTTAGGCTCAATTTTAGTTAGTTTTTGATTAAATTAATGAATGGGCTTGTTTTTCTTTATATTTCTACACTATAATCTACTATCGTTTTAACTACATTCACTCAAATTAATAAATTTTTTAAAACAAAAAAAATTACATCTACATCCACATATATATATTACACTATTTTCTTTTTGGTCCATTATTATTGTTTTTAAAATTTAAATTTCGTTATATCATGCCTTGAATTGTGGACTCATATTGAGTTTTGGGATTAATTGGTTGCATACATATATATTGTTTTTCTTTGCAGGTTTTACTTTATCCTGACCCTTACTATGTCTCATAAACGTCCTCAGTCATCATCCTCTCGTGCTAATCCACCTCCTAACCCTTCCCCAAATCCTAGTTCCAATCCAAATGAAATGACCATCATGAACTCTTGTTTTTATGAACCCAATCATCAAAACCTTCATTCAAAATATCTTGATCATTTTGAATCTTATGTCCTTAGGAGTGAGCGTCTCCTTTCCGTTCCAGCTACGAACGCCATTAATTTTAAATACCTTCCCCTTTTCAAAGCTTGGAAATTTGATAAAACTTTCAAATTCAAACCTATTGTTTATCACCAACTCGTCTGTATTTTCTATTCCAATGTGGTTTATGTTCAAAATGAAGCTCGCACTCATACCGAAAGTATTTACTCCTATCTTTTGGGGAAATAAATTACTCTTGATTCTGATTCTAATGCTCGTGGTTTTGTCCTTGAAAACACCGGTATTGATAATGAATGAGACTCCATCCCTTCCTCCTTAGAAGTAGGGCTGAGCGCTAGTGTTTTTGACTTTCATGAGAGGTTCCTTTATTTGATCATCTCTTAGTGGTTTCGATCATCCGGAGGTAAATATTCTTCTCTCCGTAGCATAAACATTTGGTGGTTTCTCTGCTTTCAAGAAAATAAAAGGATTAACCTCGTTCAAATTATGTTTGGTGAATGTGTGGACACCATTAACCATATTCCTTGTAAGTGGGTCGAATCTCTTGTTTATGGTTGTCTTCTTAGCAATTTCTTTCTAAAAGTCACTCTTGGAGTTGATCTTGATGTTGTCATCCCTTTGGCTATGCATATTGATCTCACATTTCTTCGTAAGTCAGGATGGATTCAAGTTTGAGAAACTTGGCAAAGGAAAGCAAAAGAGGCACCCAGTGCAAGTTCATCTCAAGCGGTTGCAGCTTAACCTCAAGACGATGATGTATTGCATGGCGTTGACGATCCAGTGATCGCATTTTCGAAGATCCTCCTAAAGCTAGTTGTGAGATTTCTCCTTACCTTCAGTCCATGATGGAGACGTTGGACTTGATATTTGCTTCTATGGGGTCCCACTTTACTGCTTTGGGAACTCAGGTATCCAAGATAGCTTCTCAGCAGTTGGCATTGCAAGCAATGCATGTGGATTCCCGATGAGACATCCTCGCTCGATTCGACGTGGTGACGGATAGGCTTGATGCTATCTATCGAGGCTTTGTTTCTTTCTACACACATCTTTCAGATCTTGATCCTCCATCAGACGAACGCCTGATCGTTTTGCTTTGCTAGTTGCATTTTAGTTGGTTTTGCATGTCATACTTTGAATTTACTTATGGGTGATTTTCTTAGACTTTGATATTTTGGATTTGGTGTTTCTTTTATGTTTTGGATGGTTTGATAGATTTTTTTAGTAATTTTTATAATATTTCAAATATTTTCAGCCATGTTTCCTTTTATTTTGACCATGCCCATTACCTATGGATATTAATTATGTTGACTAACTTGTTTGGCACTTTTGCTCTTCATAGCTTTATTTTTATCTTGTTTATTCTACAACTTATCTTTTTGATTTAACAAAAAGGGGGAGAAATATTATAGTACAGGGGAGTATTTTATTCTCAAGAAAATCTTAAAATTCTTAAAATGTTTTGTTATATCAAAAAGGAGGAGATTGTTGAAACACTTTGATATTTTGATATACCAAAATTGTTAAATAGTTCTCATAAATTTTAAGATTATATTCGATTTAGTCATTCAAATATATAAATTATTCTTCAAAGTTAAAAGGTCAATTTTACTCCTCACTCTACTAAAAAATTGAGTCTTATACTGGAAATATTTTTGAAATAATTATTACAAAGGATTTTAAACTTCAATCGAGTCAAAAATGATTTTTAAGTATAGTAGTACCGATACTACTAGAACAATACTGATATTGTTCTAGAAGTATCGATACAAATATCGATACTGAAGCCCACAATTATGAAGTAGTACTGATACTGCTAAGGCAGTATCGATACTGTATGCAAGTTTGACAAAACATAATACTAAAATGGTACTGATACTATATACAATATCAATACTACTTAGTATAGTAGTACCAATACTCTTAGTGGTGGTACCGATACTACCTTTTTGGTTTTAAATATGTCAAAATTCCAGTATACTCAAATGGTACTGACACTATATGCATCATCAATACTACTGAATATAGTAGTACCGAGACCCTTATAACAGTATTGATACTAGAGTTTCTCGGTCATAGTTTTGTATTTAATGCAGGGAGTATCGATGCTGAGTGATCGAGTACCGATACTACAAGCTTATGGATAACATTTAGTATGGGAAACGACCTCTCAACAGCTCTATTCACTCCCTCAACAACCCAAACGGTTGGAAATAATTGAGGGAGTATAAAAACAAGATTCCAAGTCATATGTGAAGACAAGAGATAAAAGAGAAAGCCAAAAACTACAAATTTGAGCCAAATCAACATTCTTAAATATTCCTTTTGCTTTCAAAAAACACTTTTTGTACTCATTTGTATTTATTTCTCAAGTGTTCTTATTTTTTCTTGAATTGTACAAACACATTTCTAGTGAGGATTTTATAAGTTTGCAATTTGTAATTTTCTCTTTGAAAGAGTGTCTCAAGAATTTGGGGTATAATTCTTGAGGGAGTTGTAAGGTTATACCTTATCCTCAAAAGTAGATACAAATTAGTGAATTTGTGGAAATCCTTAATGAGGATAGCTAAGGTAGTGGATGTAGACTTTGGTTGATAAAGTCGAACCACTCTAAATTCTTATGTTCAAATTTATATTATTTTCTAAGTTTCCACCAAAAATTTTAATTGTCAATTTATCCCCTCTTGGCTATTTCATCTATTTTATTGACTCAACATAATTTAAAGTCTAAAAAACTTGAATTTGAACCCAAAATGTTTTTCTAGAAAAGAAGTACCGATATTATTCTTACAATATTGATACCACATGAAGAATATCGATACCGCATGAACAATTTTGATATTATTCTTGTAGTATTGATACCCAATGTAAGAGAGGTATATATACTCTCATGGAAGTATCGATACTGCCTATTGGTTTTAAATGTCTTTAGATTCCAGTATGCAAAATTGGTACCGATACTCAAAGGAATATAATAGTATTGATACCGTAAACCCTATTATCAATACTCTCAGCCTATCGGTTGAAAAACGACTAGTTTTTATTAGTGAAGTATCAATACTCCCAGCCTGAGTACCGATACTCTCTGGTCTGAGCAATTTTATTTTACAGTAATTAAGTGGCCAACGAATCTAAAACTTTCCTAAATGCTAGAAAAAGTCACAAACACATTCCAACATATAAAAAGAAGTTTAGGACATTTGAAGAAAGTCACAACATCTATCCAAGCAATCCACATCAAGAGAAAAATCTATTTTAATCTTGTTTTTCCTTTTCTCGTGTAAGCAGAGTGTTTTAGTGAGATTAATTGTGTAAATGCCAACCTTGTGAGGGTTTTTTGTTTACATTCATTTATCCTTTTATAAAAGGGGTTTGGTTCTATCTTAGCCACAAAAAAAGATAAGGATTTGTAAATGTTACTCTTTCTCCTAGAAAAAGAAAGAACAAATTAGTAAATTTGTTAGAAATCCTTTTGTCCTAGAAAAAGAAAGAACAAATTTGTAAATTTGTTAGAAATCCTTAGTGTGAAGCTAATGTAGTGGATATAGACTTGGTTTAGAAGTCAAACCACCAGAAATCATTGGGAAAATTTTCTATCTTTTCTCTCCATAATCCCTAAAATCTTTAAAAGATCAATTCACCCCCTCTTGGCACATTTTCATTTGATCAATAGAGCTACGAAAATCATAACAGTTTGACGGGTGAGTATCGATACTCAAGGGTCAGTACCGATAATGTAAGGCTTAGTATCGATACCATCAAATTAGATTAGACATGAATACTAACTTTGGGTTAATGAACCAGAAACGGGTTAATGAACCAAAAATGGGTTAAAGACCACCAAAACCCTAATAATAAAATTTTACAAGTAGAAACCTTAAATAAATGTGTGATAAGCATATCAACATTATGAGGTAATATTTCACAAGACTTATTCCCTTGTTTGAAACTCAACAAATGATGAGGACACTCAAGATACTTGTATATATGACGATCATCTAATACATATTTTTTTTAGTAACATCTAATATGTATATATATATATATATATGAAGTATCCGAGTCTACTCTAATTAATGCTAAGGAACTTTAGTATCAGTGCCAAGGAATATTAGTATTATGTGCCAAGGCAATTCAATACCAGTGCTAAGGAGCTTTAGCTATCTAAAAACATTGTCATGATATTATATACCGTGAACTATATTGTAATTCTATGCTTGATGCATTTCGTTGTTTTATGATTAGTATATGAAGGCTATGTACTATCATTGTGTTTGTTATCATTGTGTTTGTGTGATTATGTATGGCATAAGATGATGTATAGTAGTATGGTGTTGTGGTTAGAGACCGGTATACGTATACTCATGGTGAGGCCTTTAGTTATGAACTAAGGGAAACATGAGACTCATATTATTGTGATAGTGGATGTACCTTAGATAGATGGTTTAGTAGTATTGATGACATAGTTGTATTGCTTCTCTGATTATACTTGTTGCATGTATATGTTATGAATGCTTGTAGTATAGTAGATGTATTGTGTGATATAGGGATAATGAAGTGTGATAGGATAATGATATCATCAAAAGAGTCTCAAAGGAGTACCAAAGTGCAATGATGACAATTTAGTGAGCATGTAGAGGTCATGATTTGAAATGAGTCAACCTATAACTTTTAATTGTTTATTTTATTTATCGAGTTTTTTGAATTGGGCCCATACTTTTGTAAATGATTATGGTTCATACTTTGTATAAACATTTTAAAAGTGAGTACGATTCTAAAAGAAAAAAGGGTTAGTGACTTCGAAGATCCCTTGTGATACTCGAATCTTGGGATTTGGGTGTTACACTTGAAATATGAGCATATGCCATCTGAATCTAAATGTTTGTGGTCGTGTGACAACAAGCTCATTGTATATGTATGTTGGCCAATGAACCTTGTGAGTTCCCACAACATCTTCTATTGTAAGTATGAAACTCGCATTCTCTACTTAAACCTGACATCATGGCTTATTCACCTAATGAAATATGTTTTCTAATCAGATTCTGGGACATAGAATTGGAGATGGGCTTTGATGTAGTACTCCTTATTTCCTAGTTGTTCACCCTTTTTAGTTTCAAATTAAGACTCAAACGACAACTTCGTTGATTCTTCGCCGAAAGTACCCTAATGGGTAGCACATATCTTTGAAATACCATGAACTTTAGGATTCTCTATAGCATCATAATTAATGTCATGTATTGCATCTGGATGATGATACCGAGGCAAATTATTTTAATATATTTAGGGTTAAGGGTATGTTAATGGATGGGCCCAGCCCTTGGAGCATTTAACAATCCAGGACCTCGTGAAACCTTACCTCCTATACATCACCCTTTATATGCAAACTGTGTCCCTTTGAAGTAGCCTCAATGATATCAAAAACATCAAGTATTAGTGCGTGTCATCTTCTATCATTGGAATAAGGGTTTCATCATCCTCATTAAACTTAGCAAGGCTTTCACTAAATCGCCTAACAAGGTTATCATCTACACCATTTTCATTTGGTATAGATGTTCCTAGTTCTTCTATTGCATGTGCAACTATTGTTGAGGTAGGAACATATGATACAGTTTCCATTTCAACATAAATCTCAGTCATTTGATTATTTGATGATTGATGTAATCCAACCATAACAACAATATCGTCATCATCATGAAGTTGTATTGCTCCATATGTGAATGGAATTGATGAAATCCTCTGAATGCATTTGTCTTTCAAATTTATTCTTCATTTGGCGATGAGAGACATTTAAAGTGAACATCACGATTACGGGCCTATGTGACTTAACCACAACACCTTTATCAGTTTGTAGAATTTCATCATTGAAATGGACAACTGTGAAGAATTTGTTTCTCATTGTTTGAAAGAATTTTTTTTGTAGATTTAAGGAAGTTGTAAAAAGTATATGTTTTTTCAAAGAACATAAGTCAATTTAAAAGTCTCTATCATAATATTTAAAAATGACAGAGAATATTAACTATTCATGTCCTTTTTCTATTCAGTGATATATCACCTCATATCAAAACTTGTTTAATTATAAATGAAAATCATATATGGTACAATAATAATTTAAAATGATGCAGAATCTTAACTATTTATATTATTTTCCTTTTTAGTGATATATCACCTCATTTCAAAACTTGTTTAATTATAAATGGTAAATTATAACTATTCATGTACAATAATAGTTTAAAATGATAGAGAATCTTAACTATTCAAGTCCTTTTTCTTTTTGGTGATATAACACCTTATATCTGAACTTGTTTAATTATGAATGAAAAATCATGTATGGTACAATAATAATTTAAAATAACAGATAACCTTAGTTATCGCATCATTTTTCTTTTTATTGATATCACCTAATATTAGAACTTGTTAAATTATGAATGAAAAATCATATTCGGTACAATAATAATTTAAAATGACAAAGAATCTTACATATCCATGTTTTTTTTTCTTTTTAGTGATATATCTCCTCATATAGAACTTGTTTAATTATGAATGAAAAATCATATTTGGTATAATACTAATTTAAAATGACATAGAATCTTAATTATTCACCCAATATCAATTTTTTAATTATTGTTATATAACTCGTCATTTTGTCATTACAAGTTTATACCCCTTATGCCTATATAGTATGCTTATATGAGAAACACAAAACATCTCAAAACATATCTTTACCCAAAATATCATTGTTCAAGTTCCTATTTTAAGTTTTTCATGGCAAAAATCTCAACAACAATTTATTGTGAGAGGAAACCTTTTACTATCTCCTTCAACGGAGACATTCCACTTTTCGACTTGTTAATGAAAATTCCAAACAAGGTTGGAGCTAGTCAAGATTCAACATTATCTTTATTGCAGTTCAGGTTTCCCACTTCTTTGGTTCCGTAGCATTCATCAATGAGCTATCTGAACAATGATTTTGTAGTTCGAACAATAATTGACACATACATTACCAGTTCGATGAGTAATGTTACCCTATTTATCGATTATCATAAGTAAGTCGCAACTCCATCCAAATCAAACACAAAATCTGAAGACACATATGAACTTCAAGAACTTGAACTATTTATATATAAAATGAAATAAGAGAAAGAATGGAGGATTGAAGAACTAAACTTAACATCTGACGAGTCAACTAACTATGAAAATTAGGATGTGAAGGTAATAATTTAATGCTTCTAATGTAATGTAATGTAATGTAACGTATTACTTAATGTAATGTAACGTATTAGTTAATGTAATGTAATGTATGAGTTAATACTTGTTTGATTCTAAAAAATTTTTATATTGTCTCTTTTTTGAAAAATTTTAAGTAATACTTCCACATGATTTTCTTTAATTTTTTTCCAAAATCCGAATCTTAAACGATCATTTTTTTAAAAATAGTCGTTAAAACTCCTCACTTCGACATGACGAGTTTCTTTGAATTTTTCTTCAAAATTCGAATCTCAAACGGTCATTAACGCTTCTTTTAAAAAAAATAGTCATCGAAACTTTTTTTAAAAATAATTTAAATTATTTACACAATAATTTATTACAAACAAATAATTAAAATTCTTTAAACTAAATACAATTAATAATAATAAAACTATTTACCTATATTTCTGTAATTCTTGACGATGTCAAGTGTGGTCGAATAATAATAATGTGGGGCTCGTCAATTTCTTTGTGATCGTTTGCCTTGATAGTCTTTCAATAATTTTACAAAATAGTTATATTTGATAGCCTTAATTACCTAAGTTTAGTTTGAACTTAAGCATATTTATAAGAATTTTAGGATTAAATTTACATGATTTTGCATAATTTGCATATTATGAGCATAGTGGGTTGCTAAGGGCTAAACTTGAATTTTTTGTTGCTGCAAACTATTGGAAGAATCTTCATACGGTTGCTGATCGGATGTTGTAACAATCGTCTAAGCTCCAGACGGTTGGAAGAATCTTCTATAATTGCACAGTTGGCGGTGGTAGCTGTCATGTGGCTGGATAACACCTGAAGCATGGATTCATCCTATTGGGCGATGAGATTTTCATTCAAGCTATAAAAGGGGAGTACTTGGGTGAAAAAGGATGATTGAGAGAGATCCAAAGTATCAATTCCACGTTATTTCTTTTCAAACCATGGACGCCTAAATCCTTTGCCAGAGATTGTTGTAGCATAAAGAAAGCTTGCTGAGGAGCTTCGGCATTCAGCGTATCACATTCAACACCTTCTATTGAGAGAGGGAGTGACTTGAACAATTAATTGTTGGATGTTTATTATGAACTTTGTATTTTATGTTTATTTGGGTATTTAGTTTGTGAGCTTTGAACTTCATGATTATGAGTAGAAATATTTGCAATTAAATATATAGTATTTTTTTAAATATAGAAATACTTTTATTCGAATTGCTATGTAGATTTTCAAGTTGTGGCGTTGTTGAGTAGCATAGGCACATTAAAAAGTGTGCAACCATACATTAGTGTTGTTAATAGTTTGATCCTTTAATTAATGAAAATTATTAAAATAGTTCAAATGGATTTAATCAATGTTAATTACATATATTAAGTATTTTATGTTTGCATAAAATTTGGAGGCCACAATATCATATCCTTTGATTCGATAGCTGACCAATTGCTTCTAGAATGTTGTAGCATGAACTGGTGCTCTTTGTTATAGATTTTATTACTTTTTCTATATCCTCTCATTTCTTTAATGTTGTTTACTGTTACCACTCTAATGAAACAAACTTCTCCATGTGAGTTTGGCATCTGAAACTCTTGTGGTTTTCACTTTATTACTTGATTTGCAATATGTGCACTTGTGTGATTGCTATACCATTTTCGTAGCATTAAATTTTTGGCGCCGTTACCGACGAGCATTGATTTTATTTTAGATTTTATTTACTTATTGGTTTCTTTTCTTTTTTTTTAGGTACTTATCTTTATTAGTTTTGTTGGTTTATGATCTATAGGGACAACGAGCTCGTGTCTTTCGATCTGGAGATAGAACAAACATTCTGACGCCGTCGAAGAGAAGTTGCTAGAAATCATGCAAACATGAATTTTGGAAACAATAACAATAATAATGCTCTACCCCTGCTTTAGAATGGAGAAAATGATGAGTTGCCAGCTGGAATCAAAGTTGGGCAACCAAATCAGAATGTAGATGATTGTAATCACATTATTCGTGAGCAAGTGGTGCCGACATTGGACGATTTGCATCCGGGCGTTGTGAGACTAGTTATTAATGCTGTAAAATTTAAACTAAAGTTGGTTATGTTCCAAATGCTATAATCTATGAGACAATATGGAGGTTATACTACTAAAGATCCTAGAGCCCATTTGAGAGCTTTAATTGAGGTTTACGATTCTTTTATTCAAAAAGGTATTCCAGAGGAGGCCCTGAAGTTGAAGCTATTTCCCTATTCATTGCCTGGTAAAACAAGGGTTTGGTTAAGTTCACTGCCGCCTGGTGCTATAGCATCTTGGAATGAATAAGCACAGAAGTTCTTGTTGCGACTCAACCCTCCAAATATGAATGCTAAGCTTCAAAACAATTTAACTTCATTCAAGTAGAAGGATGATGAAAGCTTGTATGAAGCATGTGAAAATTTTAAAGATTTGTTGTGGAAATGTCCTATGCATGGTTTCCCACATTGGACTCAAATAGAGATATTTTACAATGGGTTAAATATACACACTCGTATGGTGGTTGATGCCTCAGTAAATGGAGCTTTTATTGATAAAACATACAATGAAGCATATGATATCCTCGAGAGAATATCCACCAACGACTGTCAATATCCAAAAACGTACAATATGTTTGTTCTACGTGGTGCTGCTGCGGTATACTCGGAAGCTTTCAACTCTATGGTTTCTCAAATTTTAGCATTGACTGAAATGGTGAAAAAATTACACAAACCAGGATGAATGTATGAAGTTAAAAGTCGTATCTCTTGTCACTTGTGTATATTATGGTGATGACCATAATTTGATGAATACCCCCAAAATTCAGAGTCTATCTATTATGTGCAGAATTATCAAAGAAATGATAACACGTTTTGCAACACGTACAACCTAAATTTCAGAAATCATCTTAAACTCTCTTGGAGAAGTTAGAATGTCGCCAATCCATAACATCAATAATATCAATACACTCAGTCGTAGCAGCAGACACAATAATTTGTTGCTCAGCCGCAACAAAGGCAGAATTATCAAGGTCAATCTTCGAATCAATCTTCCACCTTGAAACCTTTTCGAATCAATATTCCTCATTAAGGGTGTCGAGACGTTTCTCTTACCTGGCGACGGAGAGTGTAAATAGTATACCCCAAACGGTATAACTAGTCTCAAAAAAATAAGTGCTTATCTTCCATGAATCAGATAAAACACCAAATTGTAGAGTCACCACCAATCTTTTATTAGGTGAGATTGGTCACCAAAATGTCATATTATTTTAATAAAAATTCCTAAGAATAATAATAAAATAATATAACTCGGGTATGCTTTACCAGAAAAATGAGTTCGGGAGTAGGTTACGTATGGAAAAGAATTAGCATTCCCACAACGCCCAAAATTAGTACCGGTATTTATTAATTAAATGTCTTTGCAATAAATGATAGATTTGTATTTAATTTTATACAAATCAATATAATAATAGGAATACCATTTCACACCAATAATCATTTAAAATACCTTCTTAATTAAATAAGAAGATATTTAATAATCTATTGTATGAAATAATATAACTTAAATATACATATATATAAAATAATGATTAAAAATATAAGATATCAAAATTCTAGGTTACTAGTGCAAAGATTATATATTTTAGGTACTAAAATATAAATATCCTATAATAATATTAAATATTAAAATTATATTATAAAATATAGTGGTTAAATAATAAAACTATAGTCTATAATTCAAAATATTATAAACTACATATATTAATCAAATATATTAATACAGGATTAAAATGTAAATAATTGAAAATAATAAGGACTAAATTTATAATTTTACCCTAAATATAAACATACGGTCAATGACTAAAATATAAATAAAAAATTTAAATGCCAAATTGAAATACATAAAAACCTGATTGAGTGACCAAATTACAAATCTTACAACATTGCAAGGACCACTGGTATGATTTACCCATGTTAAAATTACACTACAGCCCATCTCCAAAACGACGTAGTTTTGGGGAGGGTATAAATATACCCCAACCGGCCCTTTAAGGGCATTTCTCACCATTTCTCTCATTTTTCTTCTCTCTCTAAATATGAGAGA
The DNA here is from genome assembly GCF_006381635.1 of Hibiscus syriacus. NCBI lineage: Eukaryota > Viridiplantae > Streptophyta > Magnoliopsida > Malvales > Malvaceae > Hibiscus > Hibiscus syriacus. The sequence goes on along the minus strand of NW_024062635.1, from coordinate 2,692,995 downwards.
AATAATTTTCTCTTCCCTCTCTCTAAACTTCCTCCATCAAAGAGTAGTCGGTCAGCAACCGAAAATCATAGACCACCACCAGTAGCCACCGTTCACAGTGGCCGAAAAATATAAAATTACACCAAAATCCTCGTCGGTTTTCTCTTAACTTGAATCCGGTCTCCCCTTTTGCTAAAACCCAACAAATCTTCCTAGATCTAAAAGAGTACCTTCGAACAAAATATTTTCCGACGACTCTTTCGGGCTCCCACGACGCAACAAGGTATGCTTATTCTCTTTCTCTTCTGTTTTCGGTGCTTGGTTGCTCTAGGCTTTCGTTGCTTTTGTTTCAATTTTCTCTCTTGTTGTGTTGTTTACTTGCAGGGGTGGGGTTTATATAGCCCCTGAAAATCATCTGTAATTATGAGGAGATACGGTGAGTCCCTGGTCCTATGGTGGTGACTTACCATAGAGTGTTGTGTTGTGTTGTGCGGTTCTCATTCACCTTCTGGAACCTTCTAGAGTGCTCTGGTGAGATCTGAAAAGGCGGTGATTATCGTGGCAACGCCTGGTTGGAGCGATAGAGGCGGTGGCCGGAATAGACCCTAGGGTGATGATACCTTAGGGTTTCTGAAATCATCTAGAGTAATCTGGTGCGTTGATTTACAGCTGGATCAGACGGTAATGGAACGACGATTGGAGAAACATACTGGAAACCCTAGTTGTTAGCCTCGAGTTCTTTGGGCCTGCTAGATCTGTTGGGCCTTGATGGTTTTGGGTTTGGTCAAAATCGGGTTTCGGGCTTGGTTATATCTGGGCCTGAATTTATTTATAAATGGGTCTGTGTGCCTTTGTAATCAGGCTCTCCAAATTATCAACTGGGCCTCCATACTTGTAAATGGGCTTTCGGGCTATATAATATAATTATTATATAATAACATATATAATAAACGCCACTCGGTCAAAAACTAGTGTCGACAGCTGCCCCTCTTTGCTTTTTTTGTGTAAACAAGAATAAAACAAAGATAAAAAAGACAAGTTTTCGTCAAGTGAACTTCTTGCTTTGCTGGGAATTCGTTCCACTACTCTTACGTGGAGAGCGAATTTTGATCTGATCTTGCTCTTGCTTCACTACTCTTCTGTGAAGGCTGAGGAAGACTTGCAAATGATTTGCTTCACTACTATTTCGTGAAAATTTTATACTTTGCTGAAAAATCTGTTCCACTACTCTTTCGTGGAGTTCAGATTTGCTTTTACTTCACTACTATTCCGTGAAGATTTCATACATTGCTAAAAAAACCGTTCCACTACTCTTTCATGGAGTTCAGATTTGCTTTTGTTCTTGCTTGAGATATTTTCAAAATTTTCATTTTCTTGAAATTGAATGAGAAACTTTGAAATTCATTTTCTCATTCTTCGAACAACTTGTTGGTTGGGCATGTCCCAATACTTCTTCTTTATGGATTGCGTTTATCTCTTTTTCAGATGTTTGCCTCTCCAAACATGTTTCATGTATTCAGGATTTTACCTTATACTCGTAAGGTATTTTGTCTTTGCATTTTCATGTGAGAAATGAATTTATGCAAATGCAATCAAATGTATCAATGAAATGCATGATCTTTATACAAATGATGTTCTTATGAATGCATGAATACATCAATCTTCATTTGACTCTGAAGTTTTGATCTTCTTCTACTTGATCAACCCTTTCAAGGCTTTTTCAAATATCAGTGTAGCAACTTATGCTATCAAACTTGCATTTCTAAAAAACCATCTGGTTAACTTGTATATTCATGTCTTCTTTTTCCTTCAGAAGAACTGTTTCATTTATGGAACTTTTGCCATACTTAGGATTATGACCTTGTTGCCCCACTTCTCTTTGATAAAACCAGTTGTTTTTTTTATCTGAACTTGTGTAGACATCTGGTAAAGCTTTCATCTTTGAAAAGAGAATCTATCATCTTTGCAGAATGTAGATATAACTATGCCAAACTCGTTAGAAATTTAATCAAGATATCAACCGTATATGTTCTGATTTGACTCTTGAAACATATCACGAAAAGGATTTATCCTAATTCCTTTCATATCTCCTCATCTAATCAGATCTATTTCATAAAAGGATTTATTCTAATTCCTTTCATGTCTCCACATCTAATCAAATCTCGAACAAGGTTCTTCAAACCATATCATGTCAAGATGCTTAACAATAACCCATCGTTCAATTTTAGTTGGCTCCACTAGTTTCTTGTTGTTGAAGTTCCAATGTACCTTTGTAGAAAGAAATCCTCATCATTTATCATCTCTAACTCTTGGATATTGAAGACAAACCTTATCTTATGTCAAACACATGATTGCAACATTGGTTCAGCAACATAATTACTGGTTCGTAAAACATTTGACAACTCATTCATCTATTCATGTGATTTCTGCCTAGATTTCTGAACCAATGCCTTCTTTATATGATATTCGAAGATTTTATATGATGTCACAATGATACTTCAGTAAAAATACAAATGGGATGCTTTAACTTGTTAGCATCATTTCAAGGAACATTTGACAACACATTCTCCTTTCTTGTGGCTTCTGTGGGGATGATGTGATCGTATGATGGACAAGCAGTGATATATGATCAACTCTACTGTTATTGTTTCACCATTTTCATTCTTCATACCTTTTTGTCTCAGGGAAATATTTGCTCCACTTGATGACTTTTCCATAGGATGATAAGGGTCCAGCATGCTCTAGCATTTTGGTAATACAAATACTACTGATGTGATTGTTTAAAATATCCTACTTGGATCATTTTTGTCTAAAATGGGCCTTCAGCATGCCCCACATTTTATTTCTGACTGGAATGGGCCTTCAGTATGCCCCAACCTTTGCTGAGTCGTAAGGTTCACTTTTAAAGTTTATTTGATCTGAATCTCATGCTTCTCACAAGGTCCAACTTTAACATTTCCCCATCGTGGATATTCATAGTTCTCTTGGTGTCAAATCTCTTGATCTTGAATGCTCTCATTCCTCTTTTAAATGAGGCAATCATCTTTTCTTGACAGGTTGTCACAAAGGAATGTTATAGGTCCAATTCTTCAGATATTTGATTTCTCAGGCCACTTGCTTTCAATAATGTGAAATGTTTCATCATTCTGGCCTTGCTCATTTTTTCAATGAAGGTATGATCAACTTGACTCAATGTTCTTCCTTATTTGAGACCATCCTGTTTAAAAATGTTCGTCTTCCTTTCTTATCAAAGAATGAAAGAATTTTTGTAAAATATTGTCCCTTACAGGTTCACAATAAAATCAAATCATAAGCATGATTTCAAAGAATATCGAAAAAATCAATAACTTTTACTATTTCAGAGTTATAGTTCTTTGATAAGTATCAAGATTGAGAGGTTAGTTTCAGGTGGGCTTTCCTATTTTCTATGGTTACATCTTAGTGAAGATGTCACTCCTCTCTTGCTCTTTTATGAATATTATCACATGCATCACTTTCTTGACTTGGTATCTTTAACCAGATGCGTACAAAATGACAATCTAGTATAACAATTACTAAACCTTTTAAAGTATCTCCATTTCAATTCTCTAAAATCTTTGATTCTATTCAAAGCAGTGTGAAAATATCGATCTAATAACAAGATTCCTGCTTTCACATGTGTGAAATAGACTATAACATGTATTATTTCACTCTTATAATAACTTTTTTTCTTTTTCTATTTTGGCTTATTGAATTCAGCTTTATTAACCATCATTAGGCTAATTACATATATGAATCTTACTTTTTACAGGGAACCTGTTATAGTCTATGTGTTTGGTGGAATTCAGAAAATCCAAACTTTAATTCCTAGCAACTAACTTAGAATAGATTTGTCAAAGTTTCATCGTCGAATCTCATCAATAGAAAAGTAATCTAGTCAATTTTATAATGTCATGAAAGATGCCCCATGTTGTATGCTTCTAAATATCAATACCAAGCCTTTTGTCTAATTCCTTACATTGGAGAAAGCTCTCTCATATTTATGGAAAGGTAGTATTTGGGGATGCATTTCTTCTGAGGTAAGGTCAGGATTCTTTTTTTTTCTGGTATTCAATCTTGATACTTTGCCAAAAATGTATAACTCTAATTGTAAAGAGTTTTTTATTTTCTAATGATATTCAAAGAACTTCAAGATTGTGAAATTGATTCAATGCTTATAACCTTAAAAGCAACACACTTTTATTTCAAAAGGCGGAGAAGGAAACAAAAACATATCCAAACAAGATGCTACAATATGAAAAGTACAATAATGGTAGATAACAACTTCCACTGCCTTATTTTTCCTTAGATATTGGGTGTATAATCATACCATGATCTTTGTCTATATTTGGCCTCATTTCTTGATCATTTCATGGGTAGATTCTTTGGATGAGCTTTTAGGTACACAAATCTCAGCTTTCTCCTGAGTTGTTTCTTGGTCAAATTTCCTTGTTACCTTCCATGATTGGAAATTGGGCTTTCTTTGCATTTTAGGATCAATTTCGTTGGTGACGATGGTTGTATCCTGATTCTGAATATCCCTTGCAATTGTAACTGAAGTAGCATTTTCTAAATTGTCCCCTATTTCCCTTGATTTCAGAAGTTCTGATATGGGTGTTTCCAAACCTGTAGGCCAATCTCGAATTACCTTTCCTTTTTCTTTTTCATTTCTCATTTTTGCATAATCCTTTAGCTTAAGAGAGGTATCGAGAGTTAAATCTGCCATACATACTTCATCCTTCTTGGATTTGCCTGATCCTCCATTGACACTATCAACTTTATTCTTGGGGTGACTTCCAAATGTTTGATCAAAATGGATTGACTGTTGGCATCCACTTCTATAATACCATGAGTCAGAAAATCTTGAACTCGTTGTTTGAAGTTGCCACAATTTTCAATAGAGTGTCCTCAGATTCCAGCATGATACTCATAAAAGACCTTTTTATTATACCATCTTGGGTAAGGAGGTACCAATGGTTTAGCTAGACATGGGGCAATAAACTGGGCTTCATGTAATTTGGCATATAACTTGCTACATGAGATTGAAGGAAAATAGGGTAGAGATTCCCTTAATATGATCGTCTCTTTACTATTGCCTTCTTAAAAAAGTTTGCTTTGAACGTTTGACTTTTGACCATCGTCTTGAAAGAGATGATTACTTGAAAATTTCTCTTTCTCAATCAGCTTTGAGTTTCTGAGGAGCTTAGGTTTCCTATTTTCAAAACATAGTAACCCTTATGTCATAAGGTCCTGAACCTTTAATTTCAGCATTATGCAATTTTCTGTAAAATGACCAAAATCTCCAGAATGGTAATTAAATGGATTCCTGATATTTTTTCAATTTGGATGCAAATAAATACTAGGAGGAATGGGTGTCACAAGACCATTTTCAAAGATAAAGGGTAACAACTCTGAATACAAAATTGGAATTGGAAAGATATGTGCCATCATTTTTTCCTTCTTGCCCTTTTTATCCATTTTCAATAGGACTTGTTCCATGTTTCTCTTCTTTGAACTAGCTTCAATATCCATGCTATCTGTCTATTTCCTTATTCATGAAAATGAGTTGGATTTTTATATTCCACAATAGGTTCTTGGTCATTTGTCATCATATCATTGAAATCCAGAATTTTTTCTGAGACCTCATGCTCAATAAGGTCTTCTAACATTTTCCCCCCATATAATAAAGTAATCATTGTATTCATCATTTTAGACATCTGTTTCCTAGACTCAGCTTGGAACCTTCTTGTTTCTTCAAGCATTTCTCGTTGGATTTCCACAAGTTGTTCTTGGATTCTCTCAATCCTTCCAACTCGAGTCAATATTTCATTCATTGCTTTCAATATTTTAGAAATTTGCCCCTGATTTGCAGAACTCCTTAATTCAAAATCTTTCACTAGTTACTCCCATGTTTTCATGATTGATACATGTTATCATGCTATGCAAAACATGAATATAAATGTGAATGTAAATGCATGTATAAAAGAGTGTAATTTAAGAGTAATTATCTTAAAACAACTTCCATTGAACACAAAAAGGGATTTTCAATATATCCAAAAGATCATTACATATAAGGGATACCTTTTCCTCCTAGTTTCTATATTTCCTTAAAAAGCCAAGTTAATTTCCATTTATACTCCAGAATCGGGTCATCATCCTGCTTTAGTTCCATTGTGAAACCACTAAGTTCACCAGCTTGTGGGCTACCTTTCTTGCTTGAGCAATAACTTTCTTCAATTCATCTTTTTTTCCTTGAATCTTGTCTCTATTTCCTGAAGTTGTAGACAAATATTCTTCATTTTCCTTCATAAGGGAGCCCTTGTGTTCATCAATGTGTGGTTTTGAGCTCTAGTAGATTTTAATTCAGCATTAATCTCGTATTGATGGATCAGATATGAAGTTTCCATGTTTTCTATATCCTTCTTCAATATCTGGTTTTTAGCTTGACATTTCTCCAAATTGGTGACGGCTTCAGCAATTTGAAAGTCATAGGAGAATTTTTTTGTTTGATCCTCATGTTGCTTTTTCCAATACTCAGTATCACTTTTCAGTTTAATGATTTCTGCTATCCATTCTTCAGGAGTATTTCTGAATCCAACATCTTTGAAGGTTTGACTGACTTTTCAGAAATAATTAAGCATGGCTTCGACCTCTGTGCTTAATTTCTTATTTTCGTCTTTCCAAAAACGAGCTTGAGCTTCATAAAAATTCTCTCCCTTATGACTACATCTATTGATATTCTTATCATAAAAAGCTTTTGGTACCAATCTGACAGGATTTTTATGTGCATACCCCTCCATTATTTTAAATGCTTCTTCCAGATATCCTTATTTGATTGCTTCAGAGTTTACTTGATCATGAAACCCTTTGTCCATAATGAAAACCTTTGATAATCACTCTTGAATCACACCCTTGAGTATGTTATGATTATGCAAATGCAAACAGAATAATTAATATATGCATTTCCAGAATATGTACAAAAACTGGTTAGTAAGAAAAATCATATCCTAACCTCATGCTTTCTAGTTCCATGTTTTGTTTGGAAAAATAACCTAACCGCATGATTTCTAATTCGCATGCATTTATTCAAAAATAAATAAAAAGTAAAAGACTCAACATGCTTTTTCTTGTGTGTTAAATCTTTTAGAACTTAATTGGTCTGGGTTCCGTCTGAACTTAAGTTCTAAGTTTCATTATATGTTGGGTTTTGGCTCTAGAGTAAGAAGGGTCAACGAATTGTCCCTTGTTGGTGTCCCATTGGACTACCAAGCCCTCAATCCTGGTCCATTATAGACTTTTGGATTAAGTTCAATTCGAAGGAACACAGCTCCTTATGTCCATACGGAGGTGAAAACCACACGAGGAACATAAGGTGTAAGCTCAAAGAATGGTCCCCCTATCCCATACGGAGGTGAAAACCACACGAGGGAGTAGTTTCTCATTCACTTAAACAGGATAAGAGCGGGGTTTTAGCTCATGTCATGAATGCAGTGCACAATGGGTGAGGAAAAGCATAAAATAAAAATAATATACAACCTATTATTCTATTTTAAATGACCCACAAATTAAATTTGTACACATAAAAGCAAAAGTTAGTAAAATAATAAAAATAATTATAACAAAATTAAAAAAATTATTATTTAATGTAAAGACGAATAATTAATAAATTGGTGGTTGGACTCTCATTTAAAAAAAACACCCCAAAGCTGTCGAGACGTTTCTCTGTCCTGGCGACAGAGAGTGCAAATAGTACACCCCAGACGGTGTAACTAGTCTCGAAAAAGTAAGTGCTTATCTTCCATGAATCAGATAAAACACCAAATTATAGAGTTGCCACCAATCTTTTATTCGGTGAGATTCGTCACCAAAATGTCATATTATTTTAATAAAAATCCCTAAGAATAATATTAAAATAATACAACTCGGGTCTGCTTTACCAGAAAAATGAGTTCGGGAGTCGGTTACGTATGGAAAAGAATTAGCATTCCCACAACGCTCAAAATTGGTACCAGTATTTATTAATTAAATGTCTTTGCAGTAAATGATAGATTTGTATTTAATTTTATAAAAATCAATATAATAATAGGAATATCATTTCACACCAATAATCATTTAAAATACCTTCTTAATTAAATAAGAAGATATTTAATAATCTATTGTATGAAATAATATAACTTAAATATACATATATATATATATATATATATATATATATATATATAATAATGATTGAAAATATAAGATATCAAAATTCTAGGTTACTAGTGCAAATATTATATATTTTAGGTACTAAAATATAAATATCCTATAATAATATTAATTATTAAAATTAAATTATAAAATATAGTGGTTAAATAATAAAACTATAGTCTATAATTCAAAATATTATAAACTACATATATTATAAACTACATATATTAATCAAATATATTAATGCGGGATTAAAATGTAAATAATTGAAAATAATAAGGACTAAATGCATAATTTTATCCTAAATATAAACATACGGTCAAGGACTAAAATATAAATAATACAAAATTTAAATGCCAAATTGAAATACATGAAAACCTAATTGAGAGACCAAATTGCAAATCTTACAACATTACAAGGACCACGGGTATGATTTACCCCTATTAAAATTACACTGCATCCCCTCCCCAAAATGACATAGTTTTGGGAGGGTATAAATATACCCCAACCGGCCCTTTAAGGGCATTTCTCACCATTTCTCTCATTTTTCTTCTCTCTCTAAATATGAGAGAAATAATTCTATATTCCCTCTCTAAACTTCCTCCATCGGAGAGTGACCACCACCAGTAACGGTGGCTGGAAAATATAAAATTACACCAAAATCCTCGTCGTTGTTCTCTCAACTCGAATCTGGTCTCCCCTTTTGCTAAAACCCAATAAAGCTTCCTAGATCTAAAAGAGTACCTTCGAACAAAATGTTTTCCGACAACTCTTTCGGGCTCCCACGACACGACAAGGTATGCTCATTCTCTTTCTCTTCTATTTTCAGTGCTTGGTTGCTCTAGGCTTTCGTTGCTTTTGTTTCAATTTTCTTTCTTGATGTGTTGTTTGCTTGCAAGGCTGGGTTTTATATAGCCCCGGAAAATCATCTGTAATGATGAGGAGATCCGGTGAGTCATCGGTCCTACGGTGGTGACTCACCATAGAGTGTTGTGTTGTGCGGTCCTCATTCACCTTCTGGAACCTTCTAGAGTGCTCTCGTGAGATCTAGAAAGGAGGTGACTTTCGTGGCAATGCCTGGTTGGAGCGATGGAGGCGGTGGCTAGAATAGACCCTAGAGTGATGATACCCTAGGGTTTCTGGAATCATATGAAGTAATCTGGTGCGTTGATCTGCAGCTGGATCGAACAGTAATGGAGCGACGGTTGGAGAAACATACTGGAAACCTTAGCTGTTGGACTCATGTTCTTTGGGCCTGCTGGATCTGTTGGGCCTGGATGGTTCTGGGTTAGGTCTGAATCGAGTTTTAGGCTTGGTTATAATCGGGCCTGAATTTATTTGTAAATGGGTCTGTGTGCCTTTGTAACTGGGCTCTCCAAATTATCAATCGAGCCTCCAAACTTGTAAATGGGCCTTCGAGCTATATAATATAATTATATATAATATAATTATTATTTAATAAAGTATATAATAAACGCCACTCGGACGAAAACTAGTGTCGACAAAGGGCTATGGAGAATCAGATGGGGCAAACGACTAATGCTTTAAATAGTCAATTGTCAGGATCGCTACCTAGCGAAAAACTGAGAATCCTAAGCAAAATGGTAAGGAGCATTGCAAGGCCATTACCACAAGAAGTGGATTTTATATTGAGGACCCAGTTGAAGAACTGAATAAGAAGAATGAGGAAGCTGATAACTCCGTAAAAAGACTATGTTTTATATCTTTTTACTTAAGTTATTGTGTGTCTAAAAGTTGTTGTCGCAGCATTTTAGTTGCATTTAGGTCATATTTACATGTAGTGGCTGAGTTTTGCCTAGGCAAGATTTATTTGGCTTAATTGATGTTATTGAGGAGGAAGGTCTTTGTTGGCTGTGTTGATGCAGGAAATAACTAAGGGAGAATTTATTTACCGAGACAAAACTATTTCCCAGGGTTAGAGGAACATAAGAAGATGACATTGAGGAACATATTTTTTTGCCGAAGCAAGATTTATCTTACAAATCTGACGTGGCTCAACTAATGTTGACGTCATTTGCCCAGTTCATCCTCACGTGCAATCACGCCCTCATCAAGGAAATTGGCCACTTCCAGTCGCTATGCCATTTGTAAAATGGGTAAATCAATGAGGGTATTTAGGGAATTTCTAAGGACACAAAACCCTAGAAATTCCCACTATAAATACCTCATTATAGTCGTCCAAAAGAGAGACAATAAAGGAGAGGATTCACCCTAGGCTTGGAGTAAAGGACTGAAGCACCTTATTTTTCACCATTTGCCCACTCGACCGTCCTTGGTGCCCTCCATAGCTGGGCTTTATTGGAGCAGTGGTCAGACCCTCGAGAGAGGCTTGCCGCTGGAGCAAGTGTGGTGGTGGTCAGAATGTTATGATAGAGCTCTGTTTAGGAGTGTTTCTTCCTTTTTTTTCAATTTTTAATTCGCTTAAAGGGCTTGTATTGAATGTTTAACTTTTGGATGATATTTTTCACACCATGAACTGCTTTACTTGGTGTTGTTTATTGTTTTGATGAAACATTATTTGAATGTTATTGAATGAAGAAGTTTGCTTATGTTTAATATTGTTTTGTTCCTTGTTTTAATATTTTGCCGTAACACTGTAAGAGCTTTTGAGAGATTGACTGGTGCCTTGATAAAACATTCCTAGACATTGTAAGAACTTTTGATATATTTTCATTCCTCTAGGAGTAGATGCATAATATCGAGAAAGTTATGGAAGATATATGTGAACAACGGGACTGATTCGAGATGATGAGGTTCTAATCTACCTTAGAGATAAGGAGAGGGTTTTATTCGACTAAAAGGGGTAACTACTTGAGTAGGATATGCAACGACTGCAATTTACACTAAGGGGTATTGCCACAACAAAAGTTTGACAAACCAAGGGTTGTAGTTCACGCCGAGTAGTATTGTAGCAACCGTTCTTGAATACTCCAGTAATCTTGTTGGGCAAGCTAAAAATAGCACACTAAGTCATTCTAGACATAGAATAACTTCTCGTCATAGCAAAACCAACCTAAGTACTCCATAAAAAAATCTGATTGTGTGAGGGTTTTCTGAATATATTGAACTCAACACTTTTATTTGCCTTTACACTTTTTATTTGTTTACTCTTGCAAATTTACCTTGCCTCGACCAAACTTTCAGCACACCATACTTCAAAATATTTCTTGCCTAAGACATTACTTTTCCATTTGTTTATATCCTCTTATACTAATTGTTTTATGCTTCGACAAGAATTTTAGGACTAACTCATGACATCTAGTTCTAGCTATAGCAAAACATCAATAATTCCCACCAGTCCCTAAGGAGACGACAACTCTACTTACTACTATATTACTTGCATCGATTGTGTATACTTGCACATATTTGCTTACCTTAGCATATAAATTAACAAGTGATCAAGTTTTTGGCGTTGTTGTTGGGGATTGGAAACTGGAGGAATTTTGTTAATTTCTGCCATGGCAAAATTTTATTTTCTTGTCACATTTTCTCTATTTAGTTTAAATTGTTTATTTTCTTATTTTCTTTTGAAGGTTTTTGTCGTTGCATGACCCTGAGATATGCTTGTGAACCATTCGAACCTGAGATCGAACAATCATTCTGACAAGCGTGATGTAATTATCGTGCCAGGGATTACATGAATCGACTACAGTATCAAGCTGACAATAATATGGAAGATCAGGCAGATCCTGATGTCGCATCGAATAATCTTCCCATAAATATTGCAAGACCACGAGCAATAAGAGATCAATTAAATATGATTCTTGATGATCTCAACCTTGGAATCATGGCACCTGAAATACAGGCAACCCATTTTGAACTTAAACTGGTGATGCTCAACATGTTAAACTCCATCGGTCAATTTGGTGGCTCGCCTAATGAGGATGCTAGACAGCATGTTCGTTCTTTCCTTGAAGTGTGCAATTAGTTCAGGCAACAATGAGTTAATGAAGATGTGCTGAAGCTTAAACAGTTCCCCTACTCTCTACGTGACCGAGCAAGAGCTTGGCTTAGTGGAGTCCCTTCTGGATCAATGGAATCTTGGGCTAACTTATTCAAAAGTTTTCTACTCTGCTACAACCCGCCCAATATAAAAGGCATAGAATTGATCACTTAAATATGATTCTATGCTTGATGCATAGGGCATTCCTGATATAAAAGGCATTAGTCCAACATTTTTCATGAATAAAATTCTTTTGGAGAATCCGAACAGTAGCTCAATTGAACTCCAGTGAAGATTAAATCCGATCATAAAAGAAGTAGTTAAAAAGGATATTATAAAATGGTTGGATGTTGGGATCATATACCCGATTTCGAACAGCAATTCGGTCAGTCCTGTGCAATGCGTTCCAAAAAGGGCGACATCATTGTGGTAACAAATGATAAAAATAAATTAGCGTTGACAAGGATAACTACTGGTTGGAGGATATGTATGGACTATAGGAAGCTCAACAAAGCAACGATGAAAGACCACTTCCCATTGTTGTTTATAGACCAAATGCTAGACCGATTTGCGGGTAATTCTTTTTTTTTGGATGGATATAGTGGTTGCAACCAAATTGCTATAGCTTTGAAAGATCAGGAGAAAATAACTTTTACAAGTCCGTATGGCACATTTACTTTTCATAGAATGCCATTGGGTTGTGTAATGCTCCAACGACATTTCAATATTGTATGATGGTCATTTTCTCCGATATGATTGATGATTATCTTGAAGTTTTTATGGATGATTTTTCAATCTTTGGGCAAGACTTCGAAAAGTGTTTCAGCAATTTGGCTGCAGTTTTGATAAGATGTGAGGAGACCAATTTTGTTTTGAATTGAGAAAAATGTCATTTTATGGTCACAAAAGGCATAGTGCTAGGGCATCAAATTTCAAGCCATGGCAATGAAGTGGGTAAAGAAAAAGTAAAAGTTATTGAGAAATTGCCACTACCTACTAATGTGAAGGCAGTTCGAAGCATTATTGGTCATGTTGGTTTTTATAGAAGGTTTATTAAAGAATACTTTCATATTGCTAAGCCATTGTGCTCATTGTTGGAGCAAAACATGAAGTTTGTTAATGATGATGAAATGTTTCAATCTTTTCATACAATCAAGAAAAAAATTGGTAAATGCACCTGTTATTACAGCACCATATTAGACATTTCCATTTAAATTAATATGTGATGCTAGCGATTTTGTTATAGGAGTAATGTTAGGGCAACAAAAATATAAAATATTTCATGCTATAATTATGCAAGTAGGACACTGAATGAAGCTCATATCAATTACACCATAACTGAAAATGGGTTGTTTGTTGTGGTGGTCTTTTTTGATAAATTTTATTTCTACTTGGTGGGTACAAAAGAGATTGTTTATAATGATCACTCAACACTAAAGCATTTGTTTTCTAAGAATGAGACAAAACCTCGTTTAATTCAGTGGGTGTTTTTACTCTAGGAATTCGATATTGATAAGAAGGGATCTGAAAATCAAGTGGTTGATCACTTGTCTAGGTTAGAGTCTAGCAACGAAGATGGCATCATTTTGGTAGTTCCAGATGAATTCCCTGATAAGCGTCTGTTAGTTGTTACAATGTTACCATGCTATGTATATTTTCAAGTTGTCGTGTTGCAAAGTATCATAGGTACACTGAAAAGTGTGCAGCCATAGATTAATGTTGTTAATGGTTTGATTCTTTAATTAATGAAAATTATTAAATTAGTTCAAATGGATTTAATCAATGTTAATCACATAGATTAAGTATTTCATGTTTGCATAAAATTTGGAAGCCATAATATCATATCCTTTGATTCGATAGTTGACCAATTGCTTCTGGAATGCTGTAGCATAAACTGGTGTTCTTTGTTATTGATTTCATTACTTTTTCTATATTTTCTCATTTCTTTTATGCTTTTTACTATTACCACTCTAATGAAAACAAGATGCTCCATGTAGGTTCAACATCTGAAACTCTTGTAGTTTTAAATTTATTACTTGATTTTGTAACGCGTACACTTGCATGATTGCTATAACATTTTCGTAGCATCATCTTCATCTCCTTTTGTTTCTTCTTCATTTGTTTTTTCTTCAACAAGTGTACTGAACATCGCTCCACTATTTTTTATTCCACCTTAGAGTGAAAGTGATGGAGTATTTAAGGTATTTGATGTCATCATTGACTCAAATTGTTCACCAAAATCAGTTCCTCGTTGACCATATATAATATTATTCCATTCACATGTATCTTTTGTCGAATATGGTTGAGAGGGTGGCACTGCATCTCATGAACCATTTACCCAATTCGGTTGGTTCTCTATTGAAGCATGATATTAAGGATAAAAACTATAACTTGTTTGAGATGAAAAATATTTGACAAAAGGATAAGCAAAAGAAGATGTTGTTGATGATGATTATATAGGCTTTGCATATTTTGCCTTGATTTGTTTCATTTGGCCCTATCTTCTAATGTTGATAAATATGGTTTCTTATTTGCTTTATAATTTTGGAGATAAGGAGATATTGTGAAACCAAGATCATCAGTTGTAATCTTCGAACGAATAAGCATAAATAGATGTTGTTCATTCCATTGTTGTATGCATCGAGCATGCTTCATCGGTCAATTATCTTTATACTTCCTACTTGCATCAATTCTGTGGAGATCGTCCATGACAAATATTTGCATTGGAATCGACTGATGGGGTCGTAACACTCTGTCAGCGACATGGATCTCAACAATCACAAAATGAAGCAAAGGCATTATGACACACCACGTCTCCGATCCTTCAAAAAATGATGTTCATAGTAACTGTTGGATCTCCGACTCATAATATGGAATCTAATTAAACTGTAAACATCAATTAAATTATAATTATTAGTATAAATAACAAATAAATTCTCTTTTAATATTTATTAATATTTTTGAATATATACCGCATGTCTACCGACGATATCTATCCTCGTTCGCACATTAATTTTGTTGCACCCATCACTTTTGACTCCATAATTCTATGTCGCTATCTAAACAATATAATAAATACAAATTTAAAAAATTTACTTATAAATTTAAAATTTTACTAACATATAAAGCTAAAAAATTACCTTAAATCCAAAGGAAATTCAACTGAATCTATTGCAATTGGCGTAAAAACAGACATAATACCATGCCCAAAATTGTAGTAAGACTAGACAATCCGCTACATAAAAATTTTCGCCCCTTGTAACGATTGCAGCCTAGTAAAGTTCTCGGTATAAAAATGTTAAAATAGTTGAACCCTAACTATATTTACGATATTCAGTCAAATTTTCCAATATCGGAAGATACTGAGTGTGCATCAAATTATCAGATTTATCCAGTAACAATATCCCTCCAATCAATTGGAGAAAATATGGACATGCTCCAAATCTAACTTCATCCTTGGTAAAGTGTTCATCCACTTTAAATTCACTCTCCAACCAAGTCATTCGTATCTGCAACCCTTCTAGGACATCTGATGGTGGCCTCTTTCGCAATACTTGTTCGCAAATCGTGACTTGGTTGTAAGTTTTGTGTCTCACTAGTGTCGCACCATTTATCAGAACACCGAAGTTGATAAGCGACATCTTCCAAATCGTCGCTTCACCACTCGAAAAATAAAATGTATGCATTTCGGACCTCTGTGTTCAATCAGCACCAAAATCAGTCCAGGTTCACCTTAAAACCACAAAGAAATGTGTCGGGATACAACCCGGATTGTTGTAGATATATAATAGTCCGCTCATGTGGATCATTAATTTTCATTCCTCGCTGATGAATGTTACATTATTTTTTCTACAATATAAATTAAAAATAATAATAATATTTTCAAAAAAATTAATAATTTGAACTTTTAAAAAATATAAGAACAAGATTTTACCACATGGAGTTCAAGGGAGGAAATATGGACATCATCAAGGCATACCATTTCTTCTCGGGTAGACTTCAAAGAAAACAAAATTTTCCCTCAAACAAATTCTTTTCTTCTTAACAAATCACAATACAAACCTTAAATCCCCAAACCCTTATTTATAACCCTAAACTCAACAGCTAGTGAATTTTTAAATCAAATAGAACTCGTCACGTTCACATGATGAGTTCCATGAGTTTTTTTAAATTATAATTATATAATAAAAAGTAAAAATAACAAAAAATATTATTTAAATAAAACTCATCACGTGAGCATGACAAGTTTCAATAAATATATTAATATATTGAATCCCACATGACCTACAGACATGAGTCTGGATCCATTAAAATATAATTTTTGAGTAAACTCGTCATGTGAACGTGACGAGTTTACCCAATAATGTATAATTTATTGTACAATTTATTGTAGATCTCAAAATAATTTTGAGGTTAGCCTATAAGGCTATCTTTTTCCTGCTTGGCCTACTGAGCCAATTTTGCCATTGTTAGTATTAACTAATTTGGTCGGTAGTTGAGATTCCAGATTAAACTGCACAATTTATACATTATCCGAATCATGCTTAAACAATTAAGCAAATAAGCGCTAAATTTTAAGAGAAGCCCGAAAAGTATTTTTTTTTAATTTACTTCAAGAGTGTTTTGTTTAAATTTCCTTTATTTTAATTATTTTAATTTTCTTGTTTTCTTGTAATTTTTTAGAATTTCTTTTTATCAGTTATTTCTTAACATTTTTACGAATATGATTGAAGAATCTTTCTTTATGATACCTCATCTTCGTACGAATAAACCAAGGAACATCGTATTAGACGATGCTTAGCAGGAAATCCAAAATGTCCCATGGTGCGATATCTCATAGGGTAGTCTACGTTTGTGTCGTGAATGTCCAGAATCAAGGAGTTTATAAGGCCGCCCGCCCAACGGAGGCAACTATGATCACTTCCGTTAATGAATGATTGAGCTTTTAATCTATGGGAAAACACATATTTATGTTCCTTGGCCTTGCTGTTTCCGTTTTGTTTGCTGGTATATTTTAGAAACAGGTGTATATTTGAAGGCCTAACGTCACAATTACTAGTTTACATGGTTTCCCGGACTATATTTATGGAGCATAGGGCGACAGTGTGCTATATGTGCGGGTGACAAGCATAGAGGCAAAATAATGAGTCATTAACTTGCTTCCTCAACTAAGAAAGTTAGCCAATGCCTCGCTTTTCTAGACCATCCTCCTCACTAAGTGGTGCATTGCATGCTTGAAGATTATTTAAAGTTTTTATTTCCTTTTGTAAATGCTGATGTAAGCAATGTGGTGCAGCCATGGCGTGTTGTTCTAATGTCAATAGTTGGACATGTAAATCTACAGGATTCAGGTAAAATGAACCACGGAAAAGTTGCTACCATGTCCTATTAATAAACCAGTATATAAATACAAATGTTCTTCGCTATTATTCTTTACATGAAACATATTGTCCCAAATAATGGTCAATTTAATATTCAAACAATCTCTCATGATTGCATCTTATCAAAAATAAGTTTAACATCAAGAAAAAGAAATGGAAAAAAAAAGATCTTTCAGATAGCTTTAGCACTAGCTCTAAGCTAATGTGTAGTGCAAAATATATGTTCTCGTTTGGTTAATCCAACCGGTAAATCATGCTAATAGTGATAAAATTAAGCATGTCCACCCATCACTTCAACCACAGAACAACCATGATGCAAGCCATTTTCCGGTCCATGAAACACACAACAGAGACCCTATCAAAATGACATTTTCATCGCACACCGCATGAAAGGAAGAACCTATAGATGTACCAAAAAGTAAACGAAGCTACATGATAGATGCTAGTGACTATATTTACCTAACCATAAGCATATGAAGAAAAAAACAGATTTCTTTAAACTCAAATTAGTAGCAAAACAAACAATATCATAGAATTGATACATGATGGTGTTAAACTGTTAAACTGGTAACCTAGAAAAAAACCCATAAATTGAAGAAAACAACACATTTCATTTTTTAAACATCAATCAATACCCAAACAACTAACACAAAATAGGACTGAGGGTTTTACAAGTCATTTACATATTTTGTATGTGCAGGTCACTCAAGGCCTTCTTTCAATACTTCCCTCATCGTCCTTCAAATTTAAAATACCAATTTTGCATGAAAAAATGTCTCTTCAACAAATATCTCTATATTAAAAATTTGTTCCTGAAATGCCAACACCAAATATGAATACGAGTTTGTCATGTAAACAAAATATTCTTCGTTCCAACCAAAGTCCAAATTTGTATAAATTCGGTAAATAAATTTTATTAAATCTCAAAAACTAACTGAGAGGTTATGGAACCGACCTCAAATAACTCTAGATCTAATTTGAAAACACGCGATTCAAATTAAGGGGGAGATGAAAATCATGTTAAAGGAAATGGAAATGTAGCATATAAGTAAAGGCACACCTACGTCTGTTTGGAATACGAGGAAGAGGAAGGGACGCGTTTGTTACGGAACATCATGTACCCGACGGGCAATACGACTCCGATCATCATGACAGCTGCTCCGATGATATATCTTAATGGACTCGGTGGTTCAACCTCTATCATTGCTTTCAACTGCACCGAACGCAACCAGAACCCAACATTAACCATCAATTTGATATGCAATTAGGAAAAAAAATCATTATGAACTTCGAGACCTGGATCGAACCGAGGAAGGAGACTTACGGGCATTATTTTGGGGGCTTTCTGGTTCGAATCGCTAAGGATTTGGGTCACCGGGCGATGAAATGAAAGGAACTAACAGACATGAGAAGATTTGGGGATACTTAATCTGGAAAATCTGGATCTGTTCGGGATATTCTCAACTGTTATTATTATTTATGGGTAAACTACACAAAAAGTCACTAAGGTTTAAATAAATTGATCACTCAACTATTAACAACCGAGTGATTTGACACGTTAATAGCATATAAATTTGACACGTTAATTTAACTTAATCTAAAAATAATAATACTTAAATAAATTAATTTATAATAGAATGTGATTTGACACGTTAATTTAATTTAATAACATTGTTTAATTTATATGTGAGAAGAGGAAGAAAAAAATGACTAATTAAAATGGTCTAACACGATTAATTGATGTCAAAAAATTAGGCTAACATGTCACATCAATATTTTCTATTAATAATTGTTAGTGGTTGAGTGATTAATTTATTATAAATAGATAATGTTAGTGATCAAATCATTATTAATCATATGAATTTATACCAAATTTGAATAAAAAAATTTATTTATTGAATAATATAATTTGGATTCAACATAATTTTAAGGGGTTATTATCGAGCGAGTCGATCGGTTATTGAGTGGTTTTAGATTTGTGCTCATTAAAAAAATCGATTACTTGATTTGACTAGTTGTTCGTTAAACTCATTAAAATTTTACTTGACTCATTAAAATAATTATTGCCCGACTTGTTTCCCATTAAGCTCACCAAATTTTTTAGATACAATAATTAGTGTTTGATTTTTAGGTATAGTAAATTAATAATAAATAATTAAATATTTTTCTTATTGTTTATTAGAAAATTAATAGATTAGTAATTCAATAGTAATTATTAATTAATAATTTAACATCTTTTTTTATTATCGACTAGTCAACAACAACAACAACAAAACCCAATTCCCATATGCAATGGGGTAAAGGGGAGGTAGGGTAGTAGGTTGCCCCCAACGTCAGGTTGATAGTAGCTTCCGTGGAAGACCTCCGGCAGTCAGAAAATTAAAAATATAGATAAAGTGTAATGCATGTATAAATAAATATATAAATACAGAGTTGAACAGTATTCATATGCAGACATTAATATCATTAATATCATATGCGCGTTTGTACTTGGGCAGTAATCCCTGCAAATAAATCCATACGAAAAAATCTATGCATATAGACTTTCTTTTTTTTATATAATAATTTTTAAAGTGTGTACTAAAAAATTATTTAAAAAATTAACAAACTTCTCGCGATCTTATCGAGTCGTGAATTTATCGAGTTGAGTAGGACCTTACTTGACTCAACTCGTTAAGGTCTTGAGTTGAGTTTGAGTTCAAGTCGAGTCAACCTAAATTGAGTATTGACCAAGTTTTAATCGAGTTGAATTCGAGCAACTCACGAGCTGCTTAACTCATTAAACATCCCTAAAAAATTTAAGAAATTTGTGATAGGTGAATATTGAAACAGTCATCTTAATTTGTCATAAAAAATAGTGTAAATTTTTTATTTAGTCATTTAACTATCATTTTAATTTCGTTTTGGTTAGTCAGCTAATTTTTCAAAATCATCCCTAATATTACGATTTTCTTTCATTTTGATCACCATTGTTAAAAGATTAATGGTAATACTGAAGTGTTACTATAAGATAATTTCACATCATCATTAAAAATAAAAATGTCATGAGAATGATTTTGTTAATTTTTTAACGATGAATGATCAAAGTAAAACTAAAACGTAACTTTAGTGATAATTTAAAAAAAAAATTGGTGATCAAAAGAGAACCGAATTGATAATTGGGTGACTAAATATTTAACTTACTCTCAAATTAATTCGTTAAAAAAGGAGTGGTAATGGACTTGAAAAGGTCAGTACCTAATTCCTTGCGACTTTTCAACTACTTCTTGCTGCTGTCACGAGTATTCATCATGCAATATAAATTGGGTACATTCACCATCCACGTCGAGCATTATGTGACAATAGACGGGCAATTTGGGAGATGTGTTCTGTCCACTGCCCATTCAAAGTTCAGGTAAGAAAGTTTTTCTTCCATTTGTAAATTCCAATTATACTTCATACTCATACACATGAGAAATATTTACCAAACTGAAATTTATTTGTCGATTTCTCCATCTATGACCAATTTTCATTTGAGGTCTAAACTCAAACATTCATACAAACCATCTGCTAAAGGCTAAAGCTACAAATTATAAATCTTTACAATATACGAATCAGGGATCGATCTATCTTCTAAAATGTTCAAATCCTTGTATAAAGTTAATATTTCCTTTTATATTTTTTTTTATCAATAATCTAGTTTTATAACTCTTAGAATTTTAATACATCTTTCTAAGTGCGCACTCTTGACGTAAAATCTCAATGTTATGCAATGACCATGAACCCATCCCTAGTGTAAAATTTGTCAGAATCACTACTAATTTCCTGTTGACTGTTTTTTTGTGGTTTTTAACCTTATTTTCCTGACCGATTTAACAGGCGACAGTGTGCAGGCGAGTAAAGATAGTTAGTGAGTGGAAGATTAATGGAGAGTAGACTAGCGACATGCTTTAGAAGCCACACTAATTTGAAAAATTTCTCATACTCGAAATTCCAAGACAGGGAAAAAAAGACAAGGTGAAATAACTCCTCACATTGAATGCACTCAACAACTCTGAAGGTGATCATCTAAAGCAGGCAACTATCTGGCCCCATCGGAGAGGGAAAGTTTTTGCCTTATTTACTTCACATTCTTGGATTTGAACATTTATGTTTTCTTTGAATTCAATTACTTCTGTTCGCAAAACCCCATTTTGGTGAGCTATAACTCTTGAGTTTGGCCACTTTTATTACAAATTCATCATATAATCTTTATCGGGTGTATATTTTTCCTTGTCACGTTTGAGTGTCTTTTAACAAATAATAGTAAATCATTATTTTATGATATAGACTAGAGTTAAAGAACGTGAAAGTTTGAATAGTGTATAGAGCTGCAGAGATAACAAGAAATGGGTGGTTTCCATTTAGATCAGGAAGAAGGAGCTGCAACAGCAGGAGGAAGAAAGAAAGAGGGTGAAGATTCTTCTTGGTCACCGAATCCACATATTCAGGCTCAGCATAGGCGTTCTAAGAGGTGACCTTCACATTCTTACTAGTTTCTTACGTTGTTTTGTCAACTTGTTGGCTAATAATCAACAGAGAATCAAGTTTATAGGAGTTCTTTAACCATGTCAATTTTTCTGGAGTTTTGAGGGTTTATTTTTCTTTGTACTTAACTGGTGTTCGCTTCTTTTTCTCAATTTTCTCTGGCATTGCCTTTACTTGAATTGCAAGTGAAAGATTTGGGATCTTGGAAGTTTGGCTACGGTGCAATATTGGTCAATGGTCCTGGCTTAGGCTTAATGGAGTTTATGTCAGATCTGGCCCCCATGAATGCATAATGTCTAAGCTGCTAGCTTCATTTTTCTTGCTTTGATTTTGAAGTGATGGATAATGACTGCTTTCGCAAGTAGTAATTCTTGTAACCGTTAGTTATATAGGATTAGTTTGATGAACTTTAGCCATAAGTGATGAATAATGAGATCTGTAAGCTGATTGTAATCTGTTAAATCTCATTCGGACTGTTCCAATAACTATTCTTGTTTTTCTTTCAGTTCATCGGACAGAAATATCGATGGTTCAAGAGACGGAGTTTTGCATCGTACGAAGAAAGGGCAGAATGAACTACATGTGAGGATACATTTTCTAAACAATGTCAAACTGTCAGCCATCTCAGTTATCTTTTTGGCTTCAAGCTTTTCAAGTGATTACAATTACATGTATATAGCCATGTTTTGCAGTGTTGAATGAGAATTATGAATACTTCTTCGTTTTTTATTTACCATTTTATTGTTATTCCAATGTGAAAGGTGGAGGCATCTCTGTTGTCAACGAGAGCTTACAGGACTCGAAGTCCTCTTCATGACAGCTTTGCTTATAGCAATAAGAATACACCGTTGAACCAGCGAGCCTCTTTGGAGAAAGATGTAAGCCTTGAAGGTAGATGCTTTTATTTGCTAAATGTTAGTTCTGTAAAGATAGGGACATTTACATTTAATGTGGCAGAGATGAACCAATGTATATTAACTTAGATTTTCAATTCCCACAACTTTCCTTCATGAAGATGACTGAAAGGCATACATCTAAGAAAGCCAATTGAAAATCCTTAAGGGTTTGATCGAATGTCTGAAATTATATGTTTTGAAATCCTTAATTCTACTCAGTTGGACAATAAATGTGTAATGACCCTATATGTATTCTATGAGAAACTTGACAGGTGCACCTAAACAATGGATCAATGGCCTCTATTGCTGAATAGTTGTATAATATATCCTTTTTCTGAATAAATTTCAACAATAGCATCACCATGGTTTTCCCTGTCGCGATCAGAGGAGACGAGATAAGAATCGGAGCAAGAGAATTGGGCAAATCAGAGAAAGGGTTAGGGATTTGAAATTGGGACTGGACATGGACCTAACACGTTTTACAGCCCACTAAGGATAAGAAACATCTTGCTTAATTGTGCAGGTGGTTAAACTCAGTACAACAAGGATTGCCAGCTGTAGGGCAACTATGGGTACACTGTAATTATATAAACCATGTACTAGAGGAGGAGAAGGCATGCTTTGATTGAATGAATTATAAGCTTCTTGAATCTCTTCTTTTCTCTCATTAATCTTAATTCTCTCAAATCTTTGTCTAATTTTCTTCTCTAATCTCCTAGGGTCATAACAATTAGTATCAGAGCCACAACTCTTGGCAAAGCAATGGCTGCATACTCTGGTTTTTTTGCGATTCAACAGCAGATTGAAGACTTATCAAAGCTAGTTAAGCAAGATCAATACCTGGAGATAAGGATTGCAATGAATAAGGGTTGTTTGGAGCAGATTCTAAGGAACTTGACAGGAAGGAGAGATGACCAAGAACCACTAAGCCCAAAAACTGAGCAAAATCATGGAGAGAAAAAAATGGGTCAGCTTTCACTTGGTGAATCTAAACCCTTCTTCTTTACTCCTAAAAAATATTACCAGTGCCAATAGACGAAACATATGATGTTTCGCAAGTGTTTGATAAAATGTCAGCAAGAGTAGATCATGTGGTATTCCCATCCATCACCGGTTCCATGAAGGTTGATTCACGGTTGCAGCAGAAACAAACCACGGAAGATGACAAGGTTGTTATGAGGGTTGAGTTAAATTTTGAACATGGACATCAACTTCAAAATCAAATGAAGATTACAGATGCACTAAGAAAGATAATCGCCCCTTATTATGATACGGGATGGAGGGTAGACCATTATCAATTGAGGAATATTGGAGATGTAGACGTGGAAGCCAAAAATGGGAAAGAATTGATGACGGACTCTGAAACAGGGTTGGTTCAGAAAACTATCGATGCATGCTTTTATCAGCACTGTCTCAATTTGCAACCTAATCATTCCCAAGATCTTACCAACCTGGGGAACATATATATGGAATAGATCATGGTTGCTGCTGCTTCTTACTATAAGGCTACATTGGCTGTCACAACATTCTGCCAGATGAATATTGTCGATACACCAGGGACAAATGTGATTCTTCAAAGACAACAACACCTTCCAGAGGAATTTGTGCCTCGTGCCGATTTGCTTTTTTTTTTGTTATATCTGCAGATTTCCCTCTAACAGAGAGTGAGGTTACCTTTCTTCGTTATACTCAGCAATGGAAGAAGAAAGTTGTGTTTGTGTTGAACAAGGCTGATTTTTATCAGAATGTGCAAGAGCTAGAATAAGCAATTTCATTCATCAAAGAGAATACACAAAAGTTGCTAAACACAGAAGATGTGACGTTATTTCCAGTGGCTGCACGATCTGTTCTTGAAGAAAAGTTTTCCGCTACTTCTGGTGCCAGAAAAAAATTAAGGGAACTAGTAGTCACTGATTCAAACTGGAGAACCAGTAGCTTTTACCAGCTTGAAGACTTCTTGTATAGTTTTTTAGATGGATCAATTAGGAGAGGAATGGAGAGAATGAAGCTCAAACTTGGAACACCAATTGAAATTGCCGAGCGAATACTTTATGCTCGTGAGACTCTTAATAGAAAAGACTGCGAGTCTGTAGAGCAGGACTTGACTTATGCAAATGAAATTGTTAATAGCATGAAAGAGTATGTAATAAAGATGGAAGGTGAAAGCATCTTTTGGAGAATACGAACTCTATCAATGATTGATGCTACGAAATCACGGATTCTGGAGATCGTAGAATCTACCTTACAGTTATCAAATCTTGATATTGCCGCCTCAGTTTTACTCAAGGGGGAATCATCCACCTCCTCACTACCAGCCACTTCAAGGGTTCAAAATGATATATTTGGTCCTGCACTTACTGATGCATGAAACTTGTTTGGAGACTATGCAGCATGGTTGCAGTCGAATAATGCACGTGAAGGAAATCTATACAAGGAATCGTTTGAGAAAAGATGGCCATCTGTTACCTTCTCAGACAAACATTATGCCTTGGAGACCTATGAACTGCTGAGAAAATAAATCGATTCAGCTTGAGAGTGATAGAGAACTTCAGTGCCAATGCTGCTTCCAAACTATTTGAGCGTGAAATTCGCGGAGCGTTCTTGGGAACTTTCGGTGGACTCGGAGCAGCTGGTTTGTCAGCTTCACTTCTAACATCTATATTACCTACCACCTTAGAAGAAAGGGTGGTTGAATTCGCATTAAATAGATCAAGGCTCAAATCTCTCACCAACAAGCTCAAAGAAGTTCGTATGACCTGGTCGCTTTTCGACACACCACGTTGGGTGCAAAATCTAGAGAGAGCATACTTCACAACGATTATTGAGGGAATGATAGGATATGTTCATCTTCCAACTATTATGTCTAAACTCCTATCTGATAATGATGGTCAGGAATTTGGAGATTTTAAGCTTACCATATTGCGAATTCTGGGAATTTATGGCTTTGAAAGAAGAATTCTGAATACTGCCAAATCTTTTAAGGGACAAAGCAAAGTGGAAATTTATAGAAATTTGAAGGTCAGGGGCCGAGTTTACTTGAAATTCCAATCTTACCATCAAACCTCACTTGCTCTTCGAAAGGGATTAAAGCTGGCAGTAAGGTTCTATGGTTCTATAATGCTCGACAAACGTAGGGAGCAGGAGCACAATCAGATGCAGTGGATGAAATTAGGACTGGAAAACGTCACTGTGGTAAATTATATTATACTTCCAGCACAATTCTCAGATTTTGATCCTTGGGGACAAGGATCATTTCGTGGGGAGGGTATTGTCACGATCAGAGGAGAAGAGATAAGAATCGGAGTAAGAGAATTGGGGAAATCAAAGAAAGGGTTAGGGAATTGGAGATAAGAATCAGAGTAAGAATCGGACTAAGGATATGAAACATCTTGCTTAGTTGTGCAGGTGGTTATACTCAGTACAACAAGGACTGCCAGCTGTAGGGTAACTATGGGTACACTGTAATTATATAAACCATGTACTAGAGGAGGAGAAGGCATGCTTTGATTAAATGAATTCTAAGCTTCTTGAATCTCTTCTTTTCTCTCCTTAATCTTAATTCACTCAATTCTTCGTCTAATTTTCTTCTCTAATCTCCTAGGGTCATAACATTCCCATTTTCAGATAGAACTGCTGCAATTACGTTTGCAACAAGAAAAAACTATGCGACTTATGCTCGAGAGAGCAATGGGGAGGGCTTCAAGCACGTTATCTCCAGGGCACAGGCATTATGCCACACAGGTAACATTAAAATCGATTCTCTGCAAATATTCTGATGGTTTCTCCTCCAGTATTTATTTAATCAAACGAGAAAGTCCAACATTGTTTGACTGGCAATGTAAACATGTATGCTTTGTAGACAAAGACACAGCTACCAATAAGGCACACAGATTTTGTAATGTATCAGATTGAAAAGATAAATCAATAAAAATATTTCTAATCTTCTCATATTCTGCTGGAAACCATTGTTCTGCCAATGTATATGATATCCATATGTGAGTTATGTAAAAGGAACCCTGCTAGAAAATAACTTGACAACGAGTTAATTTCAGACAAAGGAATTGATTGCGGAGATCGAGTTACTCGAGGAAGAGGTTGCAAACTGTGAGCAACATGTACTCTCTCTCTACAGGGATATGTTTGACAATTGTGTTAGTCGGCAACCGTCTGAGCAGAGCTCAGGCAAGGCTTCTCCTGCACATATGAAGCATACATCAAGGAAACACACGAGTATTATTTCAAGTGCATTTTGTTCTTCAAAAAAGTTCCCTCTGAGACCTTGGCAAGCTCTAGTTTCCACAAATGACTCTGGGAAAAGACTCTTTAGAAGTATAGATGTTTCACAGTTTTGTGGAAAAAGTATTCTATTGGACAAGACATCTTCATACCTAGTTAAGGTAAAAATAGGGTAATCATTTTTTTACGTTTTTACAAATGTTTGTCGTTAATTCTTGTTTTGTTCATTTTGAAGCTCACTCTAACATATCAAGGGATTTTTTATAACGTGTGCATCATATGGCTTATCTGTCATATAATGTCATTCATGTTTGTTGTCCAGACTTTCTTATTCCTTGCATTTCCAGGCTCATGAAAAGGTTCAAGGTATTGAAAAAACCTCGGTGCTGCAGACTCTGAAAGATCATCTGACCAATGTCCAAGCAAGCTGTCGGAGGAGATGGTCAGATGTATGGCAGCAGTATATTTCGGACTCCATAGTGCAACATCTTCGAATTCTAAGAAAAATTCATCGCTTTTATTGTCAAGGTCATCAACTAAGGTTCTACTTCCCAAAGGTTACGTTGGAGAAGACCGGGACTTCTCTTGCACATCCAATGTTGAAATATCTTGGATATCAACTGATAGGAACCAATTTTCTCGAGCATCTTATGCCATTAGTAACTACAGGTTGGTTAATTATATGGAGTATGTATAAATACTGTGTTTTAAGGAAATTAAGGTACACTTTGCAGCATAAATCTTGTTGGAAACTCTTCCCTAAGCAAAGGCAAACTTCTGCTCTCTTTATTTCTTGTGCATTAATTTGTTAATTTCAGATCTCTAGTGGAACAACTAGAAAAAGTGACAGTGAGTCAGATGGAATATGATGCCCAAATTGCATTCTGGATCAATGTCTGCAATGCGCTTGTCATGCATGTAAGCTTAAATTTATTTACTAGCTCCTTGATTGTCTCTTTCTTTTTACTATCATAAACTCTCAAATTTTCCTCGTGCAGGCATATTTAGCATATGGAATTCCCCAAGGTTCTTTGAGACGGTTAGCCTTGTTTCACAAGGTAGTCCTTTACTTTATCTAAATCAAAGACAATTTAGGAAATAATATTGGAATGTAGGTGCATTAAGCATTTAACAAGATCTTAAGAAAGTGTGTCAACCATATTAGGCAGTTCAAAATTTTCATTGGCCACATTTTTTTTATAGTGATGCTGATTTCTGGAAGATGCTTTATATCGATTTCTCTAAACAATTGCTGTTAACAAGATGCGATGCATCTTCGGCATTCTTTCACTATGATTGATTAGCAGATAAAATTGACATGTTTTTCTGTATAGTGCAGGCTTCATACAACATCGGTGGCCATGTCATTAGTGCAAATGCCATAGAGCAGTCGATATTTTGCTTCCATACACCTCGAACCGGACGGGTATAACTTTCGGCATCTAAAAGTACAAATATAGAGATTGTTTGATGTTTCATAATCTTGCTAATATGTTGTTATCTGTTTTTACCAGTGGCTAGAGAGCATCCTCTCCACAGCTTTGAGGAAAAAATCTGGTGAAGAAAGGCAAATTATCAGTTCAAAATTTGGCCTTTCATATTCCCAACCACTCGCCTGCTTTGCTCTCTGTACTGGTGCATTTTCTGATCCCGTGGTAATTTCTGCTTCTCTCTTGCATTGATTGTATTGCAGTATGATTGTTCATGATTCTCAAACTTGTCTAGTTATTTTCATCTCAATAACATGCCACCTCGATATATAAATAAGTATTTAATCTGTTCTCTGCTCATCTTACCCTTTGTAGCTAAAAGTTTACACAGCATCAAATGTTAAAGAAGAGTTAAAAGCTGCAACAAGAGAATTTCTCCAAGAAAATGTAGTTGTTAAGAAGACAAACAAAGTATTTCTACCCAGAGTTGTTGAAAGGTTCGCAAAAGAAGCCTCCATCGGCTCCGATGATCTCGTGAACTGGGTTCTCGAAAGCGTAGACAAAAAGATCTACAATTCAATAAAGAAATGTATGGACGAAAAATCCAAGAAGAAACCATGGCAGGTCATTGACTGGTTGCCTTATAGTTCAAGTTTCAGGTACATTTTCTCGAAGGACCTGATGGAGAACCCATGGTGGGTGTGAGTTTGACTCTAGACGAATTAACTTATGGTTGTCGATATCTAGTGAGAGATGAAACGTAACGACGGGTGCGAGGGAGGTGTCCATCATCTTGTCTCGATATGTAAATCCATGTCAAAATCATTGTACATTCTAATCTTTAGATCATTTAACATATATTCTGCTTCATCTGGAGTTAACACCATTGCAGAGCCTGCCAAGTTTAGCTTATGAGTCTGTTTCGTTTTTTGCTCTCGGACGGTGATAAGCCTTGAATTTCGGTGTAGACTGTGAAGTATGATTATAAACTTCTTTGTTATGTACTTATTGACAGTACTGTAATCATCTTTAATTTAAGTTCTAGAGTCGGCTCCTTAAGTTCTCATTAGGTGCTGACATGGTCCAATGCAAATGGCCATATCATCATTAGTGGTTTTGTATTAGCCAAGAAGTACTATGCAAATTCTTAGGACGGAGCCAGGATTCAATTGTGCGGGACGAGTTGTTTAATTTTAAAATGAACATGGTTTTAAAAAACAATAAGTAAAAGATCTTAAAAAATAATTAAATCAGAGAAAATAAAAGTCAAGACTTAAATATGTTAATTTTAAGATTAACAGGATCTTAAATAAATAAAATTTAAAAACTTTGGAACAGATAAAATTTAATTACAATGATTTTAAAACTATTAGTAACTTACAATAAAATTAAACCATCATATTGTTACGAAGATACATGACCTAGACTTTTTATTTTTGATTAATATGATATAAATACAAGATAAAATCTGTTTAAAGATAATTTACGTTAAATAATATTAAGTGTTCATATCCATAATTTTTTTATACTCAAATCCAGGAGCTTAAAAAGTAACAATTTTTTTATTATCAAAGTTCTTGATTACAAAATAGAGCTGCTCTGCACCTCTAAATCATTGGGTTCGCTTCGCTTTGAGCTGTGTCAACAAGGCCTGCTTTCGAGATTGTCCCTCATGGATCTCCTTTACTTGGGTTGAGTATACGTTTTATACTAGATCCGTATCCTCCTCAAACATCAAAAGCCTGGCATTTCTCTTACCTCCTAATTTTCCTTTTCCCTCGATTTCTTCCGATATACAAATCCCTAACCCTCGCTTCACCCTAATTTTCCTTTTTTTTTCTCGCCTCAGCATTGTTTTGAAAATTGGATCGGATTGGTCAGTTCAACCGGTTTAACCGAGAATCGTTGTCTAGTCCGATTTAAATTAAATCGGTTAAACCACTATTAGTGAACCGACTAGAACCATTGAACCGTTCAAACCGGACCGACTGAAAACCGGAAAAAATCATCAAATTTTTTTTAAAAAAGAAAATTAAACCAAACGACGTCGTTTGTTAAACGAGCCAAGTCGAACTCGAGTATTGCTGAGCTTGACTTAAACTCACGAACTAAAAATTATCAAGTTCAACTCGAACTCGAAATATAATATTGAAACTTGAACTCGAAAAGACTTGAACTAAAAAAAAATTTAGAAGCTAGATTGAAGCCTAAAATTCGAGCTAGATTGAAGTGAAAGAATAGTTCACTCTATGCTCACCAAAAGGTTCCATGATTTTGAATGTCAAATTATCTCTATTATTTATAGAAGTTAGTTGGGATACTCTTCTATGTTTTATAACCATGTGAGATTGTTTTTTTTTAAAAATTAAACCAAATAATATTATTTTTAATGATTTTTAACCCTAAATTTATTTTTTAATTATAGTTATATAATTATATTTATTATTTAATATATTTTACCTTAAATATTATGTTGTAGTTAATTTGAATAATTTTGTTTTACTTGATTTTATGGTTTTTAACTTATATATGTTATTACTTGTTTTGAATATGACTTGTGATATACAAAATTATTTTTTATTAAATATTTTTGATATTTTTATTTAATATTTTAAATAATTATGACATCGTCTTGTTCTTCCGATTGATCAAACCAGTTCAACCGATTAAACCAATAAACTGATAACATGATCGGTTCGCTAACTGATCTAGTTCTGAAAACCATGCGCCTCAGCCATGACACGGAAGCTCTCTCCTTATTACTCATCGGAAAAATCTCCCCCTTTTCTATTTCTTTCACTGACTTCTTTTTTACTTGAATTTAACGGGAAACCGAACTCAACCAGGTAGACAATCAAGATTCCGGTAAGTCTCAGTTTTTAGTTAATTTTTCTATTTGCTCACTCCGGCTCCTTCTTGTTGCTGCTGTTCTTGTTGTTATGGTGTGGTTGAAGTGGTATTGTTTTGAACTGGAGTTTTGTGCTGCAGTAGATGACAGTACGATTTTGCAACCGAATGGAGGGAGGTAGCGTCTTTAGACTTACTTGCTCTGGTGAGTGTTCCCATTCCTACTTTGTTTTTGATAAACAAATTCTAGTTAGGCATTTCGTTGTTCTTGTTTAACTAGAGAACTTGGAAACAGTTATCCATCTTCTTGAAGTTGTGAGGTATATTGTTGCTTTAGGCTTGTAACTTAATTTTTGTGATTCTGCGCTTAAATATTTTGGAAGGGAATTCTTTTATTAAGTTTTCAAGTCTGCTCAGTCAATTCCTTTTCTATTTCTATTCTTAATATTTTTCTAATAGTTAATGTGATTGAGATGGAGGCTTTATTTAATTCAATTTGTAGTTGGCTAATTAATGGTTTGAGCTAGATCTTTGTTTGAAATTAGTTAGTGGAGGTATACTTGTATTAATAATATTTAAGTGCAACCGACTGATAGTTCAGGAAGAAAAATAAATGCTTACTTTTATTCTCGAGATTATTTATTCGTACACTGTAGTAGGCTTGAGAACTCCACAGGTGGCTTTTCACTTGCCATGCTTTGGTTTAACTATATGTGTTAACCTGATAATGTACTGTTGATTTTTTTGTTGGAGACATGGACAATTATGTACAAGAAGTATAAATTAGTGAAAAGAACTCATTACCGCAATTTCTGCTTTTGGATATCGTGTGGCATATTAACTCTAAGAGATGAGGTTGGGCTATGCAATGTTAACATTTTAACTTCTTTTCCCTACCTTAAACTTCTTTGAACTATACATTATTGTTCAACTCTACTAGAAGTAGTTAGATGGGTATTGTGGATTGTTCTGTTTGTAGAAAGGTTGTAAAGTTCAACCTTTCCTATGCAATTCATTCTATGTCAGGACACTCTTTAAACTCGAGAAGCCTGATCACTTTATCTGATTCTACAGTTTGTTTTCTTCTAAACTTTTTCTGTTGTAGGGATACAATCATGGATTATGATGACGATTCCCAAAGCCAGAATCTCCACTTAGCTGGCTAAGGAAACAATAAATTTCCCCGTGTTGCGGCCATATGATCTACCTAGATTTGATTTTGATGACAATC
This sequence comes from Hibiscus syriacus, assembly GCF_006381635.1. Classification (NCBI taxonomy): domain Eukaryota; kingdom Viridiplantae; phylum Streptophyta; class Magnoliopsida; order Malvales; family Malvaceae; genus Hibiscus; species Hibiscus syriacus. The sequence continues at coordinate 2,660,317 of NW_024062635.1, read as the reverse complement.
TTCGTGGGCATTTAAGATTTGATAGTTTAGTTGAAATTGAGGTTTTTCTCGACATTGAAAGTCACGTGTGAATACTGGGATTGCATTTAGTTCAACTGCAGCAAAACCTTGTTTGGTTTCTAGTCACAACAATTTCTGGTCTGAGGCAGCGTCCTCAGAATCAGTTGAATTGCTATTAAAATCCTTAGGGCAGGATAAAACTATACTTGCTCAAACTATTAATAAGGATTCAGGTGCCTCTGATGAACTGTCGTATAATAAAGCAGTAGATGAACCCAAGTTTGAAACAAAAAGATGGTGACATACAAATGCAACCTGCTGTACAGATAGGTGAGATTCCCAACAAATGTATAGGAGACCATCAGTTGGTTGAAGATGCTTCTCAAACCCATGAGAGAGAGCCAGCTGTTCATGAGGCATTAGAAGATCCAAATAACAGAAATACTGGCATACCTGTGAGTGTGACTGAAACAGATGAGTCTAAAGATGGTAAACAAATTGTTATTATCATAAATTAAGCGGAAGCTTCGGTTGATCAGCCTTTGGATAACCGGGGACAGGAAGATAAATTTGCTTCTGGGTCAGAAGTTGATACTGTAATCCCTTCTGTGCAAAGAACATGTACGAGTAGTGTTTTGATAGATGATCAACATTCCACACATTTGAAAAATGATACCATTGATAAAAATGTGGACAGTTTAGAGAGAGAAAATGTAGGTTTAAGTCTTGAACATAACATTAGTGGTAGGAACTTGATTGATGATACAATTGCAAGTGTTACCTCTCATGTGGAGATGTATTCAGCTTTGGACATGCAATATAGGGAAGAACATGCTATTGGAAACAACACAACTAACATGGATGAGCCTTCTGATAAGATATTGAAAGGGAGTTCTGACCCCCATGTGGTGGAAGAATGCAGTGAGGGTGTGGGTGTAGAAATGCCTCTGCAGACTAGCAAGTCTGAAGACATTGTCTTGTCAGAAGGAAAGCTACATGACACATCATCAATGCCAATTATTGATAATACCCTCAAGGTGCATGAAAATGAGGGTAGCAATATTGATACTGTAAATTGTACGGGTCTAGAGTCTAAGGTGAATTTATATGTGAAGGTAGCATCTGATGCTATTGAGGGCTTGTTAGAAAGTGGTTGCTACCCAGATAAAAAAAATCTTGAGCAGCAAGTCTGAGAAATCTTTGTTGTCAGTGGAAGATGGTAAAGGTTCTAAGGATGATAAAGGCTCTCATGTTACTTTGGCAGCTGAACCCATGAGGGTATGTGAAAAGTACATCACCACCAAACATAGTGATGATCATAAATGTGATGAGAGTGCTTCAGCTGCTGCAAAGCAGGAAACCAATTTGCCTTCTGATTGTAGTAGTGCAGGTTGTTGTGATGATGGGTCCCCACTTGTAACAAAGGTTGTTGATTCCTCATCGTTCGATGCAGGTGGCAAGGTGAATGAATTAGTTTCAAACCTACAACCTGTTGTTGCTGTCAGCAGTATGTCGGGTATGTATATTCTGAAGCATTATGTCTATTAATTTTGCTTTTATTTCCTTCTTTATGCTTTTGTTTACCCATCCCGTATCATGTGCTAACTTAGTGTTCCTGATGCGATCCAACCTAGCATTCCTTGGAAGACGAGGTTGTACCTTTGATTTGTTTTGATCTAGGAAAGCAACAAGTATTCTGCACAAACAAGAAAGCTTAAAATAGAATGATTAAATGGAAGTAATGGAATGGAAAGATAGTATGGCAGCGGAATATATATATAAGATGGTTATAAGATTAACGAAAAATGATGGAGTGTGGTAATGGAAGTAGAATGAATGTGATGGAAATTAATATGAAAGATAGTATCTCAAAGAAGACTCAAAGAAGAACCACTGTTAAAGAACAAATACCCAAACTTTATATTGCTTCTTTAAGGGATGGTAACTAGGACTTTGACCCGCTATCTATAACGAGATAGGAACCAGAATTATCAGGGTGAAATAGATGGGGTTGACGCCACAAGCATAAGCTTGATAAGTCGATAAAGTTCAATTAAGAACTAAAGAGAAAAACTCTCACAAATATTTGATTAAAACCAAGTCTTTTTTACAAATGTAATTTAAAAGCCTATTTATAGGTCTTGAGAGTGCTTGGCCGAATGGTGCATGTAATTTAGCCAGCCTTTACACTTTCCTAAAGATATAATTTAAAATGCATAATTAACATGCTCAAATAAGTGTTGGTTCGGTCAAAGGTGCATTATCATGTCTCTTGGCTGATCAGCACTTGTGTTCCTTTAAGTTGGTGCTTAAGTGGAGACAAACACCTTGCTTTGCTGGTCACACACATGGGTTGTTTGGTGGAGACAAGCATCTTGCTTTGCTGGTCACGCATATGGGGTGTTCTTTGAGTGCAATTGTGTGTTGGATGTGTAAAGAATAAATACTGGAATGTGCAGCATTATGGGCGTGTAAGGTCTTCCTCAAACATGCGTGAGTGGATAGCTAGTCATCAATTATGGGGCTGATTGTGATCAGATGGCTTTTGAGCTTTCCCATAATGTTTCACGTGCTGCCTCCTTTTTTGTGGTATGTTTAATGTGTTGTATATGTCTTGTTGAGTGGATGTCCCCTTAGGGTTCCACCAAAACTGTCCAGTGTGTGTCAGCCTCCAATATACTGTGTGTCTTCCAAATGTTGTCCCAACGTGTGTGTGAGCTGTATATGTTGTCATAGTGCTCCACCAAGTTGTTCCAACGTGTCCAATGTGCATGTGCAAGGAAAACAAAGGTTTGTTGAATTAAATTTGTAAATCCCGTATTAATTTTCATCCTGTACTTTCTTCAGTTATCTGGGCATATCTCGAGCTACCAATAACGGATTGATACGATTCAAAGTGCGTTGGAAAGCTAAGAGATAGAAGGTTAAATGTTATGAAGACTTCATCATCCAAATATGCTTGGAACGTGTTTAAAATTGGCGATCAATATGGCTGACGTGCACTGTCCATTGGACTGCCTTGAATGTACCTAGACAAAGTATGTAAACATATAATTTAGATATGAATTGAGCTATGATAATTATGAATGCATGCTTCCATCTATTTTATTAATACAAATGAGTTAACTATGAATGCATATGCATTGAATGAGTTATATAAAGATGTGAATTAATAAGTCATGCATGAATATCATATAAATGACAACATATAATATTCAAGCATAATTAAGAATAAGCTAAACATATTCACATGACATCTAATGCATAAATAATTAAATAAATAATAAAATAAGGTAAAACTCTCTTAGAATCAACAAGAATATGCATTCATAGTTAGCTCATTTGCATTAATAAAATAGGTGGAAGCATGCATTCATAATTATCATAGCTCAATTCATATATAAATTATTTGTTTACATACTTTGTCTAGGTACATTCAAGGCAGTCCAGTGGACAGTGCACGTTAATCATATTGATCGCTAATTTTGAACAAGTTCCAAGCATATTTGAATGATGGAGTTTTCTTAACATTTAACCCTCTATCTTTTAGCTTTCCAATGCTCTTTGAATCGTATCAATCTGATATTGGTAGCTTGAGATATGCCCAGATAACTGAAGACAGTGCAGGCTGGAAATTAATACGAGATTTACAAATTCAGTTCAACAAGCCTTTGTTTTCCTTGCACATGCACATTGGACACGTTGGAACAACTTGGTGGAGCACTATGACAACATATACAACTCACACAGACGTTGGGACAACATTTAGAAGACACAAACAATATATTGGAGGCTGACACACGTTGGACAGTTTTGGTGGAACACTAATGGGACATCCACTCAGCAAGACATGTACAACACATTAAACATATCACAAAGAAGGAGGCAGCACGTGGAACATTATGGGAAAGCTCAAAACCATCTGATCACAATCAACCCCATACTTGATGACTAGCTATCCACTCACGCATGTTTGAGGAAGACCTTACACGCCCATAATGCTGCACATTCCAACATTTATTCTTTGCACATCCAACACACAATTGCACTCAAAAAACACCCCATATGCGTGACCAGCAAAGCAAGATGCCTGTCTCCACTAAACAGCCCATGTGCGTGACCAGCAAAGCAAGGTGTTTGTCTCCACTTAAGCAACTTAAAGGAACACAAGTGTTGATCAACCAAGAGACAAGATAATGCACCTTTAACCGAACAAACACTTATTTGAGCATGTTAATTATGCATTTCAAATTATATATTTAGGAAAGTGTAAAGGCTGGCCAAATTACATGCACCATTCGGCCAAGCACTCTCAAGACCTATAAATAGGCTTTCAAATTACATTTGTAAAAAGGACTTGGTTTTAATCAAATATTTGTGAGAGTTTTTCTCTTTAGTTCTTAATTGAACTTTATCGACTTATCAAGCTTATGCTTGTGGCGTCAACCCCATCTATTTCACCCTGATAATTCTGGTTCCTATCTCGTTATAGATAGCGGGTCAAGGTCCTAGTTACTATCCCTTAAAGAAGCAATATAAAGTATGAGTCTTTGTTCTTTAATAGTGGTTCTTCTTTGAGTCTTCTTTAAGATACTATCTTTCATATTCATTTTCATCACATTCATTATACTTCCATTACCACACTCCATCATTTTTCGTTAATCTCATAACCATCTTATATATATATTCCTAGTGTTTCTAAAAGTATTCCTCAGAAGGATTACTTATCAAACACTATGGTTTCTGAACATGATAGTGATGTGGCCTCAGATGTATCAAAATTGGAGGATTCTATAAGCCATGAGAATATATCAGGAAAGGCAAACGTGATGGAGTTTAGATAATTTCCATCTTCGGATGGGGCGGCGGAGGGCCCTGTCTTATTTTCTTCTATGACTATCTCACTAGATGTTCTCCCCAAGAAAGGTTCTGCGTCAAATGCTAAATCTGAAAGGATTAATAAAGGGAAACTTGTACCAGCTGCTGGGAAGTTGGCAAAAATTGAGGAAGAAGTCTTCAATGGCGATTCAACAAAAACTAGCTCTGATGTCGTTGAACCTCGTAGATCTAACCGCAGGATTCAGCCAACATCAAGGGTAAGTTAAAATATATGATCATTTATCTCATAAGTTATAGTCACTATATTGCAATATCAAAATTTCTAGATCTTGAAATAAAAATCATATGCTAATTATACTGCACTTTTTGCGAAAAATGAATTGAAAACTTCTTTACTTTTACATTATGATCGCATGTGAACTTTTGTGTGCAAAATTCTTTGCTTGCAAACGGGTGACATTTTGTGTAAGATTCGTGGTTTCAGACTCGTCGGGAACAAGTTGGGAAGTAGAGGTTTGCTTGGAATATAGAAACAACATTTCCCTTGTAGGGGAATAGGGATATGAAATTGACAGTTGGCAAATGTGTTGAATTCTTATTCTTCCTGCCAATATCGGACTGTAGAGAAATCACCATTGTGTTATGAAATTTGACGTATTTGGTTAGACAGATGTGTCAAAAATATAAATTCGTTACTGGGTTTTACCCTATGCTGCTAGGGTATCATGGGGGTAGTTTCAAACCATGTACAATATTTTGTTGAATGACCGTGGGAATTTAAAGAGTTTTATTTCTGTTTTTGTTTCTTTAAGGAGTTTACTTGCACTTGGTGCAGGCTGTATAAACTAGTATAAATCACTCTCCATATTCACTTGATCCTAAGAATTCTTTGTCTATCTTCTTTTTATATTCTATCTACTAGTCTCCGTTCAGTGATGATTGATGAAGAGAATGTATGTTATCAGAAAGAAGGAAATCCGTTACCATCGCTGAGCACACGTATTTTCATGCATTTATTTTAAAAGTTTGTACTTATCCGGTTATGTATCTTTCTTGTTACCCACAGCTTTTGAAAGGGATACAAAGCACATTGACTATCTCGAAGATTTCTGTTTTGTATGACAAAAGTCACAAGTCATAGCAGAAGTACCAGAGGTGAAAGTTAAATTTATGAATCAATATTGCTGTGCTTTTAGCATCCTTTGTTTTCAAATATACAATGATACTTGTAATGATAACTGCCTGGAAAATAACAGGAAATAACCAAGGTTGAGAGCAACTAAAAGAATCCAGTCTCGAAGAAATCCGGAGATTATTGAGGAACCAAAGTACAGCAGTGTAGGTTGTGTAAATTTTCAGACGATAGCGGAGAAAGCTAGGAATGAAAATTGCTTCTTTGGGTTTTTTGTTGTAACAGTAGATTATATGCAAATATATGTTTTGATTTTAGTTTTATTTAGAAATATTAGAATCTGATCTTGTAGGCTTTGTATATGGAACGCTCATCAAAGTAGTTAGGCTTGATATTGGCATAGCGGCATTGCAAAGTGACATCTAACTGCTCATATGCTTTATCCAGGTATCTTTGTTCTGTGGGTGGACCCATCAATTGGGGTTTTGTTCTAGTTTTTGTGTTTCTCCAAAAGGGATTTAAACCATGATTCTTGGGCGTTGTTGATCCCGAGCGGGGGTACGTGTGTAGAATTTGAATGTAGTATACCAAAGAAATTAATCTCTAGTATCGTACTTCAATCGTTTCTAATAGCTACGTACGCAGACAGAACATTCAAAAGTTGTGTCTGTATCATCTTTTTCTCATGCATGCAACCAGCCAAACGAGAAGAAACAAGACCCAAGTTCACTTGACTGTGCTTTGGCTCAAATGGAATGGCATGTTCTGCCAAATTTTCTGTCAGACATTATAAATCTAGTCCTCGAATCCAAACTGCATCAATCCTACTTCATGAGGAGTGAGTGGACACTTACCTTCCATCAGCATCTAAATCATGCATGAATACACAGATGAGTGCGATTTTACTAAATAAAATCAGCATAAGGGGGGATTCCTGGAAACAAGTATTATCTTGTATATGAAGTCATAGAAGATGGTATCTAATTGGTAAAAATAGAGAAAATTGCCACTTTTGATTCTCTTCTAACTACCAAAACTGGAGAGTAAGCATAGACGAAAGCCTGTATAATTGTTTGTGGCATTCTTTTTTCCTTTGCTTACTGCTACTTTCCAGCGCAGACATCTCAAAGGAATTTAAGTTAATAACTTGTATCATCTCTCTTGTTTAATTTTCATCTTATTGCCACAAAGATACTGGTAGTCTTGATAATTTGAAGCATCGATGCAACTAATTTCACAAAAAATACGCAACTTACACTACTTATAGTTACCACTCAGGGAATAATAGCATAATGAATAAAGTATTCCACTTACTCCTGTTCTTTGTTGGTTTAGTCCTCCACTTACAGCAATAAGAAAATAACCATTCGATGATACAGCATCTATATCAAATATCAATGTATATGATGAATCAATGAACTTAAGAGACTGGTTTGGTATAACTTAAGAGAACGGTATCAAATGAATTCTTAATATTACGTGAAAACAGATGGTAAAGGAATTTGCTGGAAAACTACGCTCATAAGAGAAAACAAGTATCAGAAAATTGCTCAATATGAACATGCACTTAATTAGTTAATTGCTTAGCTCTTTCTTGCCTAAGAACCAAAGAATTTACCGAGTGCCATCAAAACAACTTGACGTTAAAACCAAACCATAAATAAATATCGAATCAAATCAGGATCAAATCATGTCAAATCGTCAAGAATAAAATAAATATTAGATTAGCTAAAGTGTATCTGAATTAATTAATAGGTTGAAATCCCTTGAATCTTTCGTTGTGATCTTCCAAGAAGATATAATTTCCTTAAGTAACTCTTTGATAGGGATAAGAGTAAATACGATAGTATATTTCTTGAGGACTATAACCCCCTTTATATATCTAAATTAAGAATGAGTTATTGTCTATACTTATAACTCTACCTCTCATCAAATTATAAATACAACTTTAATACTATCTACACTTTTATTTACATGACACTTTTAATACCTTATGACTTTATAATATAATTGGTCACTTAATTTATGTCATATTTTATGATAACAATATACATTATATATATGTGCCCATAATTATGGATTTTAATCCAACAATCTCTCACTTGGGCAACATATGTTTCCTGATAAATGTATAAGCTTATGAGTTTAAAATTTGTTATCATGCGATAGGTATTCTATAATGATCTCGTCCATCAACTATATTCATATAGGATCAAAGTGGCCTTTGACATATTAATCATGACTAGACCCATCAATGACCACGTATACAAACACAGTCAAATGACATAGATCAATCATGGAGTGTAGCATGAAAATTACATGCAATGTGAATCGCACATATCTATTTCCAACCGGTCCTCTTTAAACATTAGTGAGCCAAATTTTACCAAAACTAGAGTACGAATAAACCAAAACAAACTTTATCTCTCTAGAAAATAACCTTAAAAAATAAATATCCTTAAACCGAAGTAACTAAAATTGTGTTTAAAACATACGAGCATTTTTAAAGTTACAAACTCTCACTAAAACTGAATATCCTTAAGCGATATTATACCCACATGAGTAGTGTGCTCATGAAAGACCTTTGGTGACAATACCTTAGTAAGCACACAATTATGAGTCTGTACCAATAAGCTCTATAAACATATAACCACTATGAATTTTCTTTAACAACCAGAAACATAATGTCTATGTGCTTAGACTTTAAGGTATTTCTGTCATATATGAAATAAAGGACTGCAACTTAGTTGTCACAAAATAACTCAAGTGACATTTCTTATCAATCCATAATTAGTAGTTCACATGACAAAATTTTGCATCCAAATTTCAATAAATAGGAGTCCATAAACATGATGATCTCTTACTTACTAGACCTCTGATCTGTAAGCATGTAACATTTTTGTTCTTAAATGTATTGTATGAATCAATTTGACTACTATTCAATGATCCATACCCAAATTGCTTAAATAACTGCTTAATATCCTAAAATCATACGTTATGTCTAAATGTGTATAAACCTGAGTATACATTAAATTCTTTATTTGTATTGAAGCATAAGAAACCTTTTTACATTTCCTTAGTTTCAAAATCATCATTAGAGCACTGATCAAGACTAAACTTGTTTCTTTTAGCAATAAGGGGTATCATTTGGTTTACTCCCACTGAGCTTATAGTATACACAATTATCAACCAAATTTATCTCAAAACCGAACGAGATAATCACATTGTGAAATTTGTTATACAATTAACGAGATTCATACTTAAACTCATAAATGGATTTCCTTAATTTGCATATCATTAATTTTGTACCATCAGACACAATTCTCTAATTGCACCGTATAAAATATCTCATCAATTTTACCATTTTGAAATCCAACTTATGTAACTTAAGATTAAATATGAGCAATAAGTATCATGATTATCGTGAATGAGTCTTTCAATGAAACCAAAAAGAAAGTCTACAAAATTAATGCCTTCTTTATGAGTATATTCTTTAGATACAAGACATGACTTATACCTACCAACATCACGTTTGCATCCATCTTGCTTTTAAATATCCATTTGCATCCAATAAGCTTTGCACCTTCAGGTAATGAGACACGTTCTCAAACATTATTATCTTGTATAAAACTTGTACTCTTCTTACATGGCATTAAGGCACTTTTGAGAGCTAGAAGTTTTATGACATGATGAAAGTTGATTAGATCATCTTTCATCATTCTAATGTCATCCTTATTTCTCATAGAAACATAAAAATCTAAAATAATATTTCTCTCATCTTGTAGATCTTCCTAATGACACTTATTCTTTGAGGTTGTTGAGTTTGTTCTTTCAGAATAATTTCTCATCTTAAATAGAGAGTTGTTATAGATCTCACCTTAAAAATATTCCTAATTATGAGATCATAAAATTTATAATCCCTAAATTGCTTAGAATAACCAAAGTAATTGCTTACTGTTGTAGAATTCAATTTCTTCTTGTATGTCCTAACATATCTAAAAAAATAACAACCATTTGTAACATATTATTGTCTCTTTAGAGTTGAACCCTTAACAACTATATTCTGATTATATTTTTGCTCTTATCTTTATATGCACTTTTCAAATGAGTTCTTTAAAATTTATTATGTTTCAACCTTGCTTCCTTTTGCACTTAATGAAAAATGAGCTCATTTAGAGTTCATTTCTCCCTTTAAGTTGATTAAACTCAATAGTAAATGATGCTAAAATTATAAGAACAAGTAATTCTACAGAAAAAATCGATCTTAGGTGCCTTAAATCTTGAAGCAATATGAAACATATCCATAATACTCCACATTTCCTTGACCTTTATACTTTATAGATATCAAAGAAGTCAAAAGTGATGTCATTCAAACCTTATTGTTTTTTGGGAAAATATTTCTTAATTTCTTCAAGGAAACCATTAACCTTAGTAATATTTTCAGATTATGTGCTCATGAAGGCTTCTAAAATATTGTGCTTCGTGACCATTAAACTTATTCAATTTGAACAAATTTCACCTCTCAAAACTCCTTATGCTAATTAAGGATGTGATCCCCATGAGAGGTGGAAATTATTCTTTTCTTAGTGCAAAGTTTATGTTCATACAACCAAAGCCTTATGAAAGTGCATTTTCTTATTCCTTGAAATTCATTTTCTTAAGCATGAGCATGAAATGTATAATAAAAAATATTGTGATAGCGCTACATAAAAAATTAACTGAATACAGAACAAAACATAAAAAAAAATTGAAGCTCACATCTTAAGTAAACAAATAAATTAAAAAATAATGGTTAATTCTCATCTCAGGATGTCAAACACTACATCAATATCAAGTCTTTGGACAATAATATCAATAGTGAATGGTACTCTTGTAGTAGTAATCAAACATTGAAAATAAATTATGTCAAACAAAAGACTAATCTTTGGACTAATATAATGCTCACATAAAATACCTTAAAATTGTCACATATTATTACCACATATGTCGCTTGAAATTCAACCAAATACTACTTTTCCTTTGAGTCTATTAATAAACACATGAATCACAAGAAACACATAATCATCTTGATGTTTCAAATAAATCAATCTACACAAAAAAGGTCACTTAGGCGACATTTTGTTTCAACTAATCTATAAAAATATTAGACCTGTTAAAAATATGAATTAATTTGTTTCAACATATATTCTAATAACCAACAACCAAAATTGAAATTTTGACCAAACCGAATTGAATATACACATATATTTCATTAAAAATATAAACAAAATTATATATATTATCAATCAACCAATTTCTCTTAATTTTATCTTTTAATTAAAAGATAACCAAATTAATATTAAATTTGAATAAACTTAAACCTTATCTCAAGATATCAGATGTTCCATTAATACTTTATCTTTAGACAAAATAAGCACCTCATGTGATATATGGTGCGGTAACCAAACACTGATAATAAGAATATGTAAGTAAAAAATCTTCCTTTGGGCGAATTTATTACTCACACATCAAACCGAATAATTATCACATGTTTATTACCAAAGTGTACATGCAATTATGTCAACTATTAAACTTTCTTTGGGACGATCAATAATAACATATCCTATATTACATGTACATAACCTTTATATTTGGAAAATCAAACATTTTCCATAATTGAGGTCACTTTGACAATTTATTACTTTAATTAAGCCGTATCAATATTCAAATTTAATATTTTTCAACAATAAAAGGTCAAAACTAAATTTTTTTTATTGCACTATAATATATAAAATAACCCAAAATAAGGTTACATAAATGGTGCTATAAAAAATTGGAAACTCAAGTCTTTGATTATTTCTGAAGAATTCCTTAAATAAGCATTTAATACATAACTTTATAAATTACCATAGACAAACTAAATTTAAAACTATCAACATTTAACAAAAAGTCAAAGTCAAAGTACGTATTAATGAATTAAATTTTTTCCAAAGTTTAAATAATAATAATAATAATAATAATATTTTTAATCAAAATTGAATATATCAATGCCAAATATATATTCCATAATTCATAACAAGCAAAAGTCAAAACTGAATTTTCTAATCACATCATGGTTTCCGAAGTAACCCATAATAAGGTTGTCTAAAAGACGTTATAAAAAATCCAAAAACTTAAATCTTTGACTATTTCTTAAGAATTTCTTAATCATTAATTTCACCAAATTAAACCAAAACATGATACAATAAATCAAAGCCAAATACATAACTTTAAAGAGCATATATATCATAATATTTTTAAGCATCAAACTTATTCTCCATTTAAAACTTATTAACCAAAAAAGAATTGAATTCACACAAGAGAGATTAAGAAAACTTCTTAACTTGATTAATAACACAAATACCAAGATAATCTAAGAAGTTGTGATAAAAAATAATTTACCGCATTAACCTATTACTAATACAATCTTTAAAACTGTGGTAACTCATAGGGCATAAAACTTGAATATGAAAATACTAGAACCTAAGGACATGAAGGAGTTTAACGTCAATACAGAATCAACGTAAAGTTCCAATAAAACATTAAATTCAAACATCAAACCCACAAAATTATAAAAACGAATCAAGTCAAAAAATAAATTAATGAAATCTTAATGGTTCAATATGATCAGGCGATGATTCATTTGTTAGAATCAAACTATAAATAAATATATAATCAAACTAGGTTCTAATCATGTCAAACCACCAGGAATAAAATAAATACTAGATTAATGGAAGCGTATTTGAATTAATTGAATTAATTGATAGGTTGAAATCATTAAATCTTTCTTTGGTTGTGATCTTCGAAGAAGATATGGTCCTTTAAGTATAAACTCTTTGAAGAGATAAGAGTAAATACGAGAGTATTTATTTCTTGGGGACCATAACCCCTTTATATATCTGATTTAAGAATAAGTTATTGTCTGTACTTATAACTCTGTCTATCATCAAATTATAAATACAACTTTAATAATATATACACTTTTATTTCCATAACTTTATAACATAATTGATCACTTAATTTATGTCATATTTTATGATAACAATATATATTATAGGTCCTTAAGCAAGATTAGGGGTTCGAACTCTGACATTTGCTAATGGAGCAAACTAGGTTGGGAGGGTCGCCTTTGCCTCTGTAGTACCCGATTTAAATTAATGGGTCAATAGATCAGATATCAGCGATTAATTTAAAAAAAAAAGAAGCTACTGTCATCAATTACAAATAGAAGTACATAATTTTGAACTTGGGTAAGGAACAATGAGAACTTTGTTTAACATTTAATTAACATAAAGATCAAAGAAACAATCTTTGCATCAGTTAACACTATGTCATCCATCCATTACACTTTGAAAATAAAATAAACACATAATTTCAGATAAAACCAACATACTTGAGCAGAGTAAACATCCCTGCCATGATTAAAATGTGCTTCTTAAATCTTAATCCAGGTTTTTGTAGAGAATACAAAAGTTTCCAAAAATAAATATAACGCACGAGGAAATTTGCGACTTCTTTTGCTGCATCCATGCAAGTGTTTTCCGTTTTCATATTTCCATATATCAATCGATCCTTTATCACCTCCATCCAACGGCATTTGTTCGGATGAAGTTATGCATTTGCACGAAGTGCCCATTGTTTCGAAGAGTGGTCCTCACGTTGAGCATGCACCTGACGATAGCGTGGGGCTCATAGCCGTAAATAAGGAATCTTATTTTATTGGGGAGAACCAATCAATTTCCAATTGCTCAAGGCTTTTAGAGATCCCAATCGCTGTGGTGTCTTCTCTACGATCGATGGAAGGTGCTACTACTGTTGACCAGTGTAACAGCAGAAAAGGGATTTCGATCAAGAGGAATAAAGAATATCAGTATTCGCGCAGTGATATCATTCCTAATCCAGTTTCGATTGGGGCAAATAGAGCAAGTCTGAAAATTTCCTCCAGATTAAGTAAAGTGAAGCGGAAAAAACAGGGAGGTAAGGGTCGAGCCAAAAAGAAGATTATTAGCAGCAGTAGGGATTCTAATGGGCGTATGGTTGGGGAAATTGGAGGTGGCAAGGACAACGCAACCATTGAAGCAGAGGAGGCCTTAGCTGTTGTAGAAGTTTTGGGAGTGGAATTCTCTGGTCAGAGAGATTTTGTGCTGAAGAGATTGGTAGAGAATGAGGAATTGGGTTAGTTCTATTCAGGTTTGTGTAGTTTTCCTGTCTTGTGAGTTTTCTTTGCTTATGACAAACAATATTTCAGTTTTATCATGGAATGTTCGTGGAATAAGGAGACCGAAAAAAATTAGAGAAGTTCACAGGGTTATCAGATCGAGTAAGGCTAATCTAATATTGTTACAGCAGACTAAGGTTTCTGAGTTGAGTGGGTTTGTGTTAAGAAGGCTATTAGGGAATTCTGTTAAGGAAGTTGTCTCTTCGCCTGCTGAAGGTGCATCTGTAGGGCTGATTTCAATGTGGGATAAGGTGTTGTTTGAAGTCAGTGGCATTCATATTCATAGAAGAGTGCTAGCACTTAAAGGGCGATTGACTTCGATGAATAGGGAGATAGGGATTATTAACGTTTATGGGCCGAATGTGCAAGGGGATAGAAGAGAGTTTTTCGTACTTCTGAAGTCGATTATTTCTAATTGGAGCTTATCGATGATTGTAGGGGGTGATTTTAATTCTGTTAGGAAGAAGTCTGAAAGGATAGGAGCTCAGGATTATGAGTCTGCATCGAGGATTTTTGAGGATTTCATCAATGATTGTGACCTGATTGAGGTGCCTAATCAGGGAAGCTTGTTCACTTGGTTCAGGGGTGGTGGAAGTGTTACAGCTAGCAGACTCAATAGATTTTTGATATCTACTGAAATTTTCAATATGTGTCCCCAGCTGGTTTAATGTCCTTTGCCAAAGGGGATATCAGATCACAGACCGATATTTTTGAAAGAGAAGAGGCTTCACAAGTTTTTCAGACCGTTTAAATGGTTTAACTATTGGGCAGAAGACTCTATTATGGTTAAAAGAATCATTGATTTATGCGTGGTTAACTATGGGAAAGGCATTAACAACTTGTTGGAGCTTGCGAAGAACGCGACCAAGACCAGAGAGAGAGAATTTCGGGAGGCGAATCCTGAATCGGCAGAAGAGCTGGGTAAAAAGATTGATCAGTTAGAAGAGAGATGGCTGTCAGACCCTTGTAATTCTTTGTTACAGGAAGAGATTTCCTAGTCGAAGGCTAGATTCTGGGCAATACTTAGGAAGGAAGAGTGTGATTGGTTGCAAAAATCTAGGTTGAGATGGTTCAAAGAGGGAGATAGAAACATGAAATTCTTTCATCTATCGGCTATTTCTAGGGGTCGAAAAAATCAGATTTCAAAGCTGAAGTTTCAGAATATAACGTTAAAAAATCAGGCTGGAATTCAACAAGCTTTTGTCAATTATTTTTCTGCTGCTTATAATGAGGTGAAGACAATCCCGTTGAAGAAATTTGATATCCCTTTGAAGAGAGTTAACGCTGCCACCAGACGGTCCATTGAGAGTCATTTTTTGGAGGAGGAGGTTTGGCTTGTTATTAAATCTTCTGACGTTTCAAGAGCGCCTGGTCCCGATGGTTTTAGCTTGGACTTTTTCAAGAAATTTTGGCAGCTAATTAAAGGCGAAGTTATGAATTTTATGGAGTATTTTTATTGGGGCAGAGTGGCGGACTTCTCTTTTAATAAATCTTTCATCGCGCTTATCCCAAAGAAAGCAGAGGCTTCTTCCCCGGAGGACTACAGACCAATTTCATTGGTAAGTAGTTTGTATAAGATCGTTTCTCGATTATTGGAGAAGAGATTGGGAAGCTGTCTAGCTGATGTGATTGGCGAGAATCAGTTCGGCTTCACTGCGGGTAAGCAAATAGTCGATTGTAGTCTGATTGCAAATGAAGTTATTGATGGGCTAGCTAAGAGCAAGAAAGAAGCTGTGTTGATCAAAGCTGATTTTAGTAAAGCGTATGATACAGTGGATTGGCAGTTTTTAAACTTGATTCTTAAGAAAATGAAATTCGGTAGAAGATGGAGAAATTGGGTTCAATTATGTATTTCTACTCATTCTATTGCTGTCCTTGTTAATGGTTGTCCGTCAAAATATTTCTCCATCAAGAGGGGTCTCAAACAAGGATGTCCGTTGTCGCCCATGCTCTTCAATATTGTTGTTGAGGCGCTCAGTGGTATGGTAAAGAAGGCTGTTTCTTTGGGCATTTGTTGTGGAGTGGACGTTAGGACTGGAGGTCTTTCATTATCTCACATCCAATTTGCTGACGATCTGCTTTTTTTTTCTGAACCTAATCCGACTTCAATTTCTAATTTCTATCGCTTGTTAAAATTATTTGAAGTGGTTGCTGGTTTGAAGCTGAATTTGAGTAAAACAAAGCTATTTGGCATCAATTTGGAAGGTGGTACAGTAAGGAGGTGGGCAGATTTGATTCATTATGGTTGGGGAGTGCTTCCGTCGATGTATTTGGGTTTGCCGTTAGGACATGTTAAGAATTCTAAGTCTCTTTGGCAGCCCATTTTGGATAAAGTTAAGAGTCGGCTCCAAAGTTGGAAAGGAAAATTGCTTTCATTTGGTGGAAGGTTAACTCTCATTAAATCTGTTTTAGTTAATTTACCTGTTTATTACATGTCAATTTTCACTATGCCCAAGTCTATTACTGATAAGATTAATATATATATATAGCGAATTTCGTTTGGAATGCTAATTCTGGTAGGAGTATTCATTGGATTAAGTGAGACAACATTTGCAAACCGATATCTCATGGGGGGTTGGGTATTTTTGATGTTCAAATCAGAAATCGTTCGCTTCTTAATAAATGGATTTGGAGGTTCAGTGTGGAAAGTAATAGTTTATGGAGAAAAATAGTGCTTGCTAAGTATAATTATGATCAGGATGCAATCATTCCATCAGCAGTAAATATCAGAAATTCTTCATGGGTGTGGCGCAATATAGTGAATTCAAATGGGTCCTTGGAGTCTGCTTTTATTGCTGATTTGAGGTGCAATATGGGTAATGGGAATAATATTGATTTCTGGTCAGATTATTGGACAGAAAAACCTTCTCTCAAATCCTCTTTTCCGAGAATTTTTAGTTTAGCGGTTATTAAATGTGGTAGGATAAAGGACTTCGGTTGCTGGGTTCAAGGTAGATTGGTTTGGAGGATTGTCTTGAGGAGAACTTTATTCGAATGGGAAATTCCATTATGGAATGAGTTCAGGCAGATTTTGGATAGAGCGATTAGTGCAGTTCAAGGTCCCGATAGAGTTATCTGGTCTGGGGCGCAGGATGGGATTTATAATACTAAAGTGTTCTGTTTTAATGTGGCTGCAACAGGTATTGTGGATGACCCAATTTGGAGGCCGGTCTGGTTTAAATATGTTCCGCCTAAAGTTTCTGCATTTGTGTGGCAAGCAGTGCACCTTAGATTGCCGGTTATGGTTGAGCTGATTAAAAGAGGGGTCAATTACAGTGATTAGATGTGCTGCCTTTTCTGTAATAAAGAGCTGGAAGATATCAACCATGTCCTTAGTCATTGTACAGCAGTTTGGGAAGTTTGGCTTCAATGGTGTAGTTTGTGGAGTATCAACTTGGTGATCCCCAATAATGTTAGTCAATTGTTAGAAGTCTGGTTCGCTCAGAGTTTTACGAGGAGAGTGCGGGCGCTATGGTGTATTGGCTTTTTTGGAGTGATTTGGACGATATGGCTTTGTAGGAACAAAACCCGATTTAATGGCTTATCCTTTTCGGCAGAACAGATTTATTATAAGCTTTGCTTCAGATAGGAGTCTGGGCGCATTATTTATGGCCGATGTTGGTCCCAGCGGTGAATGATTTTGTACGGAATTCAGAAGCTATTTGTCGAGGTGTTTTTTTGAAGATTATCCATATTGCTGTGTTACAGGTTTGGTAAGGCGTTCGGGCTCTGAGCTTCTGACTGCTGGTCAGGGGCGGATGTACATGGCTCCCTAGGGGAGTCATTGCACACCCATTATTTTGAGAAAGATATTAAATTTAGTTTAATTTATTAATAGGAATAGAAAAAAAAAATTTACATACCCAATTTTTTTATAATAGGGTATTAAAATTTTAGACTCCTATTTTTTAATTTCTAGATCCGCCACTGCTGCTGGTCGTTGTTCGATCTGTCTGTTCAAGTATTGTTTGTATTCTCGAATTTTACTATGATCGGACTCAGTCGGATGGGTCTCTTAGGCTTCTGTTTCAATTATCTGGTGCTCAATTTCCTTTGTTCTGTGGAGGCATGATAGCTGAGCTGATTTCGTTTTTGTTTTGTTGAATTTGGTTGTTCTATTAGCTGTTCAGAAGCATTGCAGCTCGCTGTCTTCTTGTTTCAAGTCTAATGTCTGTTCCGTTCAAGGCTTTTCTTCCTCTAAGTTGATCTGGTTTATTGGAAGGTGAAGTTTTCAAGGCTCAGGGGTGGTGGATCACGGTTTACTATGCGATAGATTGTAGAACTTTTTTATATTGCCTAGTCTGTAGCAGGTCTTGGTTTTCAGTTTGGAGTGCGTCGTTTCGTCTGTATTTTCTCTAGGGTGGCCTGGTGCTGTTAGTTTTTGCTTGGTTGTGTTGCCGTAGTAGCGTGTTTGGCTTCTTGTTCTGTTGTTAATGGCTACGGTTGTATAATAATTTTCATCCTAAGGACACTCTTTTTCTTCCATTTAGAAGTAGGGAGATTTTTTAACGAGATCTTAGGATGGTACTGTGTTATCCTATATACAAAGTATCATTTATTTTCAAAAAAAAAAATAAATTGTAAAGAGAATGAATATACATATATTATGAATTATATAACATGTTTGCAACTTTTTTAATTTTATAGTAATTTTTATTAGGCAGAAAATGTCTCGACCTGAAAATATCTGAACTTTTTTTAAGTTTCAAAAGTGGTCAAAATAGACTTTGAAGAGAGTATAAATGATGATGATTAGACTGAAAAAAAGAAGCAAATACTATGCAGTGACATGCGGGGTGAAAATGCTTCACCCACTTAATACGGTTCTCCTCAAAAATCCAATAAAACGTTAGTCGTCTCATTTAATTATTAATTAATTACTCATGATTTGGTTGAATTTTGTAACTGCATCTTGCCAAATGGATAAGTATCATTTATCATCAATATCAGTTTTTATAACTCTCAAAATCCCATTCATAGTGACATCAGCAATGACTGCTTGCGGTTGTGGGGTAGTTTATCTTCCATTCCTGTATATTGCTCATTTTGGGGTCAACTATCAAAATATCACTTTCGTTCTATTTTTATTTATAATTTATCATTGATTTTGAAAAATAATTTAAATATCTATATTATCCATTTATAATGTTTTAATTATTATAACGTTGATATCATTGCTTTGATAAATTGACATGTTATGTTACCATAGTTTCTTCGATGTTTTTATCCCGTTTAACGTTTTTTTTTTCAATCTCTGCAACGTTGGTGGTTACATTAGTCTTAGCGTTGGTCGTTTACTACCGACAACTATTAGTTTTCTTTTAATCGTTTTTTGAATTTTCTTAATTTTTAATAATTCTATCTTTATAGTATATATTTTTTTTCTATTTTTATGACATGTTTTATCTACCTTCGTAGTACATCTTTGTTCGTTTGGTCCTTGTTTTAGTTTATATTTTTTTCTTAAGAGTCGGATTTGATATCGCCGCGACTGATTAAAATGATGCTTATTTGTTATTATGATGATCTTTTCTATTTTAGACCATCGAATTGAATTTGGATACACGATTTGCGCTCGTGAACAGTTTGTTCACTTCGTTCTATTCTGATTTAGGTTTGTCAGTAGTCTTTTAACAGCTTTATCCCCTTTCATGATTTGTTTGCCGATGCAATCAGATTTGTTTGTATCTATTTTTTGTTCAAGTTCTTTGATTATGTTTTTTTCTTGTATGATCCTTGTGTGATTTTAATTGGTTACTTTTTGTGTTAATAGTTATAGAAAAATATCTTAGTTACGTGGTTAGTTTATGTTTATGATCGTAAACATTCATTGTAATTTTGGATATTTTATCTTTCTAATGAAACTAGTCGTTTCTATAAAAAAATAAAGTGACATGTTAATGAAATGAGTTAATTTTTGTTTGACTCTTGAATTTTAGATAAAATATTAATTTGACTTTTAAAATTAGATGAAGTATCAATTTGATCTTTAAACTTTATATAAAATATTAATTTGTTCTCTAAAGATTAGATAAAATATCAATTTGACCCTTGAAATTTAGATAAAATATCAATTTAACACTTGAACCTAATCACGATTTTTTTTGTTACCAACCACCACTCACCATTGTCGTAGATCACTGTCAGTCGTCATCGACCGTTGCCAACGCAACAGTTGGTCCTTAAAATTTCTAACTCAACAAAATGATGCACTGTAATCAGGATACCATTTTATAACTTTTAATAGTTGATAGATCAACAAAGCATCACTCTATAGTCGGGGATTGTTTATTAGTTTACCGTATAGTTTAATATAATTATAATTAAATAAATGTTATGTATAATAATAAGATAAATAATTTATTTAAAAATTATCTTAAATATACAGAATAAAATAAACATAGGAGATAAATCACCAGTGTTATTGACAAAGGCCAAAGGAGAAACAAATAATTGGAGACATTTTTATGATGGAATCAATTAAATAATTCGTTTTCGAAAGGAACAGGTCCGAGAGGGAAAGCAAGAGTGGCTTGCTTGGACTATCTGAAATAGCTTTGATAATTTTTTTTAAAGGAAATAAATACCAAGTATTTTATAACGAATTAATGCACCCATTTATGAAGATAACTTCATTGAACTTTTGAAAGCGAAACAAGGGAGGACTTTGGGATTAAATGTCCTTTTTTGCCTAACAAAAAATAATTAATCAATAATTTGATTTAATTAATGTACAAACAAAAGGAAGTTTGATTTAATTAGTTTGATAAAATAATTTGAATCTCAGCACATCTTTTATTGGCAAACTATGAAATTGATTTCATTACGTAAGAAAGTGGGTATGAATATGATGATGCAATTGGACAATAATAACAGAATTATTGAAAGGAAATAGGTATTGATGGTTATATTTATTTTAAAGGAAAATTCGATGTTCGATGAACATTGAAGAGCATCACTAACAACGAATATCATTAATTTAATTTATAAAAAATTAAATTCTAAAGAATTCAACGTATAATTATAAATTAGTTAAAAATTTAAAGATAAATTATTTGAAATAAAGGATAAACTATGCCAGTGATCACCTAACGGTTGCTCCTTTTTTATTTTGACTAATATTTTTGAAATTTTGTCAATCAGATCACTCAACTATTTAAATGCATTCAATTAAGTCACTTGATATTAATATTTAACGGAGAAGCTGATGTGATAATTAAAATATTTGGTATAATTACTCATCTGATCACTGTTACTTATATATTTTTATCAATTTAGTCCTAATTTTAATAAATTAAAATAAACTTAACCCTCAAAACTTTAATTTTAAAAGATTTTAAAAGTTAAGACATGTTCTATGTTTATAACAAAACAAAATTTTTACTTGAAATTCCATTTATGGTTCTCAGAAGCATCCCGTCAATGGTACTATAATCTCTGTTGGTTTTAAGGAAATTATAGTTGATTAGCTCATGCCTATGAAGTTCGCTGGACAAAATTTTTATCCTACTACTATTTGTAAATGACATTCTACTAGAAAAAGGTGATATAGTCTATCCTGTAAAACTAAGAAATTTTTATCCAATAAATATCTAATAGAAAAAGGTGATATATATTTCTTTCACATTTGACACAATCTTCCTTTAAAATTTTAAAATTTCATAATAAGATTCTCGATGGACTTAGCATGAAATATATTCCACTATGAGATTGACCTATATCAAAAGGGCGATAAATTTAGTTTGTTTTAACTTTGATATCATAAATTATTTTTGTTATAAATATAGAATATGTATTAACTTTTAAAATTAAAGTAAATTAAACTAAAAGGTTAAAGTTTGAGTCATTATACATGGCACCATTTGATTTGAGGGTTAAGTTTATTTTAATTTATTAAAATTAAGAGCAAATTGATAGAATATATAAGTAACAGTGACCAAATATCTATTTATACCAAATATATTAACTGCTACATCAGCTTCTCAGTTGAATGTTAACGATAAGTGACTTAATTGAATACATTTAAATAGTTGAGTGACATGATTAAAAAAAATTCAAAAATATTGATCAAAATGAAAAGGACAATAGTTAAGTGGTCACTCATATAATTTACTTTTTATTTTAAATAATTTATCTTTTTACATTTTAACTAATTTATAATTATACGTTGATTCCTTAAGAATTTAAATTTTTATAAATTAAATTAATGATATTCATCGTTAGTAGTGTTCACCGTTGCTCGTTGAACGTAGAAAAATCATCCTATTTTAAAACATAGAATACTTTCTACTCATTAATGATCTCTTTTCGGTTACAGGGTTTAAATTAACTCGCATAATTTAAACTAGTGAGTTGATTTTTTTATTTGAGTTTAGTTTGAATTCTACTAATTTGAAAACTGAATTTCAAAACCACGGTAATTTGATTTTTAACTAAGTAAATTGATTATTTTGTGATTTAATATCTAATTTTTCATTTTTTTTAAATTACTCATTCATCTTTGACCAAATTTGAATAAAGCACCTCCTAAATTAATGTAGAATACCTTGTATTCCATTCTTCTTTCAGAAAACATTTATCCTCTTTTTTTTTTTATAATTTAGTTTCTCAATTTTACACATTTTTCAATTTCTCATTGGTTTTTTAGTCTATTTTTTATTAAATCTGAATCACATTCTCCTCTATCAATATATAATACTTATGTAACCCCCAGTTCCAATTTTTAACAATAAATTATATATATTTTTTAATTTAATCTCTCAACTTTATATTTTATTTAATTTGATTATTTGACTACATTTTTTAATAAATTCTTTATTCCAATCAAATCTTTGACTCTTTTATATTTTCATCAATACTTTATCCTTAAAATCTATTATTTTTTCAAAACAAAAAATAACATTACAAATATATTTTATAATTTTAGTTGCTATTTGATTTATTAAATAGCACAAATCTTACTTATTATACGCATGAAAAAGAATATGAAGAAAATATATATGTATATCTTACATGATTAGATAAAACCATTTAAATTGGAAATAATATGTATTGTAATATTATAAATAATTATAATTAAATTTGAAGAGAAACTTGAATAGCTCAACTTGAATAATAGAACATGACCAGTCAACTAGACTAATTCAATTTTTTTTAACTCAACTTGTGAAATTCTTTACTAGCTTTATCGATCAACCAAAATACGCCAAGAGAGGATGAATTGGCCTTTTTAAAATAGTGGTGGAAACAACTCAAAAATAAAACTTTTGCACTACAATTTTAGAGTGGTTCAACTTCTAAACCAAGTCTACATTCACTACCTTAGCATCCACACTAAGTATTTCTCAAATCCACATATTTACTACCTTTTGATGAGAAGGTGTAATCTTACAACAACACACGAGGTTTATACCTCAAAACCTTGCTTACACTCTCTCCAAAAGAAGAATTATCAATTTAGCAAACAAAAGAAAATCTCACGAAGGCAAATATGTTTGTAAATAATAACCACTCGCCAAAATCACACTTGGGCAAAATTAAGCAAAGTAGCTCACAAGTGTGTTACAAAGAATATGACAATTTTAACTCAAAAACTCTTTTGATATTAGTTTGGTCTTTAATAATCTTTCTTGATGTTCTCCATTTGAATCTTTGTCCCTTTTATGTCTTCTAATACCTTTTTAGCCGTTTAGAGTCATTGGTGGTTGATTAGAGCTGTTAGAATCATTAAATGCTCACCCACAATTTTAGTATCGATGCCGAGAAGTGAGTATCGAGACTAAACATCCTAACAATAAAAAATATAGCCGTTAAAGCTATCATTATCGATACTGTTCTAGTTATTATTGATACTCATCAATCAGTATCGCAACACCTTGGTATCGATACCAAAAATGCATTATAGAAAAATGGGTATCGATACTAGATTACTAGTTTCGAGATTGGGAGAAAGTTTTTGAAAAATCAAGTATTTTTTAGATTTGAAAAATATTTATAAATTATATAATGATTCAAGAACACTTAAGATTATTTTTCACAATAAAAAATAACTTAAAATACTTTATGACTATTTTTCATTTGATAATTCATGTTATATCAAAATCAAATATTGGTTCAATAATCTCCCATTTTCGACATAACAAAACCCTTTGTGAAATTTTGCTTTAAAATTAGTTTGTCATATAAAATTTGTAAAAAATTAAATCTCACCTTAGTAAAAATCATTTTGACTAAAAGTAAATTTACACTTACACATATTTTCCCCACGTTTTGTTATAATGAAATCAAATTAAGCTTCAAATGAGAAAATATGTCAGTGTAATAGAGAATTAAATAAATATTCAACATTGATTGAGAAATTTAATTTATGCTCATAAGTTAATAAAGTTCATAAACATAATATTACTGACAAGAGTATTTTAAATTAAAGTGCCAAAATTAAAAAATACTAAAACATAAACAATAATAAAAAGTCATAAATTGTATAAACTTTAAGTCATAATGCAAAAAATCCGAAAACAACATAAAATGTCTATTCTTCTGAAGGAGGTGACAAAGGAGAGGGGGCATAAAATGATGACGCATCAAACGAATGTCATTCTCAACATTTTTCAAGCAATGATAAATAGAAGGCATTTGCGCGTTTAAGTTTCCAAAATTTTGAACCATGTAGTCATACATGGTGTTCATAATGATCTCCTCTTGAGGTGGTGGCATGAGAGGCTCTTTCATTTCGTTGTCTTATTCCGTAACATCGTCCAAATGTTGTTTTCAATAAGGACTCCATTAACTTAAATATTGATCGAAGTCTTAATTGGCCTTGTGAGCCGATTTGAGATCAATGACATTAACGAGAGCAATGGAAGGGTCGAAGGAAGTTGACACTCTAAGATTATACCTAAAGATAAAGATACAACAATAAGGTAGAGTTTTGGCATAGTTCACACCTTTTGTGTCAACATCGATAAGTTCTAAAAAAATCACCATGGTAAAGTTTGGACGAATATTGTTTTTGACAAAATAAAACAACCAATAATCACATGCACGCATGTTGGTGGCTTTATCATGGAAAGGACAAAAAACCATGTAATGATGAGCATAAGGAGACATTTGTGAAACTCAAGAGATGTGGGGTAGGATTGTGCAAAAATATTCAATCCCAACAATCCAATGTTTACTTTCTGCCTATATTTTTTTGTTTACTTTTTTTTTTTATTTCTTTATCATTTAAATATTAATTATAATGCTGAAATTCACCAACACAACTTAATATGCTTGCACAAGCGAATGATTTTTTCATTGGAAACAAGAGTTATGGATAAATTAAAAATGATTTTTTCCGGATAATTGCATGTTGGAGGCCAATCTCCACTCTCCACTACACAACTCACAAGAATTATAAAACCAAGAGTAATTCGATCTGGGTATGACTTTATTCATCACCATATTATTCATCTATTAACTAGAAAGATTTGCCCCAACTGAACATATTTTTTTCTTATAAGCTTCTGTTTTTACCTTTTTATATTTTTATTCTTAACTTTTTATTTAAGTTGGTGTGATGAATTATGAAACTACTTAAGTTGGAAAATGATAAAAATTATTATTTTTAAAATATATAACATGCTCGGATCGAATATTAGGATATTTGATCCGAAAATTTAGATATCCAATTTTTTTGATTAGATTTGGATCACTATTTTGACTATTCAAAATTTTGGATATATGAATTTTCGGATTAGATCCGATATCCGAATTTGCACACCCCTAAAAGGACCATCGTTATTTATATTCAAGAAACTAATATTGGTTGATGGACTAAGCAAAAAGATTTTTCGCATAAGATACAACTCTATGATTATGGCATTATTAACATTACCTACCTCATGAATAAGAATAACATTGTTAACGAATGTACAAACGAGATGTAGGTTAATTTTGGGAGGAATGCTAAGAAGGTATAACCATCTCAGGAAGTAAATGTTTCAAAGATAGTAAATCGATAAACCAAGACATAAGGAAGTTGGGGTCAACGATTCTCTTGGTACGAATGAGCTTTGTTTTGTATAAACCATTATAGAGATTAAAGACATTAAAATCCCTAAAGCAAGAGTTTTCAAAGCTTTTCGAGTTTGATGATTGACCCGAATGAGGTGAGCCACTAGTCCTAAGACTCTTGAGGTTCATTTTAGAAGGCATTTTAGAGTAAAAAATAATGGCTAAGGATGATGATTTCTTTTGGGGATTTTTTACAAACACTTGGTGGACTAGCCTAAAAATAGGGGTTAAAAGGGAACTTGTTGAATGATTAACTTCCTATAGTAAAAATATATATAATATATACCATAAACCAATCAATTTAATCAATGTAGTTCAAGTTTTGCATAAATTTAAAGGAATTTCAAAACCATATTTAAATAATTTTTGAAAATGTTTTGTGAGAATCATGATATACGAGTTATGAAAAAGTGTTCAAAGATATTAAAATGATTTCAGTGAGAAAAAACGACTTAAACACATGATTAAAAACAATTTATGAATCAGAATTTTGAAAGACAAATGTTTAGTGTTCATACAAAATTACCTAAAATTTGATGAATTGATGATGAGTTTTGATGAAAACTTGATGCAAACCCACGATAAATGAACAGATGATGAATATTTCGGCAAAATTTTAAGTGAAAAGTGTGCTAGAGTAGAAAAACTTTAAGATGAGGTACGAGTTTAGGGTTTTAAAATAAATAGAATCGGGGGTTTTGGGTTTGAAATATCTTATAAAGTGCATGTAACGCACCAAATCCCATGTTAGAAGATTTGGGCTAACCCGAGATAGGACTTGAATTAAATCTCTAGCTTGTAGGAAGTCTTGGCCCAAAAACAAGTGAAATTGGGCTTGAATTGAGTCCAACAGTGGATAAAAAGGGTATTTTTAGCTTGCAGTCATAATCAGAGGGACCAATGAAGTAATTATACCATTGTTCAAATAAAAAACTAAAAACCATTAAATTTGGATGATATCACGACTAATTTCCTTCACCATCTTTTCTCCATTTGTTTTCTTCATATCTTTGTCTTTGGTGATAGTTGTCACAAACGGGTTTTGGGGGTTAAGAGATTCAGGGATTCAATCCATTTTAAGTGATTTCTAGGCTAATGAAATGTTTTTAAAGTCTTCTAATCCTCCACATTCAGCTAGTAATCCCCTTGTACTGATTCTTGTCTAGTGAGAGAAGTTAGAGATAACTCCAAAGCTAGGAGAAGGAAAAACTTACATTGGGTTGAGCCAATGACATTTCCAGCAACCTAGATACTCAGGTAACTAACTTATAACTCAACTATATCATCTGTAGCTCATTTAGATGAGATTTGGTAGGTTATATAAGCTTGAAGCATTTTCATGGTAGATTCATAATTTAGGTGTTTCAGTATGTATTAAAACCTCTTTATGATCTCTAATATGAGATAAAACACTTAAACATCAGTTGGGAACCTCACTAGGGCTTTTGGGGATAGAAAGATAGGATTTTTTTAGCCAAAACATGGCACCCCGTAGTAGTAGTATCGATAATGTAAGAACAATAATGATAATGTTATTCAGTTAGGCAAAAATTAACCAAGTTTTAAGGGGAAATATCGATACTCATACAAGGGTTATCGATACACGATTTTGATACTGATTGCGTTGGTATCGAGCCACCAATCTAGTATGCAATTTTGGTATTGATACTCATATAGAGGATCAATATCAATACAAGGGTATCGATACTCTAAGGGTGGTATCGATACTGTAGGTATTTTTTTAGAAACATCAAACCTAAATTTGGTATCGATACTTAGGCTAGTATAAATACCCCAATACCAGAGTATCGATACTCATCCAAGAGTATCGGTACTACCTTACCCAAATAGCCTATGTCAATCAGGGGGTATCGATACCATCAAGTGGGTATCGATACTAGGGGGTCAGTATAGATATTGAGGAGTCACTATCGGTACTGACAGATAGTTTTGGATAATTAATACATGGATTGATTTATCAGACTTGAGGTACCCAAAAAACCCTAGAGTAACAGTAAATTAAACGTCAAGCGATAATAATAATTAATATCAGAACAATAGAAACAGTAACAACTAGGTTTACATAAAACTAGCCTTGTATGATACTCAAGAAACATACAGGACACCCGAGTTCCTCCTAGCAGAATTACGACAGTCAGTAGATATCCAAGTCAGTGCTAAGGCACTTTAGTGAACGATTGAGCGTAGATGCCCTAATACTCGACAGATTAAGTTGGCTGGTGTATGTTTCCGATGCAGCTCCAGATCTCACCCTAGATAACCGAGGGTATCTCATAAAGGCTAGAGGAGTGTGTAAGCTCCGAGATGTAGAACTCTCAGTCACACCATGATGCGTACTCAGTAGTTAAATCAATATCTTTTCATGATCAGACATGTGTCGCTAGCTAACTCATTTAGGGAATGCATATAAAAAATTAGCTGAACCTATTCTCATATATAATAGGGTAAGGGGGAGGTAGGGTAGTAGGCTACCCCCAACGCTAGGTTGAGAGCAGCTTCCGTGGAAGACCTCTGGCAATTATGAATTGCCCACCGTAGGACTCGATCCCAAAATTAGCTGACCCTATTCCCATATATAATGGGGTAAAGGGAGGTAGGGTAGTAGGCTGCCCCCAACGTTAGGTTGAGAGCAACTTCTGTGGAAAACCTCTGGCAATTATGAATTGCCCACCGTGGGACTCGATCCCACGACCACAAGGTTAAGAGCCTTGCACTCTACCAACTGAGCTGGACGAACAATTCAGGGAATGCATATAGTATAATACAATTATTAGTGAGCACTAAGGTCGTAAGCTCAACGTTCGAAATGTGTTTCCGTGTGTAGGTTCTTAGAGGCAGATCATGGGGAGTTATCATCTCCAGATATTCCAGTGCATCAATACATACCAACCGAGACCATCAGACAACGTCTCGAGTCATCTTTAGAGGGCATGTACTATTTATGGACCCTTGTGCGTATTCAGTCGTATCTTTGAATTATATTTGGTACTGTATTATTTTGAGATATATTTTAGGAGCTCCCTATTATTTGTAAACCATATTATCATATTTTTATTATTATAGATGGATTATTTTTAGTGATCATAAATAATTTCTAAAGATTTTTTTGTTACTATTTTGGTAGTCTCGTATAACATCAAAGTCCATAGATCTTCGGGTCAAACTAGATTAGGGTGTTACATTTTGTGGTATCAGAGCATCCAAGTTTAGTCGTTCCTAGAATTTACGGGTTAGAGTCAGTCAGTGTTTGTATATGTACATAACTCTTGGGAGTCAAGAGTACAATAAAAAACTGGAATGGCGATAATGACCCTATTTTCTTTTTAATTTTAAACAGAACCCATAGTAGATGACCCATCTTATAGTTAGGAGGGTAGAGATGAGAGTTATGGCTCACTAGCGACATATTCTTGTGATAAGTTTGTCTCGGATACAATTTAGAGGTAGGCACCAATGACCTTTATTAAGGACCTCACCACTGTACTCAGACAGATAGCTAGATCCCTCCCTAGTTCTTCAACTGCACCACCTCCCTCACCAGTACCCCCAACTCATCCAATAGTCATTCCTTATGAGTCCCCAGTTTAGTGACTCCGCAAGTATAAGACTATCGAATTCTTTAGTTCTGCAGATGACGATCCCATAGCAACATACAACTGTCTCAAAGATATGCTCCACACCCTCCAAAAATTACATATTACCCTAGAAGGTAATCTTGAGTGAGTCACTTCCTTGTTAAAAGGTAACTTCATTGATTGGTGGGAGACGATTGAGGTGGCTATGGAGGTAAAGATGACGACATGGGAGCAATTCCTCACAGAGTTCAGGCAGAAGTACATTGGGCAGACTCACACCGATGACTTGATAAAGCAGTTACTGCACTTGATTCAAGGTGATCACTCAGTGATGGAGTATGAGCGAGAGTTTTTTAATCTTAGAAAATATACTATAGAGTTGATTCAGATAGAGGAGTATCGCTATCACAGGTTTGTAGAGGGCCTTCATTGCGATATTTTTACACATCTTGTAGTCGATCCTCCCAAGATTTTCGCCCAGCTGGCTCACCAGTCAAAGGAAGATGAGAGGGCATTGGATAAACATGCTAGGCAGTCTAGCTAGATTTCAGGACAGATCAGGAGAGCCACTGAGCTAGAGGGGCAATCTCAGACTCTGACCAAGAGGGCCAGAGATAATCAGGGTTTGTTGAGACCCCAACAGCACAGTCGAGCAAGACTAGACAGAGTTTTGGCTGAGGAGGTAAGCCCAATTCCAAGAAGAGACCACTGAACTTAGCCTCCAAGGGTAGCGTCAGTGAGTCGACCAGAGTCTTCACTCACACTATTTATACTCAGTGTGGGAGAAGGCACCCAGGGATGTGCCAGCAGGGTTGGAAGGATTGTTATAGTTACGCCTCCCTGGTCCACTTCATTAGAGATTGCCTAGGAGCTCAGGGTAAAACATCCGTAGCGACTCAATGATCGGTACTATCAGTGTAGAGGGGTCGAGGGCTAGCTAAGGGTGGCGATACAATTTTTGAGAAGCATAGCCAAGGGACATCCATATTGGTGGCTAGCACAGAGCCTAGAGTAGCCTTCAAACAGTATGAGGTGCAAGACCAAGAGGAGGTTGATGTGGCAGATGTGATATCAAATACCTTTACAGTATTTTCCATTCTAGTTACTGCATTGATAGACCATGTTTGACCCACTCCTACATCTATTATGACCTAGTGGAAGAAATAAAAATCCCAGTAGAGGACCTAAAGTTAGGTGTTTGAGTGTCAAGCCCTTTAGAACTAGAAGTCAATGTGGAAAAAAAATTTCAAACGATGCACAATGAGAATTCATGATTAGATTTTCCAATAAGATTTGATGGAATTATCCTTCAAGGAGTTTAACATGATTTTGGGTAATGGATTGGCTAACCAAACATGATGTCAGTTTGAGGTGTAAAGTCAAGAGATTTAAACTAAGAACAATCGATGAGATCAAGTTAGTAATAACTAAAGGGAGATCCAGTCAGACAAGGATAATATCAGCTTTGAAAGCCCAAAGGATGATCGACTGTGGGTGTGATTCATTCTTGGTTCACGTAGTCAACACTCGAATTTCAATGCATACACTCAAAGAATTAACGGGTTGGTCACCTGAGTGTGAATTAGAGTTCGATATTGAGGTACTGATGAGAAGAGCCCTAGGTCCAATTCTCCCTATCGTATGACACTGAAAAAACTAAAAGAGTTAAAGGCTCAGATTCAGGAATTAATAGAGAAGGGCTTTATCTGACCGAGCATCTCTCTTTGGGGAGAACCAATCTTATTTATTAAGAAGAATGATAGGTTAGTGAGGATTTTCATCAACTACAGATAGCTAAATAAGTTAACCATCAAGAACTGTTACCCACTTCCTAAGATAGACGACCTCTTCGACCAGCTGATATGAGCGTACGTCTTCTCAAATATTGACCTATGATGAGGCTAACCAGTTAAAAGTTAAGGATGTAGATGTGGAAAAGATAACTTTTAGGACAAGGTACAATAATTATGAGATCTTAAGTATGCCGTTTAGACTCACCAACGATCCGATGGCATTCATGGACATAATGAACTGAGTCTTCCACCCATACCTAGATCAATTTATGGTGGTGTTTATAGATGATATCGTAGTATACTTTCGATCAGAAGAGGAGCATGATCAACATCTCAGTATCATTTTACGGACCCTCAGAGACAAGTAGTTGTATGCCAAATTCAAGAAGTGCGAGTTTTAGATATCGAAGATAGCATTCTTGGGACATGTCGTTTCAGCTGACGGCATCAGATTCGACCCGCAGAAAATTCAGGCCATAATTGAGTGGGAGCCACCTATGAATATGTCAAAGGTGCATGGTTTTCTTGGTTTAGTCGGGTACTATCGATGATTCATTTAGGGTTTTTTAATGATATCTACCCTATCTACCCCGCTAACCAAAATACTTCAGAAGAAATTTCCATTCGTTTGAGATGAGAAACTACATAGAGCTTTGACCCAAGCCTTAGTGTTAACCCAACTAGAGTCGGGTAAGGATTTTATAGTTTTCAATGATGTTTCATTGAATGGACTTGGATGCATACTAATGCAAGAGGGTAAAGTTGTAGCTTACACATCCCGATAGCTTAAACCCCATAAGCATAATTACCTCACTCATGTCCTTAAACTAAAAGCAATAATGTTTGCTTTAATGATTTGGCGGCACTATCTCTTTTGTGAGAAGTGTCACATCTTCACCGATCACAAAAACCTCAAGTATCTTCTCACTAAAAAAGAATTAACCCTCAAACAACATAGATGGGTCAAGTTGCTTAAGGATTACGGTTGTGTGATAGATTACCACCCAATAAAGGCTAATGTTATGGAAGACACCTTGCACTAAAAGTCGATGATAGAGTTGTGAGCTCTCATAGCACTGTTGAGTTTATCCATTGACGGTGGGTTATTAGCCGAGTTATGATTTGAACCAAAATTGATAGGTAAATCCAAGAATCTTCAGAGTTCAGATGATTGGTTGAGAACTCAGTTTGAGCAGGTCTGTTAGGGCAAGGCCCCATAATTTGAGTTACGTGATAGAGATGTTTTATATTTCAGGGGTCGATTGTGTGTACCCATAGTCGCTCAGTTGTATAGTAAGATTCTCCATGAGGCACATTGCAGTCCACTCTCAATATACTCAAGAAGTAACAAGATGTATCAGGAGCTTCAATGATTATTCTTTTGGTCGGGTATGAAAAAAAGATGTACCAGAATTCGTTGCTAGATATCTAGTGTGTCAGCTAGTTAAGGCAGAACACCAGGTTCCCTCAGGTTTGCTTCAGTCCATCCAAATTCCTCAGTGGAAATGGGACAGGGTAACCATGGACTTCGTGAGCGGGTTACCAATGAACAGACAGAGACATGACGCAGTTTGGGTCATAGTAGAGTGCTTAACCAAGTTAGCCTACTTTCTACCAATTAGGATTGACTATACCTTGGAGAGGTTAGCTCAGTTGAGCATATGTGAGATAGTGAGGTTATACGGTGTTCCGACCTCCGTCATATCAAATAGAGACACTCAATTCACTTCTCACTTTTAGAAAGCCCTCCATGAGTCCTTTGGAGCCAAACTACACTTCAATATAACTTTCTATCCTCAGACAGATGGTCAGTCAGAGAGAGTTATCTAGATTTTTAAGGATATGATTAGGTGTACTATTATCGATATAGAGGGTAGTTGTGAGGGTCTCTTGTTGTTAGTGGATTTTGTATACAACAATAGTTTTCAATTGAGCATTGATATGGCTCTATATGAGGCATTGTATGGGTGCAAGTGTAGGACTTTGCTATGTCGGACAGAGCTTAGTAAGTGTAAATAGTAGGCCCGAATTTGATTAGAGAGACAAAGGAGAAAATTTGATTGATTTAGAACTGATTAAATGAAGCTTCAGACAGGCAGAGGTGTTACGTGTACTTGAAGCGTAAGGACATTGAGTTCGTAGTTGGGTAAAAGGTGTTACTCAAGGTTTTCCACTTGAAAAAGTTCTCTGCTTTAGGTGCAAGGTAAAGTTAATCCCACGCTTTATATGACCCTATGAGGTACTCGATATAGTTAGACCAGTGGCTTACATCCTAGCCTTATCACCAGAGTTGGAGCGTATTCACAATGTGTTCCATGTTTCCAGGCTCAGTAGACATCTTTCTAACCTCTCTCATGTCATACCCTTAAAGCAAATAGAAGTCATCCTAGACATGACATATATAGAGGAGCCAGTTAGAATCCTAACAAGAGATATTAAGGAGTTAAGGAACAAGAGGATTCATTTAGTGAAAGTACTATAGAGGAACCATGGCGTTGAGGAAGTGACTTGGGAAATCGAGGAGGATATGTAGCTCTAATAGCCTCACCTCTTCTACTAAGGTAAATTTTGAGGATGAAATTTTAATTAGGAGGGGATAGTTGTAATGCCCCGGATCCTGAGTTAGAAGATTTGGTCTAACCCGAGATAGGCCTTGAATTAAATCTCTATCTTGTAGGAAGTGTTGACCCGAAAACAAGTGAAATTGGGCTTGAATTGAAGCCAATAGTGGATAAAAGGGTATTTTTAGTTTGTAGTCAGAATCAGAGGGACCAAGGAAGTAATTATATCATTGTTCAAATTAAAAACTTAAAACCATTAAAATTGGATGATATTACATCTAGTTTCGTTCACTATTTTTTTTCTTCATATTTTTGTCTTCTTTTTCTTCCTCATTTCCAGCTCTTTTCTTCATCTAACTCTTCCAAGCTAAAATGTGTAATCTTTATAGAATTTCAGACCTTTTTCAGCATCCACAAGGTAAGAAACTTAACCTACTCATCTAAATTTCATTTTAAGACCCTTTTTATAAGGTTTGGTGATAGTTGTCACAAATGGGTTTTGGGGGTTAAAAGATTCAGGGATTCAATCCATTTTCAGTGATTTCTAGGCTTAGGAAACGTTTTTAAAGTCTTCTAAACCTCCACATTTAGTTAGTAATCCCCTTGTACATGATTATTGTCTAGTGAAAGAAGTTAGAGAGAGCTCCAAAGCTAAGGGAATGAAAAACTTACCTTGGGTTGAGCCATTGACGTTTCCAGCAGCCTAGATACTCAGGAAATTGACTTTTAACTCAACTATACCATGTGTAGATAATTTAGATGAGATTTTGTAGGTTGCATAAACTTGAAGCATTTTCATGGTAGATTCATAATTTGGGTGTTTTAGCATATATTAAAACCTCTTTATGATCCCCTAATATTAGATAAAACACTTAAACATCAGTTATGAACTTTACTAGGGATTTTAGGGGTAGAAAGATAGGTTTTTTTAGCCAAAAATGGCACCCCGTAGTAGTAGTATCGATATTGTAAGAACAATATCATATTGTTCTTCAGTTAGTCAAAAATTAAACAAGTTTAAAGGGGAAATATCGAGACTCATTCAAGGAGTATCAATACTCGGGTCCCATTTTTGATAATAATCATGTTGGTATCAAGACCACCAATCTAGTATACGATTTTGGTACCAGTACTCACATAGAGTACTGATACCAAGGAAAAAGTATCGATACTACAAGGGTGGAATCAATACTGTAAGTACTTTTCAGAAACATCAAATCTCAATTCGGTATAGACACTCATGCCAATATCAATACCCCAGCACCAGAGTATAGATACTCATCAAGAGTATTGATACTACCTTACCCAAACATCCTATGTTAGTCAGGGGGTATCGATACCAACATGTGGGTATCAATAATAGAGGATACTAAAGAGTCAGTATCAGTACTGACTAACATTTTTGGATAATTAATACATAGACTAATATATCATACTTGAGGTACCCCAAACATGCCAGAGTAACAATAAATAAGACTTCAAGCTATAACAACAAATAATATCAAAATAGTAGAAACAATAATAATTAGGTTTACATAAAACTAGCCTTGTATGATAATCGGGAATCATATAGAAAACCTGGGTTCCTCTTAGCAGAAATATGACAGTCAGTGGATATCAAAGTTAGTGCCAAGGCAATTTAGTGACCGACTTAGCGTAGATGCCTCAAGACTCAACGGAGTAAGTTGGCGGGTGTACATTTCTGATACAACTCTGGATCTTACCCTAGATACCCGAGGGTATCTCAGAAAGGCTAGCGAGGTGTATGAACTCCAAGATACAGAACCATCATCCGCACCATAATGCCTACTCAACAGTTAAATTAGTATCTTTGCATGTTCAGACCTTTTTCGCTAGCCAACTCATTTGGTGAATGCATATAGTATAATACAATTATTAGTGAGGCATTGAGCTCGTAAGCTCAGCGTTTAGAATATGTTTTTGTACGCAGTTTCTTAAGGGTAAATCGTGGGGAGTTATCATTGCTAAACATTCAAGTGCAGTAGTACAGACCATCTTAGACCATCAGAGTACGTCTTGAGTCGTCTTTAGAGGGCATGACTATATATGGACCATTGTGTGTATTCAATCGTATCTTTGAATTTCATTTGGTATTGTATTATTTTGAGATATATTTTTGGAGATTCCCATTATTTGTAAATCCAAAATTATCATGTTTTATTATTATTATTATGGATGGATTATTTTTTGTGATTATAAACAGATTTTTAAGAAAATTTTTGGGTAATTGTTTTGGTAGTCCTGTGTAACAACGAACTCCATGGATCTTTGGGTCAAACTGGATTAGGGTATTACAACACAGAATAGAGCCTTAGTCTCGATACAAAG
The DNA here is from genome assembly GCF_006381635.1 of Hibiscus syriacus. Classification (NCBI taxonomy): domain Eukaryota; kingdom Viridiplantae; phylum Streptophyta; class Magnoliopsida; order Malvales; family Malvaceae; genus Hibiscus; species Hibiscus syriacus. The sequence goes on along the minus strand of NW_024062635.1, from coordinate 2,623,754 downwards.
AAGGGCGATCTAAGACCCAACATATTTTATCAATACTGAATGTCGGTATCAGTATCGAAAATGGCTACCGGAATTTAGATTTTCATAGCGTGAAAGAGGTGTCGATACAAAACACCTATAATCAACATTTTTGATGATTTAAGCCCTCAAACACTTCCGAAATAAGCACATAAAGATTTTAAGACTATAAACTGCACTAGAAACTTATTAAGACACTAAGTATTAAAAATGGTACTAAATTAAGGCATTTACTAGGTACTTTACTAGAGTATATATTATGGTTTTTTTTTGATGAGATAACTAGATCAAACAATGTCCCATAACATACCACAAAAAACAATTAAAGACAAAAAGATATCAATATATGCATATAAGGCCACAAAAATACAATTTATGCAATATTAACTCCCTCTAACTAATTGCAATTAATTACTATATGAGGATACTTAATCATGCAAGAAAACATATAAAATTAAATAATTATCATAAAATTATATGAAATTAAATTTTGTTACCACTTGAATCAAGGTTAATTTGTTAGGTTTTTCTTTCTTCAAGTGTTATTCCTTAGTGTGTTTAAAGCCTCCAAATGACTTGAATTTGCTCTCAATTGCTCCAACACACCTACAATAGCCAATCATACAAATTTTGGTACCCAAATCTTTTTGGGTCCATTGACATTAGTTTAAAATAATTTAGTCCCCTTAAGTATCAATTTGTGATAGGATATCCTTATTTTTAGTAGCAATGAGTCCTTTAGAGACCCATATTCTTTTAATCATTTTTCCTTTAAAATATTTAGGGGAATTAATACGTCTATTGTAAAAAACTATTTTTGACAAAATTTGATTTGGAACAATCTCCTCTTTCCAATTTATTTTTCATAATTTTGTCAAAACTATTTCTTTATTTTTCAAGGTCATCAATTTTCCTTTGACGATCCTTACGAACTTTGGAAAGTAAATTTTACAAGTCTAGATTCTTTTTTTATCAAGATCATTTAATTTTCTTGCAAAATGTTAAATTTTCTTTCAAGTTCACTATTATCCTTAGAAAGTCATTTCCAATTTTCAATTTTTGAATGAATCTTTTTGTGTTTTGAAATCATGACTTGACATAGGGATGGTTAAAATATCAAACCCAATGAGTCTCGACCTGACCCAACCGACCTATAGAGGCATTTTTTTAAAAATTTCGGGGGTAAGAGTGAGTTATATAATAAAAATGTTGGGGCGGGACAGGGCCAAGTTTAAGGTGAAAAACACCGACATGACCTAACCTGATTAGTTTTTATTTTTATATATATTTATATTTAATATTTTAAGAATTTTATTTTTTATTAAAATATTTTATTTAATTGTTAAAAATATATATAAATTATTATAAAATATATTATTTTAACCATTTAAAATATAATAACTAATTATATATATATTATAAAATATATTATTTTAATTATTTTAAAATATTAATATATTCAGATCAAATTGGGATCAAGGTTTTAGTCTAAAAATTGGGGTGGGTTTGGGGCAGGAAAAAATTTAAAATTCATCCGGGCGAGGCGGGGTCGTTTTTAGATATATATTTTCGAGTCGGGGTCATATACCAAAAAAATCGACCGCCCCACCTCATGCCCATCCCTAACTTCACATTCTAACACTAATTCATCATAGGCATCTTGCAACTCATCAAGCGTATATAAATTTGAATTGGATGAGTTAGAGGATACCTTTGATTTTTTTTGAATGACCATGAGACAAAGGTTGGCTACTTCATCATCTTCATCTTTGGTGACGTCTTCATCACTCCATATAGCCATAAAAGCCTTATTCTTTGGATTGCTTGATCCTTTCTTCTTCAATTGAGGATAATCATTCTTGATATGTCCAGGGTTTTGGCAATTGTAGCATATGATATGATCCTTCTTATTCTTTGATTAATGTTTCTCTTTTTTTCTTTGGATAACATGAATCGCTTGTATATTTTGAAAAGCTTGGAAATCTGTTCATCTTCACCCACATCTTCAATGTAATCTTCTTCATCTTCATTAGTAGAATTGAAAACAACGCCAACATCATTTTTCTTCTTCTCCTTATTTCCCTCATCTTCTTCTTTTTTCCTCTGAAGTCTCATCTCATGAGTAAGCAATGATCCAATGAGTTCATCAAGAATAAGAACTTCAAGATCTTTGGCTTCTTCAATAGTCGTCCTCTTGGATTTTCATGACATAAAAACTATTAAGAAACTTTATCACAATTTCCTAATTTTAGTAGAATTTCCCAAAACCTTTTAACTTGTTGATGATAGTGATAAATCGATTGGACGTGGCTTTGATGTCTTCATCGTGCTTTATTTTGAAATTATCATAATTAAGTGTGATAATACCAATTTTTTATTTCTTCACTTGAGTTGTGCCTTCATGATTTACTTCAAGATTTTCCAAATCTCCTTAGCATTAGAGCATGAGAACACTCTACTATACTCGTTAGAGCCAAGTGCACAAAAGAATATGTGCATGGCTTTGGCGTTGAGTTGGGCTAACTTCCAATCTTCATTGGTCCATCTCGACTTATTTCTTGGAGGAGTAGGTGAACCATCAATTATGACATCCCAAACTAAATAATCGTTATCTTGAACAAACAACATCATCCTATTCTTTCGATTGGAGTAGTTTGCACCATTGAAATATAGAGGTCTTGAAATATATTATGAACCTTTAACATAGTAAGAGCTGAAACTTGAAGCCAATAACTATTGATTGTTAGTTGATCACAAGTGTATTAAACAAAGGAAAATCTCACAAAGGAAAATCTCACAAAGGAAAATATGTTTGTAAATAATAACCACTCACCAAAATCACAGTTGAGCAAAATTAAACAATGTAGATCACAAGTGTATTACAAAGAGTATGACAATTTAAGCTCAAAAACTCTTTTGATGTTAGTTGATCTTTAAATAATCTTTATCGTTGTTCTCCATTTGAATATTGGTCCATTTTATGTCTTTTAATACCCTTATAGCCATTTTGAGTCATTGGTGGTTGATTAGAGCCATTGGAATCATTAATTTTGTGCATTAAATGTTCACCTGCAACTTTGGTATTGAGACCTAACATCCTAACAGTAAAAATATAGCCATTGAAGCCATCAGTATCAATATTATTATAGCTAATATCGATACTCACCTATTGGTAACGATACCAACACCTTGGTAATGGTACCAAATTCATTCTGGAAAAATGGGTATTGATACTGGATTACGGTTTTGAGATTGGAAAAAGGTTTTTTACAAAATCAAATATTTTTTAACTTTGAAAAATATTTATAATAAATTATATAATTATTCAAGAATACTTGAGATCATTTTTCATGATTAAAAATATTTGACAATATTTTATGACAAATTTTCATAACGTTACCAACACCTTAGTATTGGTACCGAAAATTCATTCTGAAAAGTGTAATTTTAACAAATTAAGTCATTTGATAATTCATGTTATATCAAAAATCAAATATATGTTCAACATGCTTACCTTTGTTCACATAGTTGAAACGTTTTTCCCAACACATTCTTTATACAACTTTAAATGATAAGAACCCTAACCTAAATTTAGTTGCCTGCTCATAAGGTCTCTTACTGGTTATGTAATTTCTCAATATAAAAATTAAATTACCCAAATGGATAAAAAATAAATATTAAAAAACTCGTAATTTAATTTAGTTAGTTTGCATTATCTCTTATTAAATAAGAGATTTGTGTATTAGAGCGCTGAAATTTTCTTTAATTTTGGCCAAAAGTTTCTATTAGTATTTATATTAAGTACATTATAAAAATATAAATTATAGATTTATTAAGAGTTAATGAAAAATAAGTATTCAAATTATACCCTTTGCTCATTTTAAGTGTCTAAAGTGTTTTTTCGCTCAAAGTAAATAGTTAACGTTTTCGACGTTACTATTTTAAGTTTTAGTTTGTCACAACCATTAAAAAAATTATTACATGACACATCATATTTATATTTTTGAAATTTTTATTTAAAAAGTTAAAATTATTAAATTTTCAAAACCCTATTTTTTTTCCTAAAATTACAAAAAAACCTAAAATCCCTAATTTCAATTCCATTACCACCACCAACCATCACCAATGCTGCCAATCGATCTAAACTCTAACATTGTGCAACAGGCCGATCACCCAACAACCGAAATCCCTTGCTTCTACGACAAACGTCGTTGGCTTCACTCAACCAAGACAAGTGTGACGATTCTTTCTTAGTGCGTTGAGGGGTACAATGGAAGATGAAGTGGTCGATGAAAAAGGTCGACAACTGGGACAACAACAATGGGGCTGATGATAGTAAGGGGTTTGGAATTACAAATTTTAAAGTTTTAGGTTTTTATGAGATTTGAGAGAAATTTAGCGTTTTAAAAAAACTATCAGGTTAAATTTTTAAATAAAACTTTTAAAAAATTATAAAGGTGGCACTTGCCACTTTTTGAGTGACTGAAGATATTTTTTAACAACCGTGATGGACTATACACAAAAAATGATAACGCTGAAAACGTTGCACACCTACCTTGAATAAAAAAAATACTTTAAGCACTTAAAATAGAAAAAAAATTGGACACTTTTAATTAGGTCATTTAGTAATTGTATTCTAACTTTATTTTTTCAGTCTTAAGCTTTTAAAATTTTGAAATTTTAGTTTAAACCTAAATGGAGGCCGGTAAATTAAGTTAATGTATGCTATTAATCTCAATATTATGATAGGTTATAAATTTAGTTTTTATTCTCTAATTTGATCATTTCAGGTCCACATGATTTAGTTATATCGATCATGTATTGTTTGAGCTATGGTCTAAACATTAAAATCGACTAAATTAGAGTTTAGAAACTAAATATACAGTTTATGTACAATACTTGGACTAAAGATATAAATTGACATTTTCTTCTACCCATTCTTTTCTTCTTGGTTAGAGGCGAGGACATTTCAGAGTTGACGCTCCAACTCTTTGAATTTCATTTCCCCAACCCTTCCGAAAGCAACGGTCAAATTGATGGAACCCGAAACACGCAAGGCAAGAAATTTTCTTGTAATAAAAGTTGGAACGATGGGGAAGCAAAACCTTATAGGAAACTAATACTGAAATCATCTTCTTTGGTCAACAAACAACTAAAAATAAACAAACTTCTTTTTTGAAAGTATATTTACTTGTTTTTTGCAAACTGAGGCAGTGGTTAACCCACCATTCTCTGCCTTCAAACTCAGTATCTCTAGCCAGGATGTGTCCCCTTTTCTTGTTCGTCAACCTTATCTTCCCTATGTTTTGATTATTACAATTTTTTAATATGCTGTATTAAAATTTAAAAAATGGGTTCTTTTTTTATACCAATTTAAAAATGAATTCTTACCTACTCTCCTAATAAAAGCCTTTAGGTTTCTTCGATTTTAAGCTCTAAATCCCAAAAATAACTGACAACAGAACCCATGTTTCGGTTGTTCGGTTACTTTTCCTTCCCCTCTCTCTTCCTTTTCCTCTGTTTTCTCCCTTGTTTTTGCTTTCCCGCCAGATTCACACCAGGACAAGTAACCGTCATAACGACCGATGATCACAACGCTACGTGGCATGGTTTTACTCGCTTTAAGGACGCCGAGAAAGGTAGCCGCGTCAGTGGCATGTCGGAACTCAAGAAATATTTCCAACGGTTCGGTTACCTGTCGATTCCCGACAACCAAAACTGTAGCTTCACCGACGTTTTCGATGCTCAATTCGAATCAGCCGTTGTTTTATACCAAAAAAAGTTCGGATTGCCGGTGACCGGAAAGCTTGATTCCGATACGTTATCGGAAATTATGTCCCCCAGGTGCGGCGTTTCCGACACAGGTCCGAAAGTCCGTGCAACCAAACATTTTGCCTATTTTTACGGAAGTCCAAGATGGGAGCGTGGGTCGTCGATGACTTTAACCTACGCTTTTTCGCCTTGGAATATGATCGATTACATAAGCTTACCAGAAATCAGAGGAGTGTTTCGACGCTCGTTTTCAAAGTGGGCTTCAGTGATTCCGGTGAATTTCACGGAGATAGAAGATTACGGATCGGCCAATATCAAGATCGGATTTTTCAGGGGAGATCACGGCGACGGAGAACCGTTCGATGGAGTATTAGGAGTTTTAGCTCATGCTTTTTCACCAGAGAACGGGAGGTTCCACCTGGATGAAGCTGAAACGTGGGCCGTTGATATCGGGAAAGTGAAATCAAAAGTGGCTGTTGACTTGGAATCAGTGGCGACGCATGAGATTGGGCATATACTCGGCTTAGCCCATAGCTCGGTGAAGGAAGCGGTGATGTATCCGAGCTTGAGGCCTCGGAGCAGAAAAGCCGATCTTAAACTTGACGATGTACAAGGTATTCAAGCCTTGTATGGATCAAACCCTAATTTCAGATACAGCTCTTTGTTAGAGTCTGAAAATTCTTCCAACAAAGCTATCGGCTTGCATCCTAGATCATGTAGCCGCACGTTTTCATGGGTACTGCTAGTTTTTCTTCTTCTTTTCATGATTACATAAGGGCCTTCTTTTTGGTGCTCTTTTAATTGTTTTTTTCCCTATACAATTATTTGTGTGAAGATAAAGGAAAAACAGAATTGAAGCAATTCTTTAGTTTTTAATGGTGTAATTAATATCTGTGAATAATTAATTTTTAAAAAAAATATTGTAGTATTATTATTTTTCTTCCGTTTAAACTTGTTGAGAGCTGTAGGGACTTTTTGGAGCATGAGACGATAAAGAAAGACACAACTCTTGACCATTCGTTAATTTAGGGTTAGGTTGGAGATAAAGACAGAAATATGGAAATAAGATTAATTCTGGACAACCTTTTTTTCCCTTTGTTTTCATTTATTTCTTACATTCTTTTTACAGTCCACTGAGGAATTTCCAAGTTTTACTTGGGTTGGACCCCCCAAAACATTTCAACTTCAGGGTTTTACTTACAAAAACATGGCACCTGGACTCACGTACAAAGGGCACATAAAGTTGGAAATTACCGAATTCTATACCCAAACCCACTGTTCACCTTATAAAATTAACAACTTTCCTACATCATTTACTAGAACAGCTTGTTTCTCGTAACAAAAACGACTATATGACAAAGTTGATTGTAGGAGAATAAATTCGATTCGAAAAATTAATCTTTTAATTTCGAGTTATTTTAGTTATTCGAGTCAACTTAAATTATCAATTCGGTTTTCGAGTTTGAGTCAGATTGAAATTTTGAAATTTTGAAAATTTGAAAATTTTGAGTTACTCGAAAAACTAAAAATTTAACTATGTATTTTGATAGTTTTACAATTTAATTCCTAATTCCAACATTCATTCAATTCCCCCCTTACTTTTAGTATATTTTTAACTAAATTTAAAACATATGCTCCTAAACTATTGTAGAATACATATGTACTTTCAAATTCTCTTTTCGATAACAATTTTTTTATTTTTCAATTTAGTCATTTTTCATAATTTTTTATTTCTTAAATTCAACTTTTATTTTAAGTCTTTTTTTTATCAAATATGAACCACATGCTTATATATCATTATAGAACACCTATTTAAGTTCAATTCTTTTTTTTAACTAAAAATGTACTCTCTCTTTTATTTAGACCCTTAGCATTGCACTTCACTCAATTTGGTTTTTTGACATCAATTGTTTACAAATTCTTTCTTCTGCTCATTTCCTTGACTCTTTTATACTATCATCAATATTTTACCCTCAAAATAAAAGAACAATATAATATTGTGAATATATTTTATACTTTTAGATTGTATTTGATATATTAAATAATGTCGAGACGTTTCTCTGCCCTGGCTACGGAGAGTGAAAATAGTACACCCCAGACGGTGTAACTAGTCTCGAAAAAGTAAGTGTTTATCTTTCATGAATCAGATTAAACACCAAATTGTAGAGTCGCCACACATCTTTTAATTCGGTGAGATTGGTCACCAAAATGTCATATTATTTTAATAAAAATTCCTAAGAATATTAATAAAATAATACAAATAGGGTCTGCTTACCAGAAAAATGAGTTTTTGAGTCGGTTACATATGGAAAAGAATTAACATTCCCACAACGCCCAAAATTGGTACTGTTATTTATTAATTAAATGTCTTTGTAGTAATTAAAAATTTGTTTATACTAATTTATAAAGAACCTAAATAAATTATTAATTAATGCTATTAATAATTAAAATACTAAATATATAAGATATAGGTTAAGTTATAAAAAATGTAATTTACTAATCATGATATAAAATATAAATACTAATAATATGATTAATATTATAATAATTAATGGTTTAAAATATAAAAACATTAATATTAATTAATATAGTTCAAAATAATATTAAATTACTATAATAATACTGTAATTTATCCTAAATTATTATATAAATTAAAATGTAAATTATTAAATATATTAAGGACTATATATATATATGTACAGTAATGACCAAAACGTAAATAAATAAAATTAAAGACAAAAATTAAAATACATAAAACATGCTTTTAATGACTAAATTGCAAAGTTAAAAAATTACAGGATCCACAAAAACTCTTTACCCATATCCATATTTACGCTAATGTCCCTCCCCAAAACAACACTGTTTGGGGAGGTATATAAATAGGGTGGATGAGGCCTAAAACCTCAAAGATTTTCTTTTATCTTTTATGTTTCTCTCTCTTTAGAGAGGAAAGCTCTCACATCTCTCTATAATTCCCTCTCCGGAAGAAATTCAACCCCCGTCGACAGCCGCATGCCACCGTCAACCGCCGCCGCCGGCCACCACCCACGGTGGTCGAAAAACATCAAAATACCCCAAAACAAAGCCCTATTTCTCTTGAACCTAAATCCGACCTTATTTTTACCCAAAAATGATCCCATCGAATTAGATCTACAAAGTTTACCTTCGAAAAATATATTCTCCGACGACGTTTGAAGCTTCTGTCGATGGTCGAAACTTCAAGGGTAAGGCTATTATTCTCCTCTATTTCTCTCTATTTTCTCTATTTGTTAGTTGTTGTTTCTCTATTGCTTGGTTGCTGTTTGTTACTCTCGTTGTTTGCTCTTGGTTTTCTTCTTCGTAGGTTTACCCTATTTATAGGGTTTTTCGATATACCCTATTATCCGGTTAAAGGACCATACCCCGGTGAGTCACCGGGGCTACGGTGGTGACTCACCCTAAGGGTGGTGAGTTATGCGGTGGAGAGATTGGGTGCATTAAATGCACCCAGATTGCTTCGATCTGGAGAGGATATGGCATTACGGTGGCATGCACTGGTTGGAGCATTCGTCGGTGAGGCATCATCATCCCTACGGCGGCGCTGGAATAGCCCTAGGGTTACAACGAGTAACCTAGGGTTTATGCTGGTAGCCTGTGGATCGTCAGATTGGCTTCTGGATCGGACGCCTGGGACTCATGAGGCGTTGAAACCTTACGTGGAAACCCTAACTGATCGTGGATTTGCTTATGGCCTGTAGGGCCGTTCGGGTCAAGTCTGGATTGGGTCTGGTTGTAATCGGGCTTAGGGTAGTATCTCATTTGGGCGGCCTTTGGGTTTGTAATTTGGGTCCTGTAAAATTGTAAATATTAAAAATAATAGTATTATAATATTATTTATTATACTTATTATGTATATAAAAATAAGCGTATGAACGTCACTCGGACGAAAATCATTGTCGACAGCTGCCCCTCTTTACATATTATTGTGTAAAGAAGAATAAAACAAAGATAAAAAGACAAATAGTTTTCGTCGAGTGACGTTTTATTTGATAAAAATTCGCTCCACTACTCTTTCGTGGAGATCGAACTTTTGATATGATCTTGCTTCACTACTCTTTTTTGTGAAGGCTTGATTTGCATTGCTTCACTACTCTTTTGTGAAGGTTTGATTTGCATTGCTTCACTACTCTTTTGTGAAGGATTGATTAACTTGAGAAGAATTTGTTTCACTACTCTTCCATGAGGATCAGATTCGAATTTAATTCCATTAATCTTCCGTGGAGATCGAATTGAGTTGGAGAGAAATCATTCCTGTTACTCTTCTGTGGGTGCTATACTCATGCAATCTTTGGATATCCCTCTTTTAGGGATTTTAAGTTAACTATTCCAATCTCGAGATTTGAACTTTCGACTTCTTTTTGGAAAACTTGCAAATGTGACATTGTTTGCTATCATGCATTTATGAATGTCATGACCCTATTTGTACTAAAATATATGCAATAACAAAATTTTGGGGTATCTTTTTCTTCGAATAAGGACCCATTTTTTCTATTCATTCTTGACTTAGTTTCATCGTAGATTTTATCTCGACCAATCATCTTGATCTTTTCCTTTAAACCTGAACTTGCTTTCATTCTTGTCGAACTTCACTAGTACAAATGACAATCATTCAAATATTTCATAACCATTTTCAAGTATCTGAAACCTCGTATGCTTCTATGTTTCATGTAACATCCCAAACTACGGATTAGTGACTAAATTGTAAAATTTCAAAATTTGGTGATTAAAGTGGAAAAGTTAAATAGTTCAATAACTTAATTAAAAATAATTTCTAAAGGTTTATTAGTAATTATGAAAGATTCAGAGGGCAAATAGGTAATTGAATAAGGAAAATAATTAAATAATAATTAGTGGGTATTATAATACCCATGTGGAGCAAGTGTTGAGGAGATAAGTTTCCAGACTTATCTTCTCCATCTTCTCTTCTCCAACGTGAAACATACAAGCAAAGGTGAGTTTCTTAATTAGTTGATTATTTGTTCAATTAAAGGTTGTGTTTTGATCCTTAGATGATAATTAAGCTTAAAGAAAGCTTAATTTGTCTTAAAATCAAAAGATGAAGAAGTTATGAAAGATTAAAGTGAATAGGTTTTTTAAATGAATTTCTGGAAAAGAGTTGATAAGTTGAATTCAAAACTAAATTTGACTTGTCATCAACCTAATTAAGGAATATGGAGTGTTAGAATTGGATTTAAAACAGGTGAAAAATTTGGTATGATTTTTAGCTTTAAGAATTTGAATGAAGTATGACAGATAATAAGGTGTGGGAATGATAGAAGTTAGTTAAAATGGTTGTAGTTGAGTTTGGTGATATGAAAGGAGCTTTGTATGAAGAAATTCAGTGAAGAGCTGATGAAGTTTTCGGGTGAAAAAATCTGTTTTGAGCAGAGTGTATCAGTACCCTACGTATATGTACCAATACCCTCTTGAACGAAAATTTTCAGAATGGAATAAGGGTACCGATACCTTAGGGTAGGTATCGATACCCCCTAAAGGAAAAAATGGAATTTTGGTTCATTAAATTAGCTTAAGTTATTAACATCAAGTTATATGCTTTAGGCTTCTGATAATCGTCTCAGAAATTATGTTTATGTAGATATTGAGCCTAAACGAGTTCCGGAACAAGTGACAAGTAAGATTGAATCAAAGCAAGCAAGGATAAGGTGAGTGCATATGCATAGCATGATTATAGAAATATATTCAGTTCTAGACTTGTGACAAGTCTAGATTTAATACTTTGATATATGATTCATTTCATATTATGAAACATTATATGAGTTCATACCATATACATTATGTGATATGAATATGGTAAGTAAAAGGGATTAATGGTAATGATAAGAATAATAATAAGGATAATAAAATGATATGTATATATGAATATATGTATGTGAGAAGACATAAGAAAAAACTATAAACAATGTAACAAGAAGTGTGAAATGACATGAAAAGTTGATATAAGCTATACAAAAGTGATCTACGTGACTATATGTATATTTGATCCAAGTTATGTAAACATATGAGAATACATGCCTATGTGATGAGCTATGTAAAAGTAAATACATGAAATTAATATATAGTTAATATGATATAAGTGATTATGTAAAATTGTGAGAGAAGTTATATGGAAGTGATATACGGATTATATGAAAGTATGTATATGAGTACATGTATAAGTTTAGATGTTATTCTACGTGCTATGTGATGTATATATGAACACATGTGAACAAGATATGATATACATACATGAACAAATGAGAAATGATATAAGACATATGAAACGATCTATGCGATTACATGTAATATGTAATATATGCTTACATATACATGTGATATGTGACAGAAGAGAAAGAACATGTGATTATAAGAGAAATGATATGAATACAAGAATGTTATACAATGATTTATGAGATCATATAAGAATGATACAAATGAAGTGAACTGTTATAATGATTATGCCCATGTTATGTGATATGAGAGCTAGTGGTATAGTTGGCATACCAAGAGTCGAGGGTTACCTATGTCTTTTGGGACATATGGACAATATTACCTATTTCTTTCGGGATATATGGACATTATTACCTATGTCTTTCGGGACATATGGACAACATTACCTATGTCTTTCGGGACATATGGACAGTATTACCTATGCCTTTCGAGACATATGGACAATATTACCTTTGTATTTCAGGACATATGGACAGTATTACCTATGTTCTTCAGGACATATGGACAGTTTACCTATGTTCTTCGGGACATATGGACAAATTATTATAAGAGCTGTAGTGACAACATATGTGTGCACAACCTCAGTGTACTCACATACCTTGAGTTCTCAATAATGTACATGGGCTAATAATGAGATAATAACAAATACAATATATGTTATGTATATGATTTTGGTGATATGAAATGTTTCACAGGAATTATTTGATGTTACATGTGTTTCTTTGTGAAATTATGTATGTGTTATATAATACATAGAAATGGTAAGTATAAGATCATATGATAAATGGGCTTATAACAGGTAATAAAAGTATTGTTACTGTTATATGTTATCATGTTATTACTCTTTACAATGAAGTACATCTGACATGATTGAATGATTTGATTATATGTTCATATTTATAGGAAATGCATTATTATTATGTTTTATATGCCTCACTAAGTCAACAACTTAGCATGTGATTGTTTCACACGTAGGTTTCGAGAAGAGGAAGATTGATAAAAGTTATGCAAGACATGTCAGTTCCTCCTTTCCAAAGATCAGATCAGAAAAGAATGGAATAGTATGTATTTTGTAATAGTGAATATGGTTGGCATGTAAAAAAAGGTTTGAATTCGATATGTTCCAACTGGTTTTGTAAAATCATATGATTGAGTTTTGTAATGTTTTAAACGTATATATGTAAATGATAACTTTATAGTGATCAAAGGTTAAATTTTTATGAGTTTTCTACATGTTGACCGAAATTACTGTAGCAAGGGTATCGGTACACTGTAGCAGGGTATCGATACCCCTGTAGCATTCTGGAAAATTTTAGCATTCGATATTGTTCATGGTATTGTTCATTACTATTCACAGAACTGTTCATACAGTATAATACTGTTCATAAAGACGTTTTTTACTTATATTTTGATAATGAAACATAATTTTAATAGTATATATTTTATTTTCTTAATATAAACCCAAATGTTTTGTTATTTTGTAAGAATATTGTTTTAAAAAGTCAATGTGGCATCTCGGACTCGTATTCAGGTCAGGTATGAGTTGGGGTGTTACATTTTATGTATCATATCATCATATGTTAAAATCATTGTTAGCCTCAGAATATCTGCATTTTTCAAAGACTTTTTGTACAATAATACACCATGATTTTATGTACTTCAAATTAAACTATATGCTTTGAGTTCTCAATTCAAGATGCTTTGTAAAAAGAAAAATATTTTTATTTATGCAAAGAATTTACATGGTAAACTTTCATTTGTAAAAGACAAAGTAGGTGTCCTCAAACAGCAATAGCATAAATTCTTTTGAACTGGCACAACGCAAAGTGTCTTGAGTTTAGGTTCTATCAAAAGGATCTCGAAATTATGATGAAAGTATGGAGTTCCTCAAATCCTTATTGTCTTCATGCAAAATATCTTTTAACTGCATCTGAATTTATTGGGAAAGGTAATTCAGGTCCATCCATTTCAGTAAGGACTAAAGCTCCTCCAGAAAAAACCTTTTTTACAACATAAGGTCCTTCCCAATTTGGCATCCACTTTCCTCGGTGATCCTTTTGAAAAGGTAAAATCCTTCTGAGTACAAGATCTTCTTCGTAAAATTCTCGGAGGCAAGCTTTCTTAGCATGTGCTTGTATCATCCTCTTTTGGTACCATGACAAATTGATTTCATTCTTTTTCTTCAATCAAATTTAATTGGTCATATCTGGTTTGCACCCAGTCTATCTCATATAACTTTACTTCTGATAGAACTCGTAATGAAGGAATTTCTACCTCAATTGGTAAGACCGCTTCCATCCCATAGGTTAATGAAAATGGAGTTGCCCCAGTCGATGTTCGTACTGAAGTTCGATAGGCTAACAAAGAAAATGGCAGTTTCTCATGCCAATCCTTTTAAGTTTCAGTCATCTTTTCTATAAGCCTCTTGATATTCTTATTAGCTACGTCAACAACTCCATTCATCTTTGGACGAGAGGTGGTGGAATTATGATGCTTTATCTGGAATTATTCACAAACTACTTTCATCATTTTGTTGTTTAGATTCAAAGCATTATCAGTAATAATTCCCTCTGGCAGACCATATAGACAAATGATCTATTTTTTCAAGAATTTATAGAATGTAGACTGAGTAATGTTTGCATAAGAAGTTGTTTCTACCTATTTGGTAAAATAGTTTATTTCTACCAAAATGAAGCGATGACCATTTGATGTTTTGGGAAAAATTTGTCCGATAACATCTATGCCCCAAGTAGAGAATGGCCAAGGAGCTTTCATTACATGTAAAGGATGAGGAGGAACATACTTACTGTCTCCATAGATTTGACACTTGTGAGACTTTCGGGCATAATTAATACAGTCTGTTTCCATAGTTGAACATTAGTATCCGAATCTCATAATTTGTCTAACCATTGTATGCCCATTAGCATGTGTACATGTACCACATATTCCTTCATGTACTTCTTTGAGAATTGATTTAGCCTCTTTAATATCCACACATCTCAACAAGACTTGATCTATGCTCTTTTTGTACAAGACTTCTCCATCGAGTACGTACCCGGATGACATTCTTTGGATAGTTCTCTTATCATTTTCAGTTGCTTGTTCATGATAACTTTGATATTTGATATATTGCAAAATATCATGATACCAAGGTTTCTCTTCTTCTTCAATGTTAAGAAAATGAGCTGGATATTCATAAGCATACATTTCAATAGGCATCATACTTGTATGTTCATTTACTTTAAATACGGCTGCCAAAGTTGCCAAGGCATCTGCCATTTGATTTTCTTCTCTAGGGACGTAATCAAAAGTCACTTCTTCAAATTCTTTGATGAGTTTCAGAACCAATTTATGATATTTTATAAGCTTGTGATCTTTTGTTTCCCATTCTCTTCTGATTTGGTAAATTACCAGAGTTGAATCCCTATAAACCTTGAGCATTTTAACTTTACTTTCAATGGCAACTTTAAGAACCAAAATACATGCCTCATATTCAACCATATTGTTCGTGCAGTCAAAATTAAGTTGGATGGTAAACGGATAATGCTCTCCATCTGGCGAAACTAATATTGCCCCAATTCCATATCCCAAAGTATTTGAAGCACCATAAAAAGTCAACTTCCAATGTTCTTCATTGGACACACTTGCTTCTCCTATTGAAATTGCCATCAAATCTTCATTGGGAAAATCAAAATCTATTGGTTCATATTCTTGAGAAGCTCTGCTTGCAATAAATTCAGATATTGCACTTCCTTTTACTGATTTTTGACTGACATATTGAATGTCAAATTCTGATAACAATATTTGCCAACGAGCTAATCTTCCAGATAATGCAGGAACATTCATTAAATATTTCAAATGATTAAATTTGGATATAAGCCATGTAGTGTGATACAACATATACTGTCTAAGCCTTCGAGTAGTCCATACTAATGCACAACACAATTTCTCAATTAAAGAATATATGGTTTCACATTCAGTGAAATTCTTGCTGAGATAGTAAATAGCTCTTTCCTTCTTCTCAGTTTGATCATGCTGTCCTAATACACATCCCATTGAGTTATCTCAGACCGACAAATAAAGAATTAAAGGTTTATATGGGATAGGTGGTACCAATATTGGAGTAATCGATATATATCTCTTAACTATTTCAAAGGCTTGTTGACATTCCTCATTCCATGTTCCAGAATCATTCTTTCTAAGGAGGCGGAAAATGGGATCACATTTCTCAGTTAGATGTGAAATGAATCGAGCTATATAATTAAGCCTTCTTAAAAATCCTCGAACTTTCTTTTGTGTTTGTGGGGATAGAAAATCTTGAATAGCATTGAGTTTATCTGGGTCTATTTCAATTACTTTTTGGCTCACCATAAATCCCAAGAGTTTACCAGAGGTTACCCCAAATGTACACTTATTCGGGTTGAGATTTAACTGATATTCCCTTAGTCCCTGGAAAAGCTTTCTCAGATTCTCAACATGCTCTTCTTCATACTTGGCTTTGACAATCATATCATCGACATAAATTTCTATTTATTTATGCATCATGTCATGAAATAAGGTTATCATAGCCCTTTGATAAGTTGCTCCCGCATTCTTAAGTCCAAATGGCATCACTTTATAACAAAACGTTCCCTATAAGGTGATGAACGTTGTTTTCTACATATCCTCAAGGTACAGTCTAATTTGATTATAGCTATAGAAACCATCCATAAATAAGAATAAAGAATTCTTAGCAGTATTGTCCACTAATGTGTCTATGTGTGGCAAAGGAAAATTATCCTTTGGACTGGCTCTATTAAGATCTCGATAATCAACACACATTCAGACTTTACCATTCTTCTTTGTTACAAGAACAATATTTTATACCCATTCAGGGTATTTGGCTACCTTATGAAATCCAACATCAAATTACTTTTTTACTTATTCCTTGATCTTGAGCAGAATTTCAGGCTTCATTATTCTCAACTTTTGTTGCACATGTTTATTTTCTGATCTTATTGGTAACTTATGTACTACTAATTCTGTATCCAATCCTGACATGTCTTCGTATGACCAAGCAAATACATCCTTGTATTCTTACAATAATTTAATCAAGTCATGTCGCCCTTTATTAGATAAAGTGGTACTAATTTTTACTTCTTTCTTTTCCATATTGGATCTTAAATTTAAAATCTCAATAGGTTCCTTATGAGGTAGAATTTGCTTATCCTTTTTTTCTACCATTTTTAAAATTTTAGAGGGTAAATCACATTCTTCACCATAATCCTCGACTTCCTCAGGACACACAGGTTACTCAAAATCAATTTCTGGGCTAGCATCATTAGCATCTATGTCATTGATATTTGAGTTCCTGAAAGAAAAATAAATAAGAGTATATACATATAATCATGAAAATGCTTTTAAAAATGATTGCCATTTAGAACTAATGCATCTTTTATTGAAAAAGAAAAACACACAGTTTAACCCTTTACACAAAATCAAACTATTGTCCTAAGGTATAAGAAACAATGAAAGCTTTGGTGTATTACTCTGAAAAATACTTAAAAACTACAGGTAATTCTTTCACAGACCAATTATTTAACTCAAAATCATATGATGCGGGGTAAATGCCCATAGCTTCTTTTGCTATAGATTCATCACCCGAAATGACATTGATAATCATTTCTTTCAGAGCATCTTTAACACCTAGCCTTTTGCTTTGCTGATTTTCTTGAAAAGTATGTCCTCTAAACACAAAAGTATCATTTAATGGTGGAAATGTCATTGATTCCCATACGAGATCTTCTCCAGCTAACTTTGCCTTTCTCAATTCCTGATTATTTCTAATGTAACTTTGTCTCTCTTTTATTGTTTGCTGATACCTCAAACCAAATTGATCTTTCTTGGAGATAGGAAAGACTGGATTCACTGGTCCTTGCAAATAGCTTCCCAATCATTTTCCTGTTTTTTCCCCTTTCCCTAGGGTCAACCTGAGTCCCATTTTTGTGCAATTAGAAATTTTGGGTTTAGGCATCCTTTTCCTCTCAGCTACAAATGTTGCTTTAACAAACTCCAAGGATCTGAAAGAGCATTCAATAGCTTCATCATCCACTTCGACGTATGAAGAAGTGGTAGAGATTGAAGTGATAATGTCTTCTTCAGCATTAAGACATATCAGCCTACCATCTATTACAAATTTTATCTTTTGGTGTAACGTAGATGGAACTGCCCTTGCCTGATGAATCCAGGGTCTTCCCAACAAACAATTATAAGTGGGTATTATATCCATTACAAGGAACTCTATCTCATATATAGCTAGACCAATAGTTAAGGGAATATCGATTTTCCCTAATACCTCCTTCTTGGTTCCATCAAAAGCTCGGACAATACTCTGACTACTTCTCACGAGTGTGCTATCAATTGGTAATTTCTTCAGGGTCACTAATGGCATTACATTCAAAGCCGAGCCATTATCCACTAACACTCGAGATAAAATATGTCCTTTGCACTTAACTGTGATATATAGAGCTTTAGGGCTATCATTCATCTCAGAAGGAATTTCGTCTTTAGAAAAAGAAAGGAAATTATCAACCTGTATATTTGCAATCAACCTATCCAACTTGTTTACAGGCAATTCTTTGGTACAAAAAGTTTTATTCAACACTTTTAGCAAATCATTACGATGTGCTTCAGAGCTTAATAAAAGTGCTAAAACTGATATACGAGCTGGTAATTTGTGCAACTGTTCAACAATGTTGTATTCACTGTGCTTGAGAAACTTCAAAAATTCTATAATTCCATGGAACTTGCTTGTCATCTTTTTTCCTTTATCAACTGTAGCTCGACTTTTTTTCCTTTATCAACTGGACCTTGTTTCTCAGATTCCTTAGAATAGCATCTCCCACTGCGGGTAAAATGTCCAACTTCATATACCTCTTCATTTCCTGCCATTGCTTCCTTCATTTGGCATTCATAATTCCATGGAACTTTCTTGTCATCTTTATAAGGAAACGAAGATGGTAAAGTAATAACCACCTTTGGAGCTTTCTTATCTAGTACCTGAGTTTTAGGTGTGATAATTAAAGGATGATTAGAGTTATAAAACTCTTCAGATGATCCCTCAGATGCGTAAATATCCATTTCTTCTTATGATATTTCCTTGAAAAATTCCATCTCCTTATCCATCATTTTTTGTACAAAAGCTCAAAAATTTGAACAGTGTTGTATGATATATCCTTCATAACCATGATAATAACATATATTTTCCCAGCTTAACTGTTCTGCTAACATATCAGATTTCAATAAACCAACTTGGATCATTTGAGTCCAAATCCATAACATAGGTGATTTCACTTAACTGACTTATTTTATTACCTGTTTTTCTCTTTCCTCAATAACTGCATTGATCCCTGCTCCCGTATGATTTGGCAACGAATTTTGAGCCACATTTGGTTTCTCTTTATCACCAAAATTTATGATATTATTTGTTCTCAGGCTTTGAACAATTCTTTTAAATGCGATGCAGTTTTCGATAGAATGCCCTTGAGCTCTCGCATGATATTCGCAGTGCAAGTTATCATTGTACCACTTCGGATATGGAGGTTGTATGGGTGATACATGATAAGGTGATATTATATGTTTTTCATATAATATCTGGTACAACTCTTTGTAGGTCATCAGAATTGGGTCAAACTGAAATTTTTCTCTTTCCACCCTTGGTTCCCTCGTCCCTTGTTTGGCAAAGTTTGGTATAGAAGATCTAATATCCTGAGGTCGAGACACTGTGATATTGTTGGATTCATATTTCTTTGCTTCATTTACAATGCCCCTAAGCTTCCGCATGATATTCGCACTGCAAGTTATCATTGTACCACTTCGGATATGGAGGTTGTATGGGTGATACATGATAAGGTGATATTATATGTTTTTCATATAATATATGGTACAACTCTTTGTAGGTCATCAGAATTGGGTCAAACTGAAATTTTTGTCTTTCCACCCTTGGTTCCCTCGTACCTTGTTTGGCGAAGTTTGTTGTAGAAGATCCAATATCCTGAGGTCGAGACACTGTGATATTGTTGGATTCATATTTTTTTGCTTCATTTACAATGCCCCTAGGCTCCCGCATGATATTCGCACTGCAAGTTATCATTGTACCACTTCAGATATTGAGGTTGTATGGGTGATACATGATAAGATGATATTATATGTTTTTCATATAATATCTGGTACAACTCTTTGTAGGTCATCAGAATTGGGTCAAACTGAAATTTTTCTCTTTTCACCCTTGGTTCCCTCGTCCCTTGTTTGGTGAAGTTTGGTGTAGAAGATCCAATATCCTGAGGTCGAGACACTGTGATATTGTTGGATTCATATTTCTTTGCTTCATTTACCTCATTTTCTTTCTTTTTCATAAATGACTTCTTGCTAGATTCACCTCTTTCAAGTTTCCCGCTCTTAATTGCCATCTCAATCATCTCACCTGCTGTAACTATGTTAGCAAAGCTTTTAAAAGAATTTCCTATGAGGTGAGTAAAGAAAGGAACTTTCAAAGTATTCACAAAGAGCACATTTGTTTCTTCTTCTTCCATGGGTGGATGTACCTGTATAGCTATGTCCCTTCATCTATGGGCATATTTCCTGAAACTTTCATTGAATTTCTTTTCCATGTTCTACAGTACCATTCGATTAAGCCTTATATCTTTTACATCATTGTATTGTTCCAAGAAGGATTTAGCTAAATCTTTCCAGGATTTAATATGAGCTCTACTTAATTGATTATACCATTGGATGGCCGAACCAGTTAAGCTTTCTTGGAAACAATGGATCAGGAGCTGATCATTCCCTATATAACCCGTCATTTTTCTGCAAAACATTGTGATATGGGTAGAAGGACATTTCATACCATCAAAATTTTCAAAATCTGGTATTTTGAACTTAGGTGGTAATACCAAATCAGGTACCAAACTTAATTCCTTGGCTTCAATTCCATACATATTAGAGCCTTCTTTTATTTCCCTAACTTATTCCATTAGTTATTTCAGTTGTTTGTTTGACTCTTTCTTTGCTTCTTGATCAAAATCTGGAACATTCTCAACTTTTTGTTGGTTTATAGAAGCACTAGGTAAACTTATGTTTACCCTCCCTGTTTGAGTAAATTCCCCTGACTGGACTTTAACGTGAGAGGTTGCATGATCAAGAGGGTATAAAGGCTCCTCAGTTACTTTAGTTTTTAGGCGATCTTCCCTTGGTGTAAAGCATGGAGGATACAAAGGATCTTCAGTGAAAGTACCGAAATCTGGGGCATTTGTTTGATCCATATTTCTTCTTTGTAACATACATGTGAATTTTTCCATCTTCTCATTCTGGGATTTCATTAACTGTTCATTCATTTCCTCCTGAATTTTCTTGAACTTCTCTTGCATCTCAAGCTGATTCCTTTCAATTTGAGCAACCTTATCGTCTATTACCCTTTTTCTGGTATTATATGGATGCTTAGAGGGGTTTTGTATTCTTTGAAAAAGAAAAAAAAAACTTTTTTTAATGAATGTGGATGAAAAATATAATGTCAAAATGTTCATGCTCAATATGAAAATGCAAGGTGTTGATATCAAGATAATTTCTTTAGAGCAGCTTTTATATTAAAACAAAGTCTCATTACAAAGCTTTTAGAACATAGTACAAACTACATATACACCTGAGCAGCTTCTCTTAACTGCTGTATGTGTTCAAGTAACTCAAAGACCTTATGAGCTTCTTTGGTTACTGGTTCCAATTCCTCACTCAAAGTGTTAGCTTCGTATGCCAGGTCCACTAGATATTGTGCCACTCCCTGAGCTTGCTCTAGATACTTTGCAATGAGGTCATCTCTTTGTTTGACCTTCCACTGGGCGCGTTCCCAATGGTATCGCCATTGCAAAGTTCCTTCGTACGGGACAATAGGGAGTTGATTTACCCTTCTCTGAAGATCTTGGACTTTGATTTCCAGCTCATTCACTTGCTTTCTTAAATTCTTGCTACTTTCTTGACTTTGCAGTGCAGTTTCCAACCTTTCAATCTTGCTTCTTAGTTTCTGGTTTTTAGCTTGATTTTCCAATAGTCTTTGTTCCAATGCCTCCTTTTCTTTAGCAAGAATCTTGGTATAGTGTTTTCTTTGTTTGAGCTCATATTTACCTTCTTCAGCTCTTCTTTTCAGACCTATCAACTCTTGTTTGCTTGATCCTTCGGCAATTTTAGTTTTTACCACCCGTTGATAGGTTGACTGGAGATCGTTGAAATCTATCCTGAGCTATTTTTCAACTTTGCTAATTTGATATGCTCTCCCTTTATTGATATCTATCTAAATTTCGTTGTGGTATACTTTTTCTTCTAGCTTTTGTAGAGTCTTTCTCCACTATTTTCTTTCGATCTCAAAATCTTGTTTTGCCAATTCCAAGGGAGATGGTATAATTCTTAAATGTTCATTGATGGGTTGAACATTCTCGAAATTAACCACTGGAAAGTTGTCGTCGACACGGTTGATTCTTCATTGTTCGTATTCAGGTGAGAGCTTTTGACTGAAAGTAAATAAATTTACTTGATGAATCCTGTTCCAAGCCTCAGCAACCTTTTTGATTTTTTCCTTGTATTGATCACTTCTAAATGCAAATTGTGATTCAGATAGACTAGATGTCAGGGGAATAAATTGTCATGATCCATATTGTCTGGAGACCATTAAAGGTGCATATCCTATGGAACCCCAGATGCCAGGAAAGGGAACCCGATCGTGCTCTCCACACTTATATGTTATGTTTGAAGAAGTATTCCATGAAGCTCACCATAATACGTCTTTATCTTCAAGGTTTCGAAAGACGTTCATCCATTTTTCCTCGTCATAACATCCAGGCCATTTGCGAGAAAGGAAATCTTGTAGAGATGAAAAACCTTCTAGAAATACTCGTCCAAGAGCTCTTTCTTCATGTTTAAAATGGTTCAGAATCTATATCAATAATAGGGGTGCACAGCCTATAAAACGTCATTCTCCCTTGCGTCTCCAGGAATTCAAGGAATGTAATGTTTTGGCTAATATGGCAGGAATTGGATCTGCATTCTTTTTTAATTTTTCAAACATGTCTACGATTGATATATCCACATGCCCCAGAGTCTTTAGGAAGATGATTAATCCATAAATTCCTAAGGCCAGTATATCAAACTGTTTCCTTTTGTCAGGATGGTGGTAGATTACTTCTTTCAAGGAAGCCCAAGTAATGTATTCACTATCACCCTTTTTCTTGATATGTCTTGTAGCCCATTCTTCACTCATCCCGGGCAGTAAAAGCACTTTCTTCTTGAAAGGGGCAGTGTTAGGTGACTTGATATATACCCTGTCTTTGTAGATTCTTGGACAATGGATAAGAGCATGATATTCTTCTATAGTGGGTGTCAAATCTACCTTACCAAAAGTGAAGAAACTGTAAGCAGGGTTCCAAAACTGTGATAGGGCTCTGAACAGATGTATGTCAATAGGGATGTACAAAAAATAAATAATGTCGCCATATAACTGATGAAATAAATACTTGTTTGAGGCATCCCACTTTTCCCAAATTTTTTTCAACTCACTCAGGTTATTTTGGCGAATGTTGATATGTGTATATTTGACCAAATCTGACACATATCCATGTGATAGACTATTTCCCTTGATAAGTTGAGACTGCTCAGACCACCTTAAAATGACTGCATTATCTTTTACTTCATATTGGACTCTTTGTTCCATATTTCCAGCTCTCTATATGAAATCAGTCATGAATCAACACCATGATATGAAAATGCAAAATGCAGAAATGAAAATGAAACATAAAACTAATCAAAAATAATTATACCCTAATTTTATTTAAAACAACAAACCTAACCACATGATTTCTAGGTCGCTTGCATTTATTCAGAAAATATATAAAAAAAGTACTCAACATGCTTTTCCTTGTGTGCTAAATCTTACAAAACTTAATCGGTGTGGGTTCCGTTTGAAATTAACTTCTAAGTTTCATTATATGTTGGGTTTTAGCTCTAGAGTAAGAAGGGTCAACGAATTGTCCTTTTTTGGTGTCCCCTTGGACTGCCAAGCCCTCAATCCTAGTCCATTACAGACTTTTGGATTAAGTTCAATTCGAAGGAACATACTTCCTTAAGTTCATACGGAGGTGAAAACCACACGAGGAACATAAGGCGTGAGCTCAAAGAATGGTCCCCTATCCCATACAGAGGTGAAAACCACACGAGGGAGTAGTTTCTCATTCACTTAAATAGGATAAGAGCGGGGTTTTAGCTCATGTCATGAATGCAGTGCACAGTGGGTGAGGAAAAGCATAGAACAAAAAAAAATATACTACCTATTACTCTATTTTAATGACCCAAAATAAAATATGTTTACACATAAAAAACAAAAGTTAGTAAAATAATAAAAATAATTATAATAAAATTAAAACAAATTTATTATTTACTGCAAAGACATATAATTAATAAATTGGTGGCTGGACTCTTACTTTTTTTAAAAAACATCCCCAGCGTAGTCGCCAAGCTGTTGAGATGTTTCTTTGTCCTGGCGACGGAGAGTGCAAATAGTGCACCCAGACGGTGTAACTAGTCTCGAAAAAGTAAGTGTTTATCTTCCATGAATCAGATTAAACACCAAATTATAGAGTCGCCACCAATCTTTTAATTCGGTGAGATTGGTCACCAAAATGTCATATTATTTTAATAAAAATTCCTAAGAATATTATTAAAATAATACAACTCGGGTCTGCTTACCAGAAAAATGAGTTCGGGAGTCGGTTACGTATGGAAAAGAATTAGCATTCCCACGACGCTCAAAATTGATACCAGTATTTATTAATTAAATGTCTTTGCAGTAATTAAAAATTTATTTATACTAATTTATAAAGAACCTAAATAAATTATTAATTAATGTTATTAATAATTAAAATACTAAATATATAAGATATAGGTTAAGTTATAAAATATGTAATTTACTAATCATGACATAAAATATAAATACTAATAATATGATTAAAATTATAATAATTAATGGTTTAAAATATAAAAACATTAATATTAATTAATATAGTTCAAAATAATATTAAATTACTATAATAATACTGTAATTTATCCTAAATTATTATATAAATTAAAATTTAAATGATTAAATATATTAAGGACTAAATATGGTATTTATCCTAAAATACATATATGTACAGTAATGACCAAAACATAAATAAATAAAATTAAAGGACAAAATTAAAATACATAAAACATGCTTTTAATGACTAAATTGTAAAGTTACAAAATTATAGGGTCTACGAAAACTATTTACCCATACCCGTATTTAGCCTCTGGTCCCTCCCTAAAACGACACCATTTGGGGAGGTATATAAATAGGACGAATGAGGCCTAAAACCTCAAAGCTTCTCATTTCTCTTTTCTGTTTCTCTCTCTTTAGAGAGGAAAGTTCTCACATCTCTCTATAATTCCCTCGCCGAAGGGAATTTAATCCCGGCCGGCAGCCGCACGTCACCGTAAACCTCCGCCACCGGCAACCACCCACGGTCGCCGTAAAATATCAAAATACCCCAAAACAAAGCCCTATTTCTGCTTAACCTAAATCCGACCTTATTTTTACCTTAAAATGATCCTATCGAAATAGATCTACAAAGTTTACCTTCGAAAAATATATTCTCCAGTGACATTTGTTGCTTCTGTCGATGGCCGAGACTTCAAGGGTAAGGCTCTTCTTCTCCTCTACTTCTCTCTATTTTCTCTATTGGTTGGTTGTTGTTTCTCTATTGGTTGGTTGTTATTTCTCTATTACTTGGTTGTTTTTTCTTGCTCTCGTTGTTTGCTCTTTGTTTTCTTCTTCGCAGGTTTGCCCTATTTATAGGGTTTTTCGATGCACCCTATTGTCCAGTTAAAAGACCATAGCCCAGTGAGTCACCGGAGCTACGGTGGTGACTCATCCTAAGTGTGGTGAGTTGTGCGATGGAGAGACTGGGTGCATTAAATGCACCCAGATTGCTTCGATCTGGAGAGGATATGGCATCACCGTAGCATGCACTTGTTGGGGCATTCATCGGCGGGCCATCATCTTCCATACGGCGGTGCCGGAATAACCCTAGGGTTGCAATGAGCACCCTAGGGTTTCTGCTGGTAGCCTATTGTCCGTTGGATTGGCTTCTGGATCGGACGGCTAGGACTCATGTGGTGCTGGAACCTTGCGTGGAAACCCTAACTGATTATGAATTTGCTTATGGGCCTATAGGGCTATTCGGGCCAAGTCTGGATTGGGTCTGGTTGTAATCGGGCTTAGGGTAGTATATCATTTGGGCCTTTCGGTTTGTAATTTGGGTCCTGTAAAATTGTAAATATTAAAAATAATATTATTATAATATTATTTATTATACTTATTATGTATATAATAATAAGCGTATAAAAGTCACTCGGACGAAAACCATTGTCAAAAAATAATATTATAATATAAAAAGAATACAAAATATATATATCTTAAATGGTTAGAGAAAGTCAAAAAAATGGAATCAATTTCCTGACCATAATACATTAAATAATTATAATAAAATTAGTGTAGAAACTCGAATAACTTGACTCGAATAAATTGACTCAAATTTCTTAAACTCGACTCGAAAAGATTTCAAGTTAAGTTCGAGTTGTAAAATACGACTCGTCAATTCAAATAACTCAATTTTTTTTTCTCAATTCAATCGAGTGTTCACATCTAGTTAATTGAGGTTAAAGTGGGAATTTTTTTAAATTTTGATGTTGATGGACAGGTGATGTGGTTTAGGTGGCAACAACCTCAGGGTAGGCTATTCGACCTAAATATCACCTTATTTTCATAATATTCCCGATGTAACACCGTTTCTCCAATATTTCCCAAAGTAACACCTATTCGGCTGATGTGGAAATAAGACGCGTTCTCAGGAGCGCGCTTTAATGGGATTTTTGTTGACTGGGATGCCACGCGGGTAAGGCGCTTTGCAGGGAACACCCCTTACACTGGTTTCTGCTGATTGGGATGCCATGCGGGTAAGGCACTTTGCAAGGAGTGCACTTTTACGGGATTCAGTAACATGTCGGAAGGAGCGTTGCCAGGGACGTGCCTTCCATTAATAGGTAATTAATTCCCACCCGTTTTCCCCACCTAAACACCCTCATCCTTCCCTATATAAACCCCCTTAACCCCCCTCATTCTTCACACCAAAACAATTCTTTCTCTCTAATATAACTCAAATTAATCTCTTATTTGAGTTTAAAATTTCTTAATAGTTGGTAAGAAATTTATTTTTAAATTAGTATATTTTCTTTAAAAAGTTATTATATTTTTTATAAATAGTTTGTTAAAAATAATGTTATATTTTTTATTAAAATAATATTTATATAATTATTATTTATTTAAATTAATTAATTAATTATTGGTGCTAATTATATTTGTTTGCCTACAGTTATAATGGAGAGCAAGATGTTACTGTGATTGGATGCAAATAATATCTCAAGACATTTTAGTGATATAGTAATATTTTTTTTAAATTTATGTAAGTGTTTAATAATTGTTTTAATTCAAATCTTCATGAATTTATATTAATTTTAAAATTTTGGAATGTTTATTAATTAGGAAAATGATCATATTTTGGAGATATTTATTCGAAACATGAAGATACCGACACCAACACGTATTTAGCCGTATCTGTCTTTCGTCGGGTTCAGGTATATTGCAAAAGTTGTTGGCGGTTGCAAAATGGAACCCACCCTAATTTCTGCATTAATTGAGAGGTGGAGACCGGAGACACACACATTTCATCTTCCATGTAGAGAGTGTACAATTACACTGGAGGATGTCTCAATGCATTTGGGGCTCCCCATTGATGGAAATATTATGTGTGGTGTGGCCGATGGCGAATGCCATTCACTATGCATGGAGTATCTTGGAGCTTCTTCGCCAGATTTCAATGGAGGCCGGATATCTTTATCATGGCTAAAAGCCAATTTTGAAGTTTTGAATGAAAATGCTTATGAGGATGAAGCAAAGACATGTGCTCGGGCATATATACTACGAATCATTGGAGGAATATTGATGACTGAAAAATCTCACAACCAGATGCATTGCATGTGGTTGAGTTATCTTATTGATTTTGATGAAGTAGAAGATACAGTTGGGGCGCCACAATTTTGGCATTTCTCTTTAGATAAATGTACCATGCAAAGAATTATAGTAAAACTGCTATCAGTGGATGTCTTACGCTTCTCCAATCATGGGTGTGGTTCTGTATGCCTTTCTTATGCCTGATCGTTAATGAGCCATATGTATCCCTATTATTATTGA
The DNA here is from genome assembly GCF_006381635.1 of Hibiscus syriacus. Lineage (NCBI taxonomy): Eukaryota > Viridiplantae > Streptophyta > Magnoliopsida > Malvales > Malvaceae > Hibiscus > Hibiscus syriacus. The sequence goes on along the minus strand of NW_024062635.1, from coordinate 2,595,355 downwards.
GGTAATTTCATAACTAAATTTTTATTTAAATAGTTTTTTTAAATAATGATATAATATTTATATTATATTAAATATGTGGTCGATGAGAAGAAAGAATCATAGAGATATCCCTAGTGAACTAGAGGAAATCTGTTTAATTATTGATAAAAAAATATGGGCTTGAGTTACGTCTTTAAATATGAAGAATTTAATTTAAAATGCTTGATATAATTAGAATATTATATTTATTAGAATTATATATTTGTGTTTCAGTTTCAGTGGATACCTTATTTAAGCGATGAAATAAAGGCTTGCATCCCACCCCACTTGAGTGGGCCATTAGATGTTTGGATGTCAGTTATGTCTCTGATATGTTATGCTATTGTTGAGTGGCATCCGATTGATTGTGTGCTCCATCAGTTTTGTTGTACGCAATATATTCCTGAAGCACCTATCAATTTAGACAATATGTATAACATAGACAGACGAGGAAAAAAAGAGGTCAACTAGGTGGTGAAGCATGGAGACTGGATTATGATTTGGGAGAACCGGTATCAACCCTTGCCCCCTCGATAATTTTACGCTAAAATTGGTTAGATGGTTACGGATGACTATCTGCAGTGGTTCAATGAAAACGAGAAGCCATTCTTACTTTCGGAGGAAGCACAAGGGTTGAGAATTCATAGGCGTTGAGATATACGTCCACTGTCATAATATCATCGTCCCCCGACTCGTGGATTGAGAGTAGCCGCTACCGGTTCAGCATCAGTCACACCACCATAACCATCATAACATCCATTATCTCCATAGATTATGAGGCCACAAGGGTATATGCCCAGCCCACCAGTTCAGATGCCATCTCCGCAAGGGTATATGCCCATCCCATCAGTTCATATGTCATCTCCGCAGGGGTATATGCTCAGTCCATTAGTTCATATGCCATCTCCATAGGGTTATATTCCTAGCCCACAGGGGTACATACCCAGCCCACAAGGTTATATTTCTAGCCCGCAGGGTTTTATGACAGCCAATGGAGGTACATATACGGCTATGCTTAATGATCTAACATATGGTTCATATGCATCTTATTTGGCTGGTGGTGCTCCTCCTCCAAAAACACCTCCACGTCTATATGGATCAGAGACATCAATGCCAATATTTTCACAGTTTCTCAATTCTGTTTGAGCGGTGTGATAGTTAGTAATACTCGTCTAGGGTCATTATTTTATACATGCCCTTCATCGTCATCCATGCCAAATGAACAAAATGTCGATGATAATGATGATAGTGAAGATAAGGAGAACTAAGAGGAAGTTATACGAAGAAATTTTCAAAGAAATATACAACCACTGCCATGTGGAACTCGTTCGAGAAGACGACATCGATGATCCAGTCACATAATATTAATAGTTGTATTTCAAAATTTTATGTAATTTTGTAATGTTATTTAAATGTTTAATAGTTGTTACAAGAATGTTTTTAAAATTTAAATTCAAATTTAACATGAAATGTTCGTTAAATGTTTTAAATGCAAATCCAAATTCAACTTAATATTCCAATTAAAATTTAAAATTGTATTCGAAATTCAAAGTCAACTTCATATTCCAATTAAAGTTCACAAAAAAAGTGACATTACAATTGAAACTTAAATTACATTGCTTTGTAAAAATTATGTAAAAAATATTTCCACAATAAGACTTAATCTTGCAGTTGAATAAGGAGTAAATTTCACTTTTTAACTTTAAATAATAATTAATATATTCGAAATAATATTTAATATATTCGAATGACTTATTAATTTTTGAATGAATAAATTTGTACAAACTTTTCAAACAATTTTTGGTATTTCAATAGCTTCTAGTCCTATAACGAATAATAGGTGTTGACGTGAATAGTGTCCCGTCGGGGGACATCACAAATAATAGGGCAATTATAACATATTCCCTGAAAAAAAAAGGAAATACGCATCCCACAAGAAGTACTTTCACCACATTGTTGCGTCCCCTCAAACATAATAGGTGTTGAAGTGAATAGTGCCCCGTCGGGGGACATCACACATAATAAGGAAATTATAACATATTCTTTGACAAAAAGGAAAGGCGTGTCCCACAAGTAGCGCTTTCATCACATTATTTCTTCCTCTCAAACATAATAGGTGTTGATGTGAATAGTGCCCCGTCGGGGGACATCACACATAATAGGGCAATTATAACTTATTTTCTGACAAAAAGGAAAAACGCGTCCCACAAGAAGCGCTTTCACCACATTATTGTGTCCCATCAAACATAATAGGTGTTGTTGTGAATAGTGCCCCACCGGGGGACATCACACATAGTAGGGAAATTATAATCTATTTTCTGACAAAAAGGAAAAGTGCGTCCCACATGAAGCTCTTTCACATAAATAGTGTCCCAGTTATAGACATTATTAAATGCAACATATTCTAAAATTTCAAACGCACATCTGCTCTCAATTTTTCAATATCTCATACTCTAAAAATCTCAAACTCACAAACCTATATTCTCTGAAAATGAGTCATCTTTCTGCTGTTATTTACTATGATAGAGAAATTCAGGAATCTGAAGAAGGAGTTGTTTTTTAATTAGATCATTATATCACCTTAACCTTGAAGAGAAACATCACTCTTGAGGAGTTAATCACAAATATTTCGTTAAAAATTTGTGTTGCATGTAGGAGAAGACTATCTTCACTTTAGTATAGATTTCCTACTAAACTTTTTCCAGTCACATATACATCATTTCAGCTTTCCAACGATGATGATGTTACTATGATGGTTGATTCTCATATGGGAAGTTCACAATCTCTTATTGAAATGTATGTCACTTTTATTGAGGTTCGTGCTTCTCGTGGTATTTCATATTCCTCTCACTATGGCTTGTCGTATCAAGCTGATCAAGTTGACAGCCCGACACAACTGATCTGTAATGATTTCACATCATTAATGGAAAATCTAACGCCAGATATCATGCCATCAAGTTCAATAGGAAGACATTTATCAACAACTGCTTATGATCTCAACCCACGTGGCTTCACCAATAATCCATATGGCAACATCTATTCTACTTCAAGGGGTAGACATTCATCTGCCACCATTTTCGACTTGTACATGGAAATGCCATTGACACAACAGCCTTTTCACAACCCATATGATACAATGACTTCAAGTTCAAGGGGAGGACATGCAAGTGGCAAATTCTTTGACCTTAACATTGGATTATCTAAGGAACCCTCCTCTCCACCAGAAGAACCTCTTCGTGAGCCAGGTGCAGATGGTACTAAAACATGACTATTCGTTAAACTTGACTCACCACAATTTAACGTACACTCTGATGATGATGTAGATGAAGTTCCATAAATACAACACCAGTCGAACTTCTTGCACATATGTATAGGGCAGACTATGATGCAATGTACGAGCCTGAATTTCTAGATCTCCCTAATGTTTGCAACTATCGATTTCGGTCATCAGTCAATTAAAGTGACTTATTTATTGGAATGGAGTTTTCATTGAAAGAGGAATCAATGATGGCAATTAAGAGTTACAATATTCGTAACTCAATTCACTCCCGAGTTGATCGATCTACCATGGAGAAATATGTTTGCTACTGTGTCTAATGTGATAACGGATGTAAGTGGATAGTTCGTGTATCAAAGAGAAAGATGAAGAACAACTTATGGGAACTAACCAGATACAACGGTCCTCATATGTGTTGTGAAAGAGGTATAAACAAGGACCATCCCAACTTGTACTCGAACATTATTTGCCAAGCTATCATGCCTATTGTGAAGAAAAGATCTCATATAGTTGTTACAGTGTTTATTTCTGCTATACAATCACAATATGGGTACACTGTATTTTATAAGAAAGCTTAGAAGGCAAAACAGAATGCCATTGTCAAACTTAATCCCAGTTGGTTTCAAGTTATGCAAAGACTTAATCCCAGGAAAATTGTTGAGTTTGAAACTCAACATCATTACATGAATGATCGAGTGGTTCGCGATCGCTGCCAATTCTACCGTATTTTTTGGACTTACCCTCAGTGTATTAATACAGTGAAGTATTGTAAACCAGTTATCCAAATTGATGGTACTTTCTTGTATGGGAATACAAAAAAGTTTTATTATTGGTTATGATCCAAGATAGTAATTGCAATATTCTTCCTGTTGTGTTTGCCCTCGTTCAAGGAGAAGACACCGAGTCTTGGGCTTTATTCCTCAAAAGTTTACATTTACATGTTGTCACAAGGGAACACGTATGCATCATTTCAGACCGAGGAGCCAGGATAAAAGAAGCAATGGACTCTTTGGGTCCAATGTGGAAACCCCCACATGTTCAACATCGTTATTGTGTTCGTCATATTGGTGCAAACTATTATGAAAAATACAAGAAGAATGATGAACGTCAGTTACTCGTACGCATGAGTATGTTACTTTTTTTCATTTTTTCAATCATTTTCATATTACTTATTTATACTTCATATTAACTATTACATATTCCTTATGGCTTAGGTTACAAACTCATACCTCAAAAGTTTGAGTCTATGCTACAAGAATTGTTTGGCAAATATAAGAAGGGGTGCCAGTACATTATGGACATCAACAAAGAAATGTAGACAAATGCTTATGACGGGGGGTATCGCTATGGTCATATGACAACCAACTTGTATGAAGCAATCAATTCAACCATAAAGGGGGCGTGTCATTTACTAGTCATAGCGTTGGTCAAAATGACTTATTTTCATTTGGGTTAACTATTTGCAAAGCTCAGTGGACAAGCTCTTACTTGGATGCATAACGACCATATTTATCACCCAAGACTAATAGATGATTTATAGAAAAAGTGACTGCATCAAATGAGATATTGGTTACGAATTTTTCTCGCACCCATGAATTATTTCGTGTAACCGAAATGCCACGTCCTCTTCAAGGGATTGAAGCTAACTATTTCAGAGTTAATCTACAAGAGAGGTGGTGTGATTGTGGTTTCTTTCAAGCACTCAAATATCCATGCTCTCATGTCATAGTAGCTTGCTCACATTCTTATTTGGACTACAAAAGTTATGTTGATCTCAAATACCAATTTTCACAAGTATTCAAGGTATATGAATTTGAGTTTCCGCCCATAGGTAATGAAAAAACCCAGATGAGATTCAAACTCTGCTTATAATTGTACTAGATCCGTTGTTATTGAGGGACTCAGGTCGTCCAAAATCCACCAGAATACATTGTGATATGGATATTCGGGAGAGGTCAACAGAACAACAAAAAAGTGGGCATTGCAGAAACATCAGCCACAATAGGAAAAAATGTCCAGCTCTTTTATCATCACTTAACCATTAACCCTTACTTATATAATTACATTTTATATTTCAATGTATGTCTTTGTTTCTAATATTTCAATATAATTTCCCAATGTATGTGTATTTTCTACCTAAATTTCCCACTTACCTCTTACTTCAAGTGATTAACATTTTCATTTTAATCGAACCCTACCCTGAACCACTTTAACCTACACAACCTTAATGAACCCTTGACCTCCAAAATCCTTCACCAATTTCACCTTAATGACTCATATACCACTTTAACCTAAAATCACTCCACCTTAAATACAAAATTAAAAAATACCTTCGACCATTCTTAAATCATAATTGAAACCCTTTACATAATAAAATTACCAACTTCTAATAACCCTAAACTATAAACCTTAAACTTGAACCCTAATTCAAAAACAAGGAAAATACGTATCCCCTGAACACTCTTTGTACCATGGCACCACATCAGCTGGAAAGAGCTTCCCCTAAAACGCTCCTTACATCCACATCAACCAATCCCGTTAAAGCGCGCTCCCGATAATGCACCTTATTTAGGTCGAATTTCCCCTCAGGGCAAGAAAATAGCGAGGTTAAAAGTTCAAAATATTTATCAACCTCATCCAAACAAATAAACAAAACATAGATTCAAAATATGAAAGCAAATGAAAAGGTTATAAGTTTAAACGGGGTTAGGAATTTGTAAACAGAAAATAATTAAATTGATATTAACATAACACAAAACATATATAAAGAGATACGATTTAATGTGGTTCAATCTTATCTACCTCAACGGGAAAGATGAATAACCCACTATAAACATAGAGAACGCGAAGAGTATAAATACATGATATCACATGTATCCCAAAACTTGATATAGATACCAAAATTTTGTATATCCTAAAACATTCTTCTAACAAGCTTGCAAAACTATCTTTACAACATAAACAAAAAAGTTACAAAGATCCCAAAAAAGATTACATCTCTTTAAAAATAATTCTCTTTAACAATTAAACATGATTATTCAGAAAACTTTAACTACTAAAATTACAATAAAATTTAACTTAATTATGAATTATAATTTATGTCAAAATATAACAAATGGTTTTAAATATAAAACTCTTTAGTTTGACACAAATTTAAGACCGTTGGATGAGTGAAAATAGATGATTTATATTGACTTTTTTCCAGTGAATATCTTTTCATTTCCTACAGTTAATCTTAGCCATATATTTTCACTCATCCAAAGGCCCTAAATCTATGTGAAATTAAAAGAGTTTTACATTGTGTAACATGATCCTATCCCTAATACGAATATATATATATAGTCCCATTTTAAAGTATGAAAAAGTAAAAGACAACCACTACAAATCTATTTAAAAAAGTAAAAGTTAGTTTAACAAATTTTTTAGATAGTCGGTGATTACAAGATAATATATGTTTAAAACTTTTTTAATTAATTGATAACACACCCTACAGACATAATTACTTGAACACATAACTTCAAAAAGTAACTTTCTCTTTCGCCACAAATATCATTCGATGGTTAAATAAAACAAGGGTAAACTAAGAATCGGTCACTTCTATTTGAATTTTATAAACTTTTCCCTATTGAATTCAAAAAACATAATATTTGGTCACTTTCATTTCGTTTTAATTAAGATGTGGTCACTAAAGGTTAATAATTGTTAAACCTTTAACGGTTTGCTGATGTGGCATTTTAAATATATAAAATTTAAAATTACATCATTTCCTTTTAGATAATACACAGATTAAGTTTTTGGCCACTTTCTTTTCATATTTTTACATTTTTGCTCAACAAATTTGGAATATCCATAATCATTATTTTATTAAAAAGTTTAGGGGTTAAAATAAAAATTAAATCATTTTATTAAAGGGAAGTCATCAAACTAACGACATTCAATATTTAATTGATCAAAACTTAATAAAACGATAACGTTAGTGGCAAAAACTTAATAAAAAAATAATGTACGTGACCAAAACTTAATTCACATATTATCTACGTGGAAATAATGTGATTTTAATTTTATATATTTATCATGCCACATAAGCAAACCGTTAAAGGTTTCACGACCGTTAACCTTTAGTGCCACAATGTTCAAGTGAATGAAGGCTTTTGATCTTTAAAAAGATTATATCAGCTGCATGGTATATTCTCTTCCTATATATAGATATAAGGTACATTGTTCTCGTGTTGTGAGTACTATAAATTATACACAAATAATGTGCAAGTATACACAATCGCTCAAGTAATATAATGATGAGTGAGTATCGTCTCCACAGGGATTGGGTGAAATTACAAAAGTCTAACCAAAGCAATGCACTGTTCTATCTAAGTATAGTTAGTCTTGATATATACAAATGTCACGGAAATATAAATGTTTATGCTGGTGGATATGGAGTGATGGTCTGATAGTGTAGCAAATAGAAATGCAATGGCAATGATGAATGTTTAACGTTGAGTATGGTGAAATGTCAAGGCAATGAAAAATGGTAAAAACAGTAAATAAAAAGAAAATATAATGTAAAGAAAATAATCCTCACGTGACAAGCTTCCAAGAGAATGAATGGTAGGGATTGATCTAAGGTCACTAAACTTATTTCTCAAGTATATTTAAGCTACCTGGTCTTTACTTACTCGACAGAGCTTTCCTAAAGTGTTCAAAAGAACCTAACAGAATAGGATTCCAAGGCATCTGCTCTCACTCAACGATGTTGGCCAGCCTACCCTATTGATAAAGACACCCTTTTTAGTCATTGAAATCCTATCATAGTCTCTTCCGAGATCTAAGGGATTAAGTTATAATATTCCTAGGCCGGTTCAAAGCCCCTTGAAAATACTATAACCCATTGCTTATGAGGATCTTGTCTTGCGTTTCTTCCGAATACTTACAAGTATTTTTAGTCTAGGATTCTTCCGAATACCTAACCTTCATCTAAGAAATGGACATTTCCATGCCTCTTACAAGCCTAGATGGTGAAGCATTCATAAGCAAAGCAAATAAAGAACCAAAATAAACTTAAATACACCATTAAAAATAAAGTTCAAATAACCATTAAATCAACCACCACCAAATAAGTTAGTTCATGGTGGGGTTCAAAATATTCAAACACAAAGTCATGAAAATATTTGTTCCAACAACCCACAAATAAATATAAAATAGTAGCAAAAAGGGAAGTTGAGAAGAAGCCTTCGACGCGCGACCGGAGGTCTCCTCTCGGCCACCTGAACCACCTAGCTCGCTAGCTCCTTTCGACGCCTAGCATGCCACTCCTTGGAGCTTTATCAATGGAGGAATATCCCAAGAAAGAAGAAAGGAAAAAGAAAATAAAAATCTGATTTTTGCTATAGTATGCGTGTGCGTGAATCCTCCATTTCTCTCTCTCATGAGGTGTCATATATAAAAAAAATATCTAGGGGTAATGATGATATTGATGGGTGCAAAATACCCCTCATACCCCTAGAATCACATGTTGAGCGTGAATCTTATCCTCCAAGTGGCAGTGGTCCTCTAGCGGCTCTGGCAGGTGGTTACAACAGTCCTTCACGTGCAGAGACAGCTGTCTAGTGCCAGCTGTCCTTGTGCATAAATATCTTTTTTATCTTTTTATAAGCCAGAAATGCTGAGGCATTTCATTCTGCTTTAGCAATGTGTGATGCCGCGACATTGCTTCCCAAAGAATCCTTTTTCTTGCTATTCCCTGCACACCACAAACAAACTACACCTTTCCCTCAAGCAGCAAGAAATAAAATAACACTACAACCACAAATGCAACTATATGCAACTACATGATCCTAAAATGCCTAAAATGAGCTTTTAAACAAACAATAACTTAAGTGAAAAAAGGCCTTAAAAGTAGTCTTTTTAGGAAGTTATCACACCCCCAAACTTAAGCTATTGCTTGTCCTCAAGCAATGGATAGCAGTTACATAAGTAAAATGTCATGGCAATGTTCGACAGTAAGACAGTAGGATAAAATTGAATTTCAACCCTCAGAAAAAAAAATAGGCTTCAACTTGCTAGACTTATCAAGAATTCAAGTACTTTTCCCTAGGTCAAGATCCTTTGTGGTAGTGTGTGTGCGTGATTGTATCCAATATATACTTAGCAAACTTAGACAATTTCTAATCTAGTCCTCTAGTTTTTGCCAAGGCATTTACTTATTCATTAAGCACATTTTTACTCCCTTTTTTTAAAAAAAAAAAACTTGATGTTATGAAGGGAGTCAGCTTATCACACCTACTCTCCCACACTCTAGATGAAAGGGAGCATACCTTACACCCTCGAGCTAGTTAAGTAGAGTCATCCCGTGACTACTTTCATTCACTCATATGCACAAGGTTGCCATTTATTAAAGAAAGTTCCAAGCAATGCCACGGCAAAGAGGAGTGTCCCTCTATAGCTATGCCTAATCATTTATTCACAGTTTCATTTCCAAGGGATTTGTTTTTGATTTTTTCTTTTAAGCACAAAACTATATTTCAATGCCAAAACTAACTAGAGTTCTTTCATAAAAATTTTTCTAAATTTTCTAAGTATAAAAAGCATACAAATCGTGTAACATTTTCACAAAGTATCAAGCCCTAGAGTGAGTTCTATCATTCTCAACAGTCATTTACATTCAGAATCTAGCCTAACAAAAATCATCATCATCGGGTATCCTAAAAACATTCTATCTAACTATCCTACCATTTACTGATGCCATGGCATAATACTACGCTAATGCTATCATGCATATGACCTATCAAGAACAATACCTCCCCTAAACTTGAGAGAGGCATTGTCCTCAATGCTTATACTAAACTAAATATAAACTAAATGCCATGCAATGAAATGTAACTAAATTATAATGAATGCAAAGGAGGCACCTCAATGTTTGCGTGGTGGTGGTGCCTTGGAGGTGCTAGCAACTCCTTGCTTGGTGCGCTTGCGTATTGGTGCTGGGCTGGACTCGGAAGAAGTGGAGTAATGACGCGCAATTCGTCTAGCCGTGGTCTTGGTGCGTCGACCACTACGTGGTGCAGGAGAAGGATTGGGTGCTGGGACAGGGCTGGGTGTTTCTTCGACAGGGACAATGGGCGGATATTCAGGAGTTTCAGAACGGTGCGGAGCAAGAATCGGATCATCAGCGGGAGGATCGGCTACATCTTGTTCAGGCTCTGGAGATGCCTCGGCATTATATGCCGACATAATTTCGTCTGGGAAGCCAGGGAAATTCCGTTGACTGTAGGGAATAATTTCTTGAAACATTGATTCCACCACAGCATCTCTATGCTTCACGTATCCAAAGAAGTTATGAATATCACCGTGTAAAGCACGCAGGTGTGTCTGAGTCTGAATCACAACTTCCTCGAGAGCAATTAGCCTTGCCTCGGTATTTGATTGTGTAGTACCTGTAGATTGCTCATGAGCAGATTCTTTAGATTTAGGATTTTCAAGTCCTAATAGCAGTGGGAGTCTGGCTCTAGTAATGCCCGATAATCCAGGTAAAATTTCATCAAAAGCATTTTCCTCAACCTTTTTCTTACGACATAAAGCAATAATTAAGTTAGGAAACACTAAAGCACTTACCTTTTTACTTAAGAAGTCATGAACTTGTTGAACAATAATACGCCCAACATCAATAGGACGGGACACCATTATCGAATGTAAAAGCAGTAAGCGTAAAGTGATACCGTAGTGTTGTGGGAAGTGGGCATGAGTTTATGCTTAAGGAAATGATTCCATAACTTGGCGCACGGCTGAAGACGTTCTCGGTTGACTGAGTATCAACTCGTTTGACTCCCATTCTACTCAGTGTTTTCGAAACAAATGTCCTCCAAGACCCCATCGTATGTGGTGCTATCAGCCTCCTCTTCGAACGTGGCATGCCCGTTTACTACATCTTGTAAATAAAAATACCGGTTAATCGCAGTGGGTGTAAAACGGATCTGCTTACCTCGAACGAAGATAAAGTATTGGTTGGGTTTGGAAATATTCGCGTAGAACTCCTTAACCACCGAGGCATTTACCGAACCAGGATGACAGGCGAATTTCTTCCACTTGAGCGGTGCCACGATGTCCATAACATCGGGTCCAAAACCACCATCGGTTTCCTCGGTAAAAATAAATCCTAAATCAAAAAAGAGTTTTCGGTTCTTGAAGTTTTGGAATCGAACCCTGGCCTCGTCATCTTCAAACTGTTGCCAAGCGGTAGTGTCGGTTGGAGCCGGTCTTGAACACACCATTTTCGTGTGTGTATGAAGCAAGAAAAATGATCAAGGAAGAAACTTTTGAAAGCTTTAAAAACTTGGATGTATTTTGGCTATGGAGAGAATAAGGGAAGAAGATGAGTGAAAGAAAGAGAAAAAGTAAAAGTTAAAATGAAAGAGAAAAATTAATAAAGAAAGAGAAAAGAAAAAGTTAAAAATTTAAGAGGGAAAAGGTGTGATAGGACAGTTAAGAGAGTATTGAGTGGGTGGAGGGGGTTATGCGTGTATGGGAAAGGAAAAAAACTGCCAAAAGGTAATGATGGTGATAGGACAAGTCTATGGAAAGAGAAAAAGAAATGTCAAAAATTAAATTAAATAAAAAGAAACAAATCAAAAGAATATCTCTCCAATTAATGCATTGTCCTTTCCTCACTTTGGTAACCGCTCCTTGCACGGTTTGCAGCACTTTGGTCCCTACAAATCATATCAAAAATTAATTACAAAATGAAATAAAAATAAAAATAAAGAAAAACTTAAATTTTAAATTTTTATTTATGCAAAGACACAAATTCAATGTCGTGGCATCGAATTTTGGTTCTCCTCTGGGCACGCTTCAGTATCGTGCAGACATAACACGTCCTTGTTGTGTGGTGGTGGAACTCCATTGTAGGCTTTTAGACGCTGGCCATTGACCTTGAAGATCGTCCCATTGTCTATTCTCTTGATGTCAACAGCTCCATGGGGATAGACATAATGCACCTCAAATGGTCCTAACCATCGAGATTTGAGTTTCCCAGGAAAGAGTTTGAGTTTAGAGTTGTAAAGCAAGACTTGTTGCCCCTCATGAAAATGTCGTGACATCAGTTTCTGGTCATGCCACTTCTTGGTTTTCTCCTTGTATATCCGAGCATTCTCATATGCTTATGCTCTAAACTCTTCCATTTCGTTAAGTTCAAGTAATCTCTGCTCCCCAGCTAGTTGAGCATCAAAATTCAATCTCTTGATGGCCCAATAAGCTTTGAGTTCAAGCTCAACCGGGAGATGACAAGCTTTACCATACACCAACTTAAAGGGTGACATCCCCAAAGGAGTCTTGAATGCAGTTATGTATGCCCAAAGTGCTTCATCCAACTTAGGCGACCAATCCTTACGCCTTGGGTTCACCACTTTCTCTAAAATCTGCTTGATCTCTCGATTAGATATCTCTGCTTGGCCATTTGTCTGCGCATGATATGCCATGGCAATCTTATGTCGAACTCCATATCTCTTCAATGCCTTGGCAATCAACTTGTTATCAAAGTGGGTTCCCTCATCACTAATGATAGCACGAGGTACTCCAAACCGAGTGAAAATATACTTGTGCAAAAACTTGAGTACGGTTTTGGAGTCATTCCTTGATGTTGCTATTGCTTCCACCCATTTTGACACATAATCCACAGCAAGCAAGATATATAATTTTCCTTCAGGAGATGGGAATGGTCCCATGAAATCAATGCCCCACACATAAAATAATTCTATCTCCAAAATATTTTACAGCAGCATTTCATGTCGTCTGGAGATGTTTCCAGTCCGTTGGCATCGATCACATCCTTTGTAAAATGCTTGGGCATCTTTAAACAAAGTTGGCCAGTAAAAGCCTGATTGCAGGACCTTAGCAGTAGTCCTTGCTCCACCAAAATGGCCTCCAGTTGGGGCCGAATGACAATGGTACAAAATATCACTTTGCTCCTCTTCAGGTACACACCGTCTAATGAGCTGATCGGCACAATGCATGAACAGATATGGCTCATCCCAAAAATAGTGCCTTGCATCGTGCTTGAACTTCTATTTAGCCTGACTATTCAAATCAAAAGGCACAATTCCACTAACAAGAAAATTAAGAAGGTCAGCGTACTACGGGATTGCCGTGGCATATAAAATTTTCTCATCAGGAAATTCCTTTTGGATATCTACAGTGTCATGTCATTCAGAATTGTTCTCTAGCCTAGATAAGTGATCAGCAACTTGATTTTCAGTTCATTTTCTATCTACCACCTCTAAGTCAAATTCTTGCAAAAGTAAGATCCACCTAATAAGTTTAGGCTTGGCATCATTTTTGTTCACTAAGTATTTTATAGTCGAATGATCAGTGTGAACAATAACTTTAGTGCCTATTAGGTAAGGTCTAAATTTATCAAAAGCAAATACCACGGCAAGTAATTCTTTTTCAGTGGTAGTGTAGTTCAATTGTTCTTCATTTAAAGTGCGACTAGAGTAATAAATAACATGAAACATTTTACCTCGACGTTGCCCCAGAACAGCTCCTACAGCATAATCGCTTGCATCACACATCAGCTCAAATGGTGATGTCCAATCGGGAGGGACTACAATGGGTACCGAGATCAGTTGTCGTTTCAGCTCAGTAAATGCGTCGAGGAATAATTCGTCAAACACAAAGGGTTGGTTTTGTTGAAGCAATGTGCACAAGGGCGTAGAAATCTTGGAGAAGTCTTTGATAAACCTTCTATAGAATCCATCATGTCCAAGAAAACTTCTTATGCCCTTAACCGAAATTGGTGGTGGTAACTTTTCAATCACTTTAATCTTCGCCTTATCAACCTCAAAACCCTTGTGAGAAATTTTGTGGCCTAATACAATGCCTTAAGTCACCATGAAGTGACATTTTTCCCAATTTAAGACCAACTCAGCCTCCTCGCATCTCTTGAGAACTTTTGCTAAATTTTTGAGGCATCGTTCAAAATTCTCCCCACAAACAGAAAAGTCATCCATGAAAATCTCCAGAAAATCCTCAATCATGTCTGAAAATATGGCTTGCATACTGCGCTGAAATGTTGCCGGGGCATTACAGAGTCCAAAAGGCACATCCTAAAGAAAAAAGTGCCATAGGGACAAGTAAATGTAGTCTTCTCATGGTCCTCTGGTACGATGGCAATTTGATTGTACCCCGAGTACCCATCCAAAAACCAATAGAATGTTTTGTCGGCTAATCGATCCAACATTTGGTCGATGAAAGGTAGAGGAAAATGGTCCTTTTTTGTAGCTTTATTGAGTTTTCGATAGTCCATGCATATCCTCCATCCAGTCACAGTGCGAGTGGGTAATAGCTCATTATCCTCATTAGTAACCACCGTCGTGCCTCCTTTCTTCGGAACACATTGGACATGGCTCACCCATGAGCTATTTGAGATAGGGTAGATCACTCCAGCATCAAGCCATTTCAGAATTTCTTTCATCACCACTTGCTTTATAATAGGGTTGAGTCTTCTTTGTGGTTCTATTGAATTACCGTGGCAATCTTCAAGCAGAATCTTATGCATGTAGATCGTGGGACTGATGCCTTTCAAATCGGCCATATTCCAACCAATTGCTTATTTATGTTGCATCAACACACTTAACAAACTTTTCTCTTGATTAGCAGTAAGGTTAGCGGAAATAATCACCAGTAAAGTCTCATCGCTACCTAAGTAAACATACTTAAGATGCCCTGGCAAAGTCTTAAGCTCTAGAGTGGGTGGATGCATTAATGAAGGCTCAGGAGGAATAAATTCATCAAAATTTAGAGGTTCAAAATTCATACCTGATCTAACTTGTAGTAAGATAGATTCTTCCTCAAAAATTGGAAAGTTTTCGGACTCCACTAAGCTTTCATCATCCACCCAATATTCATTTTCTGCTAGCTGAATAAAATTGTTCTGGCAAAGATGTTTAGTCTCTTCTTTAATCACTGAGTTCAATTCATAAATGCCTTGGTATTCTTCAGTGTCATCAACATATTTGAGCGTTCGAAAAACATTGAAAATCACACACTGATCAGCCACTCTCCTGGTGAGTTCACCTTTTTCACAGTCTATCAAGATACGTCCAGTGGCTAGGAAAGGTCTTCCCATAATGATTGGTGCCTTGGCATCAACTTCGCAGTCCAGAATTAAGAAGACGACTGGAAACACAAACTTATCCACCCTTACTATAACATCCTCGACTCTCCCTTCAGGTTTCACATGGGATCTGTCGGCAAGTTGTAAAATAACTGAGGTGGGTCTTGTATCTCCTATGCCAAGCTTCAAGAATATCGATTTCGGCATTAAGTTGACACTTGAACCAAGATCACACAGTGCCTTTCCAATGAAATTAGCTCCAATTGAACAAGGAATAATGAAGCTGCCCTGATCATTTCTCTTTGGCGGCAACTTACTCAATGAAGAACAAAATTCTGTTGCCGTGGCAACAGTCTCTACTTTCCTCTTCTTGGTACAAATTTCCTTCAGAAATTTGGCATACATCGGCATCTGTTCAACAGCTTCCAAGAGAGGTATATTGATATGGAGCTGATCAAGAATGTCTATGAACTTCTTGAACTAAACTTCATCATTATGCTTCTTCAATCTTTGCAAGAAGGGTGGGGAAGGTCTAGCTTCCTTAACTGCAGGAATAGAATTTGCTTTTGCCTTGGCATCAGAATCTGGTATCTTAGTAGAATCCTCCTCCTTGTCCTTCTCAGTAACTCTATCATCATGTAATTCAACTTCAGTAGTGGGATTATAATCATCATGTTGTGGCTCATTATCCTTGACTTGTCGATTGATTTGTGTTCCACTCCTAAGAGTTAACACATTGCAGTGCTCTTTTCCAGGTGCTCTAATGACTTCAGTATCACTTGGAAAACGTCCTTGCTGATGATCTTGCAATGCCGTAGCAATCTGACCAACTTGACCTTCCAAATCTCTCAGAGACGAGCTAAAGTAAGGCGCCTTGACTATGAAGTAAAGCTCATTGATTCTTAATTGAAATAGAATGGTCTTGCAGCATTGTCTTCGCAGTGGATATGAACTCTTGAATTGTAGCTTCCAATGAACTCATGCTTGCTAAAGATGAAGCTCCTTTGTTGTCATTATGCCATGGCATAGCATTTTGGTAACCTTGAGGCTCATTGTAATTCTGCTGCCGAGTAGGTTGATTAACATTGTGGGCTCCTTGATTTCCCCTTGAAAAATTGGGATGCTGACGCCATCTAGCATTATAAGTGTTAGAATAAGGATTGTTGTTGCCTCGATTGTAATTACCTACAAAGTTGATGGACTCATGGTTGGTTGGGCATTCGCTCTCGTGATGATTGCCTTGGCATAACAGACATGCCAAGCTAGTTGCTTTCACTTCCTTCACATCAGTGGAACGTTGTAAGTTCTTCAACATATTAGTGATGGCTGAGAGTTGAGCGGACACTGAATCCTTGGTATCTAACTCAAATGCTCTAGGTGTTCTCCTTCCACTCCCAAGCCTTGAGGAAGGAAACTGATAATCATTATTAGCAATTCTGTCCAAGATAGCAAATGCCTCAGTAGGTGATTTATCCAACAATATCCCATTTACCGAGGCATCCAGTAACATCCTCGTGGGTGCATTGACTCCATTATAGAACATGACTACTTGAGTCCAATCCTAAAAACCATGATTTGAACACTTTTGAAGCAAACTCTTGTAACGATCCCAACACTCATACATGGATTCGTCGTCGCTCTGGCGAAAAGATGATATTTCATTCCTTAGCTTCGTATTCATGTTTGGTGTGTTGTACCTCAATAAGAAACTCTTGCAAAGATCGGCCCATGATTCCATAGAACCGGCTGGTACACCACTCAACCAATCCCTTGCTCGGTCATGCAATGAATACGGAAAAAGATTTAATTTCAGAAAATCCTCATGCATTACTTCTTGGCGAAAAAATCACAAACTTCCAGAAAATTTTGAATGTGCTGCCTGGCATCTTCAGTTGGCATACCCCCAAACTGCCCAATAGAATTCAACATGTTGAACATGACTAGTTTCAGCTTGAAATGTGCAGCTTGAATTTCAGGTGCCACAATCCCAGGATTCAGATCATCCAGCATCAGATTTAAGTGATTGCGAATAACGCGCGGCCTAACAGCAGGAGCAACATTGTCTAATGCCGCGACATTATGATTTCCGTCATCCTGACCAATGCCTTGGTTTCCAATCTGATACATATTTCTTTGAGTACATCTTCTTCTTCTAAAGAGCCTTTCAATCTCAGGTTCTATTGGTTCCAAAGGCTCTTCAGAATTTCTTCTAGGCATACACTAGATAAACCTGAAAATAAAACAAAAATATCAAGTAAACTATACACAAATAAAAATACAAAACAAAATAATATGCTATGGAAAAACTAAATAACTTCAGGCTGCCAATCCCCAGTAACGGCGCCAAAAACTTGTTCGCGTGTTGTGAGTACTATAAATTATACGCAAATAATGTGCAAGCATACACAATCGCTCAAGTAATATAATGATGAGTGAGTATCATCTCCACAAGGATTGGGTGAAATTACAAAAGCCTAACCAAAGCAATGCACTATTCTATCTATGTATAGTTAGTCTTGATATATACAAATGTCACGACAATGTAAATGTGTATGCTGGTGGATATGGAGTGATGGTCTGATGGTGTAGAAAATGGAAATGCAATGGCAATGATGGATGTTTAATGTTGAGTATGGTGAAATGTCAAGGCTATGAAAAATGGTAAAAACAGTAAATAAAAAGAAAATAGAATGTAAAGAAAATAATCCTCACGTGACAAGCTTCCAAGAGAATGAATGGTAGGGATTGATCTAAGGTCGCTAAACTTATTTCTCAAGTATATTTAAGCTACCTGGTCTTTACTTAATCGACAGAGCTTTCCTAAAGTGTTCAAAAGAACCTAACAGAATAGGATGCCAAGGTATCTACTCTCACTCAACGATGTTGGCCAGCCTACCCTATTGATAAAGACACCCTTTTTAGTCATTGAAATCTTATCCTAGTCTCTTCCGAGATCTAAGGGATTAAGTTATAATATTCCTAGGCCGTTTCAAAGCCCCTTGAAAATACTATAACTCATTGCTTATGAGGATCTTATCTTGCGTTTCTTCCGAATACTTACAAGTATTTTTAGTCTAGGATTCTTCTGAATACCTAACCTTCATCTAAGAAATGGACATTTCCATGCCTCTTACAAGCCTAGATGGTGAAGCATTCATAAGCAAAGCAAATAAATAACCAAAATAAACTTAAATACACCATTAAAAATAAAGTTCAAACAACCATTAAATCAACCACCACCAAATAAGTTAGTTCATGGTGGGGTTCAAAATATTCAAACACAAAGTCATGAAAATATTTATTCCAACAACCCACAAATAAATATAAAATAGCAGCAAAAAGAGAAGTTGAGAAGAAGCCTTCGACGCACCACCGGAGGTCTCCTCTCAGCCACCGTGAACCACCTAGCTCGCTAGCTCCTTTCGGCGCCTAGCTTGCCACTCCTTGGAGCTTTATCAATGGAGGAATATCCCAAGGAAGAAGAAAGGAAAAAGAAAATAAAAATCTAATTTTTGCTACAGTATGCGTGTGCATGAATCCTCCCTTCCTCTCTCCCATGAGGTGTCATATATAAAAAAATATCTAGGGGTAATGATGATATTGATGGGTGCAAAATACCCCTCATACCCCTAGAATCACATGTTGAGCGTGAATCTTATCCTCCAACTGGCAGTGGTCCTCTGGCGGCTCTGGCAGGCGGTTACAGCAGTCCTTCACGTGTAGAGACAGCTGTCTAGTGCCAGCTGTCCTTGTACAGAAATATATTTTTTTTCTTTTTCTGCGCCAGAAATGCCGAGGCATTTCATTCTGCTTTAGCAACGTGTGATGTCGCGGCATTGCTTCCCAAAGAATCCTTTTTCTTGCTATTCCCTGCACACCACAAAAAAACTGCACCTTTCCCTTAAGCAGAACCATTAAGAAATAAAATAACACTACCACCACAAATGCAACTATATGCAACTACATGATCCTAAAATGCCTAAAATGAGCTTTTAAACAAACAATAACTTAAGTGAAAAAAGGCCTTAAAAGTAGCCTTTTTAGGAAGTTATCATAGAGCTATCGAGGGGAAGAATTACCAATTATAATTCTCGACTCCGGTTGATGCTTGGGTTTATTTGTCATGCTAAAAGATGAAAGGGAAATAAGAAATATTTTTTACTATGAGAATATTGGTAATTAAGAAAGATTATGGGAGGTGAAAAATCATGCTATTGATTGCTGCCGAAAGGCCCTGCGATCTAAAGTTTAGTGTATGCTCTTTGTCTAGCAGTTCAAAATTATAATTTTGTTGATATGGTTTTCCATTGAATGTTATTCCCTTCTTTTTCTTTTTCTTGAGAATTTTATTGATAGAATTCTCAACCTTTCAGATTTATAGATCTATTGGTGATGTATATTTGGAAAAGGTCGAGTTCAACATAGAGCCTTTATATCCTAAATTTCGCCTTCGCGAACCTTTCAAAAAGCCAATATTGAGTGCAAATCCATCGATATCAATGCACCAGCTGCAGCCACATGATAAGTTTGTGATATTTTCATATGATGGGCTCTGGGAGCACCTAAGCAATCAAGAAGATGTTGGTATAGTTCAGAATCATCCACGAAATGTAAGTTTCCACCCCAATGTTTAATGTCATGAACTGTAATCTTTTCTCTTATCCCTCTAAAACTTTCATTTGATTAAAGAATATTGAATTTCATCCTAAAATAAAGAATATTGAATTTCATCCTAAAATAAAGATTCCGAAAGAACATAAAAAATTAACATTTTTTGGCTTTGGTCTACATGCAGGAATTGCAAAGAGGCTGGTAAAAACTGCTCTACAAATTCCTCTGAAACTTTCATTTGATTATAGAATATTGAATATTGAATATTAAATTTAATCAAAATAAAAAGTTATTTTAAATTTATTTCGTCATAATATTTTCTCAAAATAACAATTATGTTATTTTTTTGACAAATTTGTTTAGTCATAATAACAATTTATAACAAATATTAATTTCTCAATATAAAAAATTATGACAAATAACATTCTTTCACTATCACTATAATAAATTGTAACAAATTTATTTAGTTACAATAACACGGTAAATTTAGTCAAAATAAAAAGTTATGTCAATTTATTTCGTCACAATATTTTGTTAAAATAAAAATTGTGAAAATTTTATTTAATCAAAATAACAATTTATAAAAAATATTAATTTCTCAATATAAAAAATTGTGACAAAATAATATTCTTTCACAATAGCAAATTGCAACAAAATTTTTTAGTCACAGGAAAAATTTATAGAAAATATTTAGTGACAAAATAAAAGTAGTGAGAAATTAAATTTTGTTGTAACATGTCTTTTTGTCATGAAAACATTTTTTATTGTATGTCATAATTTAAGTTAATTGTGATAAAATTTACTTTTTGTGATAAAATAAATATTTTATTTTAACAAATATTTTGTCTCTGTATTTTACATTTAGTGACGAAATAGAAATCGTGGAAAATAATTTTTGTTACCGTATTTATTTTCAGCACAGAAACTCTTTATATTTGACGTTAAAATATAAGTTAGTTATGACAAAATGTAGTTTTCGTGACGAAATGGTTAATTGATTGTGACAAATATTTTATTGCGATAAGTTAATTATAGTAAAAAAATTTCATTGTTACAATAAATACAAATGTTATTAAAACAGGACCGGACCGGCCAATTCGACCGGTTAAACCGTGAACCGGTGGCTTGTTTGGTCTGGTTAACTTCCAAAACTGGATGAGCACAGAACCGGTAAAGAACCGGTAAAACCGGCTGAGAACCGGTAAAACCGGTGTGAACCGTCGGTTCTCTTTTTTTCTTAAAAAAAATTAAACCAAACGACATCATTTGTTAAACGAGCCGAGTCGAACTCGAGTACTACTGAGCTCGACTCAAACTCGAAAACTTTAAAAGTAAGCTCAACTCGACTCAAAAACTCAAGAGCTAAAAATTATCAAGTTCAACTCGAACTCGAAATATAATATTGAAACTTGAACTCGAAAAGGCTCGAACTCAAAAAAAATTTAGAAGCTCGATTGAAGCCTGAAATTTGAGCTCAATTGAAGCGAAATAATAGTTTCCTCTGTGCTCACCAAAAGGCTCCATGATTTTGAATGTCAAATTACCTCTAGTGTTTATAGAAGTCAGTTGGGATGCTCTTCTATGTTTCTTAGCCATGTGGGATTGTTTTAAAAAAAAATTAAACCAAACAACATCGTTTGTTATGATTTTTTTCAGCCCCAAATTTATTTTTTGATTATAGTTATATAATTATATTTATTATTTATTATTTAATATGTTTTACCTTAAATAATATGTTGTAGTTGATTTGAATCATTTTGTTTCACTTGATTTTATGTTTTTTAACTTATATATGTTATGACTTGTGATATTTTTATACCTTTTAATATTGTAAACTTAGAAAAAGTGTTATATATATATTAATATTGCTTTGAATATTATGTAAAATTTAAAAAAAAATATTTTATATAAAATCCGGTTGAACCGCAGTTGAACCCAGTTGAACCAGTGAACCAGTACCTTCACCGGTTCAAGGTCTGGTCCGGTTTTAAAAACATTGATAAATACTATAAAATGGTAACGAACACAATTTTGTCACATTATACTTTATATGATAAGGTTGTTCTAACAAACATGGTAACAAATAAAATTAGTCAAAATAAATATATCATGACAAATTTAGTACTTTTAGTGATAAATAATTTTGTTGAAACAATCAAAATTTCTTGTAGTGTAAGCATAATACGTCAAAGTATCATTGAATGAGGATGAATACGAATAGTCATAACTGAGGATCGTTATAGGAGGCATCCGATAAGTGGTACGATGATTATGTTAGATTCAATGGTCGCAAAAAGTATGAGCTTCGAGAATGTCAGTGAACCCAGGAAAAGTAAGATGTCCTTTTTAGTTCAAGAAGTTTTGAAGAGAAGTACGATAAGATCGATTAGAGTACTGGTACTCGAAAACAAAACTGAACCAAATATTAGCCTATCCAATTTCTTAGATAATAAATAATCCTTCGCCTAACGTTCTAGATGAGAGAACGAGCGAGATAACAACTAGTGTGACGTTAACTTCACTGTAGTGAGGCCAGCCATATTAAGGTATATAGTGACGTGTTACCAGTGCGAAAGGCACTTTAGGGACTAACTAGGGAACATGACCTGAACACTCACGAGGAGTGGGTTAGCAATATCAGTATTATATGGCCTATGAGCCTTAGATCTTCATGGTTAGTTATGTCAGTTCAGTTGGGTAAGCTTTCGATAAAAGTAAATTTTGGTTCTTACTTCTAAGCTATTTCGTATTCAAGATAGGCTGGGTGTTGCTCCGAGATAAACGTAAATTCCTCCAACCATACCACCAGACCTACCTCATGTATATTTCTATCAGTTATGCATGTATAGTCTCATAATTCAGTATGTCAGATATGTTAAAGCTTGGCTTGAAGCCTTTGTGAGACCGAGCTAATACTTCAGTTTGAGCGGGAATTATACCGATGCTATATGACACATGGTTCCCTTCAGTGATCTACTTGATGTCTATGTGAGGACTAGGAGATCATTCAGTATGTTTGTGGGAATTACACTAATGCTATGTAACATGCCAACCCGTACCCGACCCGGATACGAATCCGAGATGTCACATTAACTTTAAAAAAATAATATTCTTACAAAATTCATTACATTTGAACTTATAATAAGAAAAAATGATCATACATTGTTGAATTGTGTTCGTTATAACCCCATTTAAGAAAATATATGTTTTACGAACAGTAAAATATGGTATGAACAGTACCCGTGAACAGTAATGAACAGTGCTATAGTGCATCGATGCACCAAATATCGAATGCCAATTGTGCATCGATGCACTGCTACAGTGATCTTCATAAAATGTATATAAAACTCGTAAAAATTTAATTGTTCATTACTATGCATTTACATTTACATAAATACGTTTAAAACATTTCAAAACTCGATCAGAGCATAAATACTTAATTTACCTATTTTGTTTACATGCCAACCTATTTATCTCATAATAATACATACTGTGTAATCTACTTCTGATCTGACCTTCAAGTGGAGTTATGTTGTTTTGTTGAGCTTATTATGGATCTCTCCTCTTTTCGGTACCTACGTGTAAAACACTTACATGCTAAGTTATAGACTTAGTGAGGCATAAACATAATAATAAAGCATTTCTCATAAATATAAACATGCAATTTATGAATTCAATCATATCACATATGATTAAGTATACATAATAACATATGATAGTACAAACACTTTTAATACCTTTTTATCTTATAATTATATACCAAACATTTCTATACATACCATGGAACACATATACTATTTCACAACAAAGCATACATAGTATCATATCAATTGATTTATTTACTCTCTTTAAAGACCATGTATTATCCCATGTATACTTTTGAGAACTTAAGGTATGTGAGTACATTGAGGTTGTGCACAATTATGTTGTCACCACAGCTCGTATAAATGTCCCGAAGGACCAGTCCATAGATTCCGAAGAACCTAGGTAAACAATCCATATGTCCCGAAGAACATAGGTAAACAGTCCATATGTCCTGAAGAACATAGGTAAACAGTCCATATGTCCCGAAGAACATAGGTAAACTCTCGACCCTTGGCATGCCAACTATACCCCTAGCTCTTATATCACATAACATGGGCATTATAATTCATAACAGTTCACATTACTTATTCATATCCTTTCTCTTATAAACATATATCTTTTATTTTCAGTCATGTATCACATATACGTGTAATCATTGATCTTATAATCATATGTTTCTTCTCTTCTGTCACATACCACATGTATGTGTAAACATATATCTAATATTATATAACACGTATCACAAATGCATATATTCACATAGATCATTTCATATGACTTTTATTATTTCTCATTTGTTCATGTAACCTTGCATGTCATATCAAGTAATATATATCATATGTTGCATTTCCACGTAAGCATGTAAATCATGTAACATATAATAACATACATCCATTTCTAGGTACTAATGCACAGATAATAATCCAATAACATTTTATAAGTTACTTCTTACCATATTAACTCTATCATTGGCTCATCGCAAGCCAATGTTTGATCAATCACATAAGTACAATTTAAATTGCACTCACCTATATTTCTTTGCCTTTCCCTCAATCAATCTTACTTATCACTTGTTCCAGAACTTTTTTAGGCTCAATATCTACATAAATATAATTTTCAAGACAATTATAAGAAGCCTAAACCTTATAATTCGATACTAATAACTTGAGCTAACTTAATGAACTCAAAAATTAAGTTTTCCTTTAGGGGTGTATCGATGCACTATGGATGCATCGGTACACAAATTAGGTTCGAAATTCCCATACATCGATGCACCCTTTTATGCATCGATGCACCTTCAGAAATTATCTTGGTGCATCGGTACACACTCATAGTGCTTCGATACACCAGCTCAGAATAGACTATTTCATCCTAAAATTCCACAACTTTTCATTAAATTTCCTCATATAAAACTCTTTTTATACCACTAAAATCAACTACAACCATTTTAACTAACTTTTATCATTCCAATACCTTATTATCTCCCATATCTCATCCAAATTCTTAAAGCTAAGAATCGTACCAAATTTTTCATGTTATCCAAACTTAATTCTAACACTTCTAACTTCTTATTCTCATAGATGACAAATCAATTTCATCCTCCAAATTCATTTAAACCTTCTTATTCAAAATTCCACTTAAAAACCCACTTACTTTAATCTATCATAACTCCTTTGTCTTTTGATTTTAAGATAACTTAAGCTTTCTTTAAGCTTAGTTATCATCTAATGATCAATACACATGCTTAAAATCAACAAACAATCAAAAAATCAGAGAACTAACCTTTGCTTTGAGTGTCTCACGTTGGATAAGAAGAAGAATGAAGAATGAAGAATGAAGAGTTAAGAGATTTCTGGAGAAATCTCTCAACCTTATCCCCATACATATCATTATTTTATTCATTTCTAAGTCAAATGACCATTTTGCCCTTTAATTCCTTTAATAATTTCTAACAACTTTTAGGATTTATTTCTAAATAAATCATTAAACTATTGAACTATTCTTCTTTAATCACCATATTCTGAAATTTTACAATTTAGTCACTAACCCGTAGTTTGGGATGTTACAAATCTCCCCTTAAGAAAATTCATCCTCGAAGTTTCATTGCACCAGGAGATAAAATAATGTCTACACGTCTCTAATGCATTTTCACATATCACCTCTTGAATAAATCTTTTATGTTATCCTAAACCTCTTTTCCTTACTTTAATTCTTCTATTACCTTTTTCCATTATACATTCATCTACTGTCACTTATCATATACATAGTAGACAGTAACCACAATCCATTTCTGCCTTTTCTCTCATTCTATTCTGCATTTTACTTTGACCTTTCAAAAATCCATATAATGTCACTCATTATATAGACAGTAACCTCTATTCTCATCACTCCATACCAGTAATCCATCTATTTTTTTATTAATCACTAATTACCATATAATAATACCAAACTTTTGTTCCATCATCATTTGACTGAAATACAACTTTAAATCTTTTTCAAATGTGATTAAACATATACTTTATAGAATCAAACAATCTTTTTACATCAATTTGCACATTTTTCTTACTTCTATATCGAACTTATCATCTACACTTGCATATAACCTTTATCATATTTGATTATTTAAATTCAATCCTTTTCATTCCTTTATCCACTTATCATTTCATAATCAAAATCTCCTGAATACATAACTGAACCATATCTTTCACTCATGTTTTCCTATTCTTTTCGTATCACTTTTACTTATTGCCGATTACCTCTCTTTATTCCTTCTTCATAACCTTTATAATTCATATGAATTGCCCAAAAATCTTATTCTTATACAATATCTTTATTCTATCTACTACTACATTTAATTTCATTTGAATACACAAATCCAAACCCATATCATACTTGATTAACTTAGCCTTATATCCTTTTATATATTACAATCCTATCTCCTTACTATTGCAACTAATCCATAGCAACTGTTCAATCTAAGCACAAGCCCTTAATTAACCAATCATATACATCATTTCCAATTAAAATTGTCCCCACAATAATTTACTTAACTTATCAAATTCACGTTCATTCTCATACACCATATAATTTCAATGATTCAGATTCAACCATTTCATTTTCCTTTGTCTTATAAACTGATCATTGATGTACATATTTTTCAACTCCTCAAAAATAATAGTATCTATCACTTGTTCTTTTAATATTCTCCTAATAAAATCCATTCCTTCTACTTTATCTTGTCACTGAAGCAAAGAAACTACTTTATTTCAGAACGATAGAGATCCTCTAACTCTATAGTTTCCAATCTTACTTCAAATCATTTGAATAATAATTCCATCAAATTAACAAGGAATTCAATTCTCTGAATTCTAATGGAACATTCTCAACATATCTTATTTATCCAAACACTGTACCCTAATAAATTTGTCACTTCCACATCACTATAAATAACTTCTAATTGAATTCTCAATTCTCACATCAATTTACTACTAATATATTAATATGCAAGTCCATATCAATCAATATCATAACATATCTATTACATAATAAAAAGGTACCTGCTATAATCTCGGGATCATCAAAATCTTCATTAGTATTAATATTAGACATTTGAGTAGTGGAGCGTATTTCTTATTGAGTATAAGATTCAGGTTGGCTTCTACCTATTCCTCTACCTCTCCCTCTCTGAGACATCGAAACAGATCGCTCCGACTGTACTGATTCTCCTTTCCCCAATGGACAATCTCTCACAAAATATCCCATTTCACCACATTAGAAACAAGCTCTGGATTCTACTCTACATATTCCACCATGATATTTTCCACAAGTCTGACAGTGTCTCTGTTGTGCTCTGCCCTCACCCGACCCTACTGATTGGGTCTGTCAAGTTTTCATCTGATTTGATTCTCTAACGGAGGATACTACCGATCCAGACCTTGCCTGAGACTGAAAACCAAAATCTCTACCTCTCTTGGGTGGTGCAGAACCTGATGAAGCCCCAGTTCTTTTAGATGGTTGGGTTCTTTGATTCTCAAACATTTCATTTTGAGCTCTCTCTAGAGCTTTAGCACGATTTACTACCTCTTGAAACGAGGATAAGTTCAACACTATCAGTATCTCCTTTAACTTTGGGTGCAAACCCTCAACAAACCACTCACACGAATCCTTTTCTGTCGGAATTAATTCGACCGCAAAATGACTTAACTTGTTGAATTCACACTCATATTCATATACAGTGCGATCCAATTGCTTCAGGTTCAAGAGTTCTTGCTTCATTTGCCTGATAAACTGGTCTCCTATATACTTATGTTTGAACTCTTCTAAGAACAAGGACCAAGTCACTTGATCACTTGTCATTCTTAGAGCGACGTTTGTCCACCAGATTCTCGCTTACCCACGAAGCAAGGAGACCACTCCATCTAACTTCTCTACATTAGAACAGTGGAGACCATCTAACATAATCTTCACATCATTAAGCCAAAGGTCTGTATCAACAGGACATTCTTCGGCTTCACCTCTAAATTCTAGAGCTCCTAAACCCTTCAACTCCTTTGCAACATTCATTCTCGGAGTTGAAGTAGCAAGAGGTTGAAAACGCGTAATAATGCATCTAACGTTCTAAAGAACACATCTTGATCAGTTACAGGCACTTCAGAAGGTGTATGTTCTTCACCTTGCCTGGCCAGGGCAAGTGAATTACTACTCTCAGCGGGCCGATCATCTCCCGCTTGACTTTTAGAACTATCATGTCCGAAAATCTATTAAGAATAAAAATATCGTTCTATTAGCAAAACAACATACTCATTACTATACTAGATCAGAAGTTTTCATTATTTTGTTGGCATGTATACATTATAAGACACTCTAGACTCTTGTTTATGCTGAAAATCAACTAAACCGTAGCTCTGATACCATTAAATGTAACACCCCAACCCGTACCTGACCCGGATACGAATCCGAGATGTCACATTAACTTAAAAAAATGATATTCTTACAAAATTCATTACATTTGAACTTATAATAAGAAAATACGATCATACATTGTTGAATTGTGTTCGTTATAACCCCATTTAAGAAAATATACATTTTATGAACAGTAAAATACGGTATGACAGTACCGTGAACAATAATAAACAATATCGTAAACAGTAATGAACAGTGTTATAGTGTATCGATGCATTGCTACAGTGCATCGATCCACCAAATATCGAATGCCAATTGTGCATCGATGCACTACTATAGTACTGCTATAGTGATCTTCGTAAAATGTACATAAAACTTGTAAAAATTTAACCATTCATTAATTTAACCATTCATTACTATGCATTTACATTTACATAAATACGTTTAAAACATTACAAAACTCGATCAGAGCATAAATACTTAATTTACCTATTTTGTTTACATGTCAACCTATTTATCACATAATAATACATACTGTGTAATCTACTTCTGATCTGACCTTCAAGTAAAGTTATGTTGTTTTGTTAAGCTTATTATTGATCTCTCCGCTTTTCGATACCTACGTGTAAAACACTTACACGCTAAGTCATAGACTTAGTGAGGCATAAATATAATAATAATGCATTTCTCATAAATATAAACATACAATTTATGAATTCAATCATATCACATATGATTCAGTATACATAATAACATATGATAGTACAAACACTTTTAATACCTTTTTATCGTATAATTATATACCAAACATTTCTATACATACCATGGAACACATATACTATTTCACAACAAAGCATACATAGTATCATATCAATTGATTTATTTACTCTCTTTAAAGACCATGTATTAGTCCATGTATACTTTTGCTAACTTAAGGTATGTGAGTACATTGAGGTTGTGCACAATTATTCTGTCACCATAACTCGTATAAATGTCCCAAAGGACCAGTCCATATGTCCCGAAGAACATAGGTAAACAGTCCATATGTCCTGAAGAACATAGGTAAACAGTCAATATATCTTGAAGAACATAGGTAAACAGTCCATATGTCCTGAAGAACATAGGTAAACCCTCGACCCTTGGCATGCCAACTATACCCCTAGCTCTCATATCACATAACATGGGCATTATAATTTATAACAGTTCACATTACTTATTCATATCCTTTCTCTTATAAACACATATCTTTTATTTTCAGTCACGTATCACATATACGTGTAATCATTGATCTTATAATCACATGTTCATTCTCTTCTGTCACATACCACATGTATGTGTAAACATATATCTAATATCATATAACACGTATCATAAATGCATGTATTCACATAGATCATTTCATATGGCTTTTATCATTTCTCATTTGTTCATGTAACCTTGCATGTCATATCAAGTAACATATATCATATGTTGCATTTCCACGTAAGCATATAAATCATGTAGCATATTATAACATACATCCATTTCTAGGTACTAATTCACACATAGTAATCACTTAACATTTTATAAGTTAATTCTTACCATATTAACTCTATCATTGGCTCATCGCAAGCCAATGTTTGATCAATCACATAAGTACAATTTAAATTGCACTCACCTATATTTCTTTGCCTTTCCCTCGATCAATCTTACTTGTCACTTGTTCCAGAACTTGTTTAGGCTCAATATCTACATAAATATAATTTTCAAGACAATTATAAGAAGCCTAAACCTTATAATTTGATACTAATAACTTGAGCTAACTTAATGAACTCAAAAATTAAGTTTTCCTTTAGGGGTGTACCGATGCA
Organism: Hibiscus syriacus; assembly: GCF_006381635.1. NCBI lineage: Eukaryota > Viridiplantae > Streptophyta > Magnoliopsida > Malvales > Malvaceae > Hibiscus > Hibiscus syriacus. The sequence goes on along the minus strand of NW_024062635.1, from coordinate 2,565,009 downwards.
CTATGGATGCATCGGTACACAAATTAGGTTCGAAATTCCCATGCATCGATGCGCCCTTTTATGCATCGATGCACCTTCAAAAATTTTCTTAGTGCATCGATATACACTCATAGTGCATCGATGCACCAACCCATAATAGACTATTTCATCCTAAAATTCCACAACTTTTCATTAAGTTTGCTCATATAAAACTCTTTTTATACCACTAAATTCAACTACAACCATTTTAACTAACTTTTATCATTCCAATACCTTATTATCTCCCATATCTCATCCAAATTCTTAATGCTAAGAATCATACCAAATTTTCCATGTTATCCAAACTTAATTCTAACACTTCTAACATCTTATTTTCATAGATGACAAGTCAATTTCATCCTCCAAATTCATTTAAACCTTCTTATTCAAAATTCCACTTAAAAACCAATTTTCTTTAATCTATCATAACTCCTTTATCTTTTGATTTTAAGATAACTTAAGCTTTCTTTAAGCTTAGTTATCATCTAATGATCAAAACCCATGCTTAAAATCAACAAACAATCAAAAAATCAGAGAAATCACCTTTGCTTTGAGTGTCTCACGTTGGAGAAGAAGAAGAATGAAGAATGAAGAGTTAAGAGATTTCTGGAGAAATCTCTCAACCTTATCCCCATATATATCATTATTTTATTCATTTCTAAGTCAAATGACCATTTTGCCCTTTAATTCCTTTAATAATTACTAACAACTTTTAGGATTTATTTCCAAATAAATCATTGAACTATTCAACTATTCTACTTTAATCACCATATTCTGAAATTTTATAATTTAGTCACTAACCCGTAGTTTGGGATGTTACATGCTATGTGACACCGGGGTTCCCTCAACAACTAGTGTCTGAGAGCTTTGTGAGACCATGTACTAGTCATATTTGCATTCAAATAATACACAATATGTCATGTTTGCATTCAGATAATGCACAAGAGTATCAGTGTCGCATTTAAATAATATGTAGCATGTTTAGTCATTAAGGTTAGAGATCCTTGAGAGGCGTACTCATGGCGAGACTCTTAGCAGAGGAATAAGAGACGCGTGAGACCCTACTTCATTGATAGAGTATGAAAGCCTTAAGTAGGTATTACTTGATTTAGGTCATGCATGCACCTACTGCTTAGTATCATGTCTTCATCATGCTTATGTTTATGAAATTCTTATGCTGGTCTAGATTATCGATTATACTATTGGGCTTTGTAAGCTTAGCCTTCAGATGTTTTCCGTTGGCAGGTTAGTAGCTTGGGCAGTTCGTGGAGCACCGTCGCAGCAGGACTTCCAACATCTTTGACAGAGTATTGTACTGTAGTTTTAGTGGGTATATGTATTCATAGGACCTTACTCATGTATTTAGTTTATTAAACTCAGTGTCTATATTATTTTGGTTTAAAATATTTGTCAAGGAGCCAGTTTTGTAAAATGATTTTACAACAGTTATTTATGTTTGTTTATGATACCATTCAGTTTGTTTGAAAAGGAAATAATCAGGTTTTGAAAATCAAGGGTCGCCTCGGTGGCCCATTGTGGCATTTTATGCTCAATTGGGTTTAGGGTGTTACATCAACAACTTCAATTCTTACGCAATATCCTTTGAAGTATCATTGGAACAATAAAAAATTATTTTTTCTGCAATTGAAAACTTATTGTAGCAAATGCATCTTGCATGTCTCCAAAATCGCTAACAAAATCTCAAAATAATAAACTCCTTCAAAACTCCACAATTCGAATCATAGCTTTGATACCACTTTTAGAAATTTAAGAGCAAAAAATAATCAAAGCGATATCAACATAAAAATAAGACATACACAAGAGACAAGATTTTATGTGATTCTGCCTTGTCTACCTCCACGGGAGAGATGAACAATAATCCACTATAAACGTAGAGAACATGAAGAGTACAAATACATGATATCACATGTATCCCAAAATCTGACATAAATACCATAATCTGATATATCCTAAACTATTCTCCTAATATTCCTACAAAATTATCCCTGTAACATAAATCGTTGGTCAAAGGGTCTTATTGAGTTCTTTTCCTAGGTTTGAGGGTCAAATAAATTTATGGACCACATTAGTTTTTTTTTAAGTATAGGATCCTCACATATTTTTTTTATTTTTCTTTTTCATTCTTTTGAATTACAATTTTATGCAATCAAATCATTGGTTTTCTAAATTTGGAGTTTCCATCTTACTATTTTTTGAAGTTATAATTATTATTTTTTATATGATGGCAGGTGTCCTTCGGAGCTGGGATGTGTGCAGTCACTATTGCTGCTGCACACTGTGGTGACGACGGAAAGGATGACGTCATGCCTGAGCACAACAGCTAGGAGTTACCGGGCGCTTTCCCAGGGTACACTGCCGCACCTACCCCGGCCCCTAGCACTATATTTTTGTATCTTTTTTTCTTTTGTGAGTAGCTGTTTTTTCCCTTCTTTTGCTTCTCCGACTCTTAATATGATAGTGTGTGTGTGTATATATATGTTGTTGTTCCATCATTCTTAGATTGGGTTTTGGATATGTTGTGTAAATGTTTTAAGTTTGTTTTCCCCCATACAACACTAACATGACAGTTCTGAATGTTTTTTATTATTTCTGTGGTATAATTACAGTGTAAAGCTTTAAGGCTAAGATTGGGATCATAGATTAAATGAGCAAAGAGCCAACTAACCCAACTCAAAAACAATGATCAGATTAATGCCATTTAAAAAAAAATCATATATTCTACAGGTAAGAAGCGATTAGCTAAGTCTGTGTTTGTATATCTCTTGCAAGCTGAGCATTTGTGGTAGAATATTGAGTGTTAGACCATGCAGATATGGGGAACCAAGGGATACATTTATTTTTCTGAAATGGAGTCATGTAAAAGATTCATAATTTGCATCTTCCATTGTTTACTGTTAATTGAATTAACCATTTAGATAGAGAGGCAAGTGTGTTTGATAAACCACCCAAGTCTAAACCTTGCATTGGATAGATGAGCCATGTAACCTTAAAAGCATGTATTTCAAAAATAGGGATATGCGTTAAGTAGGAGACTCCAAGACAGTAGGAAAATATCCTTATTATCTAAGCAGCAAGCCATGCATTACTGAATTCAAAAGTCTGGTTCCAAATTATTCTTCCATTGGTACTCGAGTATCTCAAGGGATTTCTATCTCTGATCCCGTATAATAGATAAATTTGATGTTTCCTTAAAATTTTGGTTGAGTTAAAGGTGTTAGTTCTAAATTTTAGAGAACATAGCTAAATGGGAAGTAAAATTCAAAACTTTTGTTGCTCAAAACTAGTAGTCAGTGAACACCATCAGATCATTGATATTGCTTCTCTGAGTGAAACAAAACACGGCAAATGAAATGTGACCAATAGTGCTTTAATAATGCATCTTAGCAATAACTGAGCATAATATTGGTTCTTGCAGGCACAGAAGCTCAATATGCACTTGAAAGAAATAAAGTGGGAATTTACAGTGACAGGCCCATCTTTATTCTAAGTATGATACCATGAGACATTAGTGCTTTTTTAGTGATCTTGAAATTTAATTGTTCAGGATATGGCCTTATTTTCACATGTCTCTTCCTATTATTTGAACCAGTTCCCCTCTTTATCCTCTTCTTAATTTTGGAAAGAAAAGCCTCCATTAAGCGTCACACACAAGCTCCCTGTGTAGTTGTGGGATTGGTTGAAACACTACATCATATTCCTTTCATTTGTGTATGGTGTGCACTTTTGCCTTCGTATCTTCCTAGGAATTAGTCTTTCTTTCCTTATATAGGATAATGTAAAAGGAAAAAGAAATCATTATTGACATGTTAAAATCAGCCTACCTCACCCTTCCACTCAGCTCTGTGCTTACAGATACTCTATTTGTTTGGCATGCTCTTCTTTCTACTGCCTGGTTAGACATGGATGCATTCTAAAAATTTGTGCAATAGAGGTCAGGATTTGGTCAGTTGCCTGTGTGGAATCAAATACTGTGACTTTGATTTATTTTACCTGAAGAGTGGTTCATTTATAAGTGATCTGGAACACAATGGTAACAAAATTGCACCTTTCCCCAGATATAATTGATGGTACGTGAGACACGTGGCTGTTTCTGGAATGCGAAGCCTGTCATCTGATTTTTCATTCGACTGTTTTTTTTTTTAGAAAATATTTTTTTTTTCATTCGACTGTGACATTGAACCCTGTGGGCTTTTTTCTATAGAAATTCAAAAACAGGTATAATATAGTTATAGATCATTCAATTAATTTGATATTTAGTTGAGCGGGCTGCTGCACTGGATTGTTGGTCTGACAATGTATCAACGAGCTAGTCTTCATCTCTAAGTCGGGGTCGAAGTCAAAAACATTATACCGCCTGGGGTAAAAAAGGGGTAAATTATATGTTTCTATGGTTAAGTTTAATCATTGATTAAACAAAAATAAAGTTACAATATTATAATAATAGTTTTAATTTTTAAAATTTATGTATTGTATTTCCTATAGCATTGATTATAATTTAAAATAATATATTAATTTTTTAATATTTAAAAATCTTATCATTTTGTTTCTCATTTTAATTTGAAATAATTTAATGGAGCAATTTTTAAATATTGAAGACTTTTTAAATTATTTTGAATTAAGACTAATTTGATAGAGTGTATAAATTAGGGGATTAAGATTGTTTTTTTTTTAATTAAGATTAGGATTATTATTATATTATGTCGTATCACTATTTTTATTAAGTCAATTGTCAAACAAAACGACGTGATACCAAAAATAGAAATAAAAAGTAATGTTAGGTACGATTCTAAATAAGTAATTAAGTAACGAAAATAAAAAATAAATGAGACACTAAATAGATAATTTACTTAAAAATAAGTTTGTTTTTAGTCTTCATCACTTTCATATACACGTAAAAGAAACTCAGAATTTGAAGGAAGTGAGAGACTATTGGACAAACATTGAGTAAAAGAGATTGGAATTGTACCCATTAACAGTGCTCTAAAAATAGTTTAACAAATCTGAAGAGAGAGAAATGGCAAAACATAAAGAATCTAGGGAGCCAAAATTCTGTACAAAACCATAAAAAGAGAATCAGAGGAGAGCCATTGAGAAACACAATGGAGACCCTTGTATTACCATTCTCCTGCGAATAATCTGGTGAAAGCCTCCCAAAGTTAGTTAAGTCCCAAAAGAGAAAGAGGGAGACACATAACCAAGAAAAACGAAATAAAACGAAATTTCTCTCATTTGTTCACGAAAGGGTTTGACGTTAGAATCAGAAACAAACATTTTAAAAAGCAAAAAGAAAAAAAAAATGAGAGAAACAGAGAGAAGAAAGGTGCTGGGTGTATGTAATTTTTCTTGTGTTTCTTCTTCATTTCGTTCCCTGTTTGGACGGAAAGAAAGTAAGGAGGAAAGTAAGATGGTGGCGTGCATAAAAAGAGCATTGCTTGAAGATGTGGCGATAATAGGAGGATTGGTAGGGGTGCAATTTGTTTATGCGGGCAACTCAGTTTTACTTGCTTATCTTATGTCCCTTGGCATTAGCCCTTTCCCCCTTATTGTTTACTTCACCCTTGCCACCTTCATTATTCTCTCCCCTTTTTCTTTTCACTTTGAAAGGTATTTCATTTTCAGTTTCTTTCTTTCTTTCTTTATGGAGTTGTTTAGCCATGGAAAACATTTTGAAGGTGTCATTCACATCCATACATTTTGCAGGAGCCAATGGCCCAACCGTTTCACCTTGAAGTTAATTACTCAGCTTGTTTTAATCTCCTTTGGAGGGTAGGGTTGATTTTCATTTTACATCCTTCCTAAATATTTGGATTACATAAGATGGAAACAAAACATCAAAACCACCTTTTTTTTGTTCCTAGTTTCAGTTTTGATTTTTTTTGTTGCAAAATATTAGAAAAATTCATCTAGAATTAGAATTATTCTAGGTATAATGACAAAAAACAACCTTAACATTTAATTAAAAAGTCACTTTCACCTTTCTTTTTAAGTATCTTGGAAAAAATGCATCCGTGCGTGAAAATCGTTAGTAAATAAACGACTCAAAATAGGGACCTTTTTACCTTAAAATAAAATATCGGGGACAAAACAATCTAAAAAAGAATAGGGACTAAATTGACTATTTAGTCAAATGTGAGGGATCCTTTTACCTTAAAATGAATCGTCAGGACCAAGATACTCCAAATAAAAAAATAGAATACCAAAATAACCATTTAGATAAACATAAGAGACAATCGTTATACCATTAGTCTGTTGGATAACCTTTGGCCTTCAATCCTCTTTTCTTAAAACACCTCAAGGAAATTATGTTAACAATCCATTTTTCAATCATGTTACTGATAATCTTTGTTTCAGGACAACTTTATTCCAAAACCTATTCCTCAAAGGGATTGATCTAACTTCACCTGCAGTAGCAACAGCCATGCCAAACCTTGCTCCTGGGCTTATCTTTATAATTTCTTGGGCTTTCAGGTACTAAATTCAATTCTTTTTTTGGTGATCAAGTTAGTAATAAAAACCCAATGATGAATTTTGGAAATGCTGATATAGGTTAGAAAAAGTTGCTCTAAGTTGCCTATACAGCAAAGTGAAAATTGCAGGCACATTCTTGTGTGTCTTGGGGGCCATTATAACGAGTGTAATACAGAGCACCGTCTCGTCGGAAGATGCAACGATAGATATCGCGGACGTTTATTATGACATTTTCGACAAAAATAAGATCACCGGTTGCATGTACCTCATGGCAGCTGTCCTGGTTTTATCAAGCAATGTAGTATTGCAGGCGACGACTTTGGGTGATTTTCCTGCTCCGATGTCGTTGTGTGCGATAACATCATTGATTGGAGTGATTATAACTTCACTGGTGCAGTTGTTCAAAGATCATGATCTCGAATGGGGTTGGCCCCTTGTTAGTGGTTGGGAACTACTTGGCTTTTCTTTACTGGTATGAAAGCCTGATCCTGATCTCGGAATTTCCCATTATACTTATACATAAAGTTGTAGCAGACAGAAACAGAACACGCTTCAGAATTTGAGAAAACGAAACTTAAATGCATATGAAAAGATTCTGAACTGTAATGCACTTTTTTCTTCACCATTCTATTCGTTCATATTTGGATGCGCAGGGCGGAGCGTTGAGTGGAATGTGTGTAAGCTTCAACGGATGGGCAATGAAGAAGAGGGGACCAGTGCTGGTGTCAATGTTTTGCCCCATTGGAACAGTCATTACAGTAGTCCTCTCTTTTTTCACTTTAGGGCAGTCCATTTCATTAGGAAGGTAAACATGCATACAAGTTTACCAATTTGATTCGAAGTTTCCAACATTCTATGAATCCCTCTTTTCATGCAGCCTCGCTGGGATGTTCCTCATGTTCACCGGCCTCTACTTCGTCTTATGGGCTAAAGGAAAAGAAGTTTACGCGGTCGGGGATGGCTTGCGAACCGAGTTCGACCCGGAGAAGCCTCTATTAAGTTAATTCGCTATCTACTTCTTTAAAGATAGACAAAAATGAACTTCGTGGGAAAACTTGTCCAGAACCTCTCAATATGAATGTAAATGTTAACGTATTTCTACAGTTTATGTTCTTTTTTGTAGAAACTTGATGTAGCAGCAGAGTCCTGTATGGTATTCTGAGTTTCAGACAGTATATTGGAGATGATAATAGGCTAGGAAAAGAGAAGTGAGAGAAGAGTAATGGCATTGTATAAAGCACTTATGATTGAATTAAAAGACCCCATATTTTATGGTTCGTTTCCGTGCAGTGTTCAACAGTTTCACAAACATGTTGATACCGGTAATGATAACGTGCTTATGACAAGGTAATGAATGACAAGTGACCAAGACAGCTAAAAAAACAACCTATTCGACTTATAAGATTCTTTGCTCATTTGTCTGCCCTTAATGCATTGCTTTGCTCCATTATTTGCGGTTTAAGACTTGTCACGGTTTTATTTGCCTCTTTCGATGGTTATTTTATTGAAAAAAAAGGAAGAAGAAGATAAAACTCTAATGTGATGTTTTCTATTGCATGTGTTTGTTTAAAATGTGATATCGTGTCTGACAACCCCACGCCAAGGGCTCGTCGTTGTTTGACGACTAAGCTAAACTTGCATGATAACTGATTTTTACGGATTATGGAAAAAAATTGAGATAATGTCAAATTTAGTCTGTAGCGTGTATTAAAACTGTCATTTTAGTCTTTATTAACTTTGGTTTATATATTTTTTTTTAGCATTTTGATCTTCAACGTTTTATTTTAGGGTAATAAATTCCATATATGGAGCGTTAATTATTTATTAACATTGAGAATCACAATGCTTCAGAAAAATAAGAATCAAAAGGATTATTTAATCAAATATTAATAGAAATTTTTTACATTATTCTAAAAAAATTTCATAAGCAGTCTTAGAATAATGAGAAGTGTTATATTTATTTATTTTTCAAATAATTTAGAAACACTTTTAATATCATTTTTGGATTTATTTTCACTGGTGGTGTGAAATAATAATAATAATAATAATAATAATAATAATAATCTATTAAGAACATTTTTATTTTTATTTTTTTAGGAGGTGTTTAGTTCGTAAATGTAACATTAACTTTATGAATATAATTATAGGAATGTAAGATTACATGAAACATATTATACTATTGTAATTTTAATTTGATTTATTTAATTAAATGTAAGATTATGATCTTTGATTGATTGAATATAAAATTATATAATAATAAATTGTATTTAATTATCGCTGTAATAGATTTCTTTTAAATGAGATTAACCTTCAATATTAAATTAAAAGATATTAATATAAGCTTTTATAATTAATATACTCTATCTAAATTTTTTATTTACCGCATCATTAATATAATTAATATAGCTGTTCATGTACCAGGTTAGAGGTGAACAAAACTCGACTCGACTTGAAAAATCGTTTTTTTTAACTCGTCTCGACTCGAATTGACTTTGAGTTACAATTTCATAAACTCGACTCAACTCGAAAAAATTTGAAGTTCAAATCGAGTTGTATTTTACAACTCGAATAACTCCTAATTTTTAGTAATTAGTGATTTATTTTCAAATTTGAGTCGACTCCTTCGACTTTGTATGATATATGTATATCACATATGAAAAGAAATATGAATAAATATATTTGTATTGTATATATAGTTATAGAAAGTAACTTAAATTGGAATCAAATGATATTATAATATTATAAATATTTACAATTAAATTTAAACAGAAACTTGAAAAATCGACTCGACTTGAAAATGTTTTAAGTCAACTCCGAGTTGTAAAATATGACTCTTTAACTCGAATAATTAGAAATTTTTTTAACTGGACTTGACTCGACTCGACTCGATCGAACACTCACCTGTAACCAGGGTAGGCCTCATTTTAAAAAACTTAAAGATAGAATTATATCTATCTCTCCTAAAATTATTCATTTTTAATTTAAAATAATATAAATATAAGTTTATATTAAGTGGAAATTCTTATTGATAAAACTAATTTTTTTCATTGGTGTGTCCGCTTATCTCTTTTTTTTTTGTCTAAGTTGATCAACGACACCAACTTTAATGTTAGTTGCTGACCACCAGTATTTTTTATTATTTTTTTCTTCTCTTATATTATATCTCTATTTTATTTTGTTTTTTGATTTTCAACAAATCTTCTTGTATGACACATTTTTATTTGTCTTTATGGCTCATTTTCTTCTGTCTTTTGGTATGTTTTTCGGTTGTTTGGCATTTTTTTCATTTATCTTTTTGTAACGGTTGATTTGTCATCGCCATGACGGATCAAGATATCGTTTATTTAATATCTTGTTGATCTTACCTACTTTGGACCATTGGATACCCGATTTGTGTTCGTGAATAACTTTTTATGTCGTTCGAGTGTGATTTATGGTTTGTCGGCTATCTTTCAGTAGTTTGATACCCCTTTGTGGTTAGTTTGTCGATGCAATCATATCTGTTTGTATTTATCTTTATTCGAGTTTTTTTGTTAGATTTTTAATCTTTGCTATACGTTTGATCTAAAGTTATTGGTTTGTTTCAATGATTATATGAAATTTTCCTAATTAAGTGTTTAATTATCATTGTGACTGTAAATCTTTATTATAGTTTGAGATATTTTTTATTTTAAATAAAAAATTATATTAATATTTTTAAATTTGTTTAAATTATACTCGAACCAATCTAGACAGACCGTTTAATCTATGTATAAATCTAATTTAAAAAATTAAATTGAAAAAATTTAACTTGAACTGTAAAATTGTCCAAAATGTAACATTCTTTATGGATGCTTAGGAAATAAAGTCAATTAATTTCAATATTTCAAATAGGCTATTTTGTAAGTTTAGAATCTCAATCAACGTGCAACACATTTTGAGATGGAATTTATATCAGAATATCCATGAATATGAACCATGAGATGATTATAATAATATATTTTAACCTCGTTTATTAATATAAGGCGTTAGAAATTTTTGAAAGCAGAAAAATAACCAAAATAATATAAATATAAAATAAGACATACAAAGGGACGAGATTTAGCGTGGTTCGAACGGACGAGATGAACAATAATCCACTATAACGTAGAGAATACGAAGGGTACAATATCTCATGTATCCCAAAACCCGATATAAATACAAAAACCTGATATATCCCAAAACACTCTTCCAACATTCTTACAAAATTATCTATGTAATTTAAACTCCAAAGGTTACAGAGATCCTAAAAATGATTATATCTCTCCAAAATAATTCTCTCTCACATATTCTAAAGGTTGAAGCATTATATCTATTCATAGTGTCAAATACTTGGTCACCTAAAATTCTTATAAAATTTCTTATTACATAAAAATTATTGTCTAAACTAAATATTTTATTTATTAAATAAATTTAATTACCATGTGACTTTAACTATTAGAATTATAATAAAATCTAACTTAATTACCAATTATATTTTGGGTTGAAATATAACAAATTATTGGCAAACAAATAAATATAATCGAAAAATTAAAACAAAGAACACTAAGATTTACGTGTAAAACCCAAAAGGGAAAAACCATGGACAAAGAAGAAGAATTTTATTGATATGAAGGAAGAAAATACAAGTGAATTTTAGAGAAAGAAAAATTTGATATCTAACCACTAAATCCTTAGTATCTATTTAAAAATATATATATATTTGATTACAAATGAAACTAAATAAAGTAAAAAAATTTTTTTTATAAAAAACTACTTTAATAAAGATATCTACTTTAACAAAATTCTTTACTTTTAATCAAACTAGTTTTAGTACCTTTCTAATTAAATTGTGCCACTGTAAATTCAAGTCAAACTTTAATAAATTTCCACATTGACACAAATTCTAAAAGTGCAAAGAATTCAAGACAAAATACCTAAATTCGATGAAGCAAATAAACTCAATGAAAAACAATTATTCACTTCAACGATCAATTCCTTCACCTCTTCTACAATACCCCGTCCAAAGGGTAATCTTCAGTAATGAACTTTGATTGAATCTAAGCTTTTTCTAAACTTGGATTTAGTCTTTATATCGACATGATTATCATAAATTCCAACTTTGCTAACAAAAGTATCACCATGAGCAATATCTTACACAACACGATCTCAAACATGAATAATAATTATATCTTCAAATTTGTTATTCCCACGAAATTGAATTTTTTTCTACTTTACATAACCATTATGGCCATTGTTATCTTGTTCAACAAAAATTCTTCTTTTGCTTAATTTAGTCAAAACATTTTTACCAGTAACAACGTTATTTGACAAGGAGGAGAAAACATCACCTGCATTATCTAAAATTTTGACCTCTGTAGAGCATAAAACTTGTCAATCTTTCTCCAACCTTTCATCACAACAAGAGAACCCTAGTAAATTTTCATAACTCCATTTTTATTTTAGAACTTGTACCCTTTTGAATCAAAGGTGCCTAACAGAATTAGATTTTTACTTAAATTTGGAACATGTACATTACCAAGTGTTTGAATAATCCTATCGAACATCTTAATATTGATTGTGCCAATACCTGCGACTTTACAATAGACATTATTTCTCAAAAATATATCACCTGTATATATAGTTTTATACGTCGCAAACTAATCAAGATTGATACCCATATGGAAATTGCTACTAGAGGCAAGTATCTACTCATCACTTGTTATAAAGTTGTCATCATCCTCCGCTATACCAACATCACCATATTTTCCAGAGTTTTTCTCTTTAGTTTCGCTTTTAATTTTATTCTATAATTTGTACCGCTATACTTTAACATGACTTTTTTTTACAAAAGTGACAAGTTTTTTTTTTCGTTTAGAAGATTTTGATTTGTCCCTCCTTTTACTACCATAAGTATGTTCGTCTTTTCTTCCATCTCTGAGCTAGTTGATCCATGTACCATGAGATACTCTACTTGGGGATCAGTACTAGATACAAGATATTTTATCTAATTAAATGAGTGCAACACATTGTACATTTCTTCAAGAGTGAGTGTTTCGAGACTATACAAGATTGTATCTCTACAAGATGAGCAGGAAGGAGGCATTGAACATAATCAAACCAGTCTTAAGTCTTCTTGATCATACTTCACTTCTAAAGTCTCTAGATTAGAGATAGTTTCCAAGTGCTCTTCAAGAGACGAACCTTCCACGAACTTGAGTGCATAAAGACATTGCTTTAAGTGTAACTTGTTAGTCAACGATTTCTGAATGTATAGTTGCTCTAGCTTCATCCTTAATGAAGTAATCGTATGCTCCTTGAAGATATCTTCCAAAATTTGATTCGATAGGTGTAAACAAATCTACAGAAAAAGGTTTATTATCCTTACATTTTCCTTATTCGTCAGTTTTGTTACCGACTTTTTGTCAAATCCTTCGATTGCATCGCTAAGATCTAATTGGGTAAGAATATCTCGAACCTTTATCTGCCATAGCGGGAACCTAGTGCATCGATCCAACAACGAAATATCATACTTCATTGTTGTCATAATCTTGAACTCGAAGCTCTAATACTAATTTGTTATAATACTGAAAAGGTTATTGATAAACAAATAAATAAATTCGAAAAAGAAAAACAAAGAATACCAAGATTTATGTGAAAAATCCAAAAGGAAAAACCGCAGACAAATGAGAAGAATTTCACTGTTATGAAGGAAGAAAAAACAAAAGAATTTTGGAGAAAGAAAAACTTGATATCTAACTCTTACTCTTATTATCTATTTATAGGGATATATACTTGATTACAAAGGAAATTGAATAAAGTAAAAAACTACTTTATAAAAAGCTACTTTAATAAAGTTCTCTACTTTTAATCAAAATAAATTTAATACTTCCCTAATTAAATTGTGTCACCTTAAATTCGAGTCAAACTTTAAAATAAATAATTACCATTGATATTTCAGTTATTTTTCTAAGAATATATGTAAATTAATTGGACTCTTAAAAATAATATGATTATTGTTGAAAGTTTTTTAGTCAAGTATTATTTTGGACTTAAAAACAATAACATATATAACCCTCATATTATGTATTTGATTTATGTGTAGTTGATTTATGACAAGTTGTTATTATTGACATGAAAATGTCAAATTCAATACATAAGTATGTATTACAATAACATATTGGACTTATATGCTAAAACATGTCTATTGAACTATTATGTAACAATATGCTCATAGTAATAACTACATATATAACCCTCAGACTTGAGATTATCATTGTCCCACCACCGTGAGTCAAATATTTTGATATAGTCAAACGTGCACTCTAATTGACTGCACTGTAAAACCTGATATTGGACATGTCACAATCTATGCAGTGTGATATGGTTGATCAACTTAGGATTTGTCCCTTCCACATAATGAAAACAATATCCTAGATCGCTTGATTGAGTGAGACTAAAAATATATGATCATGATTGAATAAATTGATATGATATATCATGTTTATCTATTATTATAATATACTCAAAACATTAAGAAATATTAGATGAATTATACAAGTGTGATTATTTCATGACCTGTGTATAATCTAGATATAAATAACAAAATGATGTAATACCTGAAAATTTTAATCACATAACTATTATGTCGAATGATGACTCATTGTAACTTAGGTGACAATGATTCATTGTTAGATATCACTCATTATTTGTAATATCATAATTTATGTTATTACCACTAATGTTACAAAAACCGACATGGCTATACCCTATTGTTAAAACGAACATAACCTAAGTGTGGTTGAAAATATATCCTTTGTTGTCATATAAACTGAATTGATTGATTGAAATTAATTTAATTCGACAATTAAATAGTGAATGAATTATAATCGTAAGTATATTTTATATAAATAAATACAATTCAACTGAAATTATTGTTACGAGACAATTATAATTTTGGATTATAATAATTAAAATATAATTATTAAATATAGTGTCGTAATCGATTTTCGGCGATACGATGAGTCTCGACTTATATTATGAAAATCTGATTTTCTAAAAGAAATGTTTTGGAGTCGCCATCGACCTTTGGGGTTAGGTAGATTGAATACCCAAAATTTTTCTTTTAAAAGATTTTTTAAGAAAACGTCATTTTAAAAGATATACCGATCCACGCGTAACCAGAAATTTATTTTTTAGTAATAAAAAGGGTTCGGGGGTCGATTACGTGTGGGAAAGGATAAGCACCCCCACAATGCCAAAATTGGTACCCATGGATTATATATTCTCTCTAAATAGTGGAAATCTAAGAATTCGAATACAAATTTAAATTGTAATTACATTATTCTGAATTCAACCGTGCAATGTTATTGAATGAAAAATTCTAAGGAGAAATATAAAATATTCTCATATTTCCAATTGAAGAGAAAATACTCCCTAAAATACTTTAGGACAAATATTTCTCTTTCCAACTAAAATAAAAGGAATATAATAATTTTTCATAAGAATTCAATATTAAAATAATTTTTATTCTACCAAAGAAAGAAATTAAGACAACTTATTCATATTATAGCATTAGAAAAGATAAGAGATGTTCAATTATTTAAAAATGCCGAGACTTAATCCCTAATAAAATTAGACGAATTGTCTCGATAAGTTTAAATAAGTGAATATTTCCTTTTCCCTTCAAACTTAATAAATTTTAATGCAATCAAACTTTTTTAGGCCTTTCTAGTGGGATATTTATTTATTTTAAAACATTGGAAAATGAGATCTAGTTATTTTAAGACTGCCATTTTTTAATATTTTAAAATAAATAAATATTACCCTGAATTCAATTATGTAATCAGTTGAATTATGTTAACGAGGCTTTTAAACGAAATAAAATATGGTACAATGAAGCATTTAAAGAAAAATATATGAATACACATATGGATTAAAAACAATTTTAAGGTTATTTTTAACTTTATTTTACTTTATAAATTTATACATATATTTTCTAAATGTGATATTAAATATAGAATATAATATTTATTCTAAAATATAATAAAAATGTAAAATATAATATTTACACCATGCTCTACATACAATATTATGTATATAAAAAAAATAATATATAATAATACAGGTAAAATAAATATCTAAAACATAATACATACTTTAATGGTACAAATAAACAATATATATTTGGATTCATTCATAATATGGTGACAAAAATAAATGTATAGTAACCTTAGTATCCTAAACATTAATAAAATAAATATCATAGCATGAAACAAGAAAATATCATAATAGGAGCACAAAATCGTAATAACACCACAAATATAGGACTAAAATAAAAAAAAAACATAAATATCAGTACCCAATCTTGAAATAAAAAAACATTCAACAAAGCACTAAATTAAAACAATACAAAATCAAGTATATAATTCGCAAATCATATAAAATAAAAAGAAATGGGGACCAAAACACACTAAACTTGAAGGGATCTAAGGCACGATTAACCCTAAAAATAATGACTAAAACGCGGATCATACTAAATAAAGAGGACCTATGGTGATTTAACCTTAAACTAGTGACCAAAATACAAAACACGCTAAAGGTCTAGGGACCTTAGCGTTATTTGCCCCAAAACCTAAAATATCAACACCTCCCTTTTCCCAAATTCATTTTTGCCCGACCTAAGCCTAACTTTCCCTCTCCATTTTCTTCCCCACTCGAACTGTGGAGCCACTCACCAAAGAAACCGAAGCCCTTAACGACTCGGCTACCCTACATGAGTGGCCATTCCCTCAACTACCCACCATCGAATCATCGAAACCCATCACCCATAAACCCTATCGAAAACCCAGCCGAGCCCCTTCGTCAATCCTTTGGTCGAGAGGTCTGAAACTTAAAGCTAGCCGCCATACATGGCGGTGCCAATGCCCAAAATACACTAACTCGTCCTTTATCAACTCCCTGGCGACCCTATTTCTCCCGAGGAACATAACAATCGCAAGGTAATCCATTCCTTACTTCTATTTCATTTTTGTTTTAGCCTTGAAATAGCATAAGACTAGCATTGAACGAAAAAAAACACACATTAGAAAATAGAATACCATAGATAGTTTGATGGCTGTAAGAACTTGTAGTTTTTTTTCTTTTTTGTTTAATTTATCAGAAAAATCTCTGTGTGTAGATTATGTTTCCTTTTCTCAGGTTATATACCCAGTACAGGAAAAAAAACCTATCCCCTAAGAAAATACATTTGATTGCTATATCTAGCAATTCGGTGGTGCCAAAGTACAGTCACTGACATGGTGGATGTCAGGGCAATGGCACATCCTAGACTGGAGAAAGGTTTGGTAGCCATTGCTTGTGGCAGGGAGGTAAGGCACGAGGATGGTTTTTGCAAGAACCGATTTTGGTCGGGTCAGATCCTGGGTCGGGTCGAACACTGAGCCTGGAACCGGGTCACCCCAGTGTATTAAAAAATGGTGCTTACAGCTGCCCCTCTTTGCTCATTGTTGTGAAAGGGAATGAAGCAAAGATAAAAAAGCACCATTTTTTATCTTGTTCTCTTTTTGTCACGTTTCGAACTCTTTACTAGAAATGTCAATTATTCTCTTTCTGTGAAATTCGTGGAGTCCTTGATGCAAACGATGTCATCTTTGCTTCGTTCTCTTGGTTGGGTCTTCATCTACAGTTCTTCTGGTTATGGTTTCTTCTTATCACGATCTTTCCATTAGAAATGTTGATCCCTCGAGTGATGCATTGATGGTTCGAAGTGTTCTGAAAAAGGTTGAACAAGCTCTTCAATTCTTTACTGGCAATGTTCGTCCCTCGAGTGATGCGTTGCTGCTTCTAATTGTTGTGAAAAAGGTTGAACAAGCTCTTCATTATGAATTCTTTACTGGCAATGTTGGTCCCTCGAGTGAGGTATTACTGATTCAACTCCATATGTGATGAATCGAGTACCAAAAATATTGAAAGCACCCTGCCCGAAGGTCTTATATATGGCCCGAAAGACTTATCATATTGCTGGAAAGACTTATAGATGGCCCGAAAGACTTACACATCTTGCTCGAAAGAATTACTGATGGCCCGATAAAATTAAGCTGATTCGAAGTGTGTGAATCGAGCAATAGGAAATGTTAACCGATCTAGTGGGGCATTATTAATTCGAAGTGTTGTGAATCGAGCAAAGGAAATGTTGAAAACATCCTGCTCGAAGGTCTTATCGATGGTCCGAAGGACTCATCATCTTGCTTGAAAGACTTATAGATAGCCCAAAGGACTTACACATCATGCTCGAAAGACTTACTGATGGCCCGAAGGACTTACACATCATGCTCGAAAGACTTACTGATAGCCCGAAGGAATTAAGCTGATTCGAAGTGTGTGAATCGAGCAATAGGAAATGTTAACCCCTCTGGTGGGGCGTTGCTGATTCGAAGTGTTGTGAATTAAACAAAGGAAATGTTGAAAACATCAAAAAACCCCTGAAAATTAGGTTTAGTTTTTTCAAATTCATTTTAAAACATCAAGAAACCCCCAAAAATTAGGCTTAATTTCTTTCAAATTCATTTAAAAACATCAAGAAACCCCTAAAAATCAGGCTTAGTTTCTTTCAAATTCATTTTGTCAAGAAATATCTGAAAATCAGACTTAATTTCTTTGAAATCTCATTTAAAAATCATCAAGAAACTTCTGAAAATTAGACTTAGTTTCTTTAAAAGCTCATTTAAAAATCGTCAAGAATCTTCTAAAAATCAGACTTAGTTTATTTAAAAGCTCGTTTAAAAATTGTCAAGAAACTTCTGAAAATCAGACTTAGTTCCTAAAAACACATTATCTGCGCAACATGCCCCACTTAAAAAATGATGATTATTCTGTGTATTGAGTTCCTCAATTCTTGAGGTTCTACCACTATTAATGTAATTCCCTCCATTTGAGGCTTGAGTTCTGATTTTTTCTTCGCTTTCTCTTATTTCCTTGGAAAATCTGTAAGAATTATGTATGTATGTTTGTATGCACTAAAATGAATCTAAATATAATGTTTGTCTATCTTGTATGTAGAAATATTAATCATTAACCCTCTTTTAACTTTCAAATAGAGATTTTAATCTTCGTTCACTTGATCACCCTCATATGGAGTCTGCCCCTAATGTCAGTATGGTCAGACTAATCATCTGGAACAATCATGTCTCTCTCATCTTCTATCTTTTGTTTTGTTTCTTCAACATGATTGTAGAAGAAATGTTTCCTCCTTTGAATCCTCATTGTGATCAGGTAGACGACTGGGCCCTTTATACGTCTTTGACTAAAATTTCAATTAGAATTATTTCTCAAGAGTCCTTTACTAACTGTAGCGTGAATGGTTCAATTCAAGGTGCGCTCTTTTTGTGTTCATCTTTCGACCCTAGCACTCCAAGTGACGGGGGTCATGCACCATGTCTGTTTGGATTGAATCTTGTGATCTTAACGACATCTGGATTTGGTAATGTCCCAATGTGAGTATTCATGGCTCTCTTTGTGCTAAAATCTTAATCTCAAATGGCCTCACTCTTGTGTCGCTAATCAGCAATGTTATCGAATAACTTAAGGGTTGATGCCACAATCAGATGGAAACTTAAGAAGTGATCAATTTTTCTAATAGAAATGTCTTGAATCTTTGCCATTAGCTGAAATATGTGCCCTTTTTGACTAAGGCGATCATCTTTTTCTTAATGGATTACTTTGGCATCGTTTGTTCTTTTCTCTGATTGAGGCAGAATTAGCCTCACCAGCTTCAAGGACCTTTTTTTCTTGAGATTGTCTTGTTTGAAATTGTCTTTCTACTTTCTTTTATTTTAGAAATGTGAAAAATTGATGAATAAATTTAAAAAATGCTATCAATTTTTTAGGCTCCCAATCAAAACAAATTATAACATAAGAGTTCATTGAATATCAAATAAATCAAATACTCTTTTAATCCTTTAAAAATTATATACATTTGACAAGTGTAAAGATTAATGCTGATATAAGGCTTAAGCTGACTTGAGAAGGTAGAGCATTTCAGATTAATTTGGGGAGGTAATGTGTTTCAGGTTGGCTTCTTGCGTCCTTGATTCTGGCGTTTTATTGATCTGATGAGGTAACCATTATGTTTTTCTTCTGGAAATGTTTACTGGTTCTCAGCCCTCTTGAGTGCTTTTGGACTTGCAATGCTTTATCAAGAGTTGTATAAGATCATCTTATGTGCAGTGGTTGACAATCTTCATATTCGAGCCACCTTTTAAGGTTTTCAACTCGAATTCTCCTTTGGTTTCAAGACGTCATCTAAAAGTTTACGTCATGAACCCTTATTTTATTATTTTTCCCTATCATGCATTACAGATTTTAGAAAACTATTTTTGTAAATAAAATTAACCCTGAGGGGCAAAATGAAATCTGAAGATAGTCTCTCCACTTAGAAATCTATGTATGATTAGAAGGGACTTTTCAGGCACGTAACGTAGGTTGGGGCTCACGGTTATGAAAAAAAGGGATAAATAGGCTCAAACAAGTGTTTAAGGGTTAATGAACCAAGGATCAAATTATCATGATGTCTTCAATCTTGTTTTACTCAACTTGAATCTTCTCGCGTGTCTTTTATTCTATTTTTATTTTGTTTTGGTGTTCTATGATCTTCTGGTGAATTGATTCTAGATCTTTGAACCGCTTGTCTTGAAGTGTTGGACCTGTCTATTTTTTTTTTTTTTTTTTTTCTTTCTTTTTTATCCTTTTTTATGTCTTTTTTCTTTCATTTATCTCTTTTTCTTCTTTTTTTGTTTTTTTATATATCACTTCTTTTTCTCTATGTGTTGTCAACTCGATTTGATCTTCGAGATCTTCGTATTTGGTTCACCTTGTGATATCTTGTTATTTCCTCCTATGACTTGCCTTTGTAGCGAAATCTAGATTGATGATGTTCACTCATGCGAGCAGATGTCTTCATCTTTGGCCCCCAGTGTGGAGGGTGATCCTTGGTTAGGGTTGAATCAGAAGAAAAATATTATATGCACAAAAAGGGACAACTAGGGATATATATACATATATACATATATTTGAAAGGATAAATGAAACAAAGTTGTTTATCATCTCATACATGGAAGTGTTTGTAAAAGAGGTATCCCCAGGGAGACGAGTATTCAGGATTAATCTTATTTACATGAAAAAATTGTAATTAATGCATGATAGAATTATTTCAATGATTTTATTTATTTATTCTTCTTCCATTTGCTCATAGTATGCCCCAATTATTCGAATTCTCTTGGAAAAACTTGATCCGCAACACTTCATTTTGTCTTTCTTACAGGAATGGTCCTCGTTATGCCCCCAAGATTTATCGAGGTTAGGAAATTAATGTTAGCTTCGTGTCTAGGAAGAGAAATATGTGACTTTAAAGTTATAATTATGAAAACAGTTAATGTTATGAAAAGTTTATTTATGTCTGTCCTAGTCTCCTATGCCATAAACAACTATCATGCTCATCCTTAGCAACTAGGCATAAATTAGTCATATCAATAGAGTTTAAATGCACCATGCAAATGTTTCCTATTCTATGACCAACAAGCATAATCTGATTAGATACAATGTCAATAACTTTACAACCATTAGTTTCAAACATGACATTGAATCCGTTGTCACATAATTGACTAATACTCAAGAGATTATGCTTTAATCCATTCATATATAAAACATTTTTAATTTGTATGGAGGAGGTATTACCTATGGTACCTATACCTTCGATATGACATTTTGAATGATCACCAAAAGTCACTTCTCCTCCATTTTTGGCGTTAAGCTCTATGAACCGGCTTTTGTCCCCGGTCATGTGTCTTAAGCATCCACTATCAAGGTACCATGAGTTTGAATTTGTTTCCCGTGCCTTGTAGCAATGCTCCTTTTCCTACAAACATATTAATTTCTAATTTTTGGTACCCAAATTCTTTTGGGTCCATATTCATTAGTTTCCAAAATCCTGGTCCCCTTAGGTATCCATTTGTGTAGGATATCATTATCTTTAGTAGTAACGAGTCCTTTAGGAACCCATATAATTCTAACGATTTTTCTATTAGAGGTTCTTCGGGGACCTCTATGATTGTAGTTTTTAAAACTTTTTCTAAAAAAGTTGGATTTTGAATTTTCTCCAATTTCAAAACGTTTTGTTCTAACTTTATCAAAAGAAGCTTTAAGATCATCAATTTTCTTTTGATGATAATCATTGACCTTTGAAAGTAAATTTTGCAAATCCAAAATTTTCTTTTCAAACTCATCTAATTTGATTTGCAAATCTTTGATTTTACTTTCAAGATCATTGTTGGTTTTGGATATGAGTTTATTTTCATTTTTCAATTTTGAAATATCATTTTTATATTTTAAAAACAATTTCTCATAATCCGAAGCAAACCCATTATATTCCTCTAATAACTCATCATAAGATAAATCATCTAAATCAAATGAGTTAGAGGTTACCTTAGAATCTTCCCCGAATGCCATCAAGCACAAGTTTGCTACTTCTTGTTCCTCTTCATCGAAACCTTCTTCATCGGTCCATGTAGCCACATGAGCCTTGTGCTTATTCTTTGATTGACCCTTTCTCTTTAATTGTGGGCAATCATATTTGACATGCCCCGTATTCTTGCATTCATAACAAATGATTGGATCATTCTCTTTTACTTCATTTTTTAGGCCTTTATTTTTTTTTGAATTTTCTTCCTCGATAAGGTCTTATCATTTTTCTGAACCGTTTGGAAAACAATGCCATTTCCTCTTCATCGTCATCTTCATCCAAATCACTCTCATCTTTTGTGGATTTGAGAGCAACTCCAATGTTTTTCTTCTTCTCATTCTCCTCAATCTTATCAAGGTCCACCTCATCTTCAAGCATCATTTCATGAGTGAGGAGGGAACCGATTAGCTCTTCAAGAGTTAAGGAATTTAGGTTTTTAGCCTCGATAATTGCCGTCTTCTTGGATTGTCACGATTTTGGAAGTGAGTAAACTAACTTCCTCACAAGCTTTTCATTTGGAATGATCTATCCATATGATTTGAGACGATTGACAATTTTTGAGAATCTATCCGTCATAGCTTTGATATCTTCATTTGGTTTCATCCTGAAATTTTCATAGCTATGTGTTAGAATACTAATTTTAGATTCTTTTACCTCGTCGGTTCCTTCATGAGTGACTTGTAGCTTATCCCATATTTCTTTGGCTGTTGTACAAGATGAAACTCTCTCATATTCATCTGGTCCAAGAGCACAAAATATGATATGGATTGCTTTGGAGTTAAGTTGAAACATTCTTGTCTCTCCTTCACTCCATAATCTTGGATGAGTGAGAGGTTTGATATATCCGTCTTCTACAACATTCCATGCTCCCATGTCACTTGCTTGAATAAAATACATCATCCTATTCTTCCAATAGGCATAGTTAGCTCCATTGAAGAAAGGAGGCTTGTTGACGGACATCGAATCAAGACCGGAGTCGATGTTTGAAGTGGAGGCCATTGATGACTTGATTATTGATGTAACTCTTCCCGAATCGACACAAGAGGTTATTATACCTTCAAATGAGTGACGCTCTGATACCAATTGTTGATTTAATCGATCGATGGAATCGGCCAAGAGGGGGGTGAATTGGCAATTAAAAATTTGGTGGAAGCTTTTGCAAAAAATTGAAAGTAATTACACAGTAATTTAGAGTGGTTCGACTTTCTCAACCAAAGTATACGTCCACTACCTTAGCTATCCACACTAAGGATTTTCCAACAAATTCACTAATTTGTTCTTTCTTTTGAGGATAAAGAGTAACCTTACAATTCTCTCAAGAATTATACCCCAATTCTTGAGCACACTCTTTTTCAAAGAGAAATACACAAATTTGTAAACTTACAAGGAAATCCTCACAAGGTAAGATGTTTGCACAATTCTTGAACAAGAAAAGAACACTAAAAAATAATTACAAATGAGCACAAATGGTGTTTTTGAAAGCTAAATGAATATTGAAAGGAAAATTGGCTTGAATTGCACAAACTTGGTGTTTGATGCTTTCTCTCTTGTTTTTATATGATTTCTTGTTGATCAAAGGCTTCAGAACTTGTTTAAATACCCCCTCAATTGATTCTGAACGTTGGGGATGATTAGTGGAGTCAATGGACCCGTTTAAGTGTAAAAACAATTAATAAAACGACATGGAGAGTGGGGGGTATCGGTACCTCTTCATAGGGTATCAGTACCTGTAATGTAAAATTCAAATATTGCGACCGTTATATGCCTTACGGTATCGGTACCATCTGAGGGGTATCAATACCATTGTATGGGGGTATCGATACCTATGGGGGGTATCGATATCATTCGAGCATTCTGTTATTTCTCGGAACCAAAATGTTCACAGGGGTATCGGTACCCTATAGGGGGTATCGATACCATACTAAATAATTTTTATTTTTGGCTCGAATATGGTTTGAAATACTTTGTAAAAATTGTTTCAAAAATATTTTAAGATTGAAACTTAATTTTTATACTTGAGTAAGGATTGAAATAGACTTTTGAAAAACTTGGAGTAATAATTTGAATAATTTAATCGAATATATAATTAAATATAAAATCTTAAAATTAATTAACACTTCATTTGTTATATTGAAATATCAAAATGTTTTCAACAGTCACATCATAGACTGGAGAAAGGTTTGGTAGCCATTTATTGTGGTAGGGAGGTAAGGCACAGGGATGACTGTTGCAGGAATTGAGTCGGATCCTGGGTCGGGTCGAACACTGGGCCTGGAACTGGGTCACCCCAGTGGGTTAAAAATAGTGCTTACATATAGTAAAAATTATTATTATGAGACAATTATGATTTTTAGTAATACTAACTAAAACATATAATTATTTTAATTATATATTTTAATTGATTTATCACATATTTTATTTAAAGATAATTTAAAATTGGCTTAAGGGTCATTATTGCCCCTGTAGTAGACCAAATTTATCAATTTCGTCATATCGTATTTTCGCATCAAATTTTTCCTCGAAGTTGTTTAATTGCATCAATTTTTACCTTTGACCGTCTTGACTATCAGAACCATTAGTTTCTACTAACATGTATATCAGTTGTTTCTACCTTAGATAATTTTGCTAATGTGTGAGCCTTGATGTTGCAATAACAAAAAATATTATTTTTTAAATAAAATTCCCAATTTTTTCCTTAATCCCTAATCAAACACAATTAATTTTTTCATTGGATTGAAAACCCAGCTTCTAGGAAAACAAAACTCCCGAGCCATTCCTCCACCGTCCCATTGTCATTCAGCCCTGTTCTGACCAGCCGTGGCATGCACCGCCACCACCGCTAGCATCGGCTTCATCCCCTACCAAACCCTAATCGTTAGATCATCACCATTGTCCATCGTTCATCTTGAAAATATGAAAGACCTGTTCGAACTCATTAGCTTCAATCTTAGTCACTACCCGACGGTGAGCGTCATCGCCCCCTCCATCGAAAATATTACCTCATCCCGACCATAACCTCGGTGGTCATTTGTTGAAACTCATCGTCGTTAGCTGTGAATAGTTGATCGAAGGTTCGTCGAAAAACCTTATCATCGAAACTGATATTTTTCAATTTCCGGCCACCACGACTGTCCATTTGCCTCGCTGCATGCTCAACCGAGATCCTCATGAAATTCTAAGCAAAACCCAATCGATGATGTTTCCTCATCGTTGCTCGTTCTCCGGTCGCCGAGGGTAAGCTCTTCGATTGCCTTTTTCTATTGATTATGCTTATGTTCTGGCTTGTGATAATCCGATCCCCATCTTTATTTATCTCAATCAAGATGTTGTCTCTTCTGAAACCTGCATTTCATAGTTTCAAAAATTATTCCATTTGAAAATAAAAATATCATACACTTCAAGAAAATGAAAATGAAAAATAGTGGGTGCTTTGAGATGAGCAATGATGATGAACATTGGATCGATTTCTGTGGAGAAGAAAATAGGATCGAATGGGTCTTTGGCAAGGCAAAGATCATAAGAAGTGGTATCATCTCTAGTACGGGTGATCTTCAATCCTAATTCAAGCTCGATGCTTCTGTTTTTACTTTGATTAAATTAAAGAAAGATGAAACAAATACATTTGTTTTTGCTTTGATTAAATTTAGGAATTTTTGGGTAGTCTGAATAAAATTATTTATTTTTTCATAAATGCCGCGTGATCTGGCTGACATGTTAGCAAAGTTATCTTAGGTGGAAACAACTGACATCCATGTTGAATTATGTTTCGATATAACAAATTTAAAGGGAAAATGTTTTTGGACTTGAATTAAATTTATTCAAAGTTTTAAAAAGGTTTCAAAAATAATTCAAAATCCATTAAATTCGGATTTGAGCAAAAATGCTAAAGGGTGTCAAAGTGCATCCATGCACTCCTGCAGTGCATCCATGCACCCCTACAGTGCATCCATGCACCCCTGCAGTGCATCCATGCACCTTCCACTAGTGGATCGACGCACCATGCAGTGCATCCATGCACCAAGGCTGCAACGGCTAATAACAACTAGTTTATTTGAATTTAATGAAGGGGTATCGATGCACCTTGATAGTGCACCGATGCACCATGTTATGGGCAGCCTTTTTGAGTAGAAAAATCATCCCCAAATGGCTTCAAAACATCCCCAACGGCTATATACAACATCAAACACATTCCAAGCTATAAATACAAGCTAAGGACACTTGAAGAAGCAACAGAACAACTATCCAAGCAATCAAACACAAGAGAAGAGTTTTTCATTCTTATTTCATCTTTCTCTTGTAAATTTTTTGTTCTTATGAGCTTAATTCTTGTAAACACCTACCTTAGAGAGGTTTTCTTATTTACATTTCTTATCTTTTTGTAAAGGGGAAAGGTTATAGTGTAGCCTGGAAAAACTAGGGAGTTGTAAGGTTATCTCTTTGTCCTAAAAAGAAAGAACAAATTAGTGAATTTGTTGGAAAATCCTTGGTGATGAGCTAAGGTAGTGGATGTAGACTTTGGTTGAGAAAATCAAACCACTATAAATCGCTGTGCAATTCTCTATCTTTCAATCTCTTTACTCCTTAAACACAAAACCGTTCCGACCCCTCTTTACAAACCGTTCCGGTTATCGATTCGAGCTTTCGAAAATCCCAACAATTGGCATCAGAGCCTAACTCGTTAAGTAGGTTTAACCACCTTGAGACGATCCTCGAAGTAGCTCTACCAATTCCCGACGCAACTGACAAAGAAATGACTTTTCCTCCGGTGCTTATTATCTTGAAGAATATCCTATTATTGATTCACAACCGGTCAACAAGCCACCCTTCTTCAATGGAGAAAATTATGCACATTGGAAGAATAAGATGATTTAATTTATTCAATCCTACAATCTAGGATCTTGGAAATCAATCATGGACGGTTACTCCTCTCTACCCGGCAAGTAAAAAGATTGGAGTAGAGAAGAGCAGAAAATATTTTAGGTTAATTCTAAGGCTATACATATTATAATATGTTCTTTAGGCCCAAATGAATATGGAAGAATCTCATCTTGTTCCAGTGCCAAAGAGATTTGGGATAAGCTCCAAGTCACTCATGAAGGAATCGATGAAGTGAGGGAATCAAAGAAAAGTCTTCTCAACCATAGCTACGAGAACTTCAAGATGAAACCCGATGAAGACATCAAACCTATGAAGGATAGATTTTCCGTGATTGTCAACGGTCTCAAGGGATATGGAGAAGTAATCTCAAATGAGAAGCTTGTGAGGAAGATGATATGCTCTCTTCCAAAGGAGTGGCTATCAAAGAAGACAACCATTATCGAAGCAAGAAACATAAGTCTCTCACTCTCGACGAGCTAATTGGTTTCATTCTCACTCATGAGATGATGGTGATGGAAGATGAAGAAAGGGAAGAGAAGAAAAACAAGAAGAAGAAAGAGGAGGAGGAGGTAGACATTGCCTTCAAATCCACCAATGAAAGCTATCAAGATTCAAGTGATGAGGTGGATGAAGACGATGATGAACAAGAAGAAGAGATAGTCAAGCTCTTGAAGGAACTCAAGAGAATTATGATTTCCAAGGAAGTAAAACATGAATAAACCAAGAAGAAGAGTCCCACGATATGTTTCAATTGTCAAAGAAAGGGGCATGTCAAGTATGAATGCCCTATTCTAAAGAAAAAGGGGAAGAAGGCATTTGTTGCATCTTGGAGTGATGAAGATGATTCCAATGATGAAGATGAAGTAGTCAACCTATGCCTCATGACCACTCAAGAAGAATTCAAGGTATCTTCTAACTCGAATGATTTTATTTCATTTACTTTTGATGAGTTACAAGATGCTTATAATAGGTTGTATTTGGGATTTGAGACCATGAATTCCAAATATACAAAATTAATTTCAAAACTCAAAATTAAAGATAATTTAATTTTGAAAGCAAAAGTTGATTTTGAAAATCAAAATGAAATTTTGAAAAATAATTTAGAGCTTTCCAAAATCAAAATAAATGATTTAGAAAAAGAAAATTTTGAGTTAGGAGTTAAGCTTGAAAGCTTAATAAAAGAAAAAGAATTAATTTCTAAAAACAACCTATTATGTTTAAATATGGCAAAATGCTCACATTGCCATTATCATGGTCATATGGAACATACTTGTCCTTTGAAGAAAGGAAAACGTTTTAAAATTAGACAAGTATGAGTTCTGAAAGGAACAAGGGGAATTGAAACTAACGTTCAAGGATCCAAAGCAATTTGGATACCAAAATCTACTTAAATGTCTCTTGTAGGTGTGTGGGAGAAATGGTGATGAAAATGATGACATTCAAGATGCTCTAGCCACACATGAAAAGGAATGGGTAACCTCTAAGCTTAATGTTTTTAATTTTAGTTATTTGGTTGCTCATAGGATTTATGCATGATTGAGTTTTGATTTTAAATGATTATGCATTGTTTTTAATCTCATGCGTGTTAAAAAAATGGTTATGATGAACATTTTAAATTTTTAATGATTTTTTTAGTTCATCATAATAAAATTTTGGTCAAAATTGGTTTTAATGCAAATGATATCTCTCTAACAATTGATATCAATTTTTCAAAAACTTTGATTTTACAAATTTTAATTTTTTGACCTAAATTTAAATGTTTATGCATGTGATTTAAATGAAAATGATAACTCTCTAACAATTGATATCAAAATTTTCAAATGCATAACATTTTTGAAAACTTTATGCATATGCACTTAATTTCAATAATTAATATTGCATAAAGTATTTTAGACTTGGATATATTGAATTTCATGTACTACTAACATGTTTGTTATTCTTTGTTGAAATTCAATTTTGTTTACGTGTCAAGTTCTTAAAGCTAAATTTTGTTTGGAATACATTTATTGAGGGGGAGCTTTGATTTTTCAAATAAGTTTTAAAATATCAAATTTACTACTTACTCTCCAAAGTTATTTTGAACTTCAAAGATTGAATTATTTTTGATATAACAAAAAGGGGGGAGAAGTTTGGTTTAAAAAAATTCAACTTCTTAATGAAAAAGGGGGAACTTAACATTTTCATATATTTTCAAATAATTGGTAACAATTGATATCATTTTGTTAACGATTGATATCTTTTTCATATATTTTCAAACAATTGATATAATTTTGTTAACAATTGGTATCTTTTTCATTAAACATTTTATTAAGGGGGAGTTTTGCCAAAAATATTTTTTTAAATGTTTTGTTATATCAAAAAGGGGGAGATTGTTGAATTATGTTTCGATATAACAAATTTAAAGGCAAAATGTTTTTGGACTTGAATTGAATTTATTCAAAGTTTTAAAAAGGTTTAAGAAATAATTCAAAATCCATTAAATTCGGATTTGAGCAAAAATGCTAAAGGGTGTCAAAGTGCATCCATGCACTCCTGCAGTGCATCCATGCACCCCTACAGTGCATCCATGCATCCCTGTAGTGCATCCATGCACCTGCCACTAGTGCATCGATGCACCATGCAGTGCATCCATGCACCTGCCACTAGTGCATCGATGCACCATGCAGTGCATCCATGCACCAAGGCTGCAACGGCTAATAACAACTAGTTTATTTGAATTTAATGAAGGGGTATCGATGCACCTTGATAGTGCACTGATGCACCATGTTATGGGCAGCCTTTTTGATTAGAAAAATCATCCCCAAATGGCTCCAAAACATCCCCAACGACTATATACAACATCAAACACATTCCAAGCTATAAATACAAGCTAAATACACTTGAAGTAGCAACAGAACAACTATCCAAGCAATCGAACACAAGAGAAGAGTTTTTCATTCTTATTTCGTCTTTCTCTTGTAAATATTTTGTTCTTATAAGCTTAATTCTTGTAAACACCTACCTTAGAGAGGTTTTCTTGTTTACATTTCTTATCCTTTTGTAAAGGGGAAAGGTTATAGTGTAGCCTGGAAAAACTAGGGAGTTGTAAGGTTATCTCTTTGTCCTAAAAAGAAAGAACAAATTAGTGAATTTGTTGGAAAATCCTTGGTGAGGAGCTAAGGTAGTGGATGTAGACTTTGGTTGAGAAAATCAAACCACTATAAATCGCTGTGCAATTCTCTATCTTTCAATCTCTTTACTCCCTAAACACAAAACCGTTCCGACCCCTCTTTGCAAACCGTTCCGGTTATCAATTCTAGCTTCCGAAAATCCCAACAATTTGCATCAGAGCCTAACTCGTTAAAAAGGTTTAACCACCTTGAGACGATCCTCGAAGAAGCTCTACCAATTCCCGACGCAACTGACAAAGAAATGACTTTTCCTCCGGTGCTTATTATCTTGAAGAATATCCTATTATGGATTCACAACCGGTTAACAAGCCACCCTTCTTCAATGGAGCAAATTATGCACATTGGAAGAATAAGATGATTTAATTTATTCAATCCTACAATATAGGAGCTTGGAAATCAATCATGGACGGTTACTCCTCTCCACCCGACAAGTACAACGATTGGAGTAGAGAAGAGCAGCAAATATTTTAGGTTAATTCTAAGGCTATACATATTATAATATGTGCTTTAGGCCCAAATGAATATGGAAGAATCTCATCTTGTTCCAGTGCCAAAGAGATTTGGGATAAGCTCCAAGTCACTCATGAAGGAATCGACGAAGTGAGGGAATCAAAGAAAAGTCTTCTCAACCATAACTACGAGAACTTCAAGATGAAACCCGATGAAGACATCAAACCTATGAAGGATAGATTTTCCGTGATTGTCAACGGTCTCAAGGGATATGGAGAAGTAATCTCAAATGAGAAGCTTGTGAGGAAGATGATATGCTCTCTTCCAAAGGAGTGGCTATCAAAGAAGACAACCATTATCGAAGTAAGAAACATAAGTCTCTCACTCTCGACAAGCTAATTGGTTTCATTCTCATTCATGAGAAGATGGTGATGGAAGATGAATAAAGGGAAGAGAAGAAAAACAAGAAGAAGAAGGAGAAGGAGGAGGTAGACATTGCCTTCAAATCCACCAATGAAAGCTATCAAGATTCAAGTGATGAGGTGGATGAAGACGACGATGAACAAGAAGAAGAGATGGTCAAACTCTTGAAAGAACTCAAGAGATTCATGATTTCCAAGGAAGTGAAACATGAATCAACCAAGAAGAAGAGTCCCACGGTATGTTTCAATTGTCAAAGAAAGGGGCATGTCAAGTATGAATGTCATATTCTAAAGAAAAAGGGGAAGAAGGCATTTGTTGCATCTTGGAGTGATGAAGATGATTCCAATGATAAAGATAAAGTAGTCAACCTATGCCTCATGACCACTCAAGAAGAATTCAAGGTATCTTCTAACTCGAATGATTTTATTTCATTTACTTTTGATGAGTTACAAGATGCTTATAATAGGTTGTATTTGGGATTTGAGACCATGAATTCCAAATATACAAAATTAATTTCAAAACTCAAAATTAAAAATAATTTGATTTTGAAAGCAAAAGTTGATTTTGAAAATCAAAATGAAATTTTGAAAAATAATTTAGAGCTTTCAAAAATCAAAATAAATGATTTAGAAAAAGAAAATTTTGAGTTAGGAGTTAAGCTTGAAAGCTTAATAAAAGAAAAAGAATTAATTTCTAAAAACAACCTATTATGTTTAAATATGGCAAAATGCTCACATTTCCATTATCATGGTCATATGGAACATACTTGTCCTTTGAAGAAAGGAAAACGTTTTAAAATTAGACAAGTATGAGTTACGAAAGGAACAAGGGGCATTGAAACTAACGTTCAAGGATCCAAAGCAATTTGGATACCAAAATCTAATTAAATGTCTCTTGTAGGTGTGTGGGAGCAATGGTGATGAAAATGATGATATTCAAGATGCTCTAGCCACACATGAAAAGGAATGGGTAACCTCTAAGCTTAATGTTTTTAATTTTAGTTATTTGGTTGATCATAGGATTTATGCATGCATGAGTTTTGATTTTAAATGATTATGCATTGTTTTTAATCTTATGTGTGTTAAAAAATGGTTATGATGAACATTTTAAATTTTTAATGATTTTTTTAGTTCATCATAATAAAATTTTGGTCAAAATTGGTTTTAATGCAAATGATATATCTCTAACAATTGATATCAATTTTTTAAAAACTTTGATTTTACAAATTTTAATTTTTTGACCTAAATTTAAATGTTTATGCATGTGATTTAAATGAAAATGATATCTCTCTAACAATTGATATCAAAATTTTCAAATGCATAACATTTTTGAAAACTTTATGCATATGCACTTAATTTCAATAATTAATATTGCATAAAGTATTTTAGACTTGGATATATTGAATTTCATGTACTACTAACATGTTTGTTATTCTTTGTTGAAATTCAATTTTGTTTACGTGTCAAGTTCTTAAACCTAAATTTTGTTTGGAATACATTTATTGAGGGGGAGCTTTGATTTTTCAAATAAGTTTTAAAATATCAAATTTACTACTTACTCTCCAAAGTTATTTTGAACTTCAAAGATTGAATTATTTTTGATATAACAAAAAGGGGGAGAAGTTTGGTTTAAAAAAATTTAATTTCTTAATGAAAAAGGGGGAGCTTAACATTTTCATATATTTTCAAACAATTGGTAACAATTGATATCATTTTGTTAACAATTGGTATCTTTTTCATATATTTTCAAACAATTGATATCATTTTGTTAACAATTGGTATCTTTTTCATTAAACATTTTATTAAGGGGGAGTTTTGCCAAAAATAATTTTTTAAATGTTTTGTTATATCAAAAAGGGGGAGATTGTTGAATTATGTTTCGATATAACAAATTTAAAGGCAAAAATGTTTTTGGACTTGAATTGAATTTATTTAAAGTTTTAAAAAGGTTTAAAAAATAATTCAAAGTCCATTAAATTCGAATTTGAGCAAAAATGCTCAAGGGTGTCAAAGTGCATCCATGCACTCCTGCAGTGCATCCATGCACCCCCTGCAGTGCATCCATGCACCCCTGCAGTGCATCCATGCACCTGCCACTAGTGCATCGATGCACCATGCAGTGCATCCATGCACTCCATTTCGAATGCAATTAGTGCATCGATGCACCCTGCTGTGCATTGATGCACCAAGGGTGCAACGACTACTAACGGCTAGTTTATTTGAATTTAATGAAGGGGTATCGATGCATCTTGATAGTGCACTGATGCACCATGTTATGGGCAGCCTTTTTGAGTAGAAAAATATCCCCAAATGGCTCCAAAACATACCCAACGGCTATATACAACATCAAACACATTCCAAGCTATAAATACAAGCTAAGGACACTTGAAGAAGCAACAGAACAACTATCCAAACAATCAAACACAAGAGAAGAGTTTTTCATTCTTTTTTCATCTTTCTCTTGTAAATATTTTGTTCTTGTGAGCTTAATTCTTGTAAACACCTACCTTAGAGAGGTTTTCTTGTTTACATTTCTTATCCTTTTGTAAAGGGGAAATGTTCTAGTTTAGCCTGGAAAAACTAGGGAGTTGTAAGGTTATCTCTTTGTACTCAAAAGAAAGAACAAATTAGTGAATTTATTGGAAAATTCTTGGTGAGGAGCTAAGGTAGTGGATGTAGACTTTGTTTGAGAAAGTCGAACCACTATAAATCGCTGTGCAAATTCTCTATCTTTCAATCTCCTTACTCCCTAAACACAAAACCATTCCAACCCCTCTTTGCAAACCGTTCGGTTGTCGATTCGAGCTTCCGAAAATCCCAACAATCCATGTCATCAGAAACTAATGGTTATGTTAGTCAAGACAATCAAAGATAGAAATTGATGCAATTAAATAACTTCGAGGACAAAATTAATGCGAAAATACGATAGAGACGAAATTGATAAATTTGATCTACTATAGGGGCATTTGTGACCCTTTAAGCCTTTAAAATTTAAAACATAGAGTTTTACAAATTAAAAGACCAAGAGTTTTATGTTTATAAAAATACTGAATATATATATACGTGGGTGTGAGAGAGATGAAATAACAACCATTTTATAGACTCAACACTTATTATAAATCCAGTCTCTAATTCTTTTAAACAATATTATTAACAACTTAGGGAGTTTCATAAAAGAAAAAAAATGATATTTGAATAAATAAATCACAACATAGTACTTTTACATTTTTCATTATTATCATAAAAATATTTTTTTAATTTATTTTTTTGTTAAATTTTTTTAATTTATTTAAAATATTGTATAAATAATTAAACGAAAATCATAATTTTTGGTTCGATTGTGTCTTTTTTGGTGGAGGAACGATCGACACCTACTTCTAAATTCCCAATCTTTTCTTTTAATTGTTTTCTCATGCTTTTTGGTGAGAGAGAAAAAAGGGTACTTTGTTCTTTGGTTTGCTTCAGTTCTGTGACAATGGGGAAGCACAAATGCAAGCTCTGTACTCGAACATTCTCTAATGGCAGAGCTTTAGGAGGTCACATGAAAGGTCACTTAGCCACTCATCCACTGCCTCAAAAGACGACTCACCAGCACCAACCCAGTGACAGCACTGACTCATCTTCTTCATCGGGTGAAGAGCCAGAACTACGAGAAGAGAAAATCCGAGTTCTTGAAGACAAATGTTTGGTTTACGGGTTGAGAGAGAATCCCAAGAAGAGTCTCAGGTTCGTAGATCCTGGATTCTCATTTGCAGTCGATTCTGGGTCCGTTGTTCAATATGCAGAAAGTGAGACCGAGTCAAGAAACCCAACTCAGAGACGATCCAAGAGATATCGAAAGCTGGGAACTAACACTACAACAACAACGGGTGAAATCAAGAAAACAGAGCTGTTGAGGAAACCCAGTTTGGCCGACTCACTGACTGAGCCAGAACCGGTGAGTTCAGTTTCTGATACTTCACCTGAACAACATGTTGCTTTGTGTCTTATGATGCTGTCAAGAGATGTTTGGAAAAGCAAAAACGTGGAACAAAAATCCGTTCAGGAGTTCAGCAATATAAAGATTCGATGTGAGAAATGTAAGAAAACGTTTCGATCTCATTACACATTGGATGAACATAAAAGGGTTTGCTCTGAAACCAAGAAAACAGGTAAAGTTGCGGCCGCTGTAGTTGTTGGTTCTAACGACAGCAGGATATTCGAGTGCCCATTGTGCTATAGAGTGTTCGGTTCAGGACAAGCACTGGGCGGCCACAAAAGGTCCCATTTGCTTGCTGCTGCAAATTCAAGCAAATTTGACAACAATTTGATAGATCTAAATTTGCCAGCTCCAGTAGAAGATGATGAGTTCAGTGTGGTTTCATTTGCGTAGCTGTTAGGGGATCGAATTCACGTGGATCTGAATGTTTTCTATGCACTTTTTTAAATTGTGGTTTCTAATATTTCTTCATTCATAGATGAATCATGAATGTTTGGTATTCTTTCTATTCTTCGTTGTTTCTGACCCACACTCCATTTCTTGAATTCTCCGCAACTTTTTGTTTTGTCTCAAAACATTTAAAAAATTACTGAAAATTATTACAACAGGCTTCAATCTCTAAATTAGTACTGAAACTCAAACTCTTGAACCTCTTACAACAAGTGTTTTTGTTCTTTTCTCCTCTCTAAAGTTGATTTTTTTTTTTTTGTATTTCCAAGTTTTTATTCTGGAATTGGCTATTAGCTGCCATTGTTGAGGAGTCAGATAGCAGAGTTTGAACCAAGTTTCAGTTCCAGTGTAATCCCATGTCAGAACAAAACACTAAAGCATTTTTTTCCGGGATTTGGTTGGGTTAGCTTGTGGACCAGACACTGGCCACTGCCGTCTCTGCAAGTACCAAAGGTGTTCAATTCTGATAACGTCTTCTGTTTCTTATTATCAACCTTTTTCTGTAAAACTATTGTTACCATGCCCTTTAAAAATTTAGGGTAAACTACATATTGGATCACCTAATTATTTGTACGATTTCTCTTTATTTATTGAAGTATTTATTTTTTTTAAAAATTATATTTAATCTTATGTTTTAATTTTATTTTGATAATTCATTGTTAAAAAATAAATAAGACTGTTAATGCGATATTTTATTTTATTTTTCAATGATGGTATGAAATTACTTTATAGTGTTATGAAGGATGACCAAAATAAAATAAAAATAATGTTAGATATAATTTTTTAAAAATAAAATCAAAATATAATGTTAGATATAATTTAAAAAAAAATAGTTATGATACTAAAATGAAAATGCATGGATAATTGGATGACTAAATGTATAGTTTACACTAAAAACTATTATTTTATGGGTTTTATTCTCTGTTTTCAGCTTGAAGAATGATAGAAACATGAACCAGAAGCTTTAACGTGCATTGACTCAAATAACCTTGCAGGAAATTGGGTTATACATTTCATTGATCCGGGTTGGGTAAAATAACTAGATCCAAAACCCTATATGCATGGAAAGATTGTTGATTTAAATTGTTTATCTGCCTCGAGATGAACGAGATAATGGGGAAAAACACAAGCTGCCATAAGCCATATCCTATTGTTATAGAAGAATCAGTCAGAATTATTAAATGCATTTGGGTTCCATTGCTTTTGCCTTGTTGATTCCAGAAAGAATCAAGATTTATTACAAATAATTACAAGGACGTTTTGGTCAATAAAATATCAACGGTTTTTCAGGTTCCTTCCTTTTACGCTTGCTTGTGAATTTTTCTTGCTTCGGACAGACCCTTATTAATTTATGCTAAAAACATACGTGAATTTCCAAGTTGTATCAATCTTTTAAATGGACATATAAAATGATTGTAGAATATATATATAAAGTCTTTAACCAAATTGCATATACATTTTTTAAATAAAAATAAGAAGTATATTTGTTCATATTTGAATTTTAAATTTGTTGAATATTTTTATATATTGTACTTATAAATATTGTGTAAATTCATAATGCAAGTAAATGGTTGTTGATGTGCAATGTTACTAGATAGATCTAGTGTTTGGTGAGTACATCAAGGGTCCAAACATGAAGGCAATTATTAATGATTTATGGTTCATCTAAATTACTTTTAGCTGCACCGATATTATATCACATGATTACACAGTACATATAAACTAAATGAAGCATGAAACTGTCCGGTGCCAACCAACTATTGATGTAGACAGGCCTGACATGCATAAGATGTTTCATATACGCTATGCTTTGGATTATCATTCCATTGATATGGCCTTTTCATTTCCGAAATATTTAATTGTTTCCCCGACTATTCAAAGCATTTACATACATACGGACAATATCTACATTTGTATGTACGCACTTGCCACCCTTATTCTTCAAGAATTTCTAGTGCTGTAACATTTCTATGTTAACTTTACTAGCATTCTACAAGAAATTCTTTCAGACAGTCCTTTTTTCGTGCGAAATTTAATGGCATTTTTAAACCATGAAGCCATACCTCCGTTTCAATAATAAGAATCGTTTTAGAACGTTGAGATACCTCTATCCTAAAAAATGTCAAGATATCTCTACTCTTTTTGTGATATTTCATCGAGGGTGTCGAATTGTGTCATACTCTAGCTACTACATCTTAAAGAGTCCTTCAAAAAATGTTAAGACGTTCCCGCTCCAATAATGAGTCTTTCTATTACTATTATAAATGTCGAGGTATCTTCATCCTAGCAAGGGGATTTCTGTCATCGCTTCTACTAAGGAGAAGTTGCCTCCGTCCATCCGTCTGACTTCTCTAAGGGCATCGAGTTGCCTTCTCTCTGACCGATGCCTAAGAGCATGCAGATGCCTCTGCTCCACCCTAACTAAAGGAACAATACCACAATCTCTCTTATGATCAACTAGAAAGAGTTGAGGTGTCTCTGCTATGACTGGAATTCATCCTTGGCCCATACAGAGCGTCGAGATGTTATTGTTTTCTCCATTACTATCTCGTTAGAGTGTAGAGAATTTTCCATTGGATATCTGTATAGGCATTGAAATAGCTCCAAAAATTGCCATTTTGACAATTTTGATAATAAATAATTCATTTAACTATCGAGATATGTGGACTTGGGAAATTTAAAAAACAATGTTGAAGTCCTCATCCATATATCTAACATGGAGATACCCCTGTTGTATCGATAATGTAAACACTTCAAGGATGAGAAAATTGATCAGTAGATATGTGACAGCAGTAGGTGCAAGCGCACCCTCATCGATTGTAGAATAGAGATAGCCTTTTGGCTAAAGATGTCAAACCCACAGGGAACAAAGCTAATGGTATTTTATTGTTGTTAGATCTAACTTTGTGGGAAAAAGAAGAAGAAAAGATTGGGATTTGTACGAGTTGGTTGTGAATGCGAATAATGCAACGACAATGAAATAAGGAAATAAAGAAAATATAATATTAATGGATAGAAGTGGAACACTCATCAGATCTTCCAAACGGAGGCACACGTCAAGCTAGATAATGTATTTTGACCATTGATAAATAAAGCTCAGCAAATATACTAAGCATAACAATTATTTGCATCTACCGAAGCTCACTACCCAAGCATCATTCTCTTCCGAGCTATATACTACAAGTACCGTTCCCACATCTTACCCAACTTCCGTTGTGGTTAAAGTGAATTCCGCCAACACGGATGCATCTTAAGCTATCATAGTGATGTTACTTCCACACTTGTCACTACTCAGATTCAATAGATATAGAGCAAATAAAGGAAGACTTAATATATTGCAAAAGCTAGAGTACTGAAGGTTAACTTTCGTCCAACCAAAAATACTAACACTTAATAATCAAAATAAAATAGAGTTCAAGCAAGAACATCTATAACAACCCATATTCCTATGTAACTGCTCGACAATGTTCTGGTTAACTCGTTCGGTGCTCCACAATTGCTTCTACAGTCTGTGGCGGTTCAGGCAATCTACAGAGGTGCTCTAAGGGAGGTTTCTAGCATGCCATGAGCATGGCTAAAGTACTGATGAAACGGCGATCGGGACTAAGGTAAGAAAGACGATGGTAAAAGCTCTCCCTCTTGTATAAATCTCTTCCTTATATAGGGCTCTAAAATGTCCAGCTGTCCTTTCACGTAAATGATGTGATCATCCGTACACATTCTAGAATATGGACAATGCAACATAACCATATGATATTCTAGATAATCAACGTTCATTTAACGTTTGCACCCACAAGTTCCTTCATATCTATTACGACAATAATCAACGCTTTGGCCGCGACTGTAGTACGTTTTTATCTTAGTAGGTCTAAGGCAAACGATATCAGCACAGGTTTTTCGATCATTTTTCGTGCATCCAAGGAGAAAGTAAATGTAAATAAAATGAAAAAATGCATTGTGATGATATTTATACTCTAAATGCAATGCGAGTATGAATGCAATGAGAAATGATATGAAATGCACGACTTAGGGATACAATAAGTTTGGAATGTGGGCAGAATCATATGTCATTTACAGTAATATCACTCCCCCACACTTGAACGTTTGCTTCAAGTAAACAGAATAATACAACCACGAGAGCAAATTTAAAGAGGCCTCGTGCATTCACATCTTGCTACCTAAGCCAAACAAGTTCTTAGACAAATAAATCACAGGACTAATGCGTCCACATTCACAATAGTATAACTAGGATGCACTTTATAAGATCAAAGCATTATACTTCAAGTTTAAGTTCTCCTTACATCAACACAAATGACTTATTCTTTGTATATATATATATATATAAAGCATAGCATAAAACAACAGTATTTTTAGTCTTGAGTAGCACTAACGCGGTGCGACAAACCCCCAAGAAATACCCTTTTTGTTGCTTATAACGTACTCACATTGGAGTCAATTTATTTATTTACTATGCACTCAAATTGTCAACAGTTATTTTGATACTTATGAAAAATTACTATTACATTCTCTTAATTTCACTTAGTAAATTGTCAGCAGTTATTTTGATTCTTCTAAATTATTTGTCTAAGTTCTCATTCAACCTAGGATTTACACATCAAATGTAATTAACACTTAGCCTCTACTCAACAGAGTACACTATGCCATTCTACGCCTAAGGTCAAGAACATACAAGGTGGGGTTTAGATTTCCTTCAAATTTCATATACTCCCCTAACACTTAAAAGCTTGCATTGCCCCAATGCAATGACACCTAAATGCAAACCATACTATATGCACAAAAATGCATATACAATCCAACGAACACATATATATACAAAAATAAGAATGCACTAACAAATGTAATGATATAAAAGTGGAATGACAGAATACGAAATTAAAAAATGATGCATACTAAAGTATAATGCTAAAAGGTTAAAAATCAAACAATTTTCTCCTCGGGTGCAGTCGATGTGGCTGCCTTTTCTTGTTTATTTGCTCTTCTCTACGTATGGCGCTCCTCACACCCTTTTTTTCTATTTCAATTTGTAAAATTTATAATGAATTTTTAAAGTTGACTTACATAATATATTTTGAGCAAAATATGCTGCCCTGTTTTCTGACATATCCTCAATTAAGAATTCATATCTTTTTAAATACACCTCAAAAATCAAAAGTTGTTGTTTTAAACAAAACTATAATGATACACAAATCCAACGGTATAAAAATAACCCTCTAAACTTTTGTGTAGAATTTATGGTGATTTTCTAAATTTACTGTCCATAACTTAAATTTCCAGGCAAACTTCACCAATTTGCATATTCAGCTTGTTCACTAATTCTATTAGCTCACCAAATGCACATATATGCATAAACCACAAATCACAAAGCAATTAGGAGTCACTTCTTTCCATAGTAACTCTTTCAATGGCTCATCGCAAGCCAATGTTTAATCGATAACATAAGTACAAATTAAATATGCACTCACCTGGTGTCCTTAGCTTGCAACCTTCCTTAGAAATTCTCATTCATTATTAAGCTTCTCCTTAGCTTTATTATCATTTGATCTTGATTTCAAGAACATAATCTAAATGAGCATCATTTACAAAATATATGAAATTCAAATCACAAGTTAGAATCTTATTAACATAGGCATACATTAGAAAATAAATACCTAAAAATCTTCCGACGCTCATTCAATACAAATTCCATGTCAGAATATAATTGTTGACCTTACCACTTCAAGTTGACCATTCAAGTTCCTTTTTATCCAAATTTATCCAAAATTCACATAATGTTTTCACTTAAGTTACCAAATTTTCAATATTTGTGATTTAATCCTCAACTTTTACCAACTTTCCAAATTGACCCAATTTCACTTTCTAACTTCAATTTCAACAATCTAACATTAATTTTCAGCATAGTCCATAAATTATTGAATAATTACACATTGATCCCATAACTTTCCAAAATTTATTAATAGGTCCCTCAACTTTCATAAATTTTAAAAATGGCCACAAAATTTTTCTAAGGCTTGTAGAATTCTTCCTACATCATTTCCAACCCATTCAAAAATTTCCATAATTTTTATCACTTCCAAAAGCTTAGGCCGAATGTTAGGGAAGTAGGTTTCTTGATTTTTACTTGATTTCAATTTGATTAAAGCATGAAATCAACCTTTATTCAACACTTCAAAGCCTCTAAAATTAAACCCCTAACTCAATTTCATCAAATCATAAACTTCTCCTAATTTAAGGTTTAGTATGAAAATCATAATAACATTTCTAGGTGGTTTTGATCATCAATCAAGCTTGGAAATGATTATACAACATCAAAAACCTCAAAAATCCATCATCAATTGATGAAACTCTAATATGAACATAAACCTTAAAATTTGGGAACTTAACAGTCAAGAAATATTAGCATGCAATAATGGTACCAAATGATAGAGCTTTTTGAATTGAACAATTTTCTATTTCACTGTTTAACCTAAAAACCAAAGGAAATTCCTCAAAAAAGAAAAATAAAATTTCTCTTACCTAGGGGTATAAGGGAGCACGAAATGGAAGTTGAAGAAGGCTTGATTTCCATGAAATTTCTAATTAATATCATGTACATTTGTCATTTATTAAGCTTAAATGAATTTAAAATTCATTTAAGTGGGAAATGACAATTTTACCATTAATGAAACTTGATAAATACCTTCATACCAAGCCACATAACCCTTATCATCTTTCCAAAGTCAAAGATGAACAAAATATCATACCCTTTACCATTTTATCCATGCAACTTTCCAAAAATTTCAATCTTGACATTCTAATCCAATGGTCCAAATTGAACATGGAAATAAATTCTCAAATCCAATGATCCATATTATTTTCCATCATTTTAAAATATGGAAGTAATATTTAAAAGCTTAATTTAATATACTCCCCTCACACTTAAAAGCTTGCATTGCCCCAGTGCAATGACACCTAAATGCAAAACATCCTATATGCACAAAAATGTATATACAACCCAAACAACATATATATATACAAAAATAAGAATGCACTAACAAATGTAATGGTATAAAAGTGGAATGACAGAATACGAAAATAAAAAATGATGCATGCTAAAGTATAATGCTAAAAGGTTAGAAATCAAACAATTTTCTCCTCGGGTGCAGTCGATGTGGCTGTCTTTTCCTGTTTCTTTTCTCTTCTCTGCGTATATAGCTCCTCACACTCTTTTAGCTCCTCCTCAATTATCTTGGAAGTACTATTTCTCTTTCTCTTCTTCTTTTTACTAAGCCTCTCCACTAGACTTAGTAATGTTGGGCACAATTCTAGACTCCAATGCAAAATTTACGACAGGCACTAAGGTATCCCCAACCTTTACTGGGTCACTGGCTCTGACAACTTCAGCTGGCTTTGGTTCTTTATGTCCATCAATGCTCAATTCAATAACCAATTGAATGATGGCAAGTTTGGTTGTGATCTATTGTGGTATTGGTTCTGTCTGATCCTTTATAAGCTCATCAGCTTGAGCATTTAAATCGATCATCCTAGGTACGATTCCAATGCCATCCCTTGTTATTATGGT
Source organism: Hibiscus syriacus (assembly GCF_006381635.1). Taxonomy (NCBI): domain Eukaryota; kingdom Viridiplantae; phylum Streptophyta; class Magnoliopsida; order Malvales; family Malvaceae; genus Hibiscus; species Hibiscus syriacus. The sequence goes on along the minus strand of NW_024062635.1, from coordinate 2,522,060 downwards.
AGCATCCATTTTGGTCATGTTGGACATAGTCACCACATGTTCTTATGCTTGCTCATGTTGCTATTGTTGAAAATTCAATATTAGCCTAAATAAGTCCACACCTAAATTAATTTGACGTCATTGCTTACATCAATTTGGTTTAGATGTCATTGCTTACATCAATTTAGTTAGGTGAAAATTAAGTATTTTTCTCATGTTTTTAATTTCAATGGTTTAGATTATTTTGTGATTATTTTAATGAGTGGTTTAGATTGTTTCTTGGAACCTATAAATACCCTACTTGTATTTAAGTTTTATCATCCAACAATCAAAGCCTAATTATAAGCATTTGAAAGCTTTCCTAAGAGTTCGTCCCTTTTGCAATTTTGTGAGATTATTCTAAAGAGAGATTTTCTTCTTCTCGATCAATTAGAGTTTTTACTCTATTTTGATTCAACAATTGGTATCCGAGCCACGTTTTTAAGGTCTCTTGAAATTCCGAGTATACTATGTGGCTGCAGTTTTATCTGATCTTCCACATCAGAAAATATTTCTTTAGATTATTGTCAGGGTTATTACAAACCATATAGAGCTTCTTTGTGTTTAGAGTAATTTAGTACTATGCACTTGTGTTACTCAAGCTTGTTCGGTGTAGTCAAAGACTTTCCGTTACCATGGGTGACATTCAAGTAGTTGGAGGAATCAAGAAGCTCAACAACCAAAACTATAACACGTGGGCAACGTGTATAGAGTCTTACCTTCAAGGTCAAGACTTGTGGGAGGTTGTCGGTGGTAGTGAAGTTACGCAACCGACAGCGGAAAATGCTAACAGTGTCTTGCAAAAGTGGAAAATTAAAGCAGGCAAAGCAATGTTTTCTTTAAAGACCACAATAGAAGAAGAAATGTTGGAGCTTATTCGGGATGTTAAATCACCGAAGAAAGCGTGGGACACCTTTGCTACACTTTTTTTCGAAGACGAATGATACAAAATTACAACTTCTCAAGAATGAACTTATATCAATGGCACAACGCGACATGGAGGTTGCCCAATACTTTCACAAAGTGAAGTCAATATGCCGCGAAATTTCAGAATTATATCCGACAGCTGCTATTGGGGAAGCCAGGATAAAAAGAATAATTGTCCATGGTTTGAGACTCGAATATCGAGAGTTTGTTACCGCTGTACAGGGATGGCCGACACAACCATCACTTGTTGAGTTCAAAAATTTGCTTGCAGGTCAAGAAGCCATGGCCAAGCAAATGGGTGGAGTCTCACTAAAGGGTGAAGATGAAGCACTCTATACCAGCAAAAGAAGAGGAACTTTTTAGCAGTATACTGGTAGTGGATCTAAAAAGGATGGTGACAAGGTGAAAAATTACCAAGGAAAGAGAGACCCCCATTCAGGGGTAGCTTCCAAGAATCACGATAATAGTAGAAAGTTTGATGGCAAGTGTTACAGCTGTGGGAATATGAGCCACATGGCAAAAAACTATTGGACCAAGAAAAAGCCTATTGAAAGTAATACTGCTACTTCCACTTCGAAGGAGAATAGTGAAGATGGTTGGGATGCTGAAGCGTTATTTGCTACGGAGGAAGAAGAATTAGCTCTCACGGTAACAACACTAGAACGGATTGACTACAAGAATAATTGGATCATAGATTCGGGCTGCTCAAATCATATGACGGGTGACAAATAGAAGTTGCAAAACATGTCTGAGTACAATAGAGGTCATATGGTGGTGATAGCTGATAACTCAAGGTTACCTATAACTCAAATCGGTAAGACAATAGTTACGCCTCGATATAATTCTAACCAGGTGCAACTTCAAGATGTTTATCATGTCCCAGGAATGAAGAAAAATTTGCTATCTATGGCTCAATTAACTTCATCAGACCATTATGTCTTATTTGGTCCCTAAGACATAAAAGTTTATCATGACGTCAAAATCTCAGAAACACCAACAATGGAGGGATGACGTTTGGAGTCAATCTACGTGATATCAGCAGAGTCTGCATATGTAGACAGGACAAGAGAAAATGAGACATCAGATCTATGACACATACGGTTAGGTCACGTTAGCTATTGTAAGCTAAGTGTGATGGTGATGAAGTCGATGCTTAAGGGGCTTTTTCAACTAGACGTGAGAGCAAACACTGTCTGTGCAGGATTCCATTATGGTTAAGCACACCAATTACCATATGACGAATCAAAGTTTAAAGCAAAAAAACAGTTGGAGTTGGTTAACTCTGATGTGTTCGGACCGGTTAAGCAACAGTCAATTAGCGGTATGGGGTATATAGTAACATTCATTGATGACTTCTCCAGGTATGTGTGGGTTTTCTTTATGAAAGAAAAATCTGACACATTCTCAAAGTTTAAAGAGTTCAGAGAGTTAACTGAAGGAGAAGTGGGAAAGAAGAAATGTTGCTTGCGCACAGATAACTGAGGAGAATATAGCTCAAATGAGTTCTCTCAATACCTAAGGGAATATCGAATACTTCATCAGTACACTTATGCTAACATGCCACAACATAATGATGTAGTAGAAAGAAAAAATCATCATTTTTCAAAAATTTGTCGAAGTATGCTACATGCAAAGAATGTACCTGGAAGGTTTTGGGCTGAAGTAATGAGGACTGCAGCAGTTGTGATCAACAGACTTCCTCAACCAAGGTTAGAATTTGTTTTACCCTTTGAGAAACTATGGAAAATGAAACCTACAGTTAGCTACTTTCGAGTATTTGGCTGTGTATGTTATGTGTTTGTTCCTGATCATTTACGGAGCAAGTTTGACAAGAAAGTTGTTAGATGTATCTTTTTGGGATACGACAACCAAAGAAAGGGGGTGAAAATGTTGTGATCCAATGAGTGGAAGATGCTACACTTCACGAAATGTGGTATTTGATGAAGCATCTTCTTGGTGGTCCTCAGAGAAAGAGGTGTTGCCAGATTCGAGAGGATTTGGAGACAAGTTGCAACAAAAGATGGGGGAGCATGCTGTTCAACTCCAAACAAGTTCAGATGAATAAGGAGATATAAATGAAAATGATGTTGAACAAAGAGTGACTCAGAATCATTTGCAAACTAGTGTGTATCAACAACCAAATGAAGAAGGTGGGCCTAGTGAAATAGAATAATCAATTCCACAATCTCAACTCCGAAGGTCAACAAGAATAAGAAGGGCAAATCCCAAATATGTCAATGCAGCCATAATTGAAGAAGAAATAGAGCCTGAGACGTTCAAAAAAGCATCACAGAGTTCTGAGTGGATGACAGTTATGAAACAAGAGATCGATGCACTTCAGCAAAATCAAACTTGGGATCTTGTACCAAAGATAAAAGATGTGAAACCCATATCATACAAATGGATTTATAAGATAAAGCGCCGTCCAGATGGGTCAATCAAGAGGTACAAAGCACGATTGGTAGCTCATGGTTTCACTCAACAATATTGACTAGACTATGATGAAACATTTAGTCCAGTGGTGAAAGTTACAACCGTATGAGTCCTACTTGCACTTGCAGCTAACAAAGACTAGAATTTATGGCAGATGGATGTAAAAAATGCTTTTCTTAATGGAGAGCTAGATTGAGAGATCTACATGACCCAACCAATGGAATTTCAGAGTCAAAATCATCCTGAATATGTGTGTAAACTGCGGAAAACACTCTACAGATTGAAACAAGCACTAAGGGCATGGTATGGTAAGATTGCTGAATTTCTAACGAAAAGTGGCTATTCAGTAACACCTGCAGATTCTAGCTTGTTTTTCAAAGTCAATGAAGGTAAGCTAGCTATCGTGATAGTGTATGTGGATGACTTAATCATAATCGGTGACGATGATGCATAAATCTTCAGACGAACGAGAATTTATCAGTTCATTTCCAGATGAAGGAACATGGACAACTTAAGCACTTCCTTGGTCTAGAGGTTGATCACTACACGAAGGAATATTTCTGTGTCAACAGAAATATGCTAAAGATTTGTTGAAGAGGTTTGGAATACTTGAATGCAAGTTAACTTCAACTCCAATGGAACCAAATATCAAAATGTAAGAACATGAAGGAAAAGATTTGGAAGATGCAACAATGTATCGAAAATTGGTAGGTAGTCTGATCTAATTAACCTTGACCCGACCTGACATTTCTTATGCAGTTGGTGTGATGAGTCGGTATATGCAAAATCCAAAGAAGCCTCATTTGGAAGCAGTTCAACGAATACTGAGATATATGAAGAGTACAATTGACTATGGTATTTTGTACAAGAAAGGTGAAGATTGCAAGTTAGTTGGTTATTGTGATGCTGATTATGCAGGAGATCATGACACCAGGAGATCGACAACTGGGTATGTGTTTAAGCTTGGCTCCGAAACAATTTCTTGGTGTAACAAGAGACAACCAACGGTATAATTGTCAACCACTGAAGTTGAGTATCGACCAGTAGCAACGACAACTCAAGAGAGTACATGGTTTATACAGTTGATGAACAATCCACATCAACTAGTAGATTATGCAATTTCGTTATACTGTGACAACCAGTCGGCAATTCGGCTGGCAGATAATCCTGTTTTTCATGCAAGAACTAAACATGTGGAAGTACATTACCACTTTGTTAGAGAAAAAGTTTTGCAAGAAGAGATTGAGATGAGGCAAATCAAGACAGATGAGCAAATTGCTGATTTGTTTACAAAAAGCTTGAGTGTTGGAAAGTTTGAACATTTTCGTCGTCAGCTTGGCGTGATTCAAAGAATGGGGGCTAACATTGAGGGGGAGTGTTGAAAATTCAATATTAGCCTAAATAAGTCCACACCTAAATTAATTTGATGTCATTGCTTACATCAATTTAGTTTTGATGTCATTGCTTACATTAATTTAGTTAGGTGAAAATTAAGTATTTTTCTCATATTTTTAATTTCAATGGTTTAGATTATTTTGTGATTATTTTAATGAGTGGTTTAGATTGTTTCTTGTAATATATAAATACCCTACTTGTATTTGAGTTTTATCATCCAACAATCAAAGCTTAATTATAAGCATTTGAAAGCTTTCTTAAGAGTTCTTCCCTTTTGTAATTTTGTGAGATTATTCTAAAGAGAGCTTTTCTTCTTCTCGATCAATTAGAGTTTTTACTCTATTTTGATTCAACAACTATGTTGCTAAGGTGGTCCTTTCAACTAAGTTTTCTTACTCCTCCATGGTCTTGGTCACATTGTCCACAGGATTCTCAGCTGATTTCTTAGAAGAAATCATTCGGAGGGGCGTGGGAATCAAAATTTGATCCACTTGTTCTTTTTGTTGCTCACCATGTTCCATCGTCTCATGGATGAGATCTTCGCTCAAGTTGAGATTCTGGTCCACGTTGGTCCGATCTTTGGAATCCATGCTTGCACTAATAATTACTTTTGTAACACCCTTAACCCGTATATGTATACTATTATGAGTTAAAGATGTCACATCAAATTCAAAACGTTTCGTAACCCAAATGGGTAAAATTTGTTTCTTTCACATGTTTTCAAATTTTAACATTTATTATAAAATAATTAATCCGAGAAAAATTCAAAATATAATATTTCAGCTTCTGTTTCAAATCTGGTTTCATGCAAGAAACAAGGGTTTTACTCTCTTTCATATAATAAATAAAACTGTCTAGTTTAAAATCCCATTTAAAGTAATATTTAAAACATAGTTTAGTATCATAATATTTGCACATACTAAATTATATTTGATACTAACTATATCAATAGTTCGCAAACATTTCATATTCGTATACATGCAAGCTAGAAACTTCAGAACACCATAGGATGTCATCAATGTTACCGGAAAATATTCCTTGGCGATTGATGCCAGATTAGCTCCTTACTCCTCTTGCTTTCTTTTACCTACACGTGAAAATCATCACACGCTAAGTATACACTTAGTGAGACAACCATAAAAACATTCAAGGCCATACAACATATAAATGTACAAAAATAATATTTAATGCATGATCATCACTTTTCCTATATTCTAACCATGTTATTATATACTAACATGATATAAATCGGATATAAAATTTCTTACCAATATACTTGCCATGTATTCCATAAGCTCATAAGCTTATTCACCTGTTTAACATTTATTAACCCATAAACCATAGCCCAATTTAAACACTAAGGACCTTGGATATTCGAGTCAAACACTTGTACCATAGTGCTATGAAATATAAGGTCATGCCCACCACTTGCAATAAGTTTACACTCTAGGATTTTGGATATGACACATAAGGTTGTGCCCACCACCTGTACTAAGTTCAAACTCTAGTGTTGATTCGGATATGACACATAAAGTCGTGCCACCACCTGCACTAAGTGTCCTTACACACTATAGTGTTGAATCAAAACATACAACTGTTGGACTCTATGGCATGCCAACTATACCCTGTCCCTCAATGATTACTTGGTCATATCATATATTTTTATTCCATCAATGGCAATATATATCAATATAATTTAGCATTGAGCAGTTCATACCCTAAATAACATTTACGATAAACATCATAAATATTCAATATAAAACATCATATATAATAACTAGTGATCAATGCATTTTATAGTCAACCTTTGACATATTTAGAATATGTCAAATGTATGGTAAATAACATAAATATCATACCAACACAAATAAGGTAGACTTATCGTAAGTCCAACACAATGATGTTTAAAACATCCGTGTATAATGTTATGCATGTATTAAAATCAATTTGACATTATATACAAGTCAAAATAAAAGCCTCACTAAGCTTTAAGCTTAATCCTTTGCTTTCGATTCGCTTCGATCTTGAAATTTATCACAAATTCATATTCTGGCAGTTTGCACTACCTTTAAAGAAATATTATTCTGTATTAATCTACTTACTCAAAAATTATTTTCTTCATACCACTAGAAACTAAAATCAAATACGAGTCTAACCATATAAGAAACTTTTTCTAGTTCAATTTGTAAAATTTATAATGAATTTTCAAAGCTGACTTACATAATATGTTTTGAGCATAATCTGATGCCATGTTTTCTGACCTATCCCCGATTAAAAATTCATATATTGTTGTATACACCTCAATATCAACAACCATTTATTTTAAAAAAAAATATACTGATACACAAATCCAACAATATAAAAATAATCCTCTAATCCTTCCCGTAGAATTTATGGTGATTTTCTAAACTTATTGTACAAAACTCAAATTTCTAGGCAAACTTCACCAATTTGCATATTCAACTTGTTCAATAATTCTATTAGCTCACTAAATGCACATAAACACATAAAATACAAATAAAATAGCAATTAGGAGTCTGATAGGGAAGCGATGGCAGATTAATGAATGTTGATCGTATTTAAGAATCAAACATAGAAAGCTCTAGACTCGATGAAGAACAATGGGGAATGAATAGTGGAAGGAGGCGACAACATCTAGGATTCATTAGGGTTTCTTTTAGGTTCTGGAAACAAGTTAAGGAACAATATTAGAAAAATATAAACAAAAGATAAAGAACTTAAAAATAAAGTATGATAATCAAGAAATCAAAAGATCTCCCTTGTGAATGTGGATGACAAATGTGATGATGGTGATAATGGATTTGTAGAAAATAGATGGATAATGTCCTATCGATCCCTCCTAGTAGCAATGAAAAGGAAAACACGATAATATGGCTCTAACCAACCCTCCTAGTCATTATGAAAAGGCAAATTGGAGTGTGAAGATTAATCTCCCTCACAAGAACTTCCAAGATAAGAAGCTTCGAAGGCACAAGGCAATCAACACTTGTAAAAACGAACTCTCATTGTATTATTAATCAAAGAAATATGATTTACAAAGTTGAATGAAGCCTCTTTTATATAGGGGATGAATTCTAAAGGTCCTAAATAATTAATGAATAAAATAATAACAAACTAAACATGTCTTAACTCTAATTCCTAATAAAATGATAATAAACTAAGAATAATGTTTTAACCCAACCTTAATTCATAATAAAATATTAAATCTAATCCTAAAAGATAATGCATCATCCTATATTAAATTATATTAAAAATAATCAATAAAAATATTGAAAATTTGTAATATTTACAAAATCCCGTATTAATCCCGTGTAGGATTTTCTGCATACACTATCTTCACTAAAATGACCATATCTTGAGTTCCCGATATCAGATTGATGCAATTCAAGAACCGTTGGAAAGAAAAGAGACATATGGTCGTGTATAAAAAAGACATGTTGACCAAATAAGATCAATATCCTATTCAAAAAGTAGTCGCAAGTCTGCTGCTGTTCTGGTCTTCTTTTCCAAGGATTGGACAGGTGGGTCATTTGGAAGAGTTATTACTTCTTCTTTTGATGTGATCCTTGTGAGTCTTGTATCATCCTACCATTCTTCAAAAAGATTCAACCTCAAATCTGAAACATTAATGGGAGAAACATTAGAATCGTTTAATGATTCATTCACATTATGCTTACCGAATAGATATGCTTTGAATCTTCGATTTTTTGTTATTCTAATAGGTTCGAGTAGAAACATTAGTCCAAAGAAGTATGTATTATCATTATGGAATCTGGTTCATGTATCACTCCCCCACTCCTCAAAAGGATTCGTCCTCGATATGAAAATCCAAGAGAAAGAGAATTAGATATGTTGAAAGGAAAACTTGTGAAACATTTACTAGGATCAATGTGATGTGTCTTTATGCGTTTTAGTCGAGGTTCTTCTTTGTAGGAAATAATTTCTTGTAGTCTTGAAATCCTCTTTTGTATACAAGGCTTTTAATCTAATGTTTTGGTTGAAATTGAACATGGCGTCGACTACTGTTGGCTTTCTTTATGATTGCTTCAGATATTCTCTCTATGGTTTGACTCGTGTGTGACGATAATGAGTGCTGAAAAACCATGTCAACTGGTTTGTGAAGGTAATCCCTTAAGTATCCTAAGTTTGGTTCATGAATTAAGAATTCTCAGGAGGAGATTTGTGAACTGTAGAACCTTCATGGTAGTGTAACGTCTACTATTTTTTGCTTACATCGATATTTTATGCACATAAAGGAGTTGTGTTTAGTATGAATGACAACTAAAAGAGTCTTACCTCGTAAAAAGGAGAAAAAGTACATTATAATATCATTAAAATAAGTAATAAAATACTTACATTTGTACTTTCTTAAATTATGACTCTTCATTGATATGGCATAGTGATTAGGACTTTCAGGTGGTAACTCGTTAGGTCACCTAGAACTATTCGAAAACTCTTAGTGATGGATGATGGCGTGGGCCAGTCCCGTATTGCTTTTACTTTTTCATCATTTACATGGATTCCCTGTGCACGAACTATAAAGCCTATGGAGTTGTTTAAATCATGTATCTTCATTAAGATGGCACCATGACTAAGGCTTTCCTGGATGTAGCCTTTTTGTAACAAATCTAACTCTTTGGTTTCTTTGAGATTGTATGTTTGTAGGTATGATGGAACCTTGAATTAGATTGGTTTGGTGTTGTTTTCCTCTTTTCGGTGGTAATCCGTCAGGTGGATCACCTAAAACTTCTAAAAAATCCTGTAAAAAAGATGAAAACACACTAGGTAAATCCTTGTTAATGTTGGAAATCGAAACAATTGATTCCCTAAAGCGAACAAGGATGCAAGGTTGTTTGCGAAGAAGGTTCTCTCTCAATTCTTTTATGCTCACACATAGATTTTGAGTTACTATTTTCTTCTCACAATTAGGGTCACTCACCTCTCATGGGTCATTATTCTTATGGTTTTTCTAATTAGTGACCTCTTTTGCTTTTGTCTATTTCTCAGCTTTTTCTCTTTTTACTTTCACTACCTCCTCACAAATTCTCATTTGATCTTTAGGGGTTGAAAGTATGTCATTCTTTGCTGGTTGTTATTTTTTCTTGTTCGGTTTGTCATCTCTCGACTTTTTTAGAGAAGATGGAGTAGAATATGAGGAAGGATTTGAAGGATTACCTTGGTAAGAGGATGAAGAACCTTGGTAATGATCTTTGAATTGGAATCTCCTTTGGATTTGTTCTTCGATTGTTATTGCCTTCTTTAGTGTATCTTCAAGGTTTTTGTACCCATAGAGGTCAAGAAGATCAGTGATGTTTGAGTTTAAACCGATGACGAATCTTGACACAGTGTCATCTTCTTCTTCGGTTATGTTAGCCCTATTGAGTAAGGATTGTATCTCTTTGTAGTAGTCTTCAACTGAACTTCTACCTTGTCGAAGTTGGAGTAGTTGTAGTTTAACTTCTCGTGTATAATGTGTCGGTAGGAATCAATACCTCATGGTTTGTTTGAGGTCGGTCCAAGAAGTTATTGCTTGAATTTGGATGTTCTTAATCTTTTTCCTTGTTTGCATCCAACAAGTATGAGCATATCTTTCGAATTCCATGGTGATGAGGGGAACTTGTTCAGTTTGGGGGCAGTCATGATATGCGAACACGAGATTAAATTTTCCTTCCCAATCCATGTACTTGTTTGGATCGTTGTCTCTTTTGAAAGACGGGATCGTGAACTTTGGTTTTGCAAATCGTTCGGGTGCTTGAAAATGTGGTTGTGCTCGTCTGGTTACCAAAAGTTCAGTATTGATTGGTCTTGGTTTCTGGTTTGGTAGATGCAGTTGTGGTTCTTATCATTCTCTCACAGTATTATTAAGTTCATCAAATCTTGTTTCCAACTGAGTCGTGAGTCGTACAAGTGTGGCTAAGATAGAATTAAGTGTCTTGTTGTTATTGTCGTCCATCCTGAAATCATAACACTCAAAAGAAAATTTTAAAGTAAAATAAAAATAAACGAAAGAAAATTCAATAAAACAAGAAGCCTCACAAGTCACTCCAAGAAAGTAACATTGCGAGAGGCAAGTAAGTCGATCTTGTACTCTTTAAAACTCACTTTACCAAGTAGTCTTCCACAGTTCGTATTGGAGTTTGATTACTAGCAAAGGTGATAATAAAAACTTAAAAGCTCTAAGAGGCCTAACAAAAGTTAGACTCCAAGAGAACGAGAAAGCAAATACGGAAGAAGTATGCAAACTCTTTATTCTTACTAACACAAGAAAGATAATGTGTTAGATAATGCAAAAGAACAATAAAAAGGGAAAACAAAGGAACCTAAAGTACTAAGAGTCAAAGAAAAAAAAGAACCAAACCTTAAAACTAGAAAACGTTGTGTCAACTTGAGCAACGTTTTTAATGGGGTTATCGATGTCCAAAAATTTTGTAAATATTCTTGAATATCATTCGATGTGTGTAGAAACCATATGTAAATTTCAGAACCAAATACTGTCAGTAGTATCCAATAGACTCTATTGAACGGTGAGTCCTTAAACAGTCTATTTTTCGAGATAGCTTTGTTCAAAGGTGTTATTGATCTCCAAAAATTATAATCTTTTTGAATGATCTTCAATATATGAAGTTTCAATATGGAAATTTTCACCACAAAATTCCTCCAATAGAATATTTAAGAAACTTGACAAGATTCTAAATTGAGTATGTCGATGAAACTTGAACGATGTATTTGAAGACTCTAATGAACTCCAATTGGGGTGAATTTTGGAATGGAGATTACTCTTAGGATGAATATGAGATCTAAAGAAAATCAACCCTAAATTCTTACATTTGTAATTTTTAAATTTTTGTATTTTTTAACTTTTTTGAATTTCAACCTTTGTTTAAGTGAAAAAACAACAACTAACTAGAGGGATTTAATCTAATTAAAATTAAATAAAAACAACCTGAAACGATGAATCTTTTGTGAATTAACTCCGTTGGGGTACATTGACTGTTTTATGTGCAAGAACAAGCAAGATTGCATGCTTCTTTCCAAGAATCGGCCCAAATCTGATACCAAATGATAGAGAAGTAGTGGCAGATTAATGAACGTTGCTCTTGTTGAATAATCAAACCTAGAAAGCTCTAGACTCGATGAAGAACAATAGGGAATGAATACGGGAAGATGGCAGTAGTAACTATGATTCTTAAGGGTTTCTTTTAGGTGCTGGAAACAAGTTAAGGAACAATATTAGAACAATATAAACAAGAGATAAAGAACTTAAAAATAAATTATGATAATCAAGAAATCAAAAGATCTCCCTTGTGAAGGTGGATGGCAAATGTAATGATGACGAGGAAGTATTTGGTGAAAATAGATGGATAATGTCCTATCGAACCCTCCTAGTCACACTGAAAAGGAAAACACGATAATATGGCTATAACCAACCCTCCTAGTCACGATGAAAAGGAAAATTGGAGAGTGAATATTAATCTCATTCACAAGAACTTGAAATAACTCTAGGATAAGAAGCTTCGAAGGCACAATGCAATTAGCACTTGAAAAAATGAACTATCATTGTATTATTAATCAAAGAAATATGATTTACAAAGTTGAATGAAGCCTCATTTATATAGGGGATGAGTTCTAAAGGTCATAAATAACTAATGAATAAAATAATAACAAACTAAACATGTATTAACTCTAATTCCTAATAAAATGATAATAAACTAAGAATAATGTTTTAACCCAACCTTAATTCCTAATAAAATAATAAATCTAATCGTAAAAGATAATTCATCATCCTATATTGAATTATATTATAAATAATCAATAAACATATTGAAAATTTGTAATATTTACAAAATCCCGTATTAATCCCGTGTAGGATTTTCTGCATACACTGTCTTTACTAAAATGACCATATCTTGAGTTCCCGATATCGGATTAATGTAATTCAAGAACTGTTGGAAAAATAAGAAACATATGGTCATATCTACAAAGATATGTTGACCAAATAATATCATGATCCCATTCAAAAAGTCATCGCAATTCTGCTTCTGTTATAGTATTCTTTTCCAAGGCTTGGACGGGTGGGTCATTTGGAAGAGTTATTACTTCTTCCTTTTATGTGAGCCTTGTGATGCATATATCAGAGTCACTTCTTACCATAGTAACTCCGTCACTGGCTCATCGCAAGCCAATGTTTAATCAATAACATAAGTACAAATTAAATATGCACTCACCTAGTGTCCTTAGCTTGCAACCTTCCTGAGAAATTCTCATTCACCATTAAGCTTCGCCTTAGCTTTAATATCGTTTGATCTTGATTTTAAGCACACAATATCAATAAGCATCATTTATAAATCATATGAAATTAAAACCACATGTTAGAATCTTACTAACATAGGCATACATTATAAAATAAATACCTAAAAATCTTTCGACGCTTATTCAATACAGATTCCATGTCACAATATAATTGTTGACCTTAACACTTCAAGTTCCGTTTTATCCCAATTTATCCAAATTACACATAAAATTTTCACTTAAGTTTCTAACTTTTCCATATTTTTGATTTAATCCTCATCTTTTACCAACTTTCCAAAATGGCCCAATTTCACATTCAAGTTCCAAAATGAACCGAATATAATATTAAAATTTGTAAAACCTATTTCACAATTTTTGGTATATCAAAGTGTTTGCAATATCAAGTCATCCTCATATCAAACATATAATAAAATAAGTATAATAATGCACTCACTTGATATACTTTACTATCAAACCTTTATCAATGATTCAAGCTTCAATCTTTCACCTTTTTCTTTAACTTTAATCTTGATTTGATCTCATTCATGTACATCATTTAGAAATCATAAGTATTTCAAAGTACATGTTCAGAATCTTACTAACATAGGCGCACATTAGCATAAAAATTTCTATAAATTCTTTTATTACTTATTCGATACTAATTTCATTTCATTTGATCAATACCAAACTTAATACTTAAAAATATCATTAACCATTCACTATGTAACTTCAAATCTCTCAATGCTCAATCCAAAGAATATTCACATAAAAAAATAATTTTCACAATTTAGCCATTAAAATGAATTCTCTTAGAAGTCATCTCAACATTACCATAATATCCAAAATGATTCCTTGCCTTTTAACTTCTCATTCAAGTTTCTAACAACATATTCAAGAATTCTACGTCAATTCCAATCAATTTCCATATAAAACCCTTATTTCCTACACTTTGTGATTTGGTCTTCTAACCATTACATACTTCCAAATTGGTCAAAACATCATTTTAAAGCTTGTAGAATCATTTATTCATCATGTCTAACCTTAGTATAATTTTTCACAAATATTTCCCTATTTATTTCACCATGGTCAAACCTATCAAGGGAAATTAGACATGATTTACAACTTGATTCAAGCATGAGTTTAACTTCCAAACATCATTTATAACATTTACTATCAATCTCATAACAAGTTCAACTCAAACTTCCAGTTTCTATCAAAACCCTAACTTGATCGAATCATGTATATAGTATTTCCAATAGTTTTCAAGCATCTTTCAAGCATGGAAATGATTCTATAACACCAACTACATCATAATCAAGTCTTAAAACATAAAAATATAGCCACCCCTTCATATATCCAATTCAAGAAATTAGGGTTTCAAGCATAAAAACATGAACATATGGTACCGAATGATAAAGAATTTCATGTAGAACAATTTTGTCTTTCATGACTTCTTCCAAAATCCTAATAATTTTGCTTCAAAATAAAAAATAATTTCTCTTCCTTTTAGAGGGATCACAACATGAAGAATAAAATATGAACAAAGTTCTTGAATTTCTTTATTTTAAAGCCATTTGTCATTTATTTATTAAAATAGATTAAAAATTTCATTTAATACCAAATGTCCATTTTGCCCTTAAATCACATGTTCACTAACTTGCCAATTGTAAATTTTTTCATCCAAAGGTAAACAAATAAACTAATTAGTTAGTAGTTACCAACTTTGCCCTTGGAATTTCCTGAATTTAAAGTCTTACAATTTTTCATCCAACGACTCAAATTAACATGGAAAATCAACTTAAATCCAATGGTCCATAATAAATCCTACTATTTTAAGGCATGAAAATGACTTTATTAACCTTTATTTATTATTCATCAAAATATCTTAATTATTCGATTTGATTGGATTATATGAATTTTTCTCGAACTTTAACGCTTTATAGCTTTTAATAGAAACTTTGTACGGAAAATTTGAGTGACATTAAAATATTATTCTTAGGGGTAAATTATTCATTTACGAGATAAAATTTCATTTTGAGAAAATTACCATTTTGGCCCCTAAACTTTTCCCAAGTTTACACTTTGGCCACTAAACCTTCAATTTAGTCATGTTGGTCACTAGTCGAGTTTTTTGGGTATGTGATTCTCAAACACTCCAACACAAACCTTCATTCTCATATAAGGATATGGTTACTGGATTTACCAATAACCATTCAGAAGCAAAATCCATATACATCGACAATGAAGACAACAAATTACAAGAAGATGATATTTCTATTGGACTCTTGAATGGCATCACTACCATCGACTTCTCCGATCGAGTTCAAAATCTGGCCATCGATAGCATGGATTTCGCCGTGATAGTTAAAATGTTCTCCATAATCACATTTATGGACTCTGGAAACCTTCCCATCCAAACAAGCTTATGGATATCGAACACGATTTCTTGGTTAAATTTAGTAATAACAGCGACTACCTCAAAGTTCTTACTAAAGGGCCTTGGAAAATCTTTGGCCACTACTTGACTGTAGATGTAATACCCCAAATTATGGGTTATTAGTTTCGGGTTTACCCGAGAGGTAAGTGCATTCCCGTGAATTTAATAAATTAAGTCGCTGGGTTTAATTGGGTTGGGTTCGGGCCCAATTAGTCTTAAAAAGGATATTTTTAATTAGGAGAAAAATGAAGAATGACCAAAATTGTTATTTTCACATTTTCTAAAGTTGAAGCCTTTATATATCCTTTCATTTCATTCTCCTTATTTCTCCATTTTTCTTCTTTTTCATTTCTCCATTTTTATTCTTTTTCTCATGTCCAAGGATTTAGACAATGTAATAATTTAAGCCTTTTTCAAGCTCTATTTTCATTCATATTTCCTTCATCAATGTTGTTTTAGTGAATCAAGCCTTGAGTTTCGTTAGTTGAAGAGAAAAGTGAGAGTTTTCAACCAAAATCATCAAGGAAAGGAGTTTAGCTGAAAAAAGGTCTTTAATTCGGGTTTCTAACACAATGTAGTGTATTTCTAGTTTTTGAAGTACTAAGTTTTCATAAATTTAAGGATTTTGCTAAGATTTGAGTATTTAAGTATTTTAGGGTTTTTATTTGGTATCAAGATCAAATCACATTTTAGATGTTTAAAAGATGTTTTTATACTACTTTAAGACCCTAAGTAAATCCCTAAAGCTTCAGAATAGGTTTAGAAACCAAACCATGGCCTTTAGGATAAGTTTTGGGTGATTTTCAAACTAAGATAAACTATTTTAGGGTTCGAGTATTAATACTAGGATGAACAATATCGATATTGGATGAACTGGGGAAAAAGTTAGGGATTTTACACTAGGAGTATTGATATTGTCGTAGGGAGTATCGATACTGCCCTTGAAGTATTGATACTAAGGTTGACAGTATCGATATTGAGGCCTCTTTTTCATAGTAAAATACATTTTTAGTACTGATACCTATAGATGTATCGGTACTTGACCCTAATGTATAGATACTACAAATAGAGTATCGATGTCACTCACTTTGGATGGTTAGTTTTGACCCGGATACGACCCGTAAGAGCTAATAATGATCCAAAATAGGAAGAATAAGTTCGTGAGGGACCTAAGGGCCTGAGCATACCAAGAAACAATCGTAGAAACAAGATTGCAGCGGAGGTAACTATTCTAAGCGGTATACGTCAAGGTATATTCAGTCAAGCACATATACATATAAAGAAGAACTAGGGTTGTATAGTGGATGTATCGACCATCGGTACAATGAGTAAGTCATATTTAGAAATAGTAGAGAGTGTGGGCTGTGAGCATGGCAGTGAACTTAAAGGGTGTAAGTCATCCTTTCAATCCAAAAGGGGTATTAAAAGGAAGTTCAATGAATAATCAGAGTGTCCCTACCCATAGTTGAAGCTGAGTCAGGCACCGGGTTAACAGAGTATAATAAGTTAATAGTAACCTTAGAATAGCCGTAAAACTTGAGAATGCATAAAGACTTCTCTATAGGTGGAGAATGAGTAAATTACCCTTTAGTAACATGCGACCAGAGTGGAGCAAAGTAGTAAAGAACATAAGTATTAAACCAATAAGCCTTCGCGTAACGTTCTAGTTAAAAATCGACCACGATAACATCTAGCAAAATGTTGACCTAACCTTATTGAGTCCACTTATGCTAGGGTATACCCAGGTTACCTTATTTGCCTTAGTAGGAAATTATTAGTGTGTGAGGCACTGCAGGGGCTAGTTTGGGTGAGAGGCTTGAAAACTTACGAGGAATCAGTTAGCGATGTCAATGTCATGTGGCCTCTGACCTTAGGTATGCATGTATAGTCACATCAGTCCAGTTCAGGTGGTGACGATTGTCTAGTGGTATTGGATATCCAAGAATGCCTGAGGCAAGTACGCGAGTCACTTTTATGACTGACTATTTACCGAGGCCTTAACACTCACGAGGGGTGGGTTGGAAAGTGTGATGTCCTTACCCGTATACACCACAGTAAGTGCGTGAGGCACTTTGTTGGCTAATTTGGGCGCGAGGCCTAACACTCGTGAGGGTGGGTCAATCGGACGTGATATCCATAGTTACTAGTGTTTGATGGCTTTGAGAGACCAATACTAGTTATCATTGCATATAGATAGTACACAATCGAGTTAGAGTTGCATTTATATAATGTAAGCAGTTCAGTCAGTCTAAGTAGAGACCTGATAGAGGTGTATTCATGGCAAGGCCCTTATCCAAGGACCAAGGAAATCATCTTTATTTTAGTGGTAAACCAGTTAAGCTTTAAGTAGGTAGCACTTGATCAAGATCATTCATGTGCCTACTTTTTAGTACCTAATCTTTAGCACGATTTTGTTTATGAGACTCTTAATGTTGATCTAGATTAACGATTATACAATTGGGCTTTGTAAGCTCAGCCTTAGAATGTTTTTCGTGGGTAGGTTGGTTGCTAAAGCAGTTCGTGGAGTACTGTCGCATCATGACTTGTAGCTTCTCCTTCAGAGTACGTAATGTAGCTTTAGTGGGCATGTTTATTCATAGAACCTTACTCATGTATGTAGATTTATAAGAAAGAGTTTGTAATATTTTGATTTAAATTATGTGTCATGGAACTCCATTTTACTAAATGTTTTAATAACTATTTCGTATGTTGTCGCAACGGTCCTTCGGGTGGTCACATGTTCCATTCTGACATGGAATCGTGATGGAGTAGCTACCGATCATTTCGAATGAGGTTAGATCGGACACCTTGATTTTGTACATTTTCTTAGTATGCATTTTACAAGAGATGCGTCAGATTCGATAGTCGTTTACGATCGAGGAATGATTAACACTCTCAAATCACCCATTCAATACCAACTGATGATCGGGTTGTCTTAATTGCAAAAATTGAAAATTTAAAAAAAAATTGAAATTTGATCCAGTCAATTACCTTTATCGATCATTGGGAAATTCAATGAGTTCCTTAAAAGATAAAATCAATATTAAAACAAAATAAATATGAAAAAGAAAATAATAAAATAAATAAAATAAATATAAAAGAAATAATTACAATTTTGCAAAACAAAGAAAATAAAATTAGGGCACCTAATTAAAATAAATAATAAATACTGTAAAGGACAAAATTGAAATTAAATTAAAATTGGGAGGTAAAATTACAAATGGTGACCAAAATAGATTACACATCAAAAGAAAATGGACTACATAAATAATTTAAGAATCTTGAAATTGTATGTTAGTCCCTCATATATAAGTAGACCAAGTCCACCTTTCCAGCCTCATTTGTAACCTTTCACAAAATCACGCCCCTCCCTTTCTCTCAAACTCTCTCGTGCAGACCCAAGACCCAACCATCTTTCGACGAAACGCCTCCTCGTGGACCATTGCTCGCCACCACTCTGGCCACCACCCACGGTGGTCAGATAACCTTAACCTAGCCTAAAGCACTCTCCTCACTACCCCTAGTACGAATCCATCCTCAAAAACTCCAAAAGAAAGGCCCCTTGGTACAGATCTAAACCGAAAATTATCAATTTTCTTACCCTCTCTTACGACGGTTGGTTTCTCCAATGAAAATTTGAACTTCTTGACAACGTTTCTCTTTCTTTAGTCGTGAGAACCCCAAAACCTAAGTAGGCTCTATTATTTTTTTCCTTTTTCTCTTATTCGTTCGAAAACTGAATTCCTCTCCCTTGCATCTTTTCCTGTAGCCTTTATACTGGGGTTCGAAGGGACATGTTCACCCTTAATTCGATGATATGTGATCCTAAATCTGACAGGATTTGGTGGTGATGAAGGGACCATTTTCGTTTTATTTATTCTATTTTTTTGGTTGTTTGTTTAACTTTGCATGTTTGAAAGAATTATTATTGGTCAATATGATTCTTTTTTTCATTTATGCTTCGTATTTTGGTTATGTTATCATATTTTATATGCATGTTATCGAGAATAGGGGAAATGATTTGTATTATTTATTCTCGATTTGCTCCGATTTGGTAGCCAAAATATCCTGAGGTGCTTCTGTTCAATGTATGTATGGTGACTTTGTTGATGCGTGGTCTTCACGTGTCGTTTCTTCTCTGATCGATAACCTTTGAGCTCATTGATATGACCTGATTTATTCTCAGCCATTGGATTAGTTGATCAGATCCAACCGTAGCTATCCAGCTATGTGTGTGATGTATCTTTTAGGGTTTCAAAACCCCAAATACCACATGATCTGGATTATTGGTCTTCATCTTAAACTAACGGCTAAAAATGTGTGGCGTTCTTTCTAAGGGTGAAAACCCTAATATTCTTTGCGCTTCTTGGTTGGGCTTGGTTGCTTGGTTGGGCTTTGTACTTGTACCTTGACTTGGAATTGAACATGAACTTGGATTCTTGGACTTGAAATTGAACTTGAAATAATAATAATAATAATAATAATAATAATAATAATATTATTAATAATAATAATAATAATAATATAATATATACTATATAATATATTTTCAAAACTATATATATATATACACACACATTAAAATCGTATAGTAAAACCTTTGAACTGACTCCCGGATGAAAATGGGTGTTTATAATTACCCCTCTTTGTATATTTTCTTGTAATGATAATAAGAAAAAGATAGAATGACACAAATTTTCATCTGATTCTTGAAATGAAATGGATTATGAAGGAGAGATTGCTCTTCTGGTGTTGAGACGTTTGCTTTTCTTTAAGAATTGGATGATCATTCTCCAAGTCAGATATCTTCTGACTTCAAAGATATGTGACTGGAGACTAGTTCCTCATTGCTAGACTATAGTTTATTTGATTCTGAAACTCAATATCCTCATCCGCGGAGTTAAATTTATCTTTGAGACTTTTGGTCGGACGATAGTTTCTTGCTACTATCATGTAGTTGATATGTTATGAACTTGAACACTTTGGTTAACTGATAGCCCTTATCGACTTAAGCTATACTATGAGCAGCCTCTTTATCACTAGTTGGTCTTCGACTGTAAAGTAGTTCCTTGTTGCTAAATTACAGTCAATTTTGGGCCTTCTCTTGGACTTAAAGGCCTTGGATCAAATTTTGGTTAGAATGTGGTTTCTTATTTCCACCATACGGTCAATGAGCTCTCAAGTTGAGTGGAATCAAACTTGAAAGCTTTGGTACTATGTTGAAACTTGAGATGGGAAGATGTTCCTCATTTCTAAATCGCAGTTATCTTGGGGTCTTCTTCTAGACTTGAAGACCTCCATTGGGTTTTCATCGGAGGATAATTTCTCGTTACCATGCAATCAATGTGCTCTCGAGCTGAGTGGAATCAAAATTGAAAGTTTTGGTAACAAATAGCTCTTTTTTCCTAAAGTTATGTCAAAATTTGATTGAGAATTGGTTCTTTATTGCCAAATTGTAGTTGTCTTGGGGTCTCCTTATAGACTTAAAGACCTCAACTGGGTTTTGACTGGAGTATAGTTCCTCTTTGTTACCATACGATTGATATGCTCTCGAGCTGAGTGGAATTGAACGTGAAAGCTTTGGGTCGACAAATAGCTCTTATTGCCTTAAGGTATGTTCAAAATTTAACTGGGATGTTCTTTATCGTTGCCAAATCACTGCCGTCTTGGGGTTTCCTTCTTGACTTGAAGACATCTGTTTGATTTTGATCGGATGGTAGTTCTTCGTTTATGCCATGTGATCGATATGATCTCGATCTAAATAAAATCGAACTTGAAAGTCTTGATTGACAGATAGATGTTCTCGTCTTAAGCTATGTTATGGATGATTCCTCCGAGTGAAGGATTCTTTTAATGGCACCCCTTCACGGGTTTAAACCAAGCAAGAGGAATTTTCTTCTTGATTTAAGTCAGTCTTAATTATTTATGATGACTCCTCTTCATGGGAAAGCCAAGTGAGTGGACTCCCCTTCACGAGTCTAAGCCGATCTCGAATGGTAATGAGCTTGATATCATTTTTTCATGCAGAGGAAATATTAATAAAAAATTGAGCTGGAAGTAACTCATCATTGTTAAGTTAAGCTAAATCATGATTAACTTAGGGTCTTCTTCTAGACTTGAAAACCCATGTCTCCAAAAATAGCCCATCATCGTTGAATTGGACTATGTAGTGGACAACTCCTTTATTGTGAGTTGAGTTGATCCTGGGTGTTTCGAGTGCAATACCTTCATCGTAAAGTTGAAATTAACTTGAAAAATCTGCAAAATTATGTATGAATAGAATGATGAATGTGACGCTCTTAAGTATATTTGAGGTTATGCAAAAATGTATTGTTTCTTGTTTTTTTCTCTTAGATGAAGTTTCATTCTTTGTGTACTGGTCTTGTCTTTGGAATCAATCATGCCCCAGCACTAACGACTTCACGGAAAATATATGATTTTTCTCATGTGCTCACTCAATCCATTGATATTTTACTCATGATTGTATGAATCAATTTTAATAATGAGATTCTTAAGCACTGTTTTAGCCTTGGTTTACTCTAGGGAGTAAGACTCTATTTTATTTTGATTTATGGTCAACTACTGGAATTGGTTGAATCATCTTCGTAGTTAACACATCAATATTCAGTGAAATGCTTCCTTACATGGCTTGGAAGCTAAAATGACAACCTCTAGAGGTAAGGCTACCTCCTCTAATGTCTGTAAAATTATTCTGATTGTCATAGAAGAAAGACTGGTGAACAAGAAGGCATGATGCCTTGAAATTATAACAACCCCCTCCAGTACTTCTTGTGAGTTCTCAAATTCTTATACTCGGGGAGTAATTTGAATTTCTTGCATGGGAATCTTGGAATAAAAGCTTATCTCCACTTTAAACGTCTTTGAGTTCTAAAGGCATCTTGTTCTCTTCCCTTCACACTCATTAGGGTTGTCATTACCATCAGGGTTTGCATTCCCCATTGTTTCTATTCGATATGGCATCCTCAAGTACAATAGTTAGCTCATTCTTATTATTTAAAAGGGATCTGATAGTGACAAAACTTTTATCGCCATCATAGGTGAAATTATTTCCATCTAACTCATTGTTATAGGTCTCTTGCACTTTCCAAGGAGATCGTCTTCATAATAAAGAGAGACATTGTAATAGAAGAAGTAACCATCCTTACTGTCTACATTCTCTTTGAAATAATTAGTTAGAATAGTTATATTTTGTCCCTTTGATCCAGTATCACGTCTGGCAATGTATTGTAACGCTACATTCTTCTTCACAGCGTCAGGCTCTACTTTGACATGAACCACATTATGAGGCATGAGTGGTGGAAGGGGCAGAGATTGGAATCCTGGAGATGCCCTATACCATTTTAGATTCTTTAACCGATTTTTTGTCTAAGAGATGCCTCTTTTTTAAAAGGTTTGGTGTAAAAATGATGTCAGAGAAATTGAAGCAAAGTATCAGTTCACTAAATATCAAATAAACGAATCACACATGTTGATTTCAAAAATTGTTTTTTTGACAAGTGTCAAGATCTATGGGTGATCTGGGAGGGCAATGTGATTTGGATTTGATTTTCAAGATTTTCAAATAGGACGTGAACAAAATAGCGCAACTAATGCACTCTACTGCAAGGCTCTTTAGAGAACATTTTTACTTTAGTTCTCAAGAATCCTCCATTTGTTCAAGTATTGTATGCTCCTTAAGTAAACATAGTGCAAAAATATCGATCTAAAAGCAAAACCCCTGAGTTTTTTTGTGTAGTCAACTATAACAAATATTTTTTGACTCCCTTAGTTCACCTTTAATCGAAATTTGATTTCAATTCCACATCATCTCTCATCAAATTTTACAGTGATGAGTCATTTTTTGGATTTGTCACAAGAACTGTCGGATGACCGCTTCACTTTCGTTGAGTCTATTCCCTAGTAAGGTCCTCTATCGTAAGGACTATATGAAGCTCACTCGTTTTTCTTGTGTCTTCCAATGAAATTTTTACTTTATTGAGACTCTATGTTTCATCATTTTTTTTGACACGATCTTCTCATAGTTTTTTCAAATTGTGCATCCCTCAGTAATGGACGTCGTGCTTTTGGCTATAGTGTAGATTCCAGAACAATGCTAATGCTTGGAATACAACCTTTTCCACTTGGTCATGAAACAAATATTGAGAATTTTCGTTTTCTCTCGTACTTCCATTTCCCCACATGTTTCGTATCTTCAAAACGTCACACTTCTCGTTCGATACATAATTATCTAACGTGACCACCTTACAGTATGACGCTTTCTTAGATCACCATCGTGCCCCAACGTTTTTAGCCTCTTGTATCACAATCACTTTTTGGATTAATGAAAACTATCTTCAGTTGACAAACTCTTTGCAAATCAACACCTCTTATGAAATGATGCAAATAATAATAAATAAAAAGGAAAAGAGAAAAAAAGAAAATAAGTTAGTACGATAGATTAATATTTACAATAAAAATCATAATAGTTCTTACCCCGCATGATATCTACCCCACATGCTTTTATTCCTACCCAATCATATTTATATCCTGCATGCATTCCGACAAAAATAATCCATTTTGTATACATCTCTAGTTCACATGCTTTGAACAGTAAAATAAAGGCAAGAAATAAAGCAACAATATCCTAGGGTTTATATAAGGTTTATGGGTAGGCTATAATTCTCTCAGTGACATGGTTTGGGTTCTAAAAGGGACCCGAGTTCTCCTTGTTGGTTCCCCCTTGGGCTTACTAGAGGGGATACATTCCTCTATGTCTGTGCAAAAAAATAAATTCAAACAACATATAGTATATGAACCCCAGAGTATAATTGTAAGGCCCATGTGAGGAATAAATTCCTACAAAGGCGTCACTTTCACCACCCATTAAAGGTTGGAGCTCGAGTATAAAACTTGAGATGGCTTTTTAAAAAATCTAAAAACACTAGGAAAACATCAGTACAACTATTTATTTGAAAAAAAAAACAAAGGTAAATAAAAAAGATCAAAAATAAATTTAAAATTTAAACTTACAATTATCTTCTAAAAAGACAATCGGGTAATTGATATTTGGCCTGACTCTCGTGTGTACCCAGCGGAGTCTCTAAGATGTCGCAACGGTCCTACGCGTGGTCCTAAGTTCACATTCCAACTTGGAATCATGATGGAGATGCCACAGATCTTTTCGATTGATGTAGATTGGACACCTTTATTTTTCCCATTTACTGAATCTACGTCTTACAAGAAATGTATTGGATTCGGGAGTCGTTTACAATCGAGGAAAGATTAGCACCTTAAAGTGCACTTTCGGTACCAATCGATTACTGGGTTGTCTTAATTAAGAAAATTTTAAATTTTAAAAAATTGAAATTCGATCCAAGTCAATTACCTTTATCGATTGTTTGGAAATTTAATGGGTTCCTAAAAAGATGAAATCAATATTAAAATAAATAAATATAGAAAAGAAAATAATAAAGAAGGAATAAAATAAATATAAAAGAAATAATTACAATGTTGCAAAAAAAAAAAACGAAATTACGACATCAAATTAAAATAAATAATAAATAATGTAAAGGATAAAATTGAAATTAAATTAAAGTTGGGAGGTAAAATTATAAATGGTTACACATAAAAAGAAGAGCTATTGTGGAAATAATTTAAGAATCTTGAAATAACATGTTAGTACCTCATATATAAGTACCCCAAGTCCCCCTTTTCAACCTTATTTCTAACCTTCACAAAATCGCACCCCTCCCATTCTCTCAGACTCTCTCATACAGACCCAATACACGACCATCTTCCAACGAAACGCCTCCTCATGGATCATTACTTGCCACCACTCCAGCTACCACCCACGGTGGCCAGAGAACCTTAACCTAGCCTAAAACATGCCCTTCACTACCCATAGTACGAATCCATCCTCTAAAACATCAGAAGAAAGCCCCCGGCACAAATCTAAATCGAAAATTCTCAGTTTTCTCACCCTCTATGGCAATGGTTGGTTTCTTCGATGACCGTTCAAACTTCTCGATGACATTTCTCTTTCGTTAGTGGTGAGAACCCCAAAAGCTAAGTAGACTCTATTACCTTTTTTTTCTTTTTTTTCTATTGTTCGTTCGAAAACTAACTTCCTCTTCCTTGCCTATTTTCTCGTAGCCTTTATATAGGGGTTTAAAGTGATAAGTTCCCCCTTAATCAGGTTATACGTGATCCAAATCCGAAGGGATTTGGTGTTAATGAAGGTCCATTTTCGTTTTATTTTTTTCCATTTCTTTGGTTACCTTTTGACTTTGCATGTTTGAAATAATTTTTCTTAGTCAACATGACTCATTTTCCATTTATGCTTCATGTTTTGGTTATGTTACCACATTTTATTTGCATGTCACTGAGAAAAGGAGAAATGTTACCACATTTTGGTTATGTTACCTCATTACCTGCACCATTGGATTCACCATCTCCGTGCACTCAAAACCCGACCCTTGAGTTACTCTGTCGTCGTTGTTTTTGCCAACCGCCGACGTAGGTAAGCATTACAATTATTTTCTTTTATTTCAGATAGATCGTGGTTGATGTTTGAGTTAATTACGGTTTGATATGTTGTGTTAATGCTCTAGAACGAATTGACCAACCAATCGGTCCTCCGTTGCCGTCGCACGCACCGCCACATATCGGTAGCGCACATGGGCTTCTTCACTTGCCCTGGAAGCTTCTGGACTGGTCCAGACGCTCTGGACCGACCCAAATCGGTCAACCTAGTTGAACCTGGTTTGTTTAACTCAACTAAGTCAACCCAAACTGTGTCAACTCATCTAAGTCAACTCGTCCGAGTCAACCCGTTAACCTTGACCAAAAAGTCAACTTTTTTGAAAAGGTCATATTTTATGTTTTTCAATGTCCTAAGTCCGAATATGAAGTCTATTTTGCCAAATACACAACTAGTAAGTTGTTTTTCATTGGTTTATCATTGAAATCAAATTTGGTTTTTCGATTTACTTCAGTTTATGACGTAAATTGTTTTTCTATGTATCCGAAGAATTATTGGACATTAAATTAAAGTTCGAGGGAGATCGAATGGAGTTCAAATGGTCGATCGATATGGCACAAAAACTTAGGTAAAAATCTACTACCTTTTGTATGTTTTTGGAACTCATTGATAGATGGTAATTGCATGAATGGAAATAATTGGTTCATTAGATGTATTTAATTATCATTGGACTCATACGTAAATTGGAATAAGGAAAAAACACGATATAAGACTCAGACGGCTCGATAAAGAGAAATTGGAAGATCAATCGGAAATAATTATAAGTTCAATGAATCAAAAATAAATGAATTGGTTTCAAGATCCGTAAATTTTGATAAATATCTTTAAAGGTTAAATACTAAGATTATTTGGATAAGAAATTACTAAAATAGCCCTAAGGGGTAAAATTACAAAAATGGCCTTGTACTGTAAAAGACCAAGACTTCCCCGGATTGTGAAAAACAACTTAAATGACATACTTGATCAATTATAAAAAAAACTACATATGATCGAATTAAAAGGAATTATTTAAATGTCCTCGAGCTTCGTAATAATTATAATAACCTCTAATGATTAGAAGAGAAGGATACCGATAACGCTAAAGGAACTAGAACACATTCAAGCCTAAGTTATCGAAAGTATGTCAATGACATATTTGAATGAAATGTCGATGATACACTTAAAGTGTTAAGCACAATGGATGGCCATGATAATGAAGACGACCTGAGAACTCATATCTTGATACACTTGAACCTTGTAATCATCGATTTAAATTTCGGATCTATATTAGAATGCCTTGAAATGTAAAATGACTGAAGAAAAATCTTAGGACTGTAATAACTAAATACCCTCAGCTCTGAAATGAATAAATCAACATCGAATACCAAATGATCTAGAAATGACTAAATTATATAACCAAATTATTGAAGGTACTTTACACGTATGAATTCCATGAAATGACTAAATTATATGACCAAGTTGAATGGATTGGAATAACTGTATGTATCTGAAGCTTGGAAATGATTGAATTACTATGGAAACTTTGAAGTGAACGGGATAGACTTAACTACAAATTGACCTATATACCTTCAAAGACCTAGAATTAAGTGAATGGCTCAAACGAGTCTAGAAACGTTGATGAACTTATATGTAGTACCTCCTTCAAGGGTTTTAAACCCTGAATCAACCACGTCAACAATTATTGACATCGTTGCAATACATAAAAGAAACAAATACCACTAGAATAACTGTTCATCTCCTTAAGAACTGATCAAGGATGATTATGATATTGATTATATCAACTGGTGCATTCAGTAATAAGAAGTGAATAATAATGAAGTATCACAAACCCAATGATTGACAAGTATTGCAGTGTTGGGATCGTTGGTATAATTGGACTCAAAATCCTGATAATCCAATACATAATCCTGAATACTCCTGATTGTTTAAGAAATTGAATTACTCTCTATAAATCTGAATCTAGAATTATTCTGATATAAATGTTCCTGAACACCTTCCTAATGCACCTGAATCATGACGGGGTTCTAATGTATCAACTTTAAATGTCTTATAGATCCATTAGTACTCAATCCCTTTTAATAGGATAGCGATCTTGGAATCTGAACAAATTACATAAGTTTCATGTTTACCTTATAATTATTATGTGCCTTTGAAAAATACTTTGATCCTCCATTGTGTTTCCCCATGTACTACATGACTGTTTTATATATTTTGAAATGTGTTTTACCAAAATTTATTGATTCACTGGCTTATGAACCATGGCAATATGCTATGTGTTATTTGATTACGGTTTTCAATGAAAAAATGATTGTTCCTGATTTATGGAATCATGGAATTTATTGATTTATGAACTATGGTTTTCTATTTTCACTGGTTACTACTTGAACTGTTTTATTGGGACTTTATATGAGTAGGCTGAAGGTTAAGCTCTGATTAAGCTGGTAAATCCTTAAGGACCTAAGATGACCCTTGGGTAGGCTCTGAGGCCCCGAGAAACATTATTGTGTAGGCTCTCAGGCCCCAAGGCACTTCATTAGGTTAATCATGGGACTACATATGGTGTACAGTTGGAGGACATATATATGGTTTATTTCATTGTCACATTTATAATATTTTATTGAATTACGATCCAGATATTACAGTTTACTGTTAAAACTGATTTCTATTGATTTTATATGGGTAGAATTTTGAAGTATGGAGGTTCAACCCTGACCAGGTGATAAATCTTTACGACCCTAAGGTAACCCTTGGATAGGCTCTGAGGCACCAAGATCATTCTTGGGTAGGACTTGCGGCCTCGAGATTTTTCTCGGGTAGGCCTCGTGGCCCTGAGTAACCTTCTTGGGTAGGCTCTCGGGCCCCAAGGCAATTTCTTAGGGTGGTTCCTATATTGTGTGCTTAGGGTAAACCTTTATGGATGTAGTTCTGGGTAAGTGCATAACGGTGTTCAGTTGGAGGGTTATACTATGGTTTTTGAAAACATGTTTTAAACGGTTATTATTTTAAAACATCTACATATTTTCATTGGTTTTGGTTGGGACATACTAGACATCTTTTTCTAATATCCTAAATAATAGGGTTCTCTGAATATTTCATATGTACTGAGAACTTTATGACTTTCACTCGATGAACTACCAGTGAAACCCCAACTCATCCTAAAAACCTATATATGTTTAAATCAACAAGGAACTTTATTGATTTCCATTTATTTGCATGTCATGTAGCATCATTTGGTAGTTTTATATTACTGAGCTTCCCAAAGATCACTCTTTTACTCACTATTTCAGGTTAAAAGAATTAAACCAGTGTATCTATCGACATTAGTAAAGGTGTTCCACCGGCATTGTTTGCGGAGTACGATACGTGTGATTAGGGGGCATGTATGTTG
Organism: Hibiscus syriacus; assembly: GCF_006381635.1. Taxonomy (NCBI): domain Eukaryota; kingdom Viridiplantae; phylum Streptophyta; class Magnoliopsida; order Malvales; family Malvaceae; genus Hibiscus; species Hibiscus syriacus. The sequence goes on along the minus strand of NW_024062635.1, from coordinate 2,492,612 downwards.
TATTTTGTTTTATATACATGTCTGGAATCTGTTTTATTTTTTTGAATATTGTTAAATTCTACTTTTGTATTTATAAATTGTTTTATGATTCTTAACTGTTTTAACAAATTTTTTAATTTTCTAGGATTTTTATGGTGGGTCGCTTCGGTGACCTTTATGCGACACCCTGGATCGGATCGGGTTATCTACATCGGTCCATGGGTGTTACATTTTGTGGTATTAGAGACTAGGTTGAGTTAAATATTTCTAGATAGACCGGTCGATCGACAGTCAAAAGATGTATGGTATGTACATGCCCCTAGATTATGACCGTACTCTCTAAGCCGAAACTTCAATGCTAAGAAATCAATCTATAATAAGTATACTAAATTATGACTCAATTTGTGTAAAATGGAATAACGTCAGCATACGTCCTAATCTTTGAAGTTGCCCATCGAGTAACGTGGGAGATTATTTGTTTGAGGATTTTAACTCGACTCCTGACCTGAATTGGAGTTTTGGTTATCTCTAAATGTTATGTGATGATAAACTCATAATCAAATGTTACAAGTAAATTGTTGAGATCAAGATATGCTACATGAGTAGATCGAAGAACAAGGTATTCATTCCAAACCTAAATAAGGTGTTATACCTCAAATTTATGAGTTTGAAACCCAATAAGTGTTAAGCCTTTTTCCTCAATGATTCGAGCAAAATGAGGTTAAATGAAATGGGACATGTTCTTGGTAAAAGTGTATATCTCGATTTGATTCCATTAAGTCTGAAAGAAAATAGTTATGTCTGCATGTTGCACTGAAGTTAAGCAAGTATTATTATGATTGGTAATTAAGGTATGATTGGTCCAACAAGGAGAATTTTGGTCAAGTTTGGAATTTTGATAATGAAATGTTTGTCGAGGACGCTTATTCAGCTAGTTAAGATCTACTAGAGGAATCATATACTTATAAAGGATATTGAAAGAATGAAGATTGGGCAGAAACTAAGTTTCTACAGTTCTATGACTTGAGTAAATTTATAGGACAAAATTCTTTTAAGGAGGGAAGAATTGTAACACTCTGATTTATGGGCAAAATTTAATAATCTTAATAATCGAATTAAGGTAGTAACAAGGGAAAAAGTCAGGGACCAAATTGCATTTTTTACAAGTTATAGCTCAGTTTTGAAACTTGTAGAGAGTTTAGAGTCTAGAACTCGAATTTACCCATTTTTATTTTTCAGTGAAAATTTAACCCCCCGAGCAATATGATTTTTCCCAAATTTAACCTCGAATCCCTAAATTCCCAATTTTCTTCTCTATCGACCACATTTGTCGCTTCAATACGCCACCCTTCAGCCACCCCAGCTCGAGCCACCACTATCAATAGTCACACTGTCAAACAGTGATCAAAACCCGACCCCTAGCCCATCGTGTACCAGTGTCGTTCACCGTAAAACTCGACAAGAGGCTTCATCGTTTTTCACCTGACCATATCTTATTTTCCATCAATTCTGGTTGATCAACCCATCTGTTCACCTCACCACCTATACCTTGGATTCACTGTTGTCGTGCATTTAAAATCGGGCCCTTGAGTTACTCTGTCATCACTGTTTTCACCGAATACCGATGTAGGTAAGCATTATAGTTATTTTCTTTTATTTCAGATGGATTGTGGCTGATGTTTGAGTTAATTATGGTTTGATATGATGTGTTGATGCTCCAGGAAGAATCAACTGACCAATCAGACCTATGTCACTGCCGCATGTGCCACCACACGTGTAGGCTTCTTCCTATACCCTGGAAGCTTCTAGACCGGCCCAAACCGGTCAACCCAGTTGAAACGGGTCTATTTGACTCGATCAAGTCAACCTGAACTGATTCATCTCGACTGAGTTAACCCGTTAACATTGACCAAAAAGTCAATTTTTTTGAAAAGGTCATATTTTATGTTTTTCGACGTCATGAGTCTGAATCCGAAGTCTGTTTTGCCAAATACACAATCGGTAAGCTGTTTATCAGTGGTTTATCGTCGGAATCAAATTTGGTATTCTAATTTAGTTCAGGTTTTGACATAAAATTGTTTTCTATGTACCCAATGAATTATTGGACATTGAATTAAAGTTCGAGGGCTATCAAATGGAGTTTAAATGGTCGATCGATATGGAAAGAAAATCGAGCTAATACTCTACTACCTTTTGCATGCTTTTTGGAACTCATTGTTAGATGGTAATTTCATGAATGAAAATGATTAGTTCATTAGATGTATTTAATTATCATTGGAGTTAGATCTAAATTGGAATAAGGATAGAACACGTTATAAGACTCAAACGGCTCGATAAAGAGAAATTGGATGATCAATCAGAAATAATTATAAGTTCAATGATTCAATAATAAATGAATTAGTTTCAAGATCCATAAATTTTAATAAATCTCTTTAAAGGTTAAATATTAGGATTATTTGGATAAGAAATTACCAAAAATAACCCTAAGGGATAAAATTATGAAAATGCCCTTGTACTGTAAAAGACCAAGACTTCCTCGGATAGTAAAAAATAACTCTAAAAGGACTAACCTGACCATTGAACAGAAAAACTGCATATGATCAAATTGAAAGGAATTACTAAAATGTATTCGAGCTTCGTAATAACTGTAATAACCTCTTATGATCAAATGAGCAAAATACCCTGAACGCTAAAGGAACTAAAATACATTCAAGCCTAATTTATCGAAAGTATGCCACTGACAAATCTGAATGAAATTTCGATGATACACTTAAAGTGTTAAGCACAATGGATGGCTATGATGATGGAGATGACCTAAGAACTCATATCTTGATACACTTGAACATTGGAATCATCGATTTAAATTCCAGATCTATATTGGAATGCCCTAAAATGTAAAATGACCCATGAAACGTCAAAGCACTGTAATAACTAAATGCCCTTCAGCTCTTAAATGAATAATTCAACCTCGAATACCAAATGATCTAGAAATTTTATTTTCTGAGATAACACCCGAAGACTGAATTATCGAAGGTATTTACACGTCTGAATTTTAAGAAATGACTTAATTATATGACCAAGTTGAACGAATTGGAAGATTTTTATGTATCTGACTTTCGAAAATGATTGAATTTCCATGGAAACTCTGAAGTGATCAGGATAGACGTAACTACCAAATGACCTAAGTACCTTCAAAGACCTAGAATTAAGTGAATGACTAAGAAAAGAACGAAAACGTTGATGAACTTATATATAGTACCACCCTCAAGAGTTTTAAATATCAGATCAAGCATGTCGACAATTATTGACATCGTTGCAATACAGAAAAAAAAATACCACTGGAATACCTATTCGTCTCCTCAAGAACTGATCAATGATTATTCTGATATTAATCAGATCAACTGGTGTATTCAGTAATATGAAGTGAATAATAATGAAGTATCACTAACCCAAAGATTGACAAGTATTGCAGTGTGGGGATCATTGGTGTAATTGGACTCAAAATCTTGATAATTCAATACATAATCATGAATACTCCTTATTGTTTAAGTAATGGAATCACTCTCTGTAAATTTGAATATAGAATTATGCTAATATTAAAGTTTCTGAACATCTTCCTAATGCACCTGAATTATAAAGGGGTTTTAAAGTATCAACTTTAAATGTCTGATAGATCCATTAGTAATCAATCCCTTTTAATAGGACATCGATCCTGGAATCTGATCAAATTACATAAGTTTCATGTTTTCATGATAACTATTATGTGCCTCTAGTGTTTCCTCATGTATTACATGCTTGTTTAATATATTTTGAATTATGTTTTACCAAAATTTATTGATTTACTACTTATGAACCATGGCAAGATGGTATGTGTTATTTGATTACGGTTTTCACTGAAAAATATGATTGTTCTTGATTTATGGAATCATGGATTTTACTAGTTTATGAACTATGGTTTTTTGTTTTCACTCGTTACTACTTGAACTGTTTTATTGGGACTTTATCTGGGTAGGATGAAGCTTCAGCTTTGATCAAGCTGGTAAATTCTTACGGACCTAAGATGACCCTTGGGTAGGCTCTGAGACCCCGAGAAACATTCTAGGGTAGGCGCTTAGGCCTCAATGCACTCTCTTGGGTTAATCATGAGACTACATATAGTGTACCGATGGAGGGTAATTATATGGTTTATTTTATTGTCATGTTTACGAGATTTAATTGGATCACATATATATTACATTTTACTGTTAAAACTAATTTTATTGGATTTTATATGGGTAGAATTTTGGAGTATGGAGGTTCATCCCTGATCCAGCTGGTAAATCCTTACGGCCGTAAGGTGACCATTCGATAGGCTCCGAGGCCCTGAGATCCTTCTTGGGTAGGCCCTACAGCCGAGAGATCTTTCTCGGGTAGGCCCTGTGGCCCCGAGTAACCTTCTTGGGTAGGCTCTCGGGCCCTAAGGCAGTCTCTTATGGTGGCTCCCTTTGCTATGTGCTTAGGGTAAGCCCTTATGAATGCAGTTCTGGGGAACTACATAACTGTGTTTGGTTGGAGGGCTCTACTATGGTTTTTGAAAACATGTTTTAAACGATTACTATTTTAAAAAGATATATATATTTTCATTGGTTTTGGTTGGGACATACTAAATATCCCTTTTTAATCTATTGAAAATAGGGTTCTCTGAATGTTTCCTATGTACTGAAAAATTTATGACTTTTGCTCGATGAACTGCTAGTGGAACTACAGCTCATCCTGAAAACCTGTATACGTCTGAATCAACAAGGAAAATTACTGATTTCCATTTATCTGCATGTCTTGTAGCATCATTTAATAGTTTTGTATTATTGAGCTTCCTAATGCTCACTCCTTGACTCACTATTTCAGGTTAAAAGGATCAAACTAGTGTATCTAGTAACATTAGTAAATGAGTTCCGCTGACGTTGTTTGCGAAGTACGGTTCATGTGATTATGGGGTATGTTGGTCATATTTTGTTTTATATACGAGTCTAGAACATGTTTTATTTTTTTTTGAATATTTTTAAATTCTACTTTTCAGTTTATAAATTTTTTTATGATTTTTAAGCGTTTTAACAACTTTTTAATTTTTTGGGATTTTTACGGTGGGTTGATTCGGTGGCCCTAATGTGACACCCCAGATCGGATCGGGTAACCTGCATCGGTCCGTGGGTGTTAAATTTAGAGGTATCAGAACCTAGGTTGAGTCCAATTTTTCTAGGTAGACTAGTCGGTCGACAATCAAAAGATGTCTGGTCTGTACATGCCCCTAGATTATGATTGTACTCTCTAAGTCGGAACTCCAATGCTAAGAAATCATTCTATAATAAGTATACCAAAGTATTATATCTGCTATGAATCAATCTGTGTAAAATGGAATAACGTCAGTATAAGTCCTAATCTTGGAAGTTACCCCGCGAGTAACGTGGGAGGTTATTTGTTCGAGGATTTTGACTCGACTCCCGACTTGAATTAGAGTTTTGGTTATCTCTAACTGTTATGTGATGATAATATCATAATCAAACGTTATAAGTAAATTGTTGAGATCAAGATATGCTACATGAGTGGATCGGAGAACAAGGTATTCAATCTAAACCTAAACAAGGTGTTATACCTCAAATTTATGAGTTTGAAACCCAATAAATGTTAAATCTTTTTCCTCAACGATTCAAGAAAAATGAGGTTAAAAGAAAGGGGACGTGTTCTTGGTTAAAGTGTATATCTCGAGGTGATTCCATTAAGTCTGAAAGAAAATAGTTATGTCTATATGTTGCACTGAAGTTAGGCAAGTATTATTATGATTAAGGATTGGTAATTAAGGTATGATTGGTTCTATGGGGATAATTCTGGTCAAGTTTGAAATTTTTATAAGGAATGTCTAAGCAATGTAATAACTAAATTCCCTTCACTAAAATGAATAAATCAATCTCGAATACCAAATGACCTAGAAATTATATTTCCTGACATAACACTTGGAGACTGAATTATATGAAGGTACTTTACACGTCAAAATTTCATGAAATGACTAAATTAAATGACCAAGTTGAACGAATTGGAAGAACTATATGTATCTGAGTTTCTGAAATGATTGAATTACTATGGAAACTTCGAAGTGATTGTGATAGACTTAACTTCCAAATGATCTATGTACATTCAAAGACCTAAAATTAAGTAATGACTCAGACAAGTCTGGAAACGTTGATGAACTTATATATAGTACTGCCCTCAAGGGTTTCAGACCCCAGATCAAGCACGTCGACAATTATTGACATCTATGCAATACAGAAAATAAATAAATAAATACCACTGGAATACCTATTTGTCTCCTCGAGAACTGATCAAAGATGATTCAAATATTGATAAGATCAACTGGTGCATTTAATAATAAGAAGTTTATAATAATGAAGTATCACAAACCTAATGATTAGCAAGTATTGTAGTGTTGGGATCGTTGGTGCAATTGGACTCAAAATCCTGATAATTCAATACATAATCCTGAATACTCCTGATTGTGTAAGTAATGGAATCACTCTATGTAAATATAAATATAGAATTATTCTGATATAAAGGTTCCTGAACACCTTCCTAATGCACCTGAATCATAACGGGGTTCTAAAGTATCAACTTTAAATGTGTGATAGATCCTTTAGTAATCAATCCCTTTTAATAGGACACAGATCCTATAATCATATCAAATTATATAAGTTTCATGTTTTCTTGATAACTATTATGTGCCTATGAAAAATACTTGGATCCTCTAGTGTGTTTCCCTATGTACTACATAACTGTTTTATATATTTTGAAATTTTTTTTTACCAAAATTTATTTATTTACTGGATTATGAACCATGGCAACATGATATGTGTTATCTTTTTACGGTTTTCACTAAAAAATATGATTGTTCCTGATTTATGGAATCATTAAATTTACTAGTTTATGAACTATGGTTTTCTATTTTCACTGGTTACTACTTGAACTGTTTTATTGGGACTTTATCTAGGTAGGCTGAAGGTTCAACTCTAATCAAGCTAGTAAATCATTACAGAACTAAGATGACCCTTGGGTAGGCTCTGAAGCCCCGAGAAAATTATTGGGTAGGCTATCAGGCCCCAAGGCACTCCCTTGGGTTAATCATGGGACTACATATGGTGTACAGTTGGAGGGAAGTTGTATTATTTATTTTATTATCACGTTTATGAGATTTTACCAAATCACGATCCATATATTACAGTTTACTGTTAAAATTGATTTCTATTGGATTTTATATGGGTAGAATTCTAGAGTATGGAGGTTCATCCCTGATCCATGTGGTAAATCCTTACGGCCCTAAGGTGACCATTGGGTAGGCTACGAGGCCCTGAGATAATTCTTGGGTAGGCCCTACTGCCCTGAGATCTTTCTTGGGTAGGCTCGTGGCTTCGAGTAACCTTCTTTGGTAGGCTATCGGGCCCCAAAACATTCCCTTAGGGTGGCTTCCTTTATTGTGTGCTTAGGGTAAGCCCTTATGGATGCAGGTCTGGGGAGATGCATAACGGTCCTCGGTTGAAGGGTTATACTATGGTTTTTGAAAACATGTTTTAATCGGTTACAATTTTTAAAATATCTATATATTTTCGTTGGTTTTGTTAGGACACACTAGATATTCTTTTCTAATCTCTTGAAAATAGGGTTCTCTTAATGTTTCATATGTACTAAGAACTTTATAACTTTCGCTCGATAAACTACCAGTGGAACCCCAGCTCATCATGAAAACCTGTATACATCTGTATCAACAAGGAACTTTATTGATTTCCATTTATCTACATGTCTTGTAGCATCATTTGGTAGTTTTGTATTATTGAGCTTCCCAAAGCTCACTCATTAACTCAATATTTCAGGCTAAAAGAATCAAACCAATGTATTTATCGACATTAGTAAAGGTGTTCTACCGGCGTTGTTTGCGGAGTACGGTGCTTGTGATTAGGGGGCATGTAAGTCGTATTTTGTTTTATATATGAGTATGGAATCTGTTCTATTTTTTTTAATATTGTTAAATTCTACTTTTGTATTTATAAATTCTTTTATGATATTTAAGCGTTTTAACAAAATTTTAATTTTCTGGGATTTTTACAGAGGGTCGCTTCGATGACCCTAATATGACACCCCAGATCAGATCGGGTTATCCACATCAATCCATGGGTTTTACATTTAGTTGTATCAAAGCCTAGGTTTAGTCAAATTTTTCTAGATAGACCGGCCGGTCGACAGACAAAAGATGTTTGGTCTGTACATGCCCCTAAATTATGACCGTACTCTCTAAGCTTGAACTTCAATGCCAAGAAATCATTCTGTAATAAGTATACCAAAGTATTCTATCTGGTATGACTCAATCTGTGTAAAATAGAATAACGTCAGCATACGTCCCTATCTTGGAAGTTACCCCGCGAGTAACAAGAGAGATTATTTGTTAGAGGATTTTGACTCGACTCCCGATAAGAATTGGAGTTTTGGTTATCTCTAAATGTTTTGTGATTATAAGCTCATAATCAAACGTTATAAGTAAATTGTTGAGTTCAAGATATACTACATGTGTAGATCGGAGAACAAGGTATTCGATCCAAACCTAAACAATGTGTTATACCTAAAATTTATGAGTTTGAAACCCAATAAGTGTTAAGTCATTTTCCTCAACGATTCGAGCAAAATAAGGTTAAAAGAAAGGGGATGTGTTCAAAGTAAAAGTGTATATCTCGAGGTGATTCCATTAAGTCTGAAAGAAAATAATTATGTATGTATGTTTCCATGAAGTTAAGCAAGTATTATTATGATTTAGGATTGGTAATTAAGGTATGATTGGTTCTACAGGGAGAATTCTGGTCAAGTTTGAAATTCTTACAAAGAACGTCTAAGCAATGTAATAACTAAATACCCTTCAGTTCTGAAATGAATAAATCAAGCTTGAATACCAAATGACCTAGAAATTATATTTCCTAACATAACAGCTGGAGATCATATTATCGAAGGTACTTTACACGTCCGAATTTCAATAAATGACTAAATTATTTGACCAAGTTGAACAGATTGGAAAAATTGTATGTATCTGACTTTCAGAAATGATTGAATTACTATAGAAACTTCGAAGTGATTGAGATAGACTTAACTACCAAATGACCTATGTACCTTCAAAGATCTAGAATTAAGTGAATGACTGAGACAAGTCTGGAAACATTGATGAACTTATTTGTAGTAATACCCTAATTTAGGGGTAAAAATTTAATAATCTTAAGAATCAAATTAAGGTAGTAACAAGGTAAAAAGTTGGGGACCAAATTGCAATTTTCTACAAGTTGTTTCTTGGTTTTGAAACCGATAGAGAGTTTAGGATCTAGAACCCGAATTTACCCATTTTTATTTTTCGGTGAAAATTTACCTCCGAACAATCTATTTTCCCTAAAATTAACCCTAAATCCCCAATTCTCTTCTCCATCGACCAACTTTGCCACTTTAATACGCTTCCGTCCAGCCACCCCAGCTCGAGCCACTACTACTAATAGACTAACTGTTGAACGGTGATCAAAATCCGTCTCGTAGCCCGTCGTGTATCGGTGTCGTTCACCGTAAAACTTGACAAGAAGCTTCGTCTTTTCTAACCCGACTGCCGCTTGTTTTTTATTGATTCCAGTTGATCAACCCGACCATTAACCTCACCTACAGCACCATTGGATTCACTGTCGTCGTGTGCTCAAAACTCGGACCTTTAGTTACTTTATCATCGCCATTTTCACTGACTGCCGATGTGGGAAAGCATTAGAATTATTTTATTTTATTTCAGATGGATTGTGGCTAATGTTTGAGTTAATTATGGTTTGATTTGATGTGTTGATACTCAAGGAAGAATTGATCGACCAATCGGACCTCTGTCATCGTCACACGCGCCGCCACGCGCAAGCAGTGCGCGTGGGCTTCTTCCCATGCCCTGGAAGCTTTTGGACCGATCCAGCCAGTCTGGACCGGCCCGAACTGATAAAACCATTCGAACCAGGTCTGTTTGACTTGATCGATTCAACCTGAACTGAGTCAACTTGTTTGAGTCAGCACATCTTAGTCAACTTGTCCTAGTCAACCCGTTGACTTTGACAAATAGCTAACGTTTTTAAAAATGTCCTATTTTATATTTTTTGATGTCCTGAGTCTGAATTTGTATTCTGTTTTGCCAAATACACACCTGATAAGATGTTTTTCAATGGTTAAATCATTATAATCAAATTTGGTCTTTCGATTTAGTTTAATTTTTTACGTAAAATTGTTTGCTATGTATCCGATGAATTATTAGACATTTAATTAAAGTTTGAGGGCAATCGAATGGAGTTTAAATGGTCGATCGATATGACATAAAAACCTAGGTCATAATCTACTACCTTTTGTATGCTTTTTGGAACCCATTGATAGATGGTAATTGCATGGATAAAAATAATTATTTCATTAAATGTATTTAATTATCATTGGACTCAGACGTAAATTAGAATATGGACAAAACACGGTATAAGACTCAGACAGCTCGATAAAGAGAAATTAGAAGATCATTCGGAAATAATTATAAGTTCATTGATTCAATAATAAATGAATTGGTTTCAAGATCCATAAATTTTGATAAGTCTTTTTAAATGTTAAATACTGGGATTATTTGGATAATAAATTACCAAAAATAGCCCTAAGGGGTAAAATTATGAAAATGCCTTTGTACTTTAAAAAACCAAGACTTTCCCAGAAGGTAAAACTAACTCTGAAAGGACATACCTGACCAATTTTAAGAAAAAATACATATGATTGAATTGAAAGGAATTACCAAAATGTCCTCGAGCTTTGTAATAACTATAATAACCTCTAATGATCAAAGAAGCAAAATACCCTGAACGTTAAAGAAACTAGAATACAATCAAGCCTAATTTATCGAAAGTATGCCACTGACATATTTAAATGAAATATCGATGATATGCTTAAAGTGTTAAGCACAATAAATGGCTATGATAATGGAGACAACTTGAGAACTCATATCTTGATACACTTGAACCTTAGAATCAATGATTTAAATTTCGGATCTATATTGGAATGCCCTGAAATGTAAAATGACCCAAGGAATGTCTAAGCAGTGTAATAATTAAATAGCCTTCAATGCTGAAATGAATAAATAATCCTCGAATACCAAATGACCTATAAATTCTATTTACTGAGATAACACCCGAAAAGTGAATTATCGAAGGACCTTTCCACGTCTGAATTTCATGAAATGACTAAATTATATGACCAAGTTGAACGGATTAGAAGAACTGTATGTACCTGACTTTCCAAATTATTGAATTACTATGGAAGCTCTGAAGTGATCGGGATATATTTAACTACCAAATGACCTATGTACCTTTAGAGACCTATAATTAAGTGAATGACTCAGACAAGTATAGAAACGTTGATGAACTTATATTTAGTACCGCCCTTAAGGGTTTAAAATCCCGGATGAAGCACGTCGACAATTATTGACATTTTTGTAATACAGAAAAGAAATAAATACCACTGGAATACATATTCGTCTCCTCAAGAATTGATCAAGGATGATTCTGATATTGATAAGATTAATTGGTGCATTTAGTAATAAGAAGTGAAAAATAATGAAGTATCACAGACCCAATGATTGATAAGTATGTATCACAGACCCAATGATTGATAAGTATTGTAGTGTTGGGATTGTTGGTGTAATTGGACTCAAAATCCTGATAATTCAATACAAAATCCTGATTATTCAATATAAAATCCTGAATACTCCTGATTGTTTATGTAATGGAATCACTCTCTGTAAATCTGAATCTAGAATTATTCTGATATAAAGGTTCTTGAACACCTTCCTAATGCACATGTATCATAACGGGGTTATAAAGTATCAACTTTAAACGTCTAATAGATCTATTAGTAATCAATCCCTTTTAATAGGACATCGATCCTCGAATCTGATCAAATTAGACAAGTTTCATGTTTTCCTGATAACTATTATGTGCCTCTGAAAAATACTTGGATCCTTTATTGTGTTTCCCCATGTACTATATGATTGTTTTATATATATTGAAATGTGTTTTCCATAATTTATTAATTTACTGGCTTATGAACCATGGCAACATGGTATGTGTTCTTTGATTTCGATTTTCACTGAAAAATATGATTGTTCCTGATTTATGGAATCATGGAATTTACTGGTTTATGAACTATGGTTTTCTATTTTCACTAGTTACTGCTTGAACTGTTTTACTAGGACTTTATCTGGGTAGGCTGAAGGTTCAGCTTTAATCAAGATGGCAAATCCTTACGTACCTAAGGGTGGGCTCTGAGGCCTAAACTACATTCTTGGGTAGACTCTCAGGCCCCAAGGAACTCTCTTAGATTAATCATGGGACTACATATGGTGTACAGGTGGAGGGCAGTTATACGGTTTATTTCATTGTCACATTTACGAGATTTTACCGGATCACATTCCAGATATTATGGTTTATTGTTAAAACTGATTTCTAAAAGATTTTATATGGGTAGAATTCTAGAGTATGGAGGTTCAGCCTAATCCAGCTAGTAAATTCTTACGGCCCTAAGGTGACCCTTGGGTAGGCTCTGAGGCCCCGAGATCTTTCTTGGGTAGGCCCCGTGGCCCCGAGTAACCTTCTTGGGTAGCCTCTCGGACCCCAAGGCATTCCCTTAGGGTGGCTCCCTTTGCTTTGTGCTTAGGGTAAGCCCTTATGGATGCAGTTATGGGGAACTGCATAACGGTGTTTGGTTGGAGGGTTCTACTATGGTTTTTGAAAAAAAGTTTTAAACAGTGAATGTTTTAAAAATATTTATATCTATTCATTCAATTTGGTTGGGACACACTAGACATCCTTTTTAAATCTCCTAAAAATAGGGTTTTCTAAATGTTTCATATGTATTGAGAACTTTATGACTTTTGCTCGATGAACTACCAGTGGAACCCCAACTCATCTTGAAAATCTGTATATGTCTGAATCAAAAAGGAATTTTATTGATTCCCAATTATATGCAGGTCATGTAGCATCATTTGATAGTTTTTTATTACTGAGCTTCCCACATCTCACTCTTTGACTCACTATTTCAGTTTAAAAGAATCAAACTAGTGTATCTATCTACATCAGTAAAGGAGTTCCACCGACGTTGTTTGCGGATTACAGTGCATGTGATTATGGGGCACGTAGGTCGTTTTTATTTATCATACAAGTCTGGAATCTGTTTTATTTTTTTAATATTATTAAATTATACTTTTGTATTTATAAATTGTTTTATGTTTTTTAAGCGTTTTAATAAAATTTTTAATTTTCTAGGCTTTTTATGGTGGGTCGCTTCAGTGGCCCTAATGTGACACCCCAGATCAGATCTGGTCACCCACTCTTTCCGTGGGTGTTACAGAAATAGAAAAAAGTAATATATATATATATATATATTTAAAACTATATATTTTCAAAAACTATATAATATGCTTTTAAAAGCTATATTATATATATATATATATATATTTGAAATGAAATATATGTATATATATATCGTATAGTAGAACCCTTGAAATGACTCCTGGATGAAAATGGGTGTCTACATATGTTATATGATACCATTGAGTATTTTAAAAGAGATCTAGTAGCTTTTTGAAAAATAAGGGTTGCCTTGGTAATCCAATGTGGCACTTTAGGCTCAATCGGGTTTAGCGTGTTACATTTAGTGGTATCAAAGTGTCAAGATAAGTTGGCCTAAGACCCAATGATCAATTTTAGTAAGGTGTTAGTGAATACATTTCCCTAGACACATAAAATATTTGTGTAAGTTTGGAATCTTGATGGTGCTTCCTTCCTTAATTTGTGTTGTAGAGTTTTACAATGGTCAATAGTTCGAAACATGGTTTGAGAATGCAATTCTCTCAACTAGTTCAAGGAGATCATTCAGTGTACGAGTACGAGAAAGAATTTTTTCGGTTGGGTTACTATGCTCCAGAGTTAGTGTCGACTGATTCTTTGAGGTGCAAGAGGTTTCTCGAGGAGCTTCGATTCAGATCCTTGAGAAGTTGGCGGTAGACCCACCTAGAGTATTTTCGGAGTTGGTACGTCAAGCTAAGACTGTTGAGAGAATGATGAGTATCCAAAAGAGTTTGTTGTGTGAGTCCAGGCCCCAAGTTTAAGGACGAGTGTACATGTAGATTAAATACAACCAACCGTAGAGAGGATTAAAGTTTTGCGTTAGCATATGAGAGTGACGTCAGCTTTGTCACTCCAATTAGGTCAAAGGTAAGATGTAAGGTCTCGTAGGAGACCATCAATTTCATAGTCTGCACTGAGCTTTTGAGCCTCTGGAAGAGTTTTGAGGTATCTAGAATGCAAGCATTGTGGAAAAAATCATTGAGGAAAGTTTTACAAGATTTCTAGGAAGCGTTATAGATGCAGATACTTGGTGCATATGGCGAGAGATTTCTCTAGTTTGGAGGGTGATGTGTCATCTTGACCAAGGGGAGTGATCCCAGTAGCTCGTCAAGGCAGAGGACCTACCTAGAGGGGTGTTAGTTCGATGTTCGGTTAGGAGAGCCAAGAAGCTAATCAACTTATTCCCAGTTCGACTGTGTATGATCTTGCCTATAAGTTTATTGGAGGATAGGGTCAGGATATTGATGTTGATGTTGATGTTAATGTCATAGATGATATATCAGTTATGTTTTCAACTATTTTAGTTGTACAAGTTGTTTCAGTGGGTGTAAGAGCATGCATTCGTAGATGGTGTCAAGTGAGCTAGAAAGGAAAAAATTTCGTGTAGGGAACCCGGGAGCAAGAATCCAAGTGTTTAGTTGGTTAACCTTAGTAGAATAGACTAAAGTCACCTTAGATATTCTTTGAGGAATCGAGTTAGATTTAGTAGCTGACTTAAGAAAAGTTATTAGCACAAGTGTCGCTTAACCTCAGGATGGTAAATGTGGAGTTGAGAGAATGAGTGGTCGTCCCTAGTTGAGTTAAGGTCAATTCTGAGTGAAGGTAGAGCCACAGAGTTTTCTACCTTTTTGTGTTCCCTAGGGGAACATATGTGTGGTTATCAAGTTAGATATAATACTATAAGGACTTTTCGCATTGTCAGTTGAAAGGGTTCGTGTGATTTACCCATAGTGAGTTAGTACTCCCAAGTTCAACATTGGGAATAAGGATCTTTGTGATAGCGTTAAGAGTACCCCAATCACCTATCCAGATATATCAGGATCTATCTCAATTAGTATCAAGTCACTTCAGTTGCTAACTTACGTAGATGCCCAAAGTACTCACGAGGAGTAAGTTAGTAAAGGGTATATTCCAATACAATAGTTCCAGAATTTCACCCTAAGTACTAAGGGTACTACATGTAAAATATCAAGTTGTGAGTCTCACGATGAGGTTCATGAGGTGTAGAGAACCCTTCAGTTTCACCAGTGTACATTCATGCACGAACAATAAGTGGATCAGTTAAGTGAGCTAAGCCTTATTACTGATGTATTCTTCTCAGTATATGAGTGTGAGTCACATACAACACACAATAGCAGGCAGCATCGCTTAGTATTATGGATTTTAGTACTTTAGGCTAAAAGAGATCGAGTGTGTTAAGCATCGTTTGACTAGCGTTTGTTGTCATCAGATAGTTCTTTGGTGGTAAGTAATAGTGAGTACAAGACATAAAGTCTCAGAATCCTTAAGTCAGAGTGCTGTTGTGAGAGATTTTTGCTGGGTGATACGTGCTCTCTGGGAGAGCCAGATATTTCTGGTTTCGTTAGTAAGTGTTTGAATTTTAGTTGTGAGCACCTTGGATTTTTTATAGAGTAAGTAGCGCATCACTAAACCACAAGGTAAATGATAACATTCAAGTAGTGTGGACGAGTGTTGAATCAGAATTACGCAGTAGAAGCATAAAGATCGACGTTAGTCGTGATTTGTCATCATAAATCTAGTAGTTGGTATCTAGACAGTTTGGCGAGTGTCATAAGATCTCAGAGTTATCTATGTTCTGTAATTAAAACAAGTTATCGAGTTATGAGGTAAGTTAACTCGATTGAGTAAGGTTAGCTAGAGAATGTTTTTGTGATAGCAGATGAGTCATGGAGTAGCGTTCTTCTTGCGAAACATTCTAAGTATTCAGAGGGAGGACATCCAAAGTAAGCATTGTCAGTTTTTCACTTCTTAAAGGTTGTTGCTTAAGGTTTGATGTAGTTAGCACCCTATGGGAAAAATAATTATAGACCAATTTGTGAGTTGCTGAGTTGTAAATCGAGTCACAGGGAATCTTTCATTGAGGTTCAAGTTTACAAGTGTGTCGAGGTTTCTAAGTGGATGACCCAAGGATATATCGTGGGTGAGACCGAGTAAATTTCAAGGATGAATTTTCTTTCAATGAAGGGAGAGTTGTAACACCCCAAATTTCGGGCTAGTAGTTTTGGGTTTACCCAATAAGTAAGTGGATTTCCGTGTATAAATTAAGTCCTTGGGTTTAATTGGATCAGGTTCGGGTCCAATTACTCTTAAAAATGATATTTTAAATTAGTATAAAAATGAGGAATAAACCAAAATTGTTATTTTCCCATATTCTAATGTTGAAGCCTTTATATATATCATTTCTTTTCATTCTCCTCATTTCTCCATTTTTATTCTTCTTCTTATCTCCAAGGATTTAGAGAAGGTAAGAGTTTAAGCCTTTTCCTACTTCATTTTCATTTATATTTCCTCAATCAATGTTATTTTATTGAATCAAGCCTTGGGTTTTGTTAGTTGAAGAGAAAAATGGGAGTTTTCAACCAAAGTCGTCAAGAAAAGGAGTTTTTCTAAGCAAAGGGTTTTAATTCGGGTTTCTAACTCCAATATAGTGTATTTATAGTCCTTTCGAGTATTAAGTTTTCATAAATTTAAGGATTTTGCAAAGATTTGAGTATTTAAGGATTTTAAGGTTTATATTAGGTAACAAGATAAAATCAAATTTTAGATATTTAAAAAACATTTTTATGATACTTTAAGACCCTAAGTAACTCCCTAAATCTTTAGAATAAGTTTAGAAACCAAACCATGGACTTTAGGATAAGTTTTAGGTGATTCTTGAGCCTCGATAAACCCTGTTAGGGTTCAAGTATTAATACTATGATATATATAGTATCAATATTAGATGAATTAGGGTAAAATTTAGGGATTTTGGACCGAAGTATCGATAATTCCATAGAAGTACGTATACTGCAGGGTGACAGTATCAATATTAAGGCCTTTTTTTTGCAACAAAATACATTTTTTATACCGATACTCATAGGGTTTTTGATATTTGACCCTAGGTATCGATACTAGAAGTAGTATCAATACTACTCACTTTGGATAGTTAGTTTTGTTCCGGATATGGCCCATAAGAACTAAGAATGATCTGAAATAGTAAGAATAAGTCTGTGAGGGATCTGAGGGCATGAGCATACTAAGAAACAATTGTAGAATTGAGATTGCAACGGAGGTAACTATTCTAAGTGGTATATGTCGAGGTATCTTTAATTGAGTATGTATATAGATAGTGGAGAACGAGGATCGTACAGGGGATTTATCGACTAGTGATACAATAGTGAGTCAGATTCAGAAATAGTAGAGAGTGTGAGCTTTGAGCATTGCAGTGAACCTAAAGGGTGCAAGTCATCCTTTCAATCTAAATTGGTATTGAAAAGAAGTTCAATGAGTGTGATCTGTGTGTTCCTACCCAGAGTTAAACATGAGTCAGGCATCGGGCTAACAAATATTAAATTCAGTGAACAATAACCACAAAAATAGTCATAAAACCCGATAATGCATATAGACTTCTCTAGAGGCAAAGAAAGAGTAAATTACCATTTAGTAACGTGAAACCAGAGTGAAGCAGCATAGTAAAGAACAATAGTAGTAAACCAATAAGCCTTCATGGCACTGAGGGAGTTAGTTAAGGCGCAAAGCCCAAACACTCACGAGGAGACAGCTATGTCAATGTCATGTGGCCTCTGGGCCTTAGATATGCATGTTTAATCGCATCAGTCTAGTTTAAGCGTTGACGATCATCTAGTGGTATTGGATATCCGAGAACACCTAAATCAAGTACACAAGGAACTTTTGCGGTTGACTATGTGTCGAGGCCTTAACACTCGCGAGGAGTGGGTTGGTAGGTGTGATGTCCTTACTCAGATACACCACAGTAAGTGTGTGAGGCACTTCGATGGATAATTTGGGAGCATGGCCTAACACTCACGGGGGCGAGTTAGCCGAACATGATATCCACAGTTTCTAGTGTCTGATGGCTTTGTGAAATGAGATACTAGTCAATATTGCATGTAGATAGTACTTAGTCGAGTTAGAGTTGCATTTAGATAATGCAAAGTAGTTAAGTCAGTCTAAGTAGAGACCCGATAGAGGTATACTCATGGCGAGGCCCTTGTCCGAGGACTAAGGGACACGTGAGACCCCTATTTTAGTGACGAACCAGTTAATCTTTAAATAGGTAGCACTTGATCAAGATCATGTATGTTCTTACTGCTTAGTACCTAATCTTTAGCACAATTATGTTTATGATACTCTTAATGCTACTCTAGATTAGTGATTATACTGTTGGACTTTGTAAGCTTAGTCTTCGAATGTTTTCTATGGGTAGGTTGGTAGCTAAAGCAGTTTGTGGAGCACTGTCGCAGCAGGACTTCCAGTATCTCCTTCATAGTACTGTTCTATAGCTTTAGTGGGCATGTTTATTCATAAAACCTTACTCATGTATGCAGATTAATAAGAAAGAGTTTGTAATATTTTCATTTAAATTATGTGTCATGGAGATCCATTTTACTAAATGTTTTAATAATTATTTTGTATGCTATATGATACCATTGATTATATTTTTAAAGAGATCGAGAAGGATTTTTTAAAAAAGGTTAACTCGGTAGCCAATGTAGCACTTTGGCCCAATCAGGTCTAGGGTGTTACAATAGAACCACGGTTGATTGACTTCCTAACTTCTCAAACCCACCCTCATTACCTCATAGCTTGGATTATCTTACATGGTCTTCTAATAACCTCTTATAAGCTGAATTTTAATAAAGCTATTGGGAACTAAATAGGCTCGATTGTTAAAGTGGATTATCAAACTGATAACAAATGTTGTTGTCATTTTGCTCGAATGGTCATTAACATTAATCTTTGTAAGCCCTTAATCTCAAAGTTTTTCATCAACGGTTATCTCCAGATTATTGAGTACGTGTCTCTTCCTATGACTTGCTTCAATTATGGCATCTACGATCATCTCAAGGAAATCCATCCACAACTTCAAGTTCAGGAAGCAGCTCCTACGACCCCTAACCCCCGCCAGTCTTTCTACTGAAAATGGCAATGCTGGAGGATTCTTTTGGTCCAAGATGATTGTTGAATGGGAAAAAATATAATCATAAGTCCAAATTAGTGGTTTCTCATACCCTTAAAATGAATAATTTGATCATTACTCAATCAAATCTCGTCTTTAAATACTTACCACTAGAACAACCTCCAATTACACCAATCTTTAATCTTATCTCTCCCCAAAATATTGGCGATCTTGAAAACAATCTCACTGATTCAATTCTCATTATATCAATTTTGACTAATGCCTCAACTTTTGAAGCCAATCATGGCAAGAAAAAAATGAACATAAAAGTGATCCTCACTCATAAAAAACTTTCGGCATTCAATATGAGAATTAAAAGCCTGGCTATATTAGCACCAAGTGAACAACTCCCATATTGTCAACCAATTAAATTTTCATGCATGGTATTACACATCCATCTACTTCTCTAAAAGCTATAGCTGTTAGCAATTTGGTAAACTCGATCCCTAAAAACATCAATCAATTTCTTTGCCAGATGATTTCTACCTGTCTATTTATGTCGAAGCTATTAGAATTTCCAGTAACAATAAAGAACCCTCTTACATATAAGAATGATTTTTATTTTAGAGTTTGAAGTCTCCATATCTACCATTATTTCTATGGATATTACAATCTTCATATGGGATGCTCAAGGATATGATCATCTCTCATTTCTTAGTACTAATCGTGAATACTATAGAGATCACCATCATAATATCATGGGGTTTATCAAACCACATATTAGTTCTCGCAAGGCTAATAACATTATATATGCTTTAGATTTCTCTCACTCACTTAGGGTTGAAACTAAGGGTTTCTCATAGTTATATTGGTCGTATAATGTCCGTATTGAAATTCTTTTCACTCATTTTCAATTTATACACTGCAAAGTCCAGTTTACGGCTAGCCAAAGTGTAATGCCTCAAATCCATGATGAAGAGTTTTGAGATAACTCGAGATAGGCCTTGAGTAACTCTTTTAGCTTGTAGGAAGCTTTGACCCAAGTTTAAGTGGAATTGGGCTTAAATAAAGCCCAATTATTGATAAAATGGAAAGTTTACCAAAACCTTGAAGGACTAAGAAAGCAATTTACCCATTGTTTGAAACAAAAGTTGAATTCTTTTAATTTTGCCTATGTTACCCATTGAATCATTTTCCCCCATTCTTTGTCATTTTCCTCCTTCCAAACACTTTATCTTCTCTCTTCATTCTTCCTTCAAGTGGGTATAGAAAAAGGTGATAACTTGGTGAACTAGCAAGCTTAATTTAAGATTCTAAATGTAAGAATCCTAATTCTCTAATTCCAAACTTCAATTCAAGCTCTCAATGACAAGTTTTGGTTATGGTTACCAAATAGGGATTTAGTGGGGTTTTAGAAACCTAAGAGAAACCAGCCTGTTTTTTAGAGATTCAAGCCACAAATGTTCTAAACTCTTTTTTAAGCTTACCAACAACATTAGTAACCCTTGTGTTTAATTCTTGCATAGTGAGAAAGGTTGGAGAAAGCTCCAAGGCCAAATGGAAGAAAACTCTCACACTTGGTTGAAAATTGGGTGTTTCAGTAACTTAGAATCCCAAGTAGCACATTTATAACTACACTCTACCACATATAAATAAATGAAGCATGTTTGTGGTAGATTGCATCTTTTGATGTTTTCAGCTTGTTAAAAGCCCTTTTATGATCCTTTTTATCTTACATAAAACTTTAATAACAGTTGGGAACCTCAATAGGTCATGTGGAGAGGAAATTTGGTCTTTTTGTACGTAAAATAGGGTATTTTAGGCTAAAAGTATTGATACTCCTTCATTGGGTATCAATATTGGGGGTTAGGTATCAATACCCTCAGTAGGAGTGGCAATACCAAGATCACTTAGCAAATTTCAGTAGCCATTTTTGTCATCGTTACTAATGGGATTATCGATAATGAGGGTAGAGTATCAATACTCCCAATGGGGATATCGATTATTGAGGTATCTTTTAAAACATCAAATCTGATTTTAGTACTGATACTCGGGATGGTATCGATACCCTAGTATAGAAGTATCGATACTCAGATCATGAGTATCGATGCTACCCTTCATTTTCAGTTCATATTAGTCAGTCAATATATATTCCCAAGGGTCCATATTGATACCCAAATGTCAATCAATACTAAAGGGCTTAATATCGATACCCACAAATAGTTTGGGGTAAGAAATCCATTGGGTTAAAGGTTAGGTCTGAGGGGCCCAATAATATCATATTTTCAAGGAATAAAACTACAAGTGATAACATAAATTAATTTAGAACAACTAGAAATAGTAATAGCCAAGATAACATAAAACTAGCCTTGTTTGATGCTTGGGCAGCCAGGACACCCGATTTCCTTTAGAAGAATATGATTGTCTCAATTGGATATATCCTAGTTAGTGCCAAGGTACTTTAGTTATAGATTGAGCGTAGATTCCCTTAGACTAGACGGAATAAGTTGGTCAGGTGTTAGTTTTTGACACCGTTGTAGTTCTTATCCCAGATAATAGAGGGTATTTTAGAACGGCTAGAGGGTTTGTAAGCTCCGAGATGCAAAAACCTCATCCACACCATGATGCTACACAGTAGTCCATATCATCATTTTACATGTCTTTATACTTATGCCACTAACATGGCCAATTACTGAATGCATGTAGTATAGTACAATTATTAATATGGCACTAAGCTCCTAAGCTCAATATTTGGAATATGTTTTCATACGTAGGTTCTTAGGAGATCGTCTGTTGAGCGTTATCATCATCAAATATTCCAAACTCACTGAGGTATTTAGAGTACGTCTTGATATATATTAGAGGGCATATACTATTATAGACTCGTTAGTATTAAGATATAACTCTATTTTGTTTTAAACTCAATATTGTTATTGTTTTGGATATTATAGGAGCTCCTCTGTATTTGTAAAGTTAATTAATATTTTTATTTTATTTTACTATGGATGGATTTTCATCATATTTTTAGAATACAATTTTAAATCAAAATTTTGGGTTAGCCACTTCGGTGGTCCCGTGTAAGGCTTGAATCCTTCAATCATTGGGTTGGATTGGATTAGGGTGTTACACAAAGCTTGAACCTCGTTACATTTATCTACTTTAGCCCAAACACCTCTCGTCGAAAGCATCTTTGGAGCTATATTTTCTTCTTGGGTAGGAACATTCATGAAATGTGGGCTATCTTAGGAAACTTTAATTCTACTTCCTCTATCACTAATCAAAAAGGTTGTTCCATCTCTAGCATCCCAGACCAAGACTTTAATGATATAATTTGTGAAGTTGGTTTTCATAAAATGGGATATTAGAGATTGGATTTCACTTGGTATAGAGGAAACTGTGCAATCTGGATGGATCGAGGTTTGCATAATGATCATTGGTTATAAGTCTTTCTTGATTCGTCTATCCATAACCTTCTCTGCATGAAATCAGATCATCACTCATTGCTTCTCTATATTTCTCCTCAAATCTTTCCAACTTCTTGCAAGATGTTTCTTTATTTCTTTGATTGGGTTCATCATCATGATTTTGAATGTTTCACCAGAATTAGGATTCCACAATCACTTTGTTTAAAATTATTTCTATGTTCAATGGCCACACTGTCTCTTGGAATTGAACTGTATTTGGGTCCATCAAGCAACATAAAAGAAACCTCATGGAAAGGCTTAAAGGTGTAGAAAAACGCTTTGACCAATGATGTCATTCCCATCTTATTCGAGTATAGGCCAATCTTCATCTTCAACTTGAAAAACACTTGATCAGGAATAACTTATTTGGGAACACAAAGCTTGGTTAAACTCGATCAACCTTGAAGACCGTAACACTTTTTACTTTCATAAAAAAAATATTCTCTTTTTTCGATGTCCCCTCTCAATTTCCTGGGCCCATACGGTCTCCATGCGCATTTCTTCGAAAATAATTTGTACATAATTGGAAAATCTCTTTGTAACACGATCCAGTCCACATTCTATGATCAATGTATTGAACCATCACTTAACCTTACTACCTTGGTTCTCATACCAAAGGTTCAGAGTCCTTCAAGCTTTAAAGATTTTAGGCCAATTGACCTTTATTTCATGATTTATAAATTGATCACCAAAATTCTTGTTTGATGCATCTAGCCCATCAATTGAGACTTATTTCTCTGAATTAGACGAGTTTCCTCTTTGGAAGTAATATTACTGAAAACATAATCATTAACCAGGAGGTAATTCACTTTCTAAGATCAAAGAAAGGTAAAGACGATTGGATAATCATAAAAATCAACCTAGAAAAAGCTTTCGACCACTTACGTTGGGATTTTATAATTGACACTCTTAAGGAAACTGGTTTCCCGCCTCTATTCACCCATCTTATTAACAACTACATTTTAACTTCCTCAATAGAAATCTAATTTAACAAAGTTGTGGGACACTCTTTCACCCCTTCAAGAGGAATCAGGCAAGGCGATCCTATGTCATCATATATCTTCGTTGTAACTATAGAACTTCTTGGCCACGCTATATCATCTGTCGATAATGGCAGGATGTGGAAATCTTTTCACCTTGTCCATGGTGGTCTCCCTTTTGATCCTGATAACTCCATAAAAAGGCTATATTTTGGGCCTTTTTAATTAAGTTATTGATTGTCTAAAAGCCAATATAGGATCATAAAGATGCATTTAGGAGCATATAGTTGCATTTCATGGATATATTTTGCCGTGGTGTTTTATTTTGGAAAACTGGGTTGCGTTATGGGGAAGGTGTGTTATTTATAATGTGCAGGATATAGGAGCAAGGATACGCGAGGAGAATTGTCGTGAAAAATTGGAAATGTTAAACAAAATGCTAATGTCGCGGCAACTCAGACGACATTTCTGGGTAGAAAATAAAAAAATATTTATTAAGAGCCATATGTCATTGTCTACACATGTTCTATGCTGCCAGCCACATATAAAGGGCCCACTGCCACCTTTGCACTACCTCTCATGTGAAAGGAATAAACTTTAAGGTACTATAGGAATTTTGACACAAAACCCTATGTTTATTCCCCATTATAAATAGAATATGAGGTCATCGTATTTGAGGGACTTGATTTTTGAAATATTTATGATGAAACTTTTGAGATGAGAGGCGACTGGAAGAAAAATTCCACCTATTTCATTTTCTTCATACTTACGTGGTGTTCGTCAATTAACAAGCTCAAGGGAGTGGCGAGCTAGGCATCCAAGAAGAGCTAGCGAGCCAAGATGATTTATGGTGGCCGAAGGGAGTCCTGATAGTGCACGTAAGGCTTTTCCTCCTTCTTTTTTTGTTTTTTTTCTCATTTATCATATTTGGGTTGTAAGGAACGAATGGATTTTATGATTTATTTCATGGATTATTCGAACTCAACCATGAACTAGTTTTATTTGATAGGAGTTCACTATGGATGCTTAAACTTTTTCTTTATTTGATGTTTGTTTCTTTATTGTGGTTTTAATTTTTTTGCTTCTTATGCTTAATGCCTTAAGGGTTTAGGAGTTATGAGAGTAGTCATTCCTTATGAAAATACTTAGTGTTTGAGAGAAACTAAGTAGCTCATCTTTAGTGTTCGAGAGAAACTAAGGAGGATCAACATAATCAACGGGTTTTAGATAGTAACTAGACCTAATCCACCCTTAGACATAAGGCTGGAATTTCAATAATTTAAAAAGAGTAGTGCTCAGTAAAGAGGTTAGATGTTAGTGTTGACGCTGAGTGGTATTATTGTGACATATTCTGTTGATATGAACCAATAGGATCCTTGCACCTTCTAACACCGAGAGGTATTGCCATGACATTCTCAACCTGTCGAGTCCCTTGACTATAGATAGCATAGGGCACTTTTAGTAAACCTTTTCAGGCAAGTAAGACATAGAAGTAAGACCATCATAAAAAGATAGACTTAAGTTTCCTAAGTTACTCTTATCATTCATTCCCGTAGCAGCTTATTGTGCGAGGATTGTCAAGTCATTTTATTCAAAGATATTGTTTACCTTTTGTTTTACCTTTACATTCTAAATTGATTTAACTATACACAATTCTATTTTTCCACGACATCAACATTTGCTACCAAATCACACTATTATTCCCATCACAACATACATTTGACATTGCCTCATCATTCTCATTAGTACATACCATCATACTTACTCATCATTGTATTACTTGTTCGATTGTGTATACTTGCACATATTTCGTGACCATATTTAGTACTCATAAATCACGAACAAGTTTTTGACGCCGCTGTCAGGGATTGCCAACTTGAAGTTAATTAGTTTTGTCATAGCATTTTTATTGTACTTTTTCATTTTTTTAGTTTTACTTGTTAATTTCATTGTCTTTTTCAGGTTTTTCTTAGTGTATGACCAGAAGACACTCTGACAAGCCATTAGAACCTGGTATTGAGAGGATTTTTAGGTAAAGAAGACGTGCTCAAAGTGAAAACATGTATCAAATTGGTAATCAAGGTATTGTTCACGAGGAAGATCAGAATGTCGAGACAATTTCGAATGTTGGGAATGCAGCCAGGCCTCGTGCTATTCGAGATCATTTAAATCCTATCTTGGATGACTTAAATCCGGGAATTATGGAACCCGATTCAGGCATCCCATTTTGAGCTCAAACATTCCATGTTCAATATGTTAAATTCCATAGGGCAATTTGGGGAATGCCTAATGAAGATGTCAGGTAACATATTTGTAACTTCTTGGAGTTGTTCGATTCTTTCCGACAACAAGGAGTGCTCGAAGATGTATTAAATTTAAAGTTATTTCTATTTTCTCTACGTGACCGAGTAAGGGCTTGGATGAGTAGTGTTATAGCAGGTTCGATGGAGTCTTGGACTGATTTGTGCAAAAGTTTTTATTGTTCTGATATAATCTGCCAAACATAACACCCAATTGAGGAACGATAATGCTTCTTTTCATCAAGATGATGACGAATCAATGTATGAATGTTGGGATCGGTATAAATGATTACTTCGCAAATTTTCAAATCATGGTTTTTATGCAATACCCCAAATTTTTGGTTAGTGACCAAAATTTAACTTTTTAAAGTTTAGTGGCCAAAGTATAAACTTGGAAAAGTTTTAAACCTAAGTGGTAATTTTCACCAAAACAATTATTCCATAAATGGATAGTTTACTAATGAAAGTGGGGTTTTTATTGAAATTAGATTCTTGATCCGGAATTTATGTTGAAAACTAGAAAGGTTTAAAGTATGGTAAGAAATCGATAAATCGGATCGAATAAAAATTTTGGGAAAAATTGAAGGATGATACATTAGGCTTAAAAATATTATTTCCACATTTTAAAATGATGGAAAATAATATAAACCATTGGATTTGAGGATTTAATTCCATGTTAAATTTGGATCGTTGAATTAAAGTGGTAATATTGTAATTTTTGGAAATTTCAAGGGCAAAATGGTAAAGAGGGAAATAATTTGTCCATATTTGACTTGGGGAAGATGATAAGATTGAGGTGTCTTGATTTTATGGTAAATATGAAGATTCATTAAGGGTAATTTTGTTTTTTCTCAATTAAATTAATAAAATATTCATTTAAGGTTAAATTAAAGGTAAATTAAGATGAAATTTGTCTAACATTTCATCAACTTGTTTATCTTTTTCTTCCAAGGTCCTGAGCTTCCTCCATAGGTGAGAGGAATTTTCTTTTCAATTTTTGAGCAATTTCCTTTGGATTTTGAGTTATGTCTTGAATATAAAATTGGTCTACGCAAAAAAACACTATCTTTTGGTACCATTTATGCTTGCTAATCTTACTTGATTTCAAAGATCCAAAATCCTAGGGTTTATTTTCATGTTAGTGTTTATGAAATTGATGATGAATCATGGTGTTTTGAGGTTTTAGATTTATATTCAAGCTTGTATGATGATTAGAACATGTTCAATCTTCATAGAAATTCTTCTATGATTTTCGACAATAATATGGAGTTATAAAACTTTATGTTTTGTTGAAATTTGATTAGGGATTTGATTATGGAGATGTTTTAAGTTGATTGGAAGTTGATTTCATGCTTGAATCGAATCAAAATCGAATAAAATCATGAAAACCCTAATTCTAGAGTTTTAGAGTATTCAACCATGGCTTGTTTGGATGAGAAAATTTATGGAAAAATTATATAAGGGCTGAAAATGATGTAGGAAGTATTCTACAAGCTTTAGAAAAATTTGAGGACCATTTGGTAATTTTTGAAAAGTTGGGGGATCAATTCAATAAATTTGGAAAAATAATGGGTTGTTATGTAATTGTTATATAATTGATTTACTATGCTGGAAATTGTTGTTTGCGAATTGAAATGAGTTTTAAAATGTGAATTTTGATCATTTTGGGAAGTTTGGTGATTTTAATGCAAATTTCGAATTTTTTGGAAGTGGTTATTGTAATTAAGCCTTTGTGTGTGTACTTGGTTGATAATACTTTCAATGCTGGAATTTTAATATTGAAATTTTAAGTGGTAAAATAGTGAAGGACCATTTTATATAAGTTGAAAAAGTTGGTGCCAAAAATAAAAAAGAATTAATAAGTGTTAAAGTATTACGTGGTGAATAGGTTTCAAGTATGATTATGGAATTTGTTTTAGAAATGTATTTTTGTTAGTACAATACTAAAATATTCATCGATATGAATTTATGATTTTGTACAGATCATGATTGACTATGTGTTCAAAGCAACTCGAGTATAAAAAGGACTAAATGAGAGCATAGTGAAGCAAAATCTTTTGAAAATATAAACTGTCAATGTGAGTGCAATGCATGCATGGTATTATACATAAATGTTTATATATCAGAGGAAAGACTTGTAATAAGTCTACCTTATTTATATTATCATGAAATTTATATCATTCATCATATTTTTGACATATCTTAAAAATGTCAAGATGGATATTATAATGCATTGATTATTCTTGTGGTGATGATATGCCATGAATGATATTTCGGGTATAAACTGCCCATGGCTAAAATCATATTGAATTGATTCATAACTATATGCCCAAGTATGTTATTGAGGCTCAGTGGTATTAATGGCATGCCATAGAGTCTAGCAACTGCAAAAATTTAAATAGTACTAATGTGTATAGTAAAGACACATAGTACAAGTTATGTGGGCAAGTACCGACCTCATCACTATGGTGCAATTTATTTGGTGAGCATGGCTTGACCTCAGCACTATTACGCAATATTCGACTCCTATATCGGGTTCCTCATATATTAATAAATTGGGTTATAACTATTGATTAAATGATTATATTTATATCATGTCATGTTGATTTTGCTAGGTAAGGAAATCTTATGGTATTGGATGATAACATTTAATTTTATGCATATAATGATTGTTATTATCTTAATTGCATCACTAAGTATATACTTAGTGTGTGATGATTTTCACGCGTAGGTAAAGATCAGGAGTAGAAGTAAGGAGTACATAGCAGCATCAAGCATCGAGGAGTATAATAGAATATCAGTAAGACATCCTTTGATGTGATTTTGACTTAGTTATTGACATGTACTTATAAATGTCCTAGTTGCTCTGTTAACTATTTTGGAAATGGTTGTAAAAGCTAAACTATATTATTTTACTCTATTTCTTCATAGATGATATTATTCAATGTTACTATTATAAATGGATGTATTTGATATATATATATATATATATATATATATATATATATATATATTATGATTACTATAAGATAATATTATGTTATTTAATATTTTATAATAATAGCTACATTTTGGAAAAATAAATTTTATCCACTTTTGAATTGGGAAATGTTTTAAGTAATTCATGTGACATCTATAACCTGTATTGGTATAAATATATGGGTCATAGGTATTACATTTATTGGTATCAGAGCTAAAGGTTTAGTCGTTTCTAGACAGGAAATGAGTCTAAATTTAGTTAAGAGTGTACACATGCCAATATGATGTCAAAATTTTACTGATGTTTGTTTATATGCTTTGATGCTTATTATTTAGTAAAGTTACTCCATACTAATGTTAGATTATTTTGACTGTGTTCAGATGTCGGATAATCAAGAATCAAGTAGGGCCGCTGAGCATATTACTCCTGCACACAGTAAGAGTAATGAGGTGAACAAAAATCCACCTCTTGCTCAGCCTAATGTAGAGCCGCCTAATGTGAATCAGCAGGACATGCCTGTTCAAGATTGTGGGATGTTTTTACATGCTTTGGACAACATTATCAATCGTCGAGCACCGGTATCGGTTCCTAAAAAATTAAGGAAGATGATAGCACCTGAGTTCTGAGGCGATGCAGATGATGATCCAATGATTGTTGATTATTAGTTAAATGATGTT
The DNA here is from genome assembly GCF_006381635.1 of Hibiscus syriacus. NCBI lineage: Eukaryota > Viridiplantae > Streptophyta > Magnoliopsida > Malvales > Malvaceae > Hibiscus > Hibiscus syriacus. The sequence continues at coordinate 2,462,864 of NW_024062635.1, read as the reverse complement.
AAGAACATATTGAACAAGATTCCTTGTGATGATCAGGGAAAGCTAGAAGGAGTTTTCTCTCTATTGATGGAACAATCTAGTGTGTGGTGGAATACTTTCGCCGCACAAGTCTTCCCTGAACATATCACATGGGACTTATTTCTAAGTGAATTCAAGGAGAAATATATTGGAGACATGTTTGTTAATGAATTATGCAATAGTTTCTAAACTTGAAGCAAGCTGGAAGGACAGTCTATGAATGTGAATGTGAATGTGAATTCCACATGCTGAGTCAATTTGCATCGGAATTCCTCCCTACTGAGAAAATCAAAATTGATAGATTTATTTCTGGGTTGGATTCTCAGTACAAAAGGATCTTGGTTTCTCATCATTTTACTGCTTTTCAAGAAGTAGTAAACAAGGCTAAAGCTATGGAGAAAGTTGACCTTGAAGATATAAAGGCGAAAAAGGCTCAGTCAAGAAAAAAGTTTGGAAGTGTTAGGATTTATGGAAGCTCGAATTGATAATTGAAAAAAAATTGCAAGAAGGTGAATTGGCAATAATTTGATTAGGGGGTAAGGAGAGTAAAAGATAGAGAAATTTGGCACAAGGATTTATAGTGATTCGACTTATCAACCAAGTCTACTTCCACTACCTAAGCACATCACTTAGGATTTTCTAACAAATTCACTAATTTGTTCTTTCTCTTTAAAGTATCAAGGGATAACCTTTACACTCCCTAGTTTTTCACTTGACTAAACTAGAACCAAACCCCTTTTACAAAAGGATAAAAAAGTAAACAAAGAAACCTCTCTAAGGTAGGTGTTTACAAATTTAAGCTCACTAAAAACATAAATATTTACAAGAGAGATAAAATAAGATTGGAAAACTCTTCTCTTGTGTTTGATTGCTTGGATAGGTTTTCTAACCCTTCTTCAAGTGTCCTCAACTTGTATTTATATGTTGGAATGTTGTTGTAGTCGTTTCTAGCTGTTGGAAGCATTTCTAGTCGTTGGGGCCTGATGGTAAGAATACTATACGTATGGTATCGATACTACTATGTAGAATAGTATTGGTACCCCTTTGGGTATCAGTACCATTTTTGCAATCTGTAATTTGACCAATGTTGGTTGTATCGATACTACCTAGTGAGTATATGTATTTTCCTTACCTTTGTATCGATACCATATGAACAATATCATCACTGTTCATGAGGTATCGATACTGTAAGAACAATATCGGTACTTCTTATCTAGAAAATCATTTTTGTGCTCAATTCCACTTTTAAATGGACTTTGAATTATTTTTGAAAACTTTGGAAAACTTTGAATAAAGTGAATTCAAGTCCAAAAACATTTTGCCTTAATTGTTATATCAAAATATAGTTCAACAATCTCCTCCTTTTTTATATAACAAAACATTTGGGGGGGGGGGAATTGGCAAAACTCTCCCTTAATAAAATGTTTAATGAAAAAGATACCAATTGTTGGAAAATGTATGAAAATGTTCAGCTCCCTCTTTTTCATTAAGAAATTGAATTTTCCAAACCATATTTCTCCCCCTTTTTGTTATATAAAATAGAATTCAACTTAAAAGTTCAAAAATAACATTTGAGAGTAAGTGCAGAATTTGACATAAAAAGAATTTGAAAAAAAATCAAAGCTCCCCCTCAAAAAGTGCATTCCAAACAAAAATTAACTTTAAAAGCTTTACACTTAAACAAAATTGAATTTCAACAAAGAGTAACAAAAATGTTAGTAACACATGAAATTCAATATCTCCAAGCCTAAAATACTTTATGCAATATCAAATGTTGAATTAAATGCATATGCATAAAGCTCTTCAAAAATTTGATATCAATTGTTAGAGAGATATTATTTTCATTTTTAAATTTCATGCATAAACATTTAAATTTAGGTCAAAAACTAAAACATTAAAATCAAAATATTTTGAAAATTTGATAACAATTGTTAGAGAGATATAATTTGCATTTAAAACCAATTTAGACCAAAATTAATTATGATGAACTAAAAATTATGAAAAATCATTAAAATTTTAAAATTTTCATCATAACACCCTTTTAATATACATGAGCTGAAAAACAAAACATAACCATTTAAGATAAAAACTCTTGCATGTCAAAAATCAAATGAGCAACCAATTATACAAAAATAAGAAGTTTTTAAGTTTAAAGGTTACCCATTCCTTTTAGAGTGTGGCTATAGCATATTGATTTCTTTATTTTCATGAAGATTGCTCCCACACACCTATAAGAGACGTTTATTTGGAATTTTGTATCCAAATTGCTTTGGATCCTTAGACGTTAGTTTCAATGCCCCTTGTTCCCTTAGGAACCCATACTTGTCTAATTTTAAAAGATTTTATTTTATTTATGGGACAAGTATGTTCCAAATTACCATAAAAATGGCAATGTGAGCATTTTTCCATTTTTAAACATAATGAGTTGTTTTGAGAAATTAATTATTTTTCTTTTGCTAAGCTCTCAAGCTTAACTTTCAAATCAAAATTTTGTTTTTCTAAATCATTGATTTTAACTTTTGAAAGATCTAAATCATTTTTCAAAATTTCATTTTGATTATCAAAATCAACTTTTGCTTTCAAAGCCAAATCATTTTCAGTTTTAAGTTTTGAAATCAATTTCTTATATTTGGAATTCATGGTCTCATATTGAAAATACAACTAATTATAAGCATCTTGTAACTTATCAAAATAATGTGAATTTAATTCATTTGAGTTTGAAGATACTATTGAATATTTTTCGATGGCCATGAGACATAGGTTGGCTACTTTATCTTCATTATTGGAATCATCTTCATCACTCCAAGCTGCCACAAATTCCTTTTTCTTGTATGATCCCTTCTTCTTTAGAAGAGGACATTCATACTTGACATGCCCCGTTCTTTGACAATTGAAGTACACCGGGGGACTATTCTTCTTGGTCGATTCATGCTTCACTTCCTTGGAAGTCATGAATCTCTTGAACTTTTTGAAGAGCTTGGCCATCTCTTCTTCTTCATCATCATCTTCATCCACCTTTTCACTTGAATCTTGATAGCTCTTATTGGTCGACTTGAAGGCAATGCCTCTTCCTTCTTCTTATTTTAATTCTCTTCATCTTCTTCCTCTGCCTTCACCATCAACTCATGAGTGAGAAGAGAATCAATCAATTCGTCAAGAGTGAAAGACTTTAGGTCTCTAGCTTTGATAATCGTTATCTTCTTTGATTGACAAGACTTTGGAAGAGAGTGTATCATATTCCTCACAATCTTCTCATTAGATATTACTTCTCCAAATCCCTTGAGACCGTTGATAATCACAAAAAATCTATATGTCATAGCTTTGATGTCTTCATCGGGTTTCATCTTGAAATTCTCGTAGCTATGGTTGAGAAGACTCATCTTAGTTTCCCTCACTTCATCGGTTCCTTTATGAGTGACTTGGAGCTTATCCCATATCTCCTTGGCATTGGAACAAGAGGAGACTATTCTATATTCATCTGGGCCTAATGCACAAAAGAGAATGTGTGTAGCCTTAGCATTGAGTTGGAACTTCTTCTTCTCTCCATCACTCCAATCGTCCACCTCTCCGGTTGGAATGGTGTATCCTTTTAAGATAGAGTTCCAAGCTCCTAGATCATTTTCTTAAATGAAGATCATCATCATATTCTTCCAATAAACATAATTTTCTCCATTGAAGTAGGGTGGCTTGTTGAACGGTTGTGAATATTTAATGTAATAGGCACCGGAGGTTGAATCCATATCTTTATCGATTGCGTCAAGAATCGGTAGAGCTTCTTCTCGAACCGTCTCAAGGTGGTTAAACATTCTAATGGGTTAAGCTCTGATGCCAATTGTTAGGATTTGCGGAAGCTCAAATTAACAACCGAAAAAAATTCAAGAGGTTGAATTGGAAATGATTTGATTAGGGAGTAAGGAAAGTAAAAGATAGAGAAATTTGGAACAAGGATTTATAGTGGTTCGACTTATCAACCAAGTCTACTTCCACTACCTAAGCTCCTAACTTATGATTTTTTTAACAAATTCATTATTTGTTCTTTCTTTTTTAATGATCAAAAGATAACCTTTACGCTCCCAAGTTTTTCACTTGGCTAAAATAGAACCAAACCCCTTTTACAAAAGGATAAAAGAAGCAAACGAAGAAAACTCTCTAAGGTATGTGTTTACAAATTTAAGCTCACTAAAAACACAAATATTTACAAGAGAGATAAAATAAGATTGGAAAACTCTTCTCTTGTGTTTGATTGCTTGGATAGGTGTTCTAATCCTTTTTCAAGTGTCCACAACTTGTATTTATATGTTGGAATGTTGTTGTGGTTGTTTCTATCCATTAGAACTAGTCGTTACTAGTCGTTGGGGCCTGATGGTATCGATACTACTATGTAGAGTAGTATCGGTACCCCTCAGGGTATCGGTACTATTTTGCATTCTGGAATTTGAGCAATGTTGGTAGTATCGGTACTACTAGTGAGAATCGATATTTTTCTTACCTTTGGTATTGGTACCATATGAACAATATCGGTACTGTTCAAGAGGTATCGATACTATAAGAATAGTATCGATACTTCTTATCCAGAAAATCATTTTGTGTTCAATTCGAATTTTAAATGGACTTTGAATTATTTTTAAAAACTTTGAAAAACTTTGAATAAATTCAATTCAAGTTCAAAAATATTTTGCCTTAATTGTTATATCAAAATGCAGTTCAATAGGAAGTTCCTACTCTGCACCATTTTCCAAACGTAGCAAGGGCTAGCAGCTGAAAAGTTGTGTCTCCTCATCATCTTTCTATAAAAAAGGATTTTCTGGAGGAAAGTCCAGGCAGACACAGACAACTTCAACAGATACTAAAGGTTCGGAATCTTGTCTGAAACCAGAATGTGAGTATTGTGGAAAGAATCATTTTGGTCAGTACCGGTTCATGGAAGAAAAATGCTACCATTGCAAGCAAGTTGGACATTACATAAATAAATGTCCAGAACTTCATCCGGACCAGTCAGTTGTAGTGTCGTAGTGAGGTGAAGGTAAAAAGGGTTGTTGACCAGGAACGTCTGAGGTTACATCTAATCGCGAAAGTCAGAACTAGTTCTCGAGTTTATCATATCAAGACTGATGATGATTGAGATGCTTCTGAGATTATAGCCTGCACCTTTTATCTTTTTGATGAACTTGTTTTTGTGTTGATTGATCTCGGTTCTACTTATTCTTATATTAGTGCAAAGCTGGTTAGAGATAGTGGAATCTCTTTAGAACCTATTTCTAGTGATAATGTGGCAATTAATCCATTGGACCGTAGTGCAAGAATTAGTCGGATATGTAAAGATTGTCAGATAAAGATACAGGGAGTGAAATTTCCTGTAAATATGTTGGAATTACCTTTCAAGGAGTTTGGAATATCTTAGGCATGGATTGGTTATCTTCCTTTTACGGTTGGGTAGATTGTCATTTGAAAAGACTATTTTTAAAGGATACAAAAGGTTCATAGATAATATTTGTGGGAGAAAGGGTATATCCCTTATCCAATGTGATTTTAGCTCTTATTGCTAAAAATTGCTATCACAAGGGTGTCAATAAATTTTAGAAAATGTAGTGGATAAAAAAGTTGTTGAAGTTAAGTTAGAAGACATTCCAACAGTTCGAGAGTTTCTAAAGGTGTTCCCCGATGAGTTACATGGATTACCTCCAGATAGAGAGGTGGAGTTTAGTATTGACGTATTTCCAGGTAAAGCTCCTATTTCGATGGCTCCTTGTCGAATGGCCCCAACAGAATTAAGGGAATTAAATAATCAATTGCAAGAATTGTAAGATCAAGGATTTATTAGACCGAGTGTTTCACCTTGGGGTATTCTGGTGTTGTTGTGAAAAAGAAAGATGGATCCAAGATATTATGCAAAGATTATCGGCAGTTAAACAAGGTGACTATCAAGAACAAGTATCCTCTTCTGAGGATTGCTGATTTATTTGATCAGCTTAAGGGTGAAGTCGTTTTCTCCAAGATTGATCTTCGACCGGGATATCACCAGTTAAATATTAAAGATGAAGATATTCCAAAGATAACTTTCAGGACATAGTATGGACACTACGAGTTCATGGTGATGTCGTTTGGGTTGACTAATGCTCCGAAAGCATTCATGGATTTGATGAACCGAGTATTTTAGCCTTATTTGAATCATTTTATAGTGGTATTTATCGATGACATTCTAGTGTACTCGAAGACAGATAAAGAGCATGATGTTCATGTTTGTACTATGCTCGATATTCTGAAGTAGAAAAAAATTATATGTCAAACTGTCAAAGTGTGAATTTTGGTTGTCTGGAGTAGCTTTTCTCGGTCATGTGTTCTCGGCAGAAGGCATAAGGGTTGATCCTAAGAAAGTTCATGCGATTGTGGAGTGGAAACCTCTAAAGAATGTTACAGAGGTTTGAAGCTTCTTAGGACTTGCTGGATATTATCGAAGGTTCGTGAAGAACTTTTCGATGATTGTTTCTCCACTGACCAAGCTATTGAGAAAAGATTTTTCATTTATTTGGACCGAGAAGTGCCAAGAAATTTTTGAAACTCTGAAGAAGATTTTAACAGAAGCACCAGTGCTGGTACAACCGGAGTCCAGTAAAGAGTATCTGGTGTATAGTGATGCATCTCATAATGGTTTGGGTTGTATACTTATATAAGAAGGTAAGGTTGTAGCTTATGCTTCCAGACAACTAAAGACGCACGAGAGAAATTATCCCACACATAATCTTGTGTTGGAAGTAGTGATATTTGCTCTAAAGATTTAGCGCCATTAATTGTATGGTGAGCGGTGCTACATCTACACGGATCATAAAAGTCTAATGTATTTGTTGACTCAAAAAGACCTAAACTTGAGACAGAGAAGATGGATAGAACTTTTAAAGGACTATGACGTGGTCGTCGACTACCATCCTAGGAAGGCTAATATAGCTTATTCACTTAGCTGAAAAAACTTTTGAAGGTTTGCGAACTTTAGATGCTCACTATCTTTAAAGGAAAATGGCACATTGTTGGCTGAATTAAAGATAAATTCAATGCTTATAAATCGGATAAAAGAGCTACAAAAGAAAGACGAGAGATGCTTGGAAAAGATGATACAAGTGGAAAAATGTGAGACTAAAGACTTTGAAGTTAAAGCTAATGGATGTCTGTATTATCGAGGAGGAATCTGCATTCCACATGATGATGAATTGAAGAAGGATATTCTTTATGAGGCATATTATAGTCCGCTGACTATGCACCCATGCAAAAAAAAGATGTATCAAGATTTAAAGAGTCGATATTGGTGGTCGGGTATGAAAAGAGCCACTACTGAGTTTGTTGCTACATGTCTAACATGTCAACAAGTAAAAGCTGGGTATCAACTGCCTTCGGGGCTATTACAACTGATTTCAATCCCATAATGGAAGTGGGAATGAGTCACTATGGATTTTGTTGTAGGGATACCTTTGACACCAAATAAAAAGGATTCAATTTGGATGATATTTGACCGATTAACTAAGTCGAGACACTTCATTCTGATACGAATGGACTATTCATTGGATAAGTATGCAGAGTTGTATATAAAAGAGATAGTTTGACTGCATGGTGTGCCAGTATCCATCATATCTGACAGGGATCCAAGGTTCACATCCAGATTTTGGAATTCTATGCATAGAGCTTTGGGTTTCAATACAACCTTTCATCCACAGATGGATGGTCAATCTGAGTGGACTATCCAGATATTGGAGGATATGTTGAGGGCATGTGTGATTGAGTTTGAGGGATCTTAGGAAAAGTATTTACCTTTAACAGAATTTTCTTACAACAATAAAAATCAATCGAGCATCAAGATGGCTCCGTACGAAGCTTTATACGGGAGAAAGTGTCGGACACCATTAAATTGGTTCAAGTTAAAAGATCGAGATTTGGTTGGCCCTGATTTATTAAAGGAGATTGAGGATAAAGTGAGGATAATCCAAGATAATATCAAGATAGAAGCTGATCGATAGAAATCTTATGTAGATTTAAAGCGAAAAGATATTGAATTCCATGAAGGTGATAAAGTTTTTCTTAAAGTATCACCTTGGAAAAAGATATTGTGCTTTGGGCGCAAAGTAAAATTATGTCCAAGATTCATTGGACCTTATGAGATCTTAATGAGAGTCAGACTGGTGGCGTATCAATTAGCATTACCTCCGGAGTTGTACAAAGTTCACAATATTTTTCATGTGTTGATGCTTAGAAAGTATCGATTGGAACCTTCACATGTTATTGCACCAGCAGAAATTGAAATCTGACCAAATTTGAGTTATGAAGAAGAATCAGTGCAGATTTTGGCTCGAGAAATTAAAAACCACGTAGCAAGACAATTCCCCTTGTTAAAGTGCTTTGGCGAAATCATAAAATCGAGGAAGTTACGTGGGAAAGAGATGAAAACATGAGGAATCAATATCCACACCTCTTCACATTAGGTATGTGTTAAAATTTGTGGATAAATTTTATTTAAGGGGAAAAGATGTAATACCCCAAATTTTTAGTTAGTGACCAAAATGTAACTTTTGAAAGTTTAATTGTCAAAGTATAAAAGTTAGAAAAGATCAGGGATCTAAGTGGTAATTTTTAAAAAAAGAATTTTTATTCCATAAATAGATAGTTTACTATTGAAAGTGGTGTTTTACTGAAATTATATTCTTGATCCAGAATTTATGTTGAAAACTAGAAAGGTTTAAAGTCAGATAAGAAATCAGTAAATCGGATCGAATAGAAATTTTGAGAAAATTGAAGGATGATAAATTAGGATTAAAAATATTATTTCCACATTTTAAAATGATTGAAATAATATAAACAATTAGATTTGAGAATTTAATTCCATGTTAAATTTGGACTGTTGGATTAAAGTGGTAAGATTGTAATTTTTGGAAATTTCAAGGACAAAACAGTAAAGAGAGAAATAATTTGTCCATCTTTGACTTGTGGAATATGATAAGGTTGAGGTGTCTTGGTTTTATCGTAAATATGAAGATTCATTAAGGGTAATTTGGTTTTTTCTCAATTAAATGAATAAAATATTCATTTAAGGTTAAATTAAAGGTAAATTAAGATGAAATTTGTCTAACATTTCATCAAACTTTTTCATATTTTTCTTCCAAAGCCGTTACCTTCTTCCATAGGTGAGAGAAATTTTCTTTTCAATTTTTGAGCAATTTCCTTCGGATTTTGAGTTATGTCGTGAAAAAGAAAATCGATCTACGTGAAAACCACTATCTTTTGGTACCATTTATGCTTGCTAATCTTGTTTGATTTCAAAGATCCTAACTCCTAGGGTTTTTGTTCATGTTAGCGTTTATGAAAATGATGATGAATCATTATGTTTTTTAGGTTGTAGATTCATATTCAAGCTTGTATGATGATTAGAACATGTTCAATCTTCATAGAAATTCTTCTATGATTTTCGACAATAATATGGAGTTATAGAAATTTGTGATTTGATGAAATTTTATTGGGGATTTGATTATAGAGATGTTGTAAGGTTAATTGGAAGTTGATTTCATGCTTGAATCGAATCAAAATCGAACAAAATCATAAAACCCTAGTTCTAGAGTTTTAGAGTATTCGGCCATGGCTTGTTTGAATGAGAAAAATTATGAAAATTTAATATAAGGGCTGGAAACGATTTAGGAAGTATTCTATAAGCTTTATAAAATTTTTAGGACCATTTGGTAGTTTTTAAAAAGTTGGGGGACCAATATGGTAATTTTAGAAAAATGATGGGTTGTTATGTAATTATTATATAATTGATTTGCTATGCTGGAAATTGTTATTTGAGAATTGAAATGAGTTTTATAATGTGAAATTTGATCATTTTGGGAAATATGGGAAGTTTGGTGATTTTAATGCAAATTTTGAATTGTTTGGAAGTAGTTATTGTAATTAAGCCTTTGTATGTGTACTTGGTTGATAAAAATTTTAATGTTGGAATTTTAATATTGAAAGTTTATGTAGTAAAATGGTGAAGGACCATTTTATATATGTTGAAAAAGTTGGTACCAAAATTAAAATGAATTAATAAATGTTAAAGTATTTGGTGGTGAATAGGTTTCAAGTATGATTATGGAATTTGTTTTAGAAACATATTTATGTTAGTACAATACTAACATATGCATCGATATGAATTTAAAATTTTGTACAGATCGTGATTGACTCTGTGTTCAAAGCAACTCGAGTATAAAAAGGACTAAGTGTGAGCATAGTAAAGCAAAACCTTTTGAAAATATAAAGTGTCATGGTGAGTGCAATGCATGCATGGTATTATAAATAGATGTTTATACATCAGTGGAATACTTGTGATAAGTCTACCTTAATTATATTAGCAAGAAATTTATGCCAGTCATCATATTATTGACATATCTTAAAAATGTCAAGATGGATATTATAATGCATTGATTATTCTCGTGGTGATGATATGCCATGAATGATATTCCGGGTATGAACTTCCCATGGCTAAAATCATATTGAAATACTTTGCCATTGATGAATTGATTCATAACTAGATGCCCAAGTATGTTATTGAGGTTTAGTGGTATTAATGGCATGTCATAGAGTCTAGTAGCTGCAAAAATTTAAGTAGTATTAATTTGTATAGAAAAGACAAATAGTACAAGTTAGGTGGGCAAGTCCCGACCTCGACACTACGGTGCAATTTATTAGGTGAGCATGGCTCGACCTCAGCACTATTACCTAATATTTGACTCTTATATAGGGTTCCTCATAGATTAATAAATCGGGATATAGTTATTGATTAAATGATTATATTTATATTATGTCATGTTGGTTTTCACAGGTAAGGAAATCTTATGGTATTGGATGATGACACTTAATTTTATACATGAAATGATTGTTATTATCTTAATTGTCTCACTAAGTATATACTTAGCGTGTGATGATTTTTATACGTAAGTAAAGATCAGGAGTAGAAGTAAGGAGTACAAAGCAGCATCAAGCATCGAGGATTATAATACAATATCAGTAAGACATCCTATGATGTGATTTTGACTTAGTTAGTGGCATGTACTTATAAATGTCCTAGTTGCTCTGTTAACTATTTTGGAAATGGTCGTAATGGCTAAACTATATTGTTCTACTCTATTTCTTCATAGATGATATTATTTAGTATTACTATTATAAATGGACGTATTTGATAAATATATATATATTATGATTTCTATAAGATAATTTTATGTGATTTAATATTTTATAATAATAGCTACATTTTGGAAAATTAAAATTTTTTCTACTTCTGAATTGGGAAATGTTCTAAGTAATTCATGTGACATCTATAACATGTATTGGTATAAATATATGGGTCGTAGGTGTTACATTTCAAGACTGGAATCAAGTGGTAATGTTCTATAATGTAGTAAATACGCCAATAAGGATGATACTAAATGCCTTGGTAAATGGGACATTGTTCGATAAATCACCTGTAGAGGCATTTGACATTCTGAGAGGATTACAAACATTGATTATCAATTCCCATCTATGAGGCTTGGAATTGGGCGAAAAGTGCATGGGGAATTTGAGTTAGATACTAAGGATTTTGTGTTCGCTCAACTTGCGGCCATCGCCAATATGTTGAATAATTTGCAAAGACCAAGTGAGGTGAAATAAGTGAAGATATCCAATTCAGCATAGTTATTATGCCATGGCAATCACCATGAAAGCGAGTGCCTAACCAATCAGGAATCCATCAACTATGTAGGAAACTACGATCAATGTAACAACAACCTCTATTCTAACACCTATAATCCTGGATAGCGTCAACATCCAAACTTCTCATGGGAAAATCAAGGAACAAAAAATACTAATCCGCCTGTTAGGCCAAAAAATTTCAATGACTCCTAAGGTTTTCAAACGAATATACCATGGCATAATTCTAACAGGGGAGTGCTATCTTCATCCAACACAAGTTCTTTGGAAGCCACAATTCAAGAGTTTATAGCAACCACGAAGACCATGCTGCAAGACCATGCGATATCTATAAAAAAAACCAATGAGCTTTACTTCAAAGCCACAACTAATCTCTGAGCACATTGGAGAGTTAGGTTTGTTAAATGGCTGCGACATTATAAGACCGACAACTAGGTCGTCTATTGAGTGACACTGAAGTCATTAAACGTCATGGAAAGGAGCAATGTAGTGCACTTACTCTACGGAGTGGCACCCAAATCAATGTACTAGACAAGTTTGGGAGAAGAAAGAAGAATGGTTTACCCCATGTAACTGTGTCAGCTGAGCATGAAGTGTTAGAGGAAACACAATTGGAAGATGATAAGGATGAGGGTTCGTCCAGTAGAGCAATTGAGAGAGCAAACAATAATGCCACGGCAAATGTTGTTCGCATCCCTTCATTAGAGGAAATCAGACCCCACCTCCTTTCCCACAAAGACTTAAGAAGCATAATGATCACATTCAATTCTAAAAGTTTGTTGACATTCTAAACCAACTCTAAATCAATGTTCCTTTTCTTGAAGCTATAGAAAAAATGTCGACATATACTAAATTTCTCAAAGAGATTATTACCAAGAAAATAAAATAAAATATAAGTACGAGACAGTTGCCATTGAAAAAGCATATTGCTCTACCTTGAGAAAGTTTCTGCCAAAGCGACAAGATCCAGGCAGCTTTATTATTCCATGTTCGATAGAAGAAAAATTATATTGAGAAGGCACTATGTGACCATGGCTAAAGCATGAACTTAATGCCTAAGTCAATCTTTGTGAAGCTTGGAATAGGAAATGCAAGACCCACCTCTGTTATCTTACAACTAGCCGACCGCTCCCATGTTTTTCCTGAGGGGCGAGTCGAGGATGTCACTGTAAAGTTGGAAAAATTTGTGTTTCTTGTAAACTTCCTTATACTAGATTGTAAGGTTTATGCCACGATACCCATAATCTTGGGGAGACTCTTCCTAGCTACTGGGTGTATTATTATCGACTGTGAGAAGGGTGAGCTCACCATGAGAGTGGCCGACCAATGTGTCACTGTTAAGGTTTTTTATACTCTCAAGTACATGGATGAGTCTAAAGAATGACATACCATTTTCAAAGTTGATTCATTGATAGCATGAGAAGCTGATCAATTTTTCCATGACAATTTCATTCAGCTGTAAACTTATGAGAGGCTTATTGAAGAAGAAAGTGTCGAGGAGCCCAATGAACTTTTTTTGGAATAGCTTTCTTATAGTACATGCTTTAAACCTCTTGATTTCGATGAGTTTGTTCCTCCTAAGGCCTCATTACAATATGCACCTACCCTATAGTTAAAGAATTTGCCACAGTATCCTAAATATGTTTATCTGGGTAGTAATAAAACTTTACCTATTATTATTTCCTCTGCCTTTACTTCTAACCAAGAATGCAACTTATTAAGTGTTTTGTTACAGCACAATAAGGCGTTAGGATGGCCTATGGTGGATCTGAATGGGATACGTCCCACTATCTGTATACACAAGATCTTGCAGGAATAATTCCATAGAAAATCAATAGAGCCACAAAGAAGACTAAACCCAATCATAAAGGAAGTAGTGATGAAATAAATCTTAAAATGGCTTGATGTTGGAGTAATTTACCTCATATCTAATAGTTCATGGGTGAGTCTCATCCAATGTGTGCCAAAGAAGAGTGGCACGATCGTAGTGACTAGCGAGAACAATGAGCTGTTAACAAAACACACTATCACTGGGTGGAGGATATGCATGGACTATCGCAAGACAAACAAGGCCACCAAGAAAAATCATTTTCCTTTTCCCTTCATCAATCAAATGATGGATCGATTGGCAGGCAAGGCATTTTACTACTTCTTGGATAGATATTCGGGGTACAATTAAATTGTCATCACGTGTCCCTATGGCACTTATGTTTTTTTCAGGATGCCTTTTAGACTCTGTAATGCCCCAGTAACTTTTCAACTCTACATGCAAGCTATGTTTTCTGACATGGTTGAGGACTTCCTAGAAATCTTTATGGATGACTTCTCTGTTTCTGGAGATGACTTTGAAAATGGCTCAGTAATTTGGCAAAAGTACTCAAACAATGCGAGGAAGCTGACCTTATGTTGAATTGGGAAAAATGTCACTTCATGGTGACCAAAGGCATCGTGCTAGGCCATAAGATATCTCATAAGGGCATTGAAGTGGACAAAACTAAAATCGAGATGATCAATAAGCTACCCCCACCAACATTTTTCAAGGGCATTAGGAGTTTTCTTGGACATGTTGGGTTCTATAGAAGATTCATCAAGGACTTTTCCATGATATCCAAGCCCTTATGCACCCTACTTCAACAAAATCAACCCTTTGTGTTCGATGAAACTTGCCATGGTGTATTCACCGAGCTGAAACAAAGACTTATCTTTGCACCCATCGTTGTTCCCCCCGATTGGACGTCACTATTTGAACTAATGTGTGATGTAAGCAATTTTGTGGGAGCTATACTTGGGCAACGCCGAGGTAAAATTTTCCATGTTATATAATATGTAGTCATAACTTGAATGAAGAACAAATTAATTACACAACCATTGAAAAGGAATTACTTGTCATAGTATTTGCATTTGACAATTTTAGGTCATACTTGATAGGCACCAAAGTTATTGTTCACACTAATCATTCAGCTATAAAATACTTAGCGAGCAAGAAAGTTGCTAAATCTAGACTCATTAGGTGGATATTACTATTGCAAGAATTTGACTTAGAGGTGATACATAGAAAATGTACTGAGAACCAGGTTACAGATCATTTATCTAGGCTAGAGAACAATTTTGAATGCCATGACATTTTAGATATTCAAGAAGAATTCCTTGTTGAGATAATTTGATATGCCACCGCAATTCTGTGTTACGCTAACATAGTCAAATTTCTTGTTAATGGTATTTTTCCTTATGAAGTGAATAGACATGGAATGAAGAAGTTTAAGCATAATGCCAAGTTCTACTTTTGGGATGAGCTCTACTTATTCAAACAATGTGTCGATCAAATAATTTGACGTTATGTCCTTGAGAAGGGATAAAGAGACATTCCACATCATTGCCACACAGCCCCCTGTGGAGGCCATTTTGAAGGTGCAAGGAATATTTCTAAGGTCATCCAATCAAGCTTTTATTAGCCTTTACTGTTCAAGGATGCCCATGATTTTTTCAAAGTGTGTGATAGATGTCAGCGTACTGGAACATTTCCAGGCGATATGAAATGCCATTACAAAATATTTTAGAGATCAAGCTATTTGATGTTTGGGGCTTTAACTTCATGGGATCGTTCTTATCTTCTTTTGGATACTTATACATATTGCTTGTTGTATACTATATATCTAAGTGGGTTGAAGTAATTGCAACACCAATGAATGACTCTAAAATCGTGCTCAAGTTCCCTCATAAGAACATCTTCACCCGATTCAGAGCACTTAGAGCCATTATTAGTGACTAATGAACTCATTTTGATAATAAGCTAATTGTTAAAGTAATACAAAGATATGGAGTACGACTCAAAATTGTCATGGCATATCACCCACAGACCAATGAGCAAGCTGAAGTGTTCAACCGGGAGATTAAGTAAATCTTGGAGAATATGGTGAATCCTAGAAAGAATGACTGATCCCCAAAGCATGATGAAGCACTTTGGGATTATTGAAGGACATTCAAAAAGGCTTTTTGGAATGTCACCTTTTAGGATGGTATATGGGAAAGCATGCAACCTACCTATGGAGTTAGTGCATAAGGCATATTGGGCTATCAAAAAGCTTAACTTTGACGCGAAACTAGTTGGGGAGCAATAATTACTCGATCTAAATGAAATAGAATAATTTAGAGCACAAGCATATGAAAATGCCAAGATTTACAAAGAAGAAAACCAAGAAGTTGCACGATCGAATGCTTTTGCCACAACAATTTCATATTGGCCAGTAGGTGCTCCTTTTCAACTCGAGGCTGAAGTTCTTTCCCGATAAACCAAAGTCACGATGGTCCCGACCCTTTGAAGTACACCATGTCTACCCTCATGGTGTTTTTGAAATCAAGAATATAGATGATGGGACCATTTTTAAAGTTACTTTTGAAGGCTCATCAAGGAGCTTCGCCCTTGCGTGACAAATCGGCACTCTTCTTATAAGATGCCAGAATCTACAGAGCAATTTGAAAATACCATGACATTTTGGATTTACTCATGTTCATAAATAATTTATTATTTTATTTTATTTTACTTTATATTTAGTTATTTTTTGGTTAATTGAGTTCATTTGAAATTTTAGGGACCCACGTAGATGGCATGTGAGGAGAGTACGACAATTCCCTTTGTATGGGAGTCGACGCCGATTGAAGAAGGGTTCTGATCATGAGGAGCCTCAATTCACCCCTGATCCTTGAAATAGTTAAGGAACTTTTACGCAAGTGTCCACGTCGCATAGCCGCCACAACATACCCATTATAAATAGTCAAGGTACCTTGCATTGTATAGTATGTAGTATAGTTTTAATTTAGTTCCTATTTAGCATTGAGGATAATATTTCTCTCAAGTTTGGGGGAGGTAGGGTTCTTCTTAATTCATTGCATGATAATATTAGTTGAATGAATATAACATGACATTAGTAAGTGTTCAAGTTAGTTATTAAAATAAATTAATGATGTCCGATGATCATGAACTCTTTATGGCTAGAATTGAATTTACATGATTGTTGAGAATGATAGAACAAACTCTATGACTTGTTTCTTTGAAACTTTTTGATACATGATTGTATGTTTTCCATGCTTAAGGAACTTAGAATTTTTTTATAAGAGATCTCTTGCATGTTTTGGCATAAAACTTTGACAATGACCTTGAATGTTGAAAACCCCACATGTTCCTAAAAATGAACAAACAATTAATGAAAAAATGAAATTACGAATAAATGGTTTGACATAACTATAGAGGGACACTCCGCTATGCCATGGCATTTCCTGAATACTACATTTAAATAAATGGCAGCCAGAACATATGAGTGAATGAAAGTAGTCACGGGATGACTTTACCTGACTCGCTCAGGGGTGAAAGGTATGCTCTTTTTCATCTAGAGTGCGAGATGATAGGTGTGATGGGTTGACTCCCCTTGTAGTAATGTAAAAAATAGAAAACATTGTAGGGGTAAACTTGTATTCAAGTGACTACTAAATGACGTAACATAACAAGAGAGCTTGCTTAGAAATTTTCTAGATTTGTTAAGTATGGACTGGATACAATCACACACACACAAAGGATCTTGCTCTAGGGAATAATACTTGATTTCTTAAATGAGTCTAGCGTGTTGAATCCAACTATTCTGAGAGCTGAAATTTTGTCCCATATGAATATCTTGAACCTGAACTTGCCATGATATTTTTGTTTTACTTACTACTATCCATTGCTTGAGGACAAGTAATAGCTTAAGTTCGGGGGTGTGATAACTCCGTAAAAATACTATATTTAGGACCTTTTTACTTAATTTATTGATTTTCTAAAAGCCCATATAGGATCATTAAGATGCATTTAGGAGCATATAGTTGCATGTGGTGGATATATTTTGTCGTGACGTCTTATTTTGGAAAACGGAGTTGCGGTATTGGGAAAGTGTGTTGTTTAATGATATGTAGGATTTGGGAGCAAGGATGTGCGAGGAGAATTGTCGTGACAAATTGGAAATGCTAAGAAAAATCTGAATTTCATGGCATTTTTGGGTAGAAAAGAAAAAATATATCTATTAAGAGTCAGATGCCATTGTCTACACATGTTCTCTGCTGCCAGCCACATAAGAGGGGTCCACTACCACCTCTACAACACCTTTCAAGTGAAAAGAATGAACTTTAGGGTACTACGAGAATTTTGACACAAAACCCTAGGTTTATTCCCCACTATAAATAGAATATAAGGTCACCATATTTGAGGGACATGATTTTTGAAATATTTGTGTTAAAACTTTTGAGAGGATAGGATGCTGGAAGAAAAGTTCCACCTTTTTCCTTTTCTTCATATTTATATGGTGTTCCTCCATTAACAAGCTCGAGGAAGTGGCGAGCTAGGCATCCGAGAGGAGCTAGTGAGTTAAGGTGGTTCGTGGTGGCGAGGGGAGTCCCGATAATGCATGTCAAAGGCTTTTCCTCCATCCCTTTGTTGTTTTTTTTTCTCATTTATCATATTTGGGTTATAAGGAACAAATGGATTTTATGATTTATTTCATGGATTATTCGAACCCCACCATGAACTAGTTTTATTTGATAGGAGTTCACTATGGTTGCTTAAACTTTTTCTTTAATGGATGGTTGTTTCTTCATTATGTTTTTTTTTTCTTATGATGCATAATGCCTTAAGGGTGTAAGAGCTATGAGAGTAGCCATTCCTTAGGAAAATACTTAGTGTTCGAGAGAAACTAAGTATCTCATCTTTAGTGTTCAAGAGAAACTAAGGATGATCAACATAACCAACGGGTTTTAGATAGTAACTAGACCTAATCCACCCTTAGACATAAGGATAGGATTTCAATCAACTAAAAGGAGTAGTGCTCGGTCGAGAGGTTAGATGTTAGTTTTGACGATGAGTGGTATTACCGTGACATATTCTGTTGATCTGAACCAGTAGGATGCCTGCACCTGCTAACATCGAGAGGTATTGCCATGACATTCTCAACCTGTCGAGTCCCTTGACTAGAGATAGCATAGGGAACTTTTAGTAAACTTTGTCGGGCGAGTAAGACATAGAAGTAAGACCATCCTAAGAAGATAGACTTAAGTTTCCTAAGTGACTCCTATAATTTATTCCTGTAGTAGCTTGTTTTGTGAGGATTGGCAAGTCATTTTATTCAAAGTCCAATGTTTACCTTTTGTTTTACCTTTACATTCTGAATTGATTTCACTATGCACAATTCTATTTTGCCAATACATCTCCATTTGCTGCCACATCACACTATTATTCCATCACAACATACATTTGACATTGCCTCAGCATTCTCATTAGTACATACCATCATACTAACTATATTTAGAAAAAATAGTTATTTTCTTTGATTGAACTTATAAATATCCTTCAATCCCTGTGGATACGATACTCACTCATCACTATATTACTTGTTCGATTGTGTATACTTACACATATTTCGTGACCATATTTAGTACTCACAAATTGTAGACAGATCCTCTATGTCAAAGTGACTACTGATCAAGCTAGTTTAATTAAAACTATTCTCTCAAATTTTGGCAAATGTTCAGGCCATAACGTTAACAAACTCAAGTCACATGTTTTTTCCTTCCAACACAAGTGTTGCAATGGCCGAAGCAATAAGTACTCAAATTGGTTTTCAAAAATTCGATGATCTAGGCTTTTATTTGGGGACCCCAGTTATACACAAAAGAACCTCAGCTGATTTTTACAACTTTATTTTGGATAAAATCCAAAACGGCCCGATGGTTGGGCCAGTCGATCACTTTCACTTATTGGTCTAGTTTGCCTAGCAAACTCGGTATTTTCCTTCATCCTAACATATTTCATGAAAAAAATCCAATCTTCTCAATCTTGTTTGCGATGACATAGAACGCTTAATTAGAAGCTTTATTTGGGACAATTCCTCCCAAACGCAAGGTAGCCCTCTCATGAAGTGGTCTTCCATCAAACTACTCCGCTCTTATATAGGCTTTGGGATTCGCTGCCTCAAGAACCAAAATATAACCTTTCTCATAAAGGCCTATTACAACCTTGACAACTACAGTGTCTCCTATTGAGTTACACTCTTTCGCCAAAAATATAGAATGCTCGATTACTGCCATGTTTCTATTGAGAGACCCAATCCATCTCAACTTTGGAGAGCCCTCTCTCACATCTAGCCTAAGATTTCCATCTCTCTCTCCTAGTCCATTACCGATTAAGCTTTTGTTTGGTTTTATTAGAGGTGTATGTAATGTGTAAGCTGAGTCAGCAGCAGTTAAGGAGTTGTTAAGCTATTAAAGGTGGTTAGATAGGTTGTTAGTATTAATCGCTTGTAAATTTGTGTACTAATGCCTTGTAGGTATACAGCATGAAAAGTACATTTCCTTTAATGAATACACTGATGTTTTGGTAAAGAGATAGTAGCTCAATATGGTATCAGTTGTCGTTCATCCTGGGCGAATTCGATAAGTTTTCGCTGCTTGACTTATTATTGCTTCCTTGTTACTTGTTATTTATCTTACAATTGGATATGCGAAAGGGTTCTCAAATAAGAAGGTCAACATTATTCTTGATGACACAAACTTTTATCTATGGAAGAAGTAGATCTTATTGACGATTCGTAGTCACCGACTTGAACGACTCTTGACTGGAGTGATGCTGCCTCCACCGGAACTATTCTAGATTATGATCGTGAGGAAAGTCTTAATGAAGGCTATGAAGAATTTGTTGCACAAGATAGTGTTATTTCTTCTTGGCTGTTATCGACCATCAGTCCTCATCTTCTTCCTCAGTTCATGGGAGCAGAAACAGCTGTAGCAGTATGGAAAATAATATTGCAGTTCTTTGCAATTATATCTACAACAGCGTTAAAGAATCTTCACTACAAGCTTCATTCGTTGAAGAAAGGCAGTGACAGCATGCGTACATATATGACTAGGGTGAAGGAGGTATGTGATGCACTTGCCTCTTGTGGGAGTGAGATCTCTCATGTTGAGCATATTGTTCTAATCTTGAAAGGATTACCGTGTGAATACTAGTCATTCATGGTAGTTATAACAACCATAAAGGAAACATTGT
Source organism: Hibiscus syriacus (assembly GCF_006381635.1). Classification (NCBI taxonomy): domain Eukaryota; kingdom Viridiplantae; phylum Streptophyta; class Magnoliopsida; order Malvales; family Malvaceae; genus Hibiscus; species Hibiscus syriacus. Next base: position 2,442,082 of record NW_024062635.1, on the reverse strand, counting down.
CACTAGATAGCATCTACATGATGTTAATGGATGTTGAGTCACAGTTGGTTGGATTTGATGACCAAAATGATTTGCTGCCGGTTAGTGCTAATCTTGCCCAGATTAGTATGGGTCATGGATCCTACAATGCTCACAATCATCAAGAGTCTCGATCAAATCGTTCTACTAATAGACCTGGTATGAGGAACAATAGAAGGGGGTATGGATGAACGAGGTTGCAGTGTCAGCTCTGTGGCAAACTTGGCCACCTAGTTGACCGATGTTGGCATCGATATGATGAAGAATTTACCTGTGTGACATTTGATAGTTATTCTCAATCCAAAGAAAGTTCAGCGAATATGCGTTATACTTCTGGTAAAGGAAGTCAGAGTTGTGACTGCTACTCTAAAGGATATTTGGATGCTTCTCCTAATACTCAGCCACAGGTAAATTTTGTTACTACAGTTGCTGATCGGTGGGTGGTGGACTCAGACTCAACACATCATGTCACCCCTGATGCATCTAATATGGTGAATCAATATGAGTTTCTTGGACCAAGTAAACTCATTGTAGGTAATTGAGTATCACTTGATATTGATATGGTTGGCAGGTCTATTATGCCTTCTGATTCTCGTGTATTATTGCTAAATGACTTGTTATATGTCCCTTAAATAACCAAAAACCTTCTCTTGGTCTCTAAGCTAGCTAGGGACAACAATATTTTTCTTAAGTTTCATGCCAAGAAGTGTTATGTGCGTGATGAGACTACTGGACAAATCTTGTAGAGTGGTGAAGAAGCATATGGTTTATATTCCTTTATGAAGAATTGTGCAGCAGTAAAGGGAGATGTCAATGTTGCTTCAAGGTCCTTGCCAGTTGATGAGTTATGGCATAGGCGATTGGGTCATCCTTCATTTGACACATTGAATAAAATAGCGAAACTTGTTGATTTAAAGCTTTCTTTCGATGTAAACAAAATGTGTTATGTCTGTCATATAGGCAAGAGTCACAAACTATCGTTTGTTCAATCTACTACTGAATATAATGCTCCTTTTCAGCTTGTTCATGCTTACTTGTTGGGACCTCCTCATGTTTCTTCTAATGGCTTTCGATATTATATGTCATTTGTTGATGCTTTCACTCGACACACATGGCTTAATTTGCTTCGTACAAAGTCTCAAGCCATTGTAGCTTTTCAGTTATTTCAGAAAATGGTAAACACACAGTTTGGACTCTCTATCAAAACAGTCCAAAGTGAATGGGACGGGGAGTTTCAAACATTCACTGATATCTTGGCCAAGTCTGGCATTGTTTATCGACTGACATTCCCTCATACATCCGAGAAAAATGGTGTGGTTGAAGGAAGACATCGACTCTTAATTGAATTGACTCTTGTTCTTTTAGCTCAAGCTTCGATGCATATACAGTTGTGGTCTTATGCCACTGTTATTGTGGTTAGTCTTACTAACAAACTGCCAACAAAGGTGCTACAAGGACTTTCTCCTTTTGAGAAGTTGTTTGGAAATGAACCAGATTACAAAGCACTCAAGGTTTTTAAGTGTCCTTGTTTTCCCCATATTCAACTGTTTTAGAAACACAAGTTGGATTTTCGATCTCAACCTTGCACTTATTTGGGTGTTAGCCTTCAGCACAAAGGGTTTCAATGTTTGGCTTGTGATGGACGAGTTTACATATCGAGGCATGTGGTGTTTAATGAATGAGTGTTTCCCTTTGAAGAAAAGAGCAGCAACACAGTTCTTCCTGAAAAAAGCACGTGTTGTTCTCAGAAGCTTGAAATTGTTTCAAATATCAAGCAACTTGATAATGTACAAGGTGGCATAAATCCCAATCTTCATGGAACCCCGAGAAGCATGTCATAAAACTATGAGGGCAGTGTAAATATGTATGAAGAACCTGATTTGCATGATGGTATGTGTGATAGCCCTGATTTGCATGATACTAGTGGTGGCAACTTTAATCAACATTCAGAACAACCAAATAATGTTAAACCATGTTCTGATGGGGTAGGTACTACTGAAATATCAGGAGTACGTGGTGATACCAGTAGTCATGATCAACCTGTGGTACAGGTACTCAGTCAAAACACTGGAATACATCAGATACAAAATATTCATCCAATGTTGACAAGGATTAAATGTGGCATTTTCAAACCAAAAGCGTTCTCAAGTCATTTTGATGATGATATTCCTACCAGCGTTCAGGAAGCACTACAATCTTCAGAATGGAACAATACAGTTCAGGATGAAGTTGATGCATTACAGAAGAATTAGACTTGGTCATTGGTCAAGCTCCCGCCTGGAAAAACAACAGTTGGTTGTAAATGGCTGTTTAAACTAAAATGCAACCCTGATGGCTCCATTCATCGACATAAGGCTCGATTAGTGGCCAAAGGGTTCACTCGAGTCCTTGGATATGACTTTTGTGATACATTTAGTCCAGTGGTTAAATTCTCTACATTGAATGTTGTCCTTACTTTAGCAGTATCTAATGCGTGGGAGTTGAGGCATATAGATATAAATAATGCCTTCCTCAATGGTGATCTTAAAGAGGATGTTTTTATGCAACAACCACCGTGCTTAGAACAGATAGCTGATGATGGCTCCCCCTTGGTGTGCAAACTACAGAAGGCTTTGTATGGGCTAAAGCAACCACCTCACAACTGGCCCTCCAAACTAAAAGAAGTGTTGTTAGAAATAGGGTTTCAAGTCTCTAGAGTAGATTCATCTCTATTTTTTAAAGACAATGATGTTGATAGAGTGTACATGTTAGTTTATGTAATGACATACTGATCACATGAGGGTCCTCGCATGGAATTAATACAGTTGTTGCTATGTTACAAGGAAAGTTTTCTCTCAAGGATTTCGGAACGTTGATTTACTTCCTAGGGATTGAAGTATTACGGGGTGACATGTCGCTTGTGCTTAGTCAAAAGAAGTTTGCATTAGAGTTACTAGAAAAGGCTGGTATGAAAATCGCAGCTTTGTGTTCTACATCTATGACTCTGTCTTGCAAACTGACTCATGAGGAATGAGAACTACTGGAGGATGCAAGTGAATATAGGAGCAATGTTGGCTCGTTACTTTATCTATGTCACACTCGGCCTAATTTGTCGTTGAGTGTTGGGAAAGTTGCTCAGTTCATGCATGCACCGCGAGTGACTCATCTTGTTGTGTAAAGAGGATTCTTAGGTATCTAGCAGGAATTATGAATTATGGGTTGTTATTCTCGTCAACTGACAATAGAATGTTGGTCTCAGCCTTTGCAGATGCAGACTGGGATGCAAATCTGGATTATCGAAGGTCAATATCAGGATATGGTGTGTTTATTGGTAAATTCCTTGTTGCGTGAAGCTCGAAGAAGCAAAGGTCAGTGTCTAGGTCAACTATGGAAGCTGAGTACAAAAGCATTTTTGATGCTGCAGCTAAGGTTACATGGATTAGAACGTTGTTAACTGATCTTGGTGTTCAACAACATGGAAAATCGGTGGTCTGGTGTGACAACACGAGTGCAGTGGCTATGAGTGCTAACCCCATATATCATGCACAATCCAAACATGTTGAGTTGGATGTTCATTTTGTAAGGGAAAATGTGGCAGCTGGGCAACTTTGTGTCAATTACGTCCCAGCTGCACATCAAATAGCTGATGGGTTTACCAAACCACGGTCGAAAGGAGGCATTTGAGGAATTTCGCGACAAAGTATGTGTTGTGCTGAGATGAAGGAAGGAAGGAAGGTGAAGATGCAGGGAGAATATTAGAGGTGTATGTAATGTGTGTGTAAGTTGAGTCAGCAACAGTTAAGGAGTTGTTAAGCTGTTAAAGGTGTTTAGATAGGTTGTTAGTATTAACTGCTTGTAAAGTTGTGTATTAATACCTTGCAGGTATGCAGCATGAAAAGTACCTTTCCTTTAATGAATACACTGATGTTTTGGTAAAGAGATAGTAGCTCAATAGGTTTTGGAACGACATTTGGATCCCTAATTTGAATTGGAGCCTCTTGAACAATCTTCTTAACCCCATGGCTGTTCTCCACGTTCAAAATATCCCAACTCCAGCTTTGAATCCGGGCCATAATCATCTGATTTGTTTTGGTAAAATCAGCTTTTCTTCAAATTTCCAGTAATGATTGGAGCCCTAAAAACTCAACCTGGAATTCTTTTTGGCATCTTCAAGTTCCTAAAAGAATAAAGTATTTCATCTGGCTTGTTTACCATGATATATTATTGACTAATGTCAATCGTTTTAATAGAAATGTCGCAGGTACCCTTCATGTGATATCTGTGGACTCAACAATGAAAGCTCACGCCATATTCTTAGAGACCGTAATGAATCAAGGTCTATTTGGTCTTCTCTCTTATCACCCCTGGAAGCAGCTAACTTCTTTAGCCTCAACTTAGAAGATTGAATGCAATAGAATGTTGGCTCGAGGCACCTTCTTCCAGGAACTTCCATCCCTTGGAAAATAGCTTTTGCTTCGTTGACTTGGTCCCTTTGAAAATATCGTAACTCATATATCTTCAATGGAGATGGTCCCTCTAATGCAAAGCTCTATCAAACAAGCATGATGTGGGCAAATTACTACACAACTGTTCCTCTGTCGTGCAACCAAACTTTTTCCCATTGCGAGATCGTACAATGGCTTCCTGCCTCCAATTACTGGTTTATCCTTAACTCCGACGGAGCCCTAGACTTTACCTCCTCTATCGGTTCTTCTGTTGGTGTCATCAGGAATAGTGGTGGTGCCTAATTGATTGGTTACCACAGATATATGTGTTTCTCTAATGTCCTTCATTCTGAATTATAGGGCATCTTTGATGGTCTTTGCTTTGCCTGGGATCTGGATGCAAGAAAATACAATGCAAAAGTCGATAGTGCCGATGCTCATAGACTGATCACTTCATCCTCAGCCCACTCTTCTCAACTTGCTCTCATTCGCATGATTGTTGATCTCACCTGTCGCCCACGGATCGTGAATCTCACACTCATCTATCGAGAGGCTAACGTTGTAGCCGATCACCTCGCTTAACTTACCATCAACACCGATGGCTCCATGCACGTGTTCCTCGATACTCTGACTTCAGTTACTAGTCTTCTTTGTCAAGAATCCCCCTTTATCTAAGGAATATTGCAAATAATATATAATTGGCTCAGCCTCTTTTCTATTTAAAAAAAAAACAGAGATTATGTCCAAAATAAATGGATGGTGGTCTTTTTAATTATTCGTAAAAGAGAAATATCATTTTTAAAATTGGATAATTCTTTTTATAAAAAAAATAAAAATCAATGTAAATATATATTTTTTTGTTTTCAAGCAATTCACTTGACTAATAAATCTACAATTCATCTTTTAATTCAAAAGATCGTTGATTAAATTTAAATTCGTATTACTAAATTTGAAAAGTGTAAAGTATATAAATAGTCCTCAAACTTTTAGAGTGTTTGTATTTTGGTCACCCAACTTTTGAAATTTGCAATATAGTCATTGAACATTTAGTTTATTGTCATTTCGGTCCCTACTATTACCTCCCGTTAATTTTCGCTGATGTGTCACTTGACCCCGTTAACTAATCTCCCTTCTTTTTCTTCTACAGGTTAATTTTTCTTCTTCTTCTCCACGTTATTTCTTCTTCTTCTTCTAAAATCAATAAACTACTATTTATATGGCAACCCTCTTTCAGTTTTTCCCCAGTGGATAATGACTGAGATGCTCGCTTACTTCCAGCCAGATCAACAAAACTTTGCACTCAGATAACATCTTTGCATGACTTAACAATTTCAGTAGAGCTACTTTGTTAACTGAATTGCAAAGGTGAAAATAAATTCCACGAGCCATACCACACTAGCTGCAAGGGATGTTGAATTTTCTTTTCCTAGAAACTCAAGAGCAGAGCTTTCAATTGTCTACAAAAGTTAGAACTCATATTAAGTATGTTAAAAAGGGAAGGGGAAAAAACTCAGCATCGGTACACATAAGCTATTTTCAATTAAATGTTCAAGCAAAGAAAGAAAGCATACCAATCTCATAATTTGATGAGATCTGGAGCTTCTCTCATTCAATGAGGTCTCTCTTATCTTTCTTTGAGCTGAAACAATGCAATACATTAAAAAAAATTAGTGACTCCTTCAAATGCTTTACCATCACATATGGCTAGGTGTTCTTTCAAATGGCTCCAGTCCCTTAGCACTTCCTCCGTGACTTTTTCCATAGTGGTTCCTCTCTGATGATAATAACTTGTTAAATCAAATATAACTCGATAAACTGAAAGTAATATGGATGATAGTATTCATCTCAGTATCATCACGCAACCTAAGTTGACTATTTTCTGAATTTATGAGGTCCCTATAGCTAATTGGTTCATTGTATATCTCAATTGCTGAGAACTTCAAAACAAATGCTCTCTCCTTGTGCTACAAGGATGATATCCGTATTATACAAATAAAAACTTTAAAATAAAGATATTGGAAAAGTGGAACTAATTGGAGTTAAACTTTCATTACTTTGTTTATGTAATCAAATATATCTGCAACTGCATACTCAGTTATTCCAGTCATGGTGTATGTCTTCCCACTGCTAGTTTGCCCATACGCAAAAATACTAGTTGTGGAACATAAGGAGGAGGAGGAAGGGAAAAAAATATAACCTAGAGAAGAAGAAAGGGGTGGGTTAACGGGGGGGTTAAGTGTCATGTCAGAAAAATATAACAGAGGTAACGGAAGGGACCAAAATGAAAACGAATTAAAAGTTCGATGACTGTATTATAAGTTTCGAAAGTTGGGTGACCAAAATGCAAGCGCTTTCAAAATTTAGGGACTATTTATAAATTTGCCCCTTTCAAAATTGATAGAGCATTTATTTAAAAATATGAAATTTAGATATTTTGTGGATGCTTCAATCTTGTCTTAATTGATTGTCAAATTCAACTGTAATATAGTCTTAAGCATAAACCTCTGAAATTATATTTTTTAAAGAGAATATTTTTTATAAAAATAAAAGATGATTTTATAAGTATTCGACCATCACTTACTATAAAATGATCGTCGATTATTATATTCTTTATACATTTTGATAAGAAAAATATTTTCAAATCAGAAAACGATTTCAACAAATATTGAACGAGTAAATAAGTCAAATTATGCTAAATTAAAGTAGAAGGATAAAATCCCAAATTTGAGAAAAGTAGAGGGATCAAAATTTGAATCAGACTTCTAAATTATATAAAGAATAGGAAAAAGTGAAATCTATTGATGTTTTAAAAGCTCAATACATGGATTGTACAGTGACGAAGAAATGAATTAAATGACAACATTATATTAACAAAAACAATCTAGTTAAAGTTCTGGTTCCATTGCACTGTATATCAGGTTTCAGCACAACTTGTTGACGCCGGAAGGTGGTGGAGATTCAGTCAATTTGGGGAAGAACTGTTCCCTTTCGGCCGAGACATGAAGACGTGCCAACACCTTAACCACTGACGCCCAAGCAACAGGAGCATAACAAAACGCATAGCCGAAAACAACTAAAGCTCTCACAACTCCATTATTGTACCAAGGATATGCCATGACCAGAAGAGAGCCGAAAATCCCAATCAATGGAACAAAAACATGAATGGCATGCAGCATGAATGAGTTGATTGCTACGGATGAAAGAGCGATGGAACCGAGGAAATACAGTCCCCATCCTACTAGTGGATGGATTGTGCGAGGAATAATGGCGAAGGGAACTACATATGCCGGGAGAATTGACCAGATTGCTATCAACTTTATGGCACTTTGGATCAACGGTGTGGTTTTGTCCGAGTTTTTGTAGTATAGTTTAGAGATGGTGGGACGCACTACGTGTGTCATGACTATTATTCCGAGGAAGATGATCGATTGGATTATTACAATCGGCATCTCAGCCGCATAGCCTAGAGTTTGACGACTAGTTTCATGCCACTCAATGCCCAAAGGCAAGACGGGCCAAGACCACCAATACCATGGCTTCAACCATAGTGCACCAGGGAAAGTGATCACGCTGTTACGTCCACATGGTACTCTCCACCGAAGTCTAAGATCTGTTGGCCAGCAGAAGAAACAAAACATTGTTTGAGGTTAGATTTGCAGCTCAATTCATTACAAGATTTATAAATATCACCACGGATTTACCTCACAGTAATAAGATGCATCCATTTGGTATCCCAGAGGAAGTCTGTATTGTCCATCGAGGTTGGAGCCATAAAGGTGGGTGAAACATTGGCTGGTCGAGCAAGTCGGGGAAGTAAGCACCAATGAATCCCTGGTCCGCACCGTCAGGGTTTTCTTTACCAGTTTCCAGTGAATGAATCATGTCTTTGAATACCTCTTGTGATGGCTGCAACACAAAGAGGCCGGTATGAAAGATGCAGGGGTTGATGAAGACGGCACAAAACTGCCCACATTGGAACAATTCATCGGTTTTCTGCAGAAAAAGATTATCGGCGTCTAACATGACAACTCTCTCATAGTCCACCAAACTCCAAGCATATAGTTTATTCAGTGTCAATTTGAATCTCATTTGTTGAAGGGTTATTAATGTTCTCCACCCTCACCACCTTTGCTCCATCTTCCTCTTCCCTGTGCCACGCAAAACACGACATGTCAAACTCATCTCCGTTTCATTAAAATAAGGAATATTATAGTCTTTGAACATCATGCTTTTCGAAAGTATCAAAGCAAAGGACATGTTCTTAAAGCGGTTTTGCATCAAACAAGCTACTCTGACATGCTGTTTGCTTGACCAATACAATACCCGAGACCATGTCTTGAGGTGATTTAAATGGTATAATATCGTGGGTCCACTAGAAATAAAATTAGACCGAATGCGTCATCCGCATAAAATTATAATGATCTTTCTTTTTTATATAGTATCTGTATCGTACGTGCTCAACTCTTACCGGTAGTTGACCCTGCAAAGGCGAACCTTTTCTGCAAGTTTAACACGTAGTTGAGCAAGTAACGTCACACTCTCACTATCCTAAGGAAGCCATACGATAACGAAATAATATCTATTTTAACTTCTTCCTCATTTAAATCGTCCATCGCATTATTATTTTTTTCTAATATTAAGTTACTTATATTTAATTGTTAAAGATAATATATTAATAGAGCATAGATATTTTTTTCTGCTTACCAACAACAACATACCCTTTTGTTTTCCATTTGTATTAATTAGTAATTGCATTTAAGGTAATTAATGTAGAAAATATGGACGTTACAACTTGGACCAGAAAGTTTCGTCTATTCTAGTGCTTGTGCTTGTGCTTGGCTAACTAATCTTGGCTGACTAATCTTCATTATGATTAAGGGTAAAAGTAAAGTTTTATGTTAGAGACTAATTTTTAAAATTTTAGACGAGAGTAAATTTATACAAATCTAAGGAATAAAAATTATATATAAAATATATGATACTTTAAAATTTTAAAAGAGATATCTAATTCTGAATATAAAACCTGTATAATATTTATTTAAAAGGACAAAAACATTTAAAGGAAATAAAAAGAAGAATAAGGAGAAAGTGTTATCGGATTCTTACAAGGCACGAACCCAGCGGAGGGGAACGTCGAGGGAGGCAATGACTACGAGGTCAGCGTCTACTTGGAGCTTAACAAGGGATTTGATCAAGACACGTGTCGCAACGTAGAACTCGTAATCTCTCGGCGTCCCCATGTACATCATCGTCGCATAAGCGTTCCGGTGCTCCTTCTTTAGTTTAACCCCGTAAAGCGCTGTCGTTTCCACGGCCGCCATCAACACCAGCAAGACTAAAAAAATGTAACAACATAGTTTCGTCTCTCTCTCTCTCTTTCTTTTTTCCCCTTATCTGAGAAAACAATAACAAAAGAAAACTCCGAAAAGTAAAGAATCAGCAGTGGCTTTCGAAATTTCGGGAGTCTTCTAGCTTTCCAAAGCATATAGATAGGAGGGAATGTAAGGTTATTTGACTAAACTGACACGCCTTTAACTCATATTTATTTTTTTTGGTATCGTTTAATATATATTTTTTGAAATGGCACTCTTTCGACTGAGCTGGCGAAAGACGCGTCTTTGGGGACGCGCTTTACTCGTGTTTTCGCTGAGTTGGATGCTACGTGTGGAAGGCGCATCCCCGGAGACGCGCCTTTCGCCAGCTCGACTGTCACGTATTTTGTTTAATAATAAATATTTTATTTTTATTATTATTATAAATTAATAATATATTATGTAAAGTGTTTCGATTATAATATAAGAATTATCAAATGTATTTTGTTAATGTGTGTTAAAGGTGGAGTGAATTATCTACATTAATATGATGATATAACAATATATGAAAACCAGTTTTGACTTTATTGTAGTTGTCATAACCATTTTTAGGTAAAACAATTAAATATTATTTTTTAAAAACAATTATGACTTTAATTTGGAAAAAATGGGTGATTTTGAATTGATTTGAATAAAATTAAAAAGAGTCGCCATCAACCTTTGGGTTAGGTAGGTCGAATACCTAAAAACGTCTTTTAAAACAATTTTAAGAAAAATCATTTTTTAAGACAAGATTCGGTCTGCGTTACCAAAGATTCATTTAAATGGATTCGGGAGTCGGTTACGTGCGGGGAAGGGTAAACACCCCCACAACGCCCAAAAATTGGTACTGTGTCGCTTACACATCGTTGTAAATGGTGGAAATTATAGATTAAATATAAAGTTAATTTATGATCCATTTATTCGATAAGAAAATCCTTTAACTCGATAAGAAATCTTGAAATTTGCAATCCTCCATCGGGAAAGCTATTTCAACTATTTCTCTTTTGTAAAAGAATATTCTCCCATTGATTGTAAAAAATTACGAATCAAATATAACTAAAAACGATGTTTACACACGAGTAAATTGATTAACTAAAAACGTGAATTGAATACAAATTAAAAAATTTGAAATTTACATTCTCATAAAATAAAATAAATTGTCACTTAAAATAACACACATTGCATCGTTTGAACAAATTAATTAGCAAAATATACTCGACTTATTTCAAGTTTCTATGTTGTTAAAATGCCGTACCGGATCACACCACTTCGATCAAGTGGTACTTTCCACGCCCATTCTACACATACGTGTTCTTGAAAATATAATCGAATATTTCATACATAGATAAAAATATAATGAAAATAAATGTAATTGGAAATACAAAAATAAAATATTCACATTACTAAAAACATTATTTACATAATACAAATAACCGAGTAACGAGTACAATAAAATCATACCTAAATGACTAAAATAAATATATAGATCTAAACACAAATATAAATAATCACATTTGATTTTAAGGTACCAAAATAAAAAATAATAAAAACCTAAAGGAATAAATAACAAAAAACAAATAATCCAGGGCCAAGAACAAAATATTAAACAGTATGCAAATTATACACAAATAAGATTAGGACCAAGATGAAATAATAGAAACTTAAAAGGCTAAACAATATATAAATAAAGAAGAGCCCAGATAGCAAACATTAAATAATACATGAACCAGAAATATAAATAACCCATAAATAATGCTTAGGACTAGATTGCATTAAAATATAAACATGCAGGCTGAATAAAAAATTAAACCAAAAGTAAAACAGTGACCAAAATGAAAGATTTACAAATGTTGCTGTCAAATTCGAACATAAAAAAAAATAACATATGATCAGTGACTAAAATGTAAGATACATAAATATCATATCCAAATTCGAACGTTCACAAAAAATAAGCAATACACAAAAACCCGTGACTGAATTGAAATAATTATAAATATTGGGACCAAAGTCAAATATAACCAGAATAGCATAACAAGTAATAGCAGGACTAAAATGCAAGGAAGGAAAAACAAAGGCTCGAAATCAAATAATATATAACTTCATTATATGACTTAATAATTATATTACAAAGCGCGGGGGACTAAACGTGTAGTTAACCCAAGTGATGAAATTACAGATCGGTCCCCATTGAAACTACGTCGTTTCGTGGGAGATGTATAACCCTAAGCCCAAAGCTTTCTCATCTCATATTTCTCATTTGCTTCCTGAGCCCCCAAAAAAAAGAAAAGAAGAAAGGAGAGAGTTCTGAACTCTCTCCCCGAACCCATCGAACAGCCGCCGCTCCACGGCGTTTCCAGCGGCGGTCGGCTCTTAAAACAAACACCCATAAACCCTAAGTTCCTCTCTTCCTTCTTTCTCTTTTGAAAACCTAAAGCTCTTCCCCTTCCCACAACCAACTTGAACCCGAACCCCCCCCCCAAAGGTGGGAATTTACCTTCGAAGATGGCCCAGTTCCTCCGATGAAGCAACAGTGACCCGTTCTTGGTAAGTTTTGGCTCTCTCTCTTTTCTATTTCTTTTTTTTTTACCCCCCGAATGTCCTCCCCCTTTTTTCTGATCTCTTTGCTTGATTTATGGTCGATTTTGCTTCGTTTGGTGAGATGATGATGTCTAGAATAGGGGTAAGGGTCTCTGACCTTGGTAGGGACAAATTTCCCGATTTATCGGGATTTAGGTATTTTTAATTTAGGGTTTGGATATATATTTTTTTTTACTGATTTGGGTGATTTGGGACTGATGGGGTTGCTGTTTGATTGATTTTTCACTGTAGATGACGATGGTGGTGGGAACGGCGGCTGGACCATCGGAGTGGGCGAAACAGTGACGGCGGCGCGGCTGTTCATTTGCTGCTGGCGGCGGCGGCGGCTGGATGATGATATGATTAGGGTTTAAAACCCTAATTACTTGGGCCAGATCCAGGCCTGGTTTGGGTATTGGGCCTGAACCGGGTCTGGGCTCCAAGTCTTGTAATTCTGGTCGGGTTTGGTATCTGATGGCTTCGGGTTTGAGCCTGCAAAAATTTGTAATAATAATAATAATAAAATAATAAGATGACGATAAATAATAATAATAATAATAATAATAATAATAAATAACGAAAAAACCCGGACAAAAACGGGTGTCTACAGCTGCCCCTCTTTGCACATTCTTGTGTTAACAAGAATAGGGCAAAGACGACAAGAAAACACGTTTTTGTCTGGTTCTCCTCTTTTTGGTTTGAAAAAAATGGATAGTTTTGTTGGTAGGGACGACACTGCTCATACGTGATGAAGAGGTCTGGTCGTCTAAAGGTGACAAGGTTCCTACATGAGGAAATATGGTCGAGGATGACACTTATGAAGTTTCTTGGCCATCTTTAGGTGATAACACGGTTTCTACGTGATGAGGACGGCTGGTTATCTATGGTTGACACAGCTCCTATGTGATGAAGAGATCTGGTCGGGGATGACACGGCTCATACGTGATGAAGAGTTCTGGCCATCTAAAGGTGATAACACGGTTCCTACGTGATGAGGACGGCTGGTTATCTATGGTTGACACGGCTCCTCATGATGAAGAGATCTGGTCTGGGGATGACACGGTTCCTACATGATAAGGACGGCTGGCCATCTTTAGGAGTTATGGTTTCTAGAGAAACCAAATTAAAGATTTGTTTCAAATAAACTCAAAGATGATATTTTTTTTAAAAGCAACTGTCTCAAAAGAGACAAAATTCGTTTTAAGGGAAACGACTCAAAGACGACGTTTAAAGGGAAACTGTCTCAAATGAGACAAAATTCGTTTAAAGGGAATTGATCTCAAAGATGTTTGTTTTGTTTCAAGGGAAACAATTCAAAGATGGTAAATTTTGTTTTCCAAATAAAACAAACTCGAAGATTTTTCTCAAAGAAACTGTCTCGAGACACAAATTTTGTTTCCAAAGAAAGAGATTCAATTATTTTTTTTTTTTCAAAAGAAATTGTTTTAAGGGATAAAACATTGTTTCCAGAGAAACAAACTCAAAGATGATCTTGTTTTAAGAGAAAATGTTTCAAGAGAAAATGTTTCAAGTGAAACGACTCAAAATGGTTTTATTTCAATTGAAACAAACTCAAAGATTTTTGTATTTCTAGAAACTGCCTCAAGGGAGTCAAATTTGTTTTAATAAAAACAATCTCAAAGTGGGTAGTTTTAAAATAAATGGTCTAAACGATCTCAAAGGTTGGTATTTTCAAAAGAAGTTGTCTCGAGAGACAAAATTTTGTTTCAAAGGAAACAAACTCAAAGATTTTTTTCAAAAGAAATTGTCATTAAGAGATAAAATTTTGTTTCAAAAGAAACAGATTCAAAGATTTTTTTCAAAAGAAATTATCTTAAGAGAGACAAAATTTTGTTTCCAAAGAACAACTCAAAGATTTTTGTTTTAAAAGAACTATCTTAAGAGAGACAAAATTTTGTTTCCAAAGAAACAAACTCAAAGATTTTTTTCAAAAGAAACAATCTCAAGATTTTTTTTTTTTCACAAATTGTCTCAAGAGAGACAAAACTTTGTTTCAGACTCAAAGATTTTTCACGAAATTGTCTCAGAGAGACAAACTTTGTTTTTCAAATAAATAGACTCAAAGATTTTTCAAAAGAAACAACTCAAAGATATTTATTCAAAAGGAACAGACTCCAAGATTTTTATTCAAAAGGAACAAACTCAAAGATTTTTTCAAGAGAAACTGTCTCAAGAGAGACAAAACTTTGTTTCAAATACAACAAATTTAAATTTGTATCTCATAGAAAAAATGTCTCAAGCGAGACGAAATTTGTTTTGAAATAAACAACAATCTCAAGTGAGATTAATTTTGTTTCAAGCGAAGCAAATTCAAAATTTGTTTTCAAAGGAAAAAATGTCCCAAGCGAGACGAAATTTGTTTTTTTAAAAACAACAATCTCAAGTGAGATTAATTTTGTTTCAAGTGAAGCAAATTCAAAATTTGTATCTCAAAGGAAAAAATGTCTCAAGCGAGACGAAATTAGTTTTCAGATAAATTGTCTTAAGTGAGACAAAATTTGTTTTTCAAGAACTGTCTCAAGCGAGACAAATTTGTTTTCGAAGGAAACTACCTTAAATAAGACAAAATTTTGTTTCAAAGGAAACAAACTCAAATATTTTTTTCTAAAGAAATTGTCTCAAGAGACAAATATTTGTTTCCAGGAAAAAAAACAGCTCAAAGGATAATCTGCTTATTCTTGCTGATGAAATATCTTCAGAAGAACGATTGTTGACTTCAAAAAAGTCAAATCTGTGGATGTCATTATTTCTTCAAGTTAGATATCTAGTCATTTCCGAGCTTTAATTTCCTGGAGATCAAAATGATGTATTATGAATGACTAATCTTTGATGTTATGATGTCATGATGAAGTTTGTATTTTATTTGTCCTCAAGAGAGGGAACTCAAAGTGTTTATTGCACATGGTGATAACGTTTGATGCAAAGATGCAAACTTATGTACATGTATGTAAGTGTATGTATGTATATGTTGATGTATGTTTTTTCGAGCTGAAAGGAGAATGGTTGCGAGAGCAGTCTTCACTCTATCATTGATTCAGTTTGTCCGTATTCCACCAATGTGTACCCTTACAAACCTTGACCTAGACGATTTGTTTTCTTTGCCTCATCAAATTTTGCCCCAAAATAGCTTCTCTTGCCCAACTTCGACTCTGAGCTTCGGAGATATATTTGTTGAATTCCAAGATATTCGGAGAGATTATCTTGTTTGAAAATGTTTTTCTTCTTCTTGAATTTTTCAAAATTTTGAAAAATATTGCCTCCTTCTAAGTTTCACAATTGAAGCCAATCATAAAACATGAATTCATTGGATATCAAAAGAATCAAATGCTCTTTTAATCATTGATTACAAATCTTTGACAAATATCAAGATCGACAGGTGGGTTTAGAGGTTGGCTACCTAAATTCTAAGGTGTTTTTCATCCATTGGTCCTCATGAGGTATGACATACCCCTTTTTCTTGATTTGGCATTTTAATCGAAGGCGAACAAAATGACACCACTAGCATATCACTTGCTAACTCTTTAGAACACTTTTGTTTTAGTTTTCTGAAAACTTCAATTTGTTCAAGCTTCGTAGACTTACCTAGTCAAGGTATGCAGAAATATCGGTCTAAAAACGAGATTCTGAGGGCTCGTGTGAAGTCGACTATAACAGGCGTTCCTCAACTCCCTTAGTCCATATTCACCGAAACTCCTTATTTAGTAAATTTGATTTAATTTGCCATTGTTTGGCTAGCTGAACTCAGCTTTATTGTACCTATATTTATAATTGCCTTTATCTAGCTGAAGGATTCATGTCGTCACAAAGTCTTCGACTTGACAACCACAATGGAGCATACACCGGATTGCCAATACCCGATCAATGTCATGGTTTGAATGTACTCTATTCATAAAGCCAGGGCTTTCGAGTTTCCTCTATTACCAATTGCTTTAGCAGAATAGCTCAGCTTTATTGTATACATATATGTTTTTGTTTGTTTGTTTACGTATTCCATTTCTTAGCTCGCTGAGGAGAACCTGTTATAGTCTCGTGTTTGTTGAAGGTCAGAAATCTCATTGTTAGAGTTCAATTCCCAAGCAACTGACCTAAACTAGATTCATCTACTTGACCATTCCATCTGAGAAGATTATGATCATCATTGAACGTCATAAACAAATAATAACCAATTAGTTTTGCAATCTCATGTGCTAGTTGCCCCATTTTATCCGCTCCTAACACATACCTGAATGCCAAACCCTTTGATTGACTCTTTGTGAACAGAAAACTCTCGGTCCCTGCAAGAAAATGGTATGTATTCTGGTGTACCTCTGGATTAGGATCAAGGGGTCATTGTTTTGCAGGGTTTAATCTTGTCACTTGTCAAAGATTTACAACCTCAATTATTAAAATGCTTTTAATTAAAATGATATTCAAAGAATTCAAGATTAAATTTGCTCATTGTCATTTTTTTTTAAAGGAAGTATTTTATTTACAATGTTCGAACGTCAAGTGGTTTACAAAAATTTAAACATAAGAAGAACGAAAGAAAACAAATTCAAACAAGATGTCATGCATGAGATCAACAAAATCTCCTGATGATGCCCCGACCGACTTCCGATCAGAATGCCCCATTACACATTGAACGTTAATGTCCCTGAATCGATCAGATCTTGGACCTTGCACTTTAATGCCCTACAATTCTCAGTGGTGCCCTGAGATCCCAATGTGATAGCTGCATATGCATTAATATCATGGCCTTCAGGATGGTCAGTTCTTGGTTTGGATTGAACTGGAATCACCAGGTTGTTCTCAATTAGAGCTGGGAGCATTCCTCATATGTCATCGGAATTGGATTGATGCATGTCTTTTTTACGAAAACATTATGAGACACGGTCCCCAGATTAGTTAAATCCACTAGACTGACCTCAGCTCTTTCCTCAATGTCAGTATGGCTAGTACCACATATCTGGCCATTATTAATAGCTCTTTCAATCATTTCTCCACACATGACAATGTCAAGAAACTCTTAGTGGCAACCCCTATCATGTAGTCGATATAAGGAGACTGTAATGTATCTATGAATATAGTGATGAACTCTCTTTCAGTCATTGTGGATGCACTTGAGATGCATATCCCCCATCGTTGTGCGTACTGTCGAAAACTCTCATAATTCTTCATCCCCATATTCTGAAGCATTGTTCGATCGGGGCCATATCAATCATGTGCTTGTATTGGCCCAGAAAGCACTAACCAAATCCCTCTAGGAGCGGACTTGAGAACGACTCAGTTTGTACCACCTTGAAGCAGGTCCAATCAAACTGTCTTGAAAGCAGTGGATCAACATCTGATCATTGTAGTGTATCCAGTCATTCTTCGAATAAACATCGTGAGGTGGGCATTGGGGCAACTGGTTCCCCTGTACTTTTCAAACTCGGGCATCTTGAATTTGGGCGGGAGCACCAAGTCGGGAACTAGTACTAGTTCTGTTGCATCCATCCCGTTGTGAGAGGTTTGTCCTCTCATTCCCTGAAATGTCTCTCTGCACCTGTTTCAGATTCTCTGGGATCTCGTTCTTGGCTCTTCTCGCTTGGTGACTAGGAATCCTGTTGGACGAGATAAGTGGTTGAATTAGCCTGTGCTTTCACATTTAACTGTTTCACGGGTCAATGAAATCTTTTCTTTGCCTTTTTCTTGGTTGAGCTCAGCCATCTTTGCTACCATTTGGTCAACTAGATCTTTTTGGTTTTGCAAGATACGATCCACGGTGGTCTTTTGCATCTGCTCCATTTTAACCTCCCACTCAACTTGCATCTTTTGCAAACTCTCGTTCAGCTCTTTCTTTAATTCCAAACTTTGCATCCATTCTCAGTACTGTGTGAATGCAATTGCACAGTTAGAAGTGCTTCCTCAAAGTTTCCAGCAAGGTATGATTAATGCATGTAAACATGCTTAAATGAATGTTATGCAAAATGCAACGATGCAAATGCAAATGCAGAAATGTGGATCCCAACAATGAATATTTTAGAACAATTTTCACCAGAAATAAAGTTTTCACATTACAAGACAGTCCACTTTACACTTGACTTCTCTTAGATGTTGAATCTGAAATGGGTCGCTGCTTCATCTTGGATCTTCATCCTTGAAAATGATGCCCCTCAAGCGTTTTGTAAACAGACTCTTTTAATGCCCCGGCATGCTGAAGTCATGCATCTCTTCAATGAATAACGTCGGAACGATCGTAAATAATAATCTACTGCTGGATTAATCCCCAGACTTCAGTCTTAAATGTTGCACGATCTTCGAGCTCACTGCTTTGTCTCGGATCTTTGTATTTGGAACTGATACCCCTAAAGCATTCTGTAACCTAACTCTGTTAATACCCCAGTGGTGCGGAAGTCAGTGTGTCGCTTCTTGATAAATAGCGATGAAATGATCGTAGATAAAAATTGACTGCTGGATCACTCATCGGATCTGGCTCATCATTTTAGTCTCGAACGTTGCACGATCGTCTTGAGCAAGTCTCCTTCTTGTACTCTGTGCATTTCTTTTAGCCTTCGGTGCATGTCTGTGTACGCGACTACTTGGTTGAAAACTTTTATCTCTTCTTGTGAAAATTTTCTCTCGAATATCCCCTTGCTGATCAACATTTTCGCATTATGTTATGATGATGCAATGTAAAGAAGAATGAAAAAAAACAAAAACAACAGAAAATAAATAAGTTAGTGCACACAAAGAGAATAAAAGAAATTAGTTAGTATAGGTAAGACAATCGATATAGATAAAAGTGTTATTAATATAACACCTACCCATCATGATATCTACCCGAGCATGCTTTAAATAGATAATAGTCCTACCCGTACATGTTATCTACCCAAAATGAATAATTCAAAAATGGTCCTAACCGCATGGTATCTAGTTCGCATGCTTTTATTCAAAAAGAAAACAAATTCTACGAAATTAAAACAAAAGATAAGGTTTAGAAACACTCCTCCTTTGTGTACACCTAGTTTGGGCACCTACTGACGGACAAAGGTTCGGCATGACTATACCTAGGGTGATCGTTCGACGGTTCACTATATGCTTGGTTTCGGCTCTAACGGAAAAAAGGGACTCGAATTGTCCTTGATGTCGGTGCCCCCTTGGGCTGCCAGACCCTCAATCCTTACCCATTACAGGTTTCAAACGGACCGAGTTCAATTCGAGGGGATTCACTGCCTTATACCCATACGAGGGATAAATTCCTACGAAGGTATAAGGTATGTATCCCATGGGTTATTTGCTAAAACTCATACGAAGAATAAATTCTTACGAGAGTAAAGCATTCACCCCAACTAATTTGGATCGAAGCTCGTGTCTAGAGCTTATGTTATGCCAATGCGAGTGATGTGTGTGAGGAGGAACATACCTACCTTTGACTCAAAATGAAAAGAAAAAAAACTCGACAAAAACTTGGACAGAGCTGAAAGCAAAAGATAAAATGTTAGTATGATAATTAAAAATGAAGCAATTAAAAATTTCAATAAACGGATCATAAATTAACTATGTACTCAAACTTATGATCTCCACTAAGACGACAATGTGTAAGCGACCTACAGCTTGACTCTCTAAAAAAACGTCCCCAGCAGAGTCGCCAAGCTGTCATAACCATTTTTAGGTAAAACAATTAAATATTATTTTTTAAAAACAATTATGACTTTAATTTGGAAAAAATGGGTGATTTTGAATTGATTTGAATAAAATTAAAAAGAGTCGCCATCAACCTTTGGGTTAGGTAGGTCGAATACCTAAAACGTTTTAAAACAATTTTAAGAAAAATCATTTTTTAAGACAAGATTCGGTCTGCGTTACCAAAGATCATTTAAATGGATTCGGGAGTCGTTACGTGCGGGGAAGGGTAAACACCCCCACAACGCCCAAAAATTGGTACTGTGTCGCTTACACATCGTTGTAAATGGTGGAAATTATAGATTAAATATAAAGTTAATTTATGATCCATTTATTGAAATTTAATTAATTTACTTCGAGTTAACTATTTAAAGAAAATCCTTTAACTCGATAAGAAATCTTGAAATTTGCAATCCTCCATCGGGAAAGCTATTTCAACTATTTCTCTTTTGTAAAAGAATATTCTACCATTGATTATGTAAAAAATTACGAATCAAATATACTAAAAACGATGTTTACACACGATAAATTGATTAACTAAAACGTGAATTGAATACAATTAAAAAATTGAAATTTACATTCTCATAAAATAATAAATTGTCACTTAAAATAACACATTGCATCGTTTGAACAAATTAATTAGCAAAATATACTCGACTTATTTCAAGTTTCTATGTTGTTAAAATGCCGTACCGGATCACACCACTTCGATCAAGTGGTACTTTCCACGCCCATTCTACACATACGTGTTCTTGAAAATATAATCGAATATTTCATACATAGATAAAAATATAATGAAAATAAATGTAATTGGAAATACAAAAATAAAATATTCACATTACTAAAACATTATTTACATAATACAAACTGAGTACGAGTACAATAAAATCATACCTAAATGACTAAATAAAATATTATAGATCTAAACACAAATATAAATAATCACATTTGATTTTAAGGTACCAAAATAAAAATAATAAAAACCTAAAGGAATAAATAACAAATAAAACAAATAATCCAGGGCCAAGAACAAAATATTAAACAGTATGCAAATTATACACAAATAAGATTAGGGACCAAGATGAATACTAAAACTTAAAAGGCTAAACAATAATTATAAATAAAGAAGAGCCCAGATAGCAACATTAAATAATACATGAACCAGAAATATAAATAACCCATAAATAATGCTTAGGACTAGATTGCATTAAAATATAACATGCAGGCTGAATAAAAATTAAACCAAAGTAAAACAGTGACCAAAATGAAAGATTTACAAATGTTGCTGTCAAATTTCGAACATAAAAAAATAACATATGTCAGTGACTAAATGTAAGATACATAATATCATATCCAAATTCGAACGTTCACAAAAATAAGCAATACACAAAAACCCGTGACTGAATTGAAATAATTATAAATATCGGGACCAAAGTCAAATATAACCAGAATAGCATAACAAATAGCAGGACTAAAATGCAAGGAAGGAAAAACAAAGGCTCGAAATCAAATATATATACTTCATTATATGACTTAATAATTATATTACAAAGCGCGGGGGACTAAACGTGTAGTTAACCCAAGTGATGAAATTACAGATCGGTCCCCATTGAAACTACGTCGTTTCGTGGGAGATGTATAACCCTAAGCCCAAAGCTTTCTCATCTCATATTTCTCATTTGCTTCCTGAGCCCCCAAAAAAAAGAAAAGAA
Organism: Hibiscus syriacus; assembly: GCF_006381635.1. Taxonomy (NCBI): domain Eukaryota; kingdom Viridiplantae; phylum Streptophyta; class Magnoliopsida; order Malvales; family Malvaceae; genus Hibiscus; species Hibiscus syriacus. The sequence continues at coordinate 2,420,332 of NW_024062635.1, read as the reverse complement.
GAAAGGAGAGAGTTCTGAACTCTCTCCCCGAACCCATCGAACAGCCGCCGCTCCACGGCGTTTCCAGGCGGTCGGCTCTAAAACAAACACCCATAAACCCTAAGTTCCTCTCTTCCTTCTTTCTCTTTTGAAACCTAAAGCTCTTCCCCTTCCACAACCAACTTGAACCCGAACCCCCCCCCCAAAGGTGGGAATTTACCTTCGAAGATGGCCCAGTTCCTCCGATGAAGCAACAGTGACCCGTTCTTGGTAAGTTTTGGCTCTCTCTCTTTTTTTCTATTTCTTTTTTTTTTTACCCCCGAATGTCCTCCCCCTTTTTTCTGATCTCTTTGCTTGATTTATGGTCGATTTTGCTTCGTTTGGTGAGATGATGATGTCTAGAATAGGGGTAAGGGTCTCTGACCTTGGTAGGGACAAATTTCCCGATTTATCGGGATTTAGGTATTTTTAATTTAGGGTTTGGATATATATATTTTTTTACTGATTTGGGTTGATTTGGGACTGATGGGTTGCTGTTTGATTAATTTTTCACTGTAGATGACGATGGTGCGGGAACGGCGGCTGGACCATCGGAGTGGGCCGGAACAGTGACGGCGCGCGGCTGTTCATTTGCTGCTGGCGGCGGCGGCGGCTGGATGATGATATGATTAGGGTTTAAAACCCTAATTACTTGGGCCAGATCCAGGCCTGGTTTGGGTATTGGGCCTGAACCGGGTCTGGGCTCCAAGTCTTGTAATTCTGGGTCGGGTTTGGTATCTGATGGGCTTCGGGTTTGAGCCTGCAAAAATTTGTAATAATAAATAATAATAAAATAATAAGATGACGATAATAATAATAATAATAATAATAATAATAATAATAAAATAACGAAAAAACCCGGACAAAACCGGGTGTCTACAGTAGTTATAGTAAAAATGTATGAAATTATAATATTACACATATGGTTATATTATTATTTTTGATTTTGATTATCGATCTATTAATTTTATCAGTTAATTATTTAAATGTTATCAATCTAGTCATCTTTTATCAATATTTAACAAAAATATTTAATCTTCAAGACTTACATATTTAATCTAGTTTTACAAATTATATAAATGCAATAACATTAAATTATTAGAAACAAAAACATTCATTTAAATACAATATTAATTACATAAGAGTTAACGGTTATATGATGATAACAGAGCTGGACATTTTTTTCTATTGTGTCCGATGTTTCTACAATGCCCACATCGTTTTTGTTTTGTTGACTTCTCCCGAATATCCATATCACAATGTATTCTAGTAGATTTTGGACGACCTGAGTCCCTCAATAGTAATGGATCTGGTACAATTGTAAGCCAAGTTTGAATCTCATTTGGGTCTCTTTCGTTTCTTATGGGCAGAAACTCAAATTCATATACCTTGAATACTTGTCAAAGTTGGTATACAGGATCAACATAATTTTTGTAGTCCAAATGCGAATGTGAGCAAGCAGCAATGACATGAGAGCATGGATATTTGAGTGCTTGAAAAAACCACAATCGCACCACCTCTCTTGCAGATTAACTCTGAAAGAGTTAGCTCCAATCCCTTGCAGCGGACGTGGCATTTCGGTTACACGAAACAATTCACGAGTACGAGAAAAATTTGTAACTAACATCCCATTTGATGCAGCCACTTTTTTCTGTAAATCAACTACTAGTCTTGGGTGGTAAATATGTCCGTTTTGCATCCAAGTAAGAGCTTGTCCACCGAGCTTTGCAAAGAGTTGACCCAAACGAAAATAAGTCGTTTTAACCAACGCTGTGACTGGTAAATGACGTGCCCCCTTTAAGGTTGAATTTATTGCTTCAGCCAAGTTTGTTGTCATATGACCATAGCGATACCCCCCGTCATATGCATTTGTCCAACATCAAGAAGATTTGGAAATTCAGGCTCATACATTGCATCATAATCAGCCTCATACATATGTACAGGAAGTTCGGCTGGTGTTGTATTTATCGGAACGTCATCCTCGTCATCATCAGAATGCACGTTAAACTGTGGTGAGTCAGGTTCAACAAATAATCCCGTTTCAGCACCATTTGCACCTGGCTCCCGAAGAGGTTCTTCTGGTGGAGATGAGGGTTCCTCCGATAATCCAATGTTGAGGTCAAAAAAGTTTCCGCTTGCGTGTCCTCCCCTTGAACTTGAGGCCATTGTATCATGTGGGATGTGAATAGACTGTCGTCTCGTTGGCATTTCCATATGTAAGTCGAAAACATTGGCAGATGAATGTCTGCCCCTTGAAGTAGAAGAGATGTTTCCATATGGATTATTGGTGAAGCCACGTGGGTTGAGATCATAAGCAGTTGCAGATGAATGTCTTCCTATTGAACTTGATGGCATGGTATCTGGCGTTGGATCCGCCATTAATGATGTGAAATCATTACAGATCAGTTGTGTCGGGCTATAAACTTGATCAGTTTGATATGCAATGCCAAAGTGAGAGGAATATGAGAGACCACGAGTTGCATGAACCTCAATAAAAGTGGCATACATTTCAATAAGAGATTGTGAACTCTCCATATGAGCATCAACCATCATAGAAACATCATCATCATTTGAAAGCTGAAATGATGTATACGTGAGCGGAAAAAGTTCAGTAGGAAATCTGTACTGAAGTGAAGATAGTCTTCTCTGGCCTGCTACACGAATATTTAATGAAATTTTTGTGATTAACTCCTCAATTGTAATGTTTCTCTTCAAGGTTAAGGGGATAAAATGATCTGACTCAAAAACAACCCCCTCTTCAGCTTCCTTAATTTCTCCATCATACAAAACAACAGCAGAAAGACGACATTTTCAGAGAATTGAGAATTTAGAGTTTGGGAATTTGAGAATTTGAAAGCTTGTGAACTGAAGTTTGTTTTGAAAGTTTATAATATGTTGCATATAATAGTGTCTATAATCGGAGTACTATTTACATGAAGGCGCGTTCCCGGGGGCGCGCCTTCCATTATTTTGTCAGAGAATATGTTATCATTACCCTATTATGTCACTCATGTCCCTCGGGGACACTAGATATATCAATACCTATTATTTCACTATTCACATGAAGGCGCGCGTTCCCGTGGACGCGCCTTCTATTATTTTGTCAGAGAATATATTATCATTACCCTATTATGTCACTCATGTCCCTCGGGGACACTAGTTATATCAGTACCTATTATTTCACTATTCACATGAAGGCGCGTTCCCGGGGGCGTGCCTTCCATTATTTTGTCAGAGAATATGTTATCATTGCCCTATTATGTCACTCATGTCCCTCGGGGACACTAGATATATCAGTACTTATTATTTCTCAGGGGACTTGAAGGCGCATTCTCGGGGGCGCGCCTTCCATTATTTTGTCAGAGAATATGTTATCATTGCCCTATTATGTCACTCATGTCCCTCGGGGACACTAGATATATCAGTACCTATTATTTCTCAGGGGACTTGAAGGCGCATTCCCGTGGGCGCGCCTTCCATTATTTTGTCAGAGAATATGTTATCATTGCCCTATTATGTCACTAATGTCCCTCGGGGACACTAGATATATCAGTAAATCAGGTAAATTATAACCAAAATTTAACTTCTTTTGAAAGTTCAGCAAGTAAGAATAACTTAAATTAAAACGTTATGTGAAGTTTGAATAAATTAGATAAAAGTTATAGATAAATTGAATAAATGTGAAGTGATAAGTTGATTGTGACATTGAAATTGTTGGATGAGCATCGAGATGTTTTTACGAATAAATGTGAAGTCATAAGTTGATTTTAATGTATACGTTTTAATATTTATGTTAATGATAAAATCATATGTATGGATAAATTTAATTTCAATTTAAGTATTGTGAACTATAATTGGAATATAACTTTTAATTTCGAATACAATTGGAATATTAATTTGAAATTTAATGTTAAATTTCGAATACTATAATTTATATTTTAAATTTAATTTTCGAATAATATTATTTTTATTTTAAATTTCGAATAATATAATTTGTATTTTAAAAACATTTATCAAACATTTAATGTTAAATGTGAATAAAAAATAACATTAAAAATATGTATGTAACAACCATGAAACATTTAAATAACATAACCAAATTACATAAAATTCTGAAATATAACTATTTAAAAAACATTAAATACAATTGGATCACCGATGTCGTCTTCTCGAATGAGATCCACATGGCGGTGGTTGTCTATTTCGTGGAGGATTTCTTCGTGGAACTTGTTCTTCGGTCTCCTCATCTTCACTATCATCATCAGTAGCATTTTCTTCATTTGGTGTAGATGACGCTGAAGGGGCTGAAGGGCCTGTATAAAATAACGACCCTGGAGGAGTGCTAGTAACAATCCCACCGCTCCCCGGGAACTGTGCAAACTGTGGAAACATTGGCATCAATGTCTGTGATCCAGATGGAGATTGAGGTGTCTGCGGAGAAGCACCACCAGCCAAATAAGATACATATGAACCATATGTTGGATCATTAAACATAGTCGTATATGCACCTCCATATGGTATAAAACCCTGTGGGCTAGGCATGTAACCTGGCGGACTAGGAATGTAACCCTGCGGAGATGGCATATAAACTGGTGGGTTTGGCATATGAAGTGGAGGGCTGGGCATGTACCCCTGCGGCATCGACGGATAAGGATGTTGTGGTGGGACTGATGCAAAACCGGTAGCGCCTTCTCTCCGTCCACGCGTCGGGGGACGATGATATTGAGACGGTTGACGTCTTTCTCGGCGCCTAGGAATGTTAACCCCTCGTTCTTCCGCCGAAAGTAGAAACGGCTTCCCATTTTCATTAAACCAGTCCATATAGTTATCCGTAACCATATGACTAGTTTCAGCGTAATATTGTCGAGGGGCCAACAGTGTATATCGGTTCTCCCAAAGCGCAATCCAATCTCTGTGTCTCACCATCCAGTTAACATCTTTCTTTCCTCGTCTATCTATGTTATGCACGTCGTCTAAATTCCTAGGTGCTCCAAGAATATATTGCGTATAACCATACTGACGGAGCACGCGATCAACTGGATGCCACTCAATAATAGCATAACATATAAGAGGTATAACCGATATCCATACCTCTAATGACCCACTAAGGTGGGGTGGGATGCAAGCTTTCACTTCATCGCTCGCATAAGGTATCCACTGAAACTGAAATATAAATATACAATTCAAATAAATAAAATATTCTAATTATATCTAGCATTTTAAATTAAAATATTAATAATTAAACAAATTTAAAAACATACCTCAGACCCAGATAAATAATAATTATATAAATATATTATTTTAATAAAAAAATAATATTTACATAAATATATTAATATAAAATATAATAACTATTTAAAAAAAATATTAACATAAAAATAAATTTCTTACCACTAATAACAAATTTAAAACTCAAATAGTTGGAGAGTTTGAGTTATATAAGAGAGGAGAATATGATTTTGGTGTGAAGAATGAGGGAGGGTTGAGGGGGTTTATATAGGGGAGGAGGGGGGGTAGTTAGGGAAAACGGATGGGGGTATTTATGACATTTAATGGAAGGCGCGTCCCTGGGGATGCGCTTTCCATACGTGGCAGTCGAGCTGGCAAAAGGCGCGTCTCCGGGGATGCGCCTTCCACACGTAGCATCCAACTCAGCGAAAATACGGGTAAAGCGTGTCCCCGGGGACGCGCCTTTCGCCAGCTCAACCGAAATGATGCCACTTCGAAAAATATATATTAAACGATGTCAAAAAAAATAAATATTCGTTAAAGGCGTGTTAGTTTAGTCAAATAACCTGAATGTAAGCAGGGAAAGTTCTTTAAGACAAAGTACAAATGGGGCATTTTGGATATTTTCCTTCTTTTTTCCGGTTATATCAATTTGCATCGTGGCACTAAAAGAACGCTTCCTTAATTTTCCCTGTAAAAAGGTACTTGCAGCCCCTCTAATTTTTTTTTAAAGAAATCAATGGTAGCTTCGACATTTGTTTTATATTTAATGCAGTGTTCGAACTTATAAAAAGAATTTAATATAATTTTTTTGACCAATAAGTTTTATCATTGATTATTATGATATTAATGTGGCACTTTATGATATTAATGTGACACTTTATGATATTAATTTATTAATATACAGTGATGATATAATAGTCCAACGTAATTGATGATGTGATTAATTATGTGAGAGATGAGCCTCAGGTACGTTTTTACCTAATTTTTTTTTATTAATCACAGTCTTTAATATGAAGGATAAACTTTTATTTTATCAAATTGTGACATTAATTTTTTTTGAATTAATCAATTGTATCTAATCTATTGACCGACTAATATATGTTCGGTACTACAAAGACAACGATAACCCTCCCAACCCAGTTTGCTCCATTCGCAAACATCAGGATTCAAATCATTGACCTTGTTTAATGGACATAGTGCCTCATTCTACTAGACCAACCGGTTGTTGGTCATTATGTCATTAAATTTAATATCAATTATTTTGTAGATAATTTTACAATTCTAAAAATTAATTATTAATTAATATATTAAATTATTTAAAATTATTTTCTAAAAAAACCTAACAAAAAAATTATCTTAACGTTTTAAATAATTACTTTTATCTCACATTATAGAAATATTTTAAAAAAGAAAATAATTTTAACTGTCAATAAATATGAAAAAATCATGACTATTTAATGTTATGAAAGAAAGCAAGTAAAATTATGCATTATAGACATAAAAAAATGTCATATTTTCTTAGGTCATAGTTTCCATATTCACTAGGAATATTCTCTCTTCTTCTCCTTAGAATCCCCTCTAATTAAAATTAAGATTAAATTTAAAATTTGTTAAAAAAATTATTTTGAAATAAAGCAAATAAAAGTAGAATAGACGAACAAGAGATCAAGTATGTGAATAAGGAGAAAAATATGCATTATTTTTTTAATATAAAGTAAATACGAGAGTTTCTCCAAACTTTATATTATTATAGACATAAAAAATAGATATAATATAAAACTCTAATTTTAAAGAACATTAAAGTCCTAATAATAATAAAATACATCAAAATTATATTTAATACATAAAATTCTAATTATAATAAACATCCACGAATAAAAATTGTTCAAAATACAGGATACACAATATATATATCATCCTAGAAAAGTGGCCAAAACAGGTGGGTGCAGCTCAATGTTTCAGCGGAGGATTTTAGTTCTTTTTTGACTGGGTTTATGTGCTTTATGCCAGGCAGGTCTACCACGGAGGCGATTCATCTACTTCGACGGCTTATGGAGAAATATAGGGAAAAGTCTAGAGATCTTCACATGGCGTTCATTGACCTTGAGAAGGCTTATGATAGTGTTCCCCGCGATACGATCTGGAAGACTTTTGAAACGAGACGGATCCCAACTGCTTATATCCGGGCGATTCGTGATATGTACTGTAGATCTACTACTTACGTCAGGACTACAGTTGGCGACACCGAGGCATTCCCGGTGGAAATCGGACTCCACCAGGGGTCGGCTCTTAGCCCTTACATCTTCGCCTTGATCATGGACGACATCTATTGTGCGACACCAGACGGTGTACCATGGTGTATGCTTTTCGCTGACGACATTGTCTTAGTTGCTGAAACAAAATCTGCGTTGAATAGTAGACTGGCTACCTGGAAGACTGCTTTGGAAGAAAAAGGTTTAAGGATCAATATTGAAAAGACAGAGTATTTATGTTCAAACTTCAATGGGAACCAAAACGATGAAGATGTAGAAGTATGCATAGAAGGACATGTTCTCCCCTCAAAGGATTGTTTCAAGTACCTAGGGTCTATGATACATAAAGATGGGGGTGTAGATGATGGCGTTACACACCGTATAAAGGCGGGATGGCTAAAGTGGAGGGCCGCTACTAGAGTTCTGTGTGACAAGAAGGTCCCTCTAAAACTTAAGGGAAAATTTTATAGAATGGCAATAAGACCAGCGCTGTTGTATGGATCAGAATGTTGGGCAACCAAGAAGGATCACGTAAGGAGGATTGAGGCCGCAGAAATGAGAATGCTTCGATGGACATGTGGTAAGACTCTGAGGGATATGACGACAAACTCTGCTATTATGATGTCCTTGGGGGGGTGGTTTCTGAAAAATTGAGGGAGGGAAGACTACGGTGGTTTGGGCATGTCCTTAGGCGACTACCGTCGGATGCGGTAAGGAGGGTAGAGTCGATTACAGTCGACGGTGCCAGAAGGAAAGGACGACCAAGGCGAAAGTGGGAAGACTGCTTGAGATCTGATTTGAGGGATTTAGCCCTTACCGAAGACATGACCTCTGATAGGAAAATATGGAGGCTAAAGACTAGGGTAGTCGAGTAGTGTGGGTCACATCTATAGGGTGTATCATCTCTGTCTTCTTTTAATGTCTTTGTAGTATTTTCCATGACTTATACTTTTTATACGTTTCTGTTATTGGTATTTATGAAGGATTAGAACTGGGCTTGCTAACGTTGCCTTCTGTGTGTCATTCTCTTCATGTTTCCTCTTTTAAATTTAGCCGGATCTTATCTTATGTTTATGTCTATATGCAGAGATTCTTTCGCAGGGATTATTATGCAGGGATTAATTCCCGTTACAGACGCACATATGATTTTAATGACTGCATATGAATACTGTTTAGCTATGTATTTATGTATTTATTTATACATGCATTGCATTTTATCTAAATTTTTAATTTTCTGACTGCCGGAGGTCTTCCACGGAAGTTACTCTCAACCTGGCGTTGGGGGTAGCCTACTACCCTACCTCCCCCTTACCCCATACATATGGGAATTGGGTTTTGTTGTTGTTGTTGTTGTTGTCTACCATTGGAGCTTCTTGTTTGTTTGTCACATTCCCTTGTTTCCATGTGATTCCTTTACTAATACTGCATTTAATTAAAACTTTGATGGATACAATGGTTAAATGGTCCACTACTCCATGTGGGATATAAGTAGGGCTGTTCAATTTGGAACTCACCGAACCGATCTTCTAAAATTTCCTTAACCAAAATTTTGTATCCTTTAACTATTAATCGAATCAATTTTTTTTAAAAATAATTAATTGAATAGAACAAAGTTCGGTTACACTCTAATTAATAAATAATATATTAATTTTTTTTATAATTTCGATTATTTTATTTAACTGATCGATTTCGAACTTAATTAATCGATAATTGAAGTTTGAAAAAATCATTAACAATTAACCAACCGAACATAAAATTAATCATTCGATTAACCGAAAAAAACCTCGATTAAAACGGTTTTAACCGAACTTTGAACACTCCTAGATATAAGTAGAAGAAAAATACAAAGAATCAGTGGATCTTTCCTATTAAAAAAAAAAAAGAACATAGACGTCAACGAATTCATCGACACTATTTCACCAAATAAAGAGGTTGGTGCCGAGTAGCAACAGTGGGTTGGTCCTGTCGACTCTGCTTACATTCTTAAACACATGCAACGTATACGAAGAAAGGGTAAAGGAGTACTCGTCTCTCACCAACCTTTTGCCATTGATTGAAACAAGTGTTGGTGCCTTGGTGGTACGCTGCCTTGTCTAGACTTTTTCTAAATTTGAACATTTCTCATTTTAAAATGACTCACCAAATTTCCTTGTCATAATCCAGATAAAGATTTTTGTTTATCAAAATATGTTTGTTTCGTCTGTAGTTGATAGTTTACTCATTCTTATTTAGGTGAAAAGTTGACATTGGTAATATTAAGTCCGTTTTTGAGACTTTGGTAGTTCTAAACGAACTAAAAAGTTAGGCATTTAATCATAGGTTTAAATTATAATTTGTATTTGTGTCTTCGATCACGTTGTGTTTATCGTTATTGTGAACATAACATATGATATTGTTGTCACTGCAAATATCGTGGTTGTAGATTTTTAATAACATATATTATTACGGACATAACGATTGTTGATATCGCGGTTTTGGACGATGTCGTTACCACTACATAACAGTCATTGTAGTGGTTACATACTGTTATTTAAGTAATTGTTCATAATGATAAGTGTTGAAAAAAAAATTAAGATAGCTTCATAATAATAAGTATTGAAAAAAATGAGTCTTTAATAATAAATATTAAAAAAGTAAATTTTAAGAGTATGCTCATAATAACAAATATTGAACCTCCAATAAAAAGTGATGAAAAATTGGATTCATAAAAACAACAAAAATATTAGAAAAATTGAATTTTAAAAGTATGCCCCTCATAACAAATATTGAAAAAATTGGACCCTTGATAATAAGTATTGAAAAAATTGAGCCTTTAATAAAAAAAATGTTAAAAAATATTGGCAAAAAATTGAATACTTATACAAATATTAGAAAAAAAAATAAATTATAAAATAGACCCCTAATAATAAATATTTAAAAAATAAGCCCATAATAATATATATTAGAAAAAAAATAGAACCATAATAGCAAGTATATCAAATATTTGAGCTCTAGAATATATTATAAAATTTCTGGGCCTGAGAAACTGGGCTCAGATACGGCGTTGGATTCAGTTATGAACTAGTGATGAACTATGTGAGAAAAAGAGTGAAATGTAGGCCGAATCTCCACCAACTACGATTCTTTACCCAAATCGAAAGAGATGTTATTACCGATTGATGAGAAAAATTTATCCCTATCAACAATTTTAGGAATGATTATAGAAATTATGCCATCTATTAACCATGTAAATTACAAGTCATCAAGTATGATTGTTGGTATTGGGCCTAGTGAGAGTAACGAATAATGACTTTTTGATTTCTCCTAATTTGGGCTCTTCGCTACTTCAAATGGGCAAAAGGCTGTGCTACCCTCAACTCGGTCTTTTCGTTTCTCTTCTCAGCCTAACTATTGTTGTAGCTTTCTCCATTCTAGTCCATTTTTAGTGTATATCCATATATATATATATATAGTAATTTTAAATGTCATTACATGATTCATCAAAAAATAATATAAATACTATAATAACTAACGAATTGTTTATATTTACTTTGGAGAGAGACCTCCACGCGTGAGAACAATTTGATACTTATATGCTATCAGCACAACCCATTTACAAAATCATACTTACTTCTCAACACCTTTATTTTTGCTACTTGGTTTATTTTTAAAATGGTTTTTTTTGCTTATTGATTTTTTTAAAATAACATTTTGATCACTTATATTGTTATTTTAATTATTTACGTTATCATTTTATAATATTTTGTCAGTGAAACATTAAATATCATTAGTTTGATGACGTGGTACATTGATAAATGACTTTGGGGACCAATAGTTATCAACAATGGTGAATTAAGGTGACCGACGATAGTGGTGAGTAGCAGCTGAGGGTAAGAGACCTTGGTTTGATTCAAGGATTAAATTGAATTCTATCTAAAGTTCAAGAGTTAGACTTATATTTAATCTAAAGTTTAAGGATCAAATTATTATTTTATGTAAAGTTTATGGATCAAATTAAAAAATTAACCTCTTTTACTAACATATCACATTAGTAAACTAACTAATTTAACGTTATAGTGACCAAAACATCTAAAACAATAACACATGTGATCAAAATATTGTAAAATAATTGTCGAAACGATTTTTTCTTTTAAAAAAACAAATTGATTTATTTTTTAAATAGTCAGTTGTGATAAAAAAATCTCGCTTCGAAAAATTTAGTATTTCCTTTTTAAAGTAGAAAAACGAAAACGGTTCGAGGAGTCGCCACCAATCCTTAATTAGGGTGTGATTGGACACCTAAAATGTTGTCATTTTAATAAGATTTATTTTTTTTAAAAAATTATTAAAACAACTTTTAAGGTATGCATACCAAAAAATTGAGTTCGAGATTCGATTACACGTGGCGAAGGATTAGCATCCCCATATCGTCCTAAATCGGTACATAGTCGATTAATTAATTATCTTTACAATGAAATCTACAAGTTCGAATTTAATTTGGTTTAAGATCCTTTCAAATAATATTCTTTGAATTTTAGAATTTAACTATTTACTATCGAGAAGAAACAAGCTCTCATACCTTGAGGCAATCAATTTCTACTCCAATCGAAATAAAGAAATATTACAATTCAATTCTAAAGTTCAAATTTATGAATGATAACAAGTTAAATTAAAAGTTGCCAATATTGTTAAAAAAAGATGGATATTCAATTATTTAAAGACATCGAGATCGGACCTTTTATAAGCTGTAACGATATTTTCTCGAAGAATTTAAATAGGCAAACATTTCTCATTCTCTCGTTTCCAAATTTTTAAGTGTAGTCAAATTTTAGGGTTTCACTTGACGGGATACACTTTCATTTTAAAATTATTAGAAGTGACTTTCTTATACGTTAAGACAGTCACTCTACAACAATCCTAAAATGAAAAGACATTACCCTTAATTCAATTATTTGAATCGAATTGAGTGATGTTTATGAAGGTATTATATATATTATGCAAAAGTGATGTCATGCAATTTAGAAATGATTCATTCGCATACTCATACATTTGTAAACATGTAAACATGAAAAAACAAATATTTAAAACTAATTAAAGAATGCATCTACATATCCAAGAAATGAGTATGTACCAATTAACGAATCCTACATGTTATTGAGGCAAATTAAGGTGGTATATAATATCATACTAAATTTAATAAAGGGATGACAAAGATTAAGGCATGCTTACCCTTCCTTAATTTAAATAATACATTATAGTATATATGGGGTATTCACAATAAACCCAAGAAAAGCACCCACCAATGACTATATGTGCATAGATATAACGGTGGACCTAAATATAAAAATACCAACATGGCAACCCAAGACACAAACAGCAAAAACTAAGCATGTTAATTAAAACGGGGACTAAATGGTGCAAAGCAAAAGAAAAATGAAATAAACGTGCAAAAAGGACTAAAATGAAAGCTAGCAAAATTGTAGGCTAAATGTAAAAAGCATAATAATTTAAAAAAGCTAACACTTAGGACTGAAATAAAATGCGTTTAAACTTTAGAGACAAAATTAAAAACATAAAAAGCCTTGATTTGAGGACTGAGATGCAATGAAATGAAAATGGGCGGAGCCCTTACAGCGAACAACCCATCGCCAGGCATTGAAACGGGTACCCCTTAACCTGGATGAAACGACACCGTTTTGGCGAAAAAATATATAAACTATTTTGGGTAAAAAAAACTTAACCTAATTCATTTTGCATCAGCCAAAATCCCACTATCATTCTCTCTCAACTTCTATCCATTTTCTTATTTATTTTTCTCTATTTATTTGCTAAAATAGGTGGCCACTATGATCGTCGTTGTTCAAGGGCTCCGACGCGGAGCCTAAAACTTCCTAAACCACTCTCGCTTTCCTTCTAGACCCTTGAAACTGGCCAAAATCAACAAGATACCCCTAAAAACTACCCAAGCAAGCTCGACAAAATGGTTACCTCTGGCGGCTCAACGGTGTCTTGACTCCAGGAGATGGTGGCGTCGTTTTTCGAATGAGAAAAGTGAGTTATTTTCTCTTTGGGGTTCCTCTCATTTCGATGTTTGGCTTCTTACTCATATAAAGAAAACCCTCTTTTTTTCTTTTCTTTTTAGTTCGAATCAGTTGCTAATGAAAATAATCCCTCCTTTGCTCTTGGTTGCCTCATGATAAAAAGTGTTTTTTCTGCTGTTCCTCTTTCCTTTATTTCTTTGTAATTTTTTCTTATTTTTTGTTAGTTTTTGTTTGAATGTGAGGGAATGAGATGGGGAGCCTCCTCCGTTCGATTTGGCCGACACTAATGATTTAACGGTCGAAAGAAGGGCTCCCTCGATAGCCCTTTTGTCTTCTCTCGCAGGGAGGCTCTGCCATTGTCATGGAAGAGTAAATGTGGCATGGAGGACAAGCGGTTACTGGCATTGATGAGGAGGTTTGCGATGGTGGTAGTGTGGATCAGACCCACGAGCATGTGAGGTAGCTGGAGCGATGTATGTGCATCTCACGCGCGAGATCTAGACATTTGGTATCCTCGGGGTTGAAGCTGGACCGTTGGATCATTTATTAGATCCAACGGCTGTGATATATTGGCGGTGAAGCAGTTCCTTTAAGGGGTGTTTGGATGGGGGAATGTGAGATTCCCATGGGAATGGAATCCACATTCCCCCGTTTGGTTAGCCTGGGAATCTCATTCCCGGTAATGTAAGATTACCAATAGTGGATTTTTTGGGGTATATTACCGGAAATGTCATTACCTCCATTTCCTTAGGTATTGTTGGATTACCGACGTTTTTGATTAAAATACCCTTAAATTTTTTTTCAAAAATATCCTTCTTCTATCATTGAATAATAACAATTCTACGAAGTTTAAATTACAAATTTATCCTTAAACAATTTTAGATTTACAAAAAAGTCTATAATTAAAATTTTATATGAAGTTCAGGGGGTTAAAATAAAATTTTACCCTGTCATTAAACCTTTTTTTATTTTCAATTTTGTAAAAAATTATATAAATTTTATGAATTTAAATTTTCTGAAGAAATATATAAATATTTTCCAACTTGTTAAAAAACAAATATATAATAAGGATAATTTGGTCAAATATACATTCCAATAATATTTTATTCCTTTAACCAAACACGGTAATCTTACATTCCTACTAAACCAACCAAACACAAAATACAACAATCCCAGTAATCATATTCGCAGGTAATCTTACATTCCCATTGGTAATCTTACATTCCGTGAACCAAACGTACCCTTAGGGTACACAAACCCTAGATCAACTCTTCTTTGAGTCGTTGGATCTCATTCTCATCCGACAGTTGGGACTTGGCGGCACTGAAAAGAAAAGAAAACTAGGGTTTTTTCAAACCCTAGCAGCTTGGGCTTACGGGTTGGAGATTTGTGACATTTGGGCCTATTTTGGTTCAGGTTTTGGCTACTGTTTGGGCCTGTAATAAAAATAATAATGTGTTAAGCATTTGTTTTAGATTTTAACTGATTTATATATTTTAGATTATAATTGTATGCGTGTTTCATCAGTATATAATAATAGAACCATTATAACATATATTTATAATATATAATAATATATAATAATATATATGTATACAGACACACACTTATACAAATAAATCACTACACCAATAACAAATATTAGTATAACATATGTATAGGCACAAACATGCTTGTATATATATATATATTCACATATAGTATATATTCAAACATATATAATATATAATATAATTAATAATAGTATAATATAATTATATAAACCCAAACGAAACTTGAATGAAACACCTCAGACAAAATGAACATCTACAACTTCCCCTCTTTGCTTATTGTCGTGCAATGAGAATAGAGCAAAGATCAAAGGATGGTCATATTTGTCTGGCTATGAGGAATCCGAAAGGTTAATCGCTCCATTGCAACTTCAAGGGAGGTCATATTTGATCTACTCCGTAATTTTCGGGTAATCAAATCCGAAAAAATTGGATTCACTTTGATGTTTTTCAGAGAAGGTTGAATCGAAGTCGATTTGATTTACTTCTTGTAGACACCCATTTTCGTCTCATTTTTTTGTATATACATATATATATAATATAGTTTTGAAAACATATTTGAAACATCTATATATTATATAGTTTTTAAAACACTTTGAAAATAAATATAATATATAGTTTTTAAAACGTTTTTAAGAAAATATATTATACGGTTTTAAAAAACATTTTTAAAATAAATATAATTTTTTAAAAAGAAACATTTTGAAAACATATATATTATATAGTTTTGAAATCATTTTAAAAAACTTATAATATATAGTTTAAAAAAAAAACATTTTGAAAACTATATAATTTTGAAAACGTTTTTAAAAATATATATAATATATAATTTTAAAATACTTTTGAAAATATATATTATATAGTTTGTAGAAAATATTTCATATTATTATTATTATCGTTGTTGTTTATTTTTATTTATTTATTTTTATTAATTTTATTTTCATTTTAATTGTCCAGGTCTATTTTGGGGTCCAAGTGAGCCAAGTCGGGCCTGAGCCAGCCCAGTTTCTGAGCTAGGGTTTCTCAACTTAGTCCCAGCGCCGCATGGCTTATAGCCGTTAGATCGAGCAGTGATCAACGGCTCAGATCGCGTGATTGCTAGGGTTCTGAAGCCCTAAAAGCTTCATCAAATGCGCAGCCAGATCTGGACCGTTGGATCTGACCCAATCCAACGGTCGAGATCAAGGGTTCCAGAAGATCTAAAGTCACCGGCCAGCCGAGGATTCCGGCCACGTGCAGCACCAAAATCGGAGCTACTCGGACTGAACCATCCGAGATCACCGAAAACTACCCCGGAAAATCCGGGATCGACCCCAAGATAGCCGGAAACAGCCCCCATCGGGACTGTATAAATACACAACAGTACCCACGACGAAGAGAGGGGGCATCATCGAGAGATACCGATAACCATCGACCACAAAACCAGTCTACACAGAACCACAAGCCTAAAGCCAAAATACCCACAACGAGAACAATACCCAAGTATCATCGGGAGCAAGCCAAACACACATCAGACAACCAAAAACCACAAACACAAAAAAACAGAAACCAAAAGCCAAAGCAACAATCACTAGAAAAATCACAGAAAATCGAGGGTTACTCGGTTTTTTCCATCGAGAGTACGTAAGAGCCTAGCCATAACCGAGGAGTGGCCGGTACTCAAGAGACGCCGGTTTTAAAGGGTAAAAAACCGAAGCTTACACTTTAGATCTACGCCGTTTTAGGGATATTTGTGGGATTTGGACTTTGGATCGACGCTCGGGGTGTCAAGGAGAGTGTCCTAGGCTTGTTTAGATTTTTCGACCACCGCCGGTGGTGGCCGGAGGCGGCACCGGACAACCTCAGGCGAGAGAGCCTCAGAGAGATTTGTTTCTCTCAAATTCAGAGAGAACACGGCGAAAATAAGAGAAATGAAATGAAATGAGATGTTTTAGCTTATTTATATACCAAGGACCATCCTGCAAATACAAGATTCTTAAATCCCTTCCGTAGTCCCTGATACTTTGAGTCGCAATTCGTTTTGGTCACTACCTGTAAAGTTGCCTCCGAATTTCCAATTTAATCAATTTGGTCCATGCTTATATTTTTTATATTTCGTGAATTGGCACCTAACTTTTTCTTTTCTCTTTTGCAGTTCATTTTAATACCAATCTAGTCCATTAATTTCAATTTGTCTCAATTTGGTCCTCTAAGTCGACACTTTATTTTATTTTTTTTTATGTTTTTTTGATTTATCTAACATTTGTCTATTATTATATTTTCTAACATTTTTGACCTTTTTTAGAAGAACTCCAACCAATCAAAGGTAAGTAATGTGAATCGAGTTTTTAAATTTAAATTTAAATTTTAAATTTTCGCAACTAAGACAACCGACAAATTAATTGGTACCGAAAGGGCGGTTCAAGGGTGCTAACCCTTCCTTGACCGTAATCGACTCCCGAACCCGACACGTTTCTGGTACAACGCAGATCAGGTAAGATGGTGTCCGACCCACCTAAATTCATTTTAAAATGGTCGGTGGCGACTCCCAACCCAATCACTCAAGTCGAAGCCCAATCCCGGGGCCCAACCGAAAGACGGTTGCGACAGCTTGGCGACTCCACTGGGGACAGGTAAGTGAGTCAGGCCAGAATTAATTTTCCGTTGTCTTTTTATGCGAAAATTGTAAATTTAAATTTTAATTTATCTATTCGATTCCAATTATTTACCTTTGATTATTTTGTTTCAAATAAATAGTTGTACTGATGTTTTTTAATGATTTCAGATTTTTTCAAAATTGTCATCTCTAAGCTCTAAACCCGAGCTCTGAACCCTTTTAAGTGGGGGTGAAAGCGACGCATTCGTGTGAATTTATTCACCGCATATGCCTAGCAAGTAGCCTTCGGGATTCATATACCTTATGTCTTCGTGTGAATTTATTCACCGTATGGGCATAAGAGAATGTGTCCTCTCGAGTTTAACTTAGTCCACACAAGCTTGTAATGAGCTTAGGACTAAGGGTCTGGCAAGCCCAAGGGGGCACCGGCAAGGAGAACTCGAGTACCTTTTTAGAACCTAAACCGGGAGAGTACAGGGAATTAGAGCCCACCCCGAAACCTCATTCCAAACCCTAGGATGTTTTACTTCCTACTTTATTTTCAGCTCAAAAGCATGCGAACTAGACAAATATGCGGTTAGGATTTGTTTGAAATTAGCATGCGGGATAGAGATCATGTCCAGGTAGGAATTAAAGCATGTGGGGTAGATATCATGTGGGGTAGGATTTTTTCATTTTTGTTTTGATTTACCTCACTAACTTTTTTTATTTTTGTTTTCTTTTATTTTATTTTCATCATTCGCATCATTTAAAACGAGGTGTTGATCCACCAAAAATGTGTTTGTTAAGCATGAATAATCAACATTAATGGACAAAGGGGTTACAATACAAAGAGATAAAAAGCTCAGAAGTCCAGCCGTGGTCAGAGAATACTCAAAGGCAAAGTTGCAGGGGCAATACGAGGAAAAGGTCACTGACCCGGTCGCTCCTTTTAAAAAAACTACAAGAACAAGATGGTGAAACCCTAACTGAGCGGGATGCCATTACTGATGAATTCAAGAAGCAAGCTTTGGATAGTTTCTCTCGCTCCAATGGCATTTTTAGAAACAAGCTCGGCAGATAGTGAGAGCCGGAGATGCAGTCCTTCGAGACCTTTTGGGGGCAAGCATCTCATTATTTGCACATTTTAGCCAAAGGAGCCGAAATGGTTCGGCAGGATATTCAACTAGTGAAAAAGACGAATCAACCTGTCAGAAGCTGTACAGGATTCGTACCATCAAAAAGAGTTTTGTCTCTTCAGACGTAACACTTTTGTCACCAATAGGGGTTATTCAGAATAACAGGCACATTTTTTGGATCAATGCCTCAGACATTTCATGCATCACATATTTAGACATTTTGCATTTCTTATTTTTTGTGCATTTTGTTTGCATTCACATTAACTAATATATACATGTCTCATCAAAAGGAGTAAATACTGGATACACCGCCTCAAGTACTGGACACACCCCATCCACATAACACTCGTTTGAAAAAGAAGAGGATGGAAGCTAGAATTACACAAATCGAGGAGAATATGTTAAAACTACAGAAGGAGTTAGAGGACAAGATAAACCAGAACAGTCGAAATACTCTGGAAACAATCACAAAGAACCAAGAGTCCTTGGTTGATCAGATCGTTGCCAAGTTAGTTGGCCTACAACAGACCAGTGCGCCCGGGGCAGGTTCACCGGAAGGGGTAACTATACAACCTACCCCGCAAGTGGTTATCTCACCTGAAATCCTACCAGAACTTCGAGGGGACTCATCTGCTGCAAAAGCAAAACCCTCGTCCTCTGTATTTAACCTTAAGAACAATCCGGGTTATTACCATGTACCGGATTTGGATGAAGAGGACAAAGCGAAGAAGATGGAGGAAAAAATCAAACAATTGGAAGACCAAATGAATATAGTCAAAGGAGACCGTGACTACCATGAAATCGATGCAACGGAACTTAGTCTAGTCCCGGACTTGGTTCTTCCCCCGAAATTTAAGTCCCCGGAGTTCGAGAAGTTTGACGGGAACAGTTGCCCATCCGCTCACATCACCATGTTTTGCCGAAAGATGACAGGATATGGAGGAAATGACCAACTCCTGATCCACTGTTTTCAGGATAGTCTGTCGGGCTCAGCCATTCGGTGGTACAACCAGCTCAGCCGATCAAATATCAAGACCTGGAAGGACCTGGCCAAGTCATTTCTGGAACAATACAAGCATAACAATGACATAAGGCCAGATCGAGTTATGCTACAAAACATGGAAAAGAAGCATAACGAGAGTTTCATGCAGTACGCACAAAAATGGAGGGACTTAGCTGTGCAAGTTCATCCACCGTTAGATGAAAAGGAAACCCGGAAACTTTTCGTGCAGACCCTGAAGGCTCCATACTTCGGGCACCTGGTGGCGATCACATCAGGAAGCTTTTCAGACTTGGTTATGGCCGGAGAAATGATTGAGTCGGCCATAAAGCAAGGCAAGATTAAGGATGGGGAAGCCAGTAAGAAGCCTCCTATGAGGGAGAGAGATGGAGAGGTTAACAACATCAAACACTTCAACAAAGGTGTTACAATCTCCAGCCCAAAATCAACTGCAGCTGTACCGTCAGGTACTTCTAAACAAGATTCCAGGAGGGAAAGGGAACATTTCGACCCTATTCCCATGACCTACAAAGAGCTTTACCAGCAACTTCTTGACACCCATGTAGTGTCACCATACCCGGTGGAACCCATAAAGCCCCCATACCCCAAGTGGTATGATGAGAATGTACATTGTGAATATCACGGCGGTGTCCCAGGACACACAATTGAGAACTGTTACGCATTCAAAGAGTCGTACAGAAGATGCGTAACCACAACTGGATCGACTTCAACAACTTGGGGGCATCCAAGTGAGGAATATCATTTCGTCATTTGAGGCATTCTGTTTGAACTTGTTTTTTTTTTCACTTTTTCTCAAGTTTCTGTAAGAACATTTGAATCTATTTATGTTACTTTAAAAGATGTTAAGCAATGGATCACATTTGCAAACTTGCAATTCTTTGAATATCATTTGAATTAAGAAACTATGTGAATGGTTCAAAGTTACGGATCTTTGACAAAGTAACATGTTTTAAAACAAGGACCTTGACATTACCCAGAATATACCCTCAAACACCGTACCCTGCTCTTACAATTAACCAATACAACCCTTTCCTTTCATAAGGTACGGACAACATGGGGCATCCTTTGCATATGACAATTACTATGTTTTTTATTTAAGATGTTCAATGACGATGAGAATCTTTACAAATGAAAGAGTCGAGTAGGTGAATCTGGTTTAGGTCAGTTGCTTGAAAATTGAACTCTAAAGATGAGATTCCTTGACTTTCAAAAACACCTAGACTATGACAGGTTCTTCTTGACAATCTTAAGAAATTAAATCCGTAAAAATTGAGCTATTCCGCTAAGGCAATTGGTTATAGAGGAAACTTGAAAGCCCTGGCCTTATGGGTAGATTACGTTCAAACCATGACATTGCTCGGACACTTGGCAATTCGGTGTTTGCTCCACTGCTCTTGTCAGGCGGAAGACTCTGTGATGAAATGAACCCTTCAGTTAACTTGATAAGAGTGATTATAATATTAAGCTGTCCCTCTAAAGCAATTGGTTAAATGCCCCGGCTTTATGGATTCAGCTAGCCAGATAATGACAAGTTAAGTCAAATTTATCTAAGCAAGAAATTTTCGGTAAAATGGACTAAGGGAGTTAAGGAACACCTGTTATAGTCAACTACACACGAGCACTCAAGAATTTCATTTTTAGACCGATGTTTTTGCACTGTCTTTGTTAGAGGAGCCTACAAAGCTTGAACAAATAGAAGATTTCAGAGGACTGAAATAAAAGGTCTAGTAAGTGATCATGCTAGTTGCGTCATTTTGTCCGCACCCAATTGAAGTGCCAAAGCATGTTGCGATATTTCAAAAAAATGACATTAGAAAGGAGGCCAAGCTAGAGCCAACCCATCCATTTGAATATTTGTCAACGAGCTGTAACTCTGAAAACGTTAAAAGAGCTATTGATTCATTTGATATACTTTGAACTCATGTTTACAATTTGATTCAACTGCGAACAATATTTACAGAATTTTCATCCTTTTCCCTCCTAAAACAAGAAAAAGGAGAAAACATTTTCAAACAGGACAGTCTCAAATATGAAAGGTCTGTAAAGCCCAAGCTCGAGAAGCAAATGGGGAACGATCGATTCCAAGGACCAGATTAGCAGACAAAGCACGAGACTCCATCCAAGAAATTGCACATAATTTATTCATGTTGCATGCATCTTAGACATACTTAGGTGCATCACATTCATCATTTTAGCATACATAATTTTGCAGCTTTTAGAGTCAAGCTTCGACTTCAGGAGGAAGGTTACTCGAATTGCAAGCACCTTTAAATAACGATGGTGTAACTCAGCAGCAAGAAGCTACACCTCAACCGACTTTACATAACTACAAATCTCAGAACCAATTCCAGGTGGGTTCGAGAACCAGTTCAGATCAAATCTAGTTCGGTTCAAACCCACCAGGAGCAACATGTTTTCAGTTAACACTTTCAAGCCAGATTTCAATACCACGACGGAAGATATCCAGCTGTCAGAATTTATCAGTAGGTTTTCCCAGACCAGCTTAGGGGAACCACTGGAAGAATCATGACCATTTTCAACCCGTAAAGAGAAGCCATTTTTAAACAAACTATTTGCAGCTTAGCTCAAGGCCAGAAGGGCTACCTGCCACCAAGACCTTCGAGTTCGACTACGCTCAGCTCCAAGGCACATCATTTGCAGAATAGCTTAAAGTCAAGAAGGGCTATCTGCCAAAGACCCTTAAGTTCGATTACACTCAGCTTCAAGGGCATAACATTTACAGCATAACTCAAGGCTAGAAGGGTTATCTGTGACCAAAAGACCTTTGAGTTCGATTACACTCAGCTCCAAGGCATATCATTTGCAGCATAGCTTAAGTCGAGAAGGGCTATCTGCCAAAGACCCCCAAGTTCGATTACACTCAGCTTCGAGGGCACATCATTTACAGCATAACTCAAGGCTAGAAGGGTTATCTGTGACCAAAGGACCTTTGAGTTCGACTACGCTCAGCTCCAAGGCACATCATATGCAGCATAGCTTAAGTCGAGAAGGGCTATCTGCCAAAGACTCCCGAGTTCGATTACACTCAACTGCGGGGTCATATCATTTACAACATAGCTCATGGCAAGAAGGGCTATTTGTCAATAAAATTGTCGAGTTTGACTCTATTCAGCTCGACGATACTTCAATCACACTACTGTTCGGCTGCAATCAAGGTTTTCAAGTCGAGAAGAAGACCTGGGTTAACCGTGTCTTAGTGACAAGAAACTGCTTTCCGACAGCATAGCTTAAATCGAGAAAAGCTATCTGTCAACGAATACCTTTCGAGTTCGATGTCATTCAGATCAAAGGTCTATCAACCATATGGTGGAGTCAAAGAACTACTTTCTAGTCGAATTTTTAACCAAAGTCTTTAAATCGAGAAGAAGACCGAAGTTAATTGCAATTTGGCAACGAGAAGCCACATTCCAATTTCAAATTCCGAACTACGACTTTTTCATTTCGAGATGGACTCGACTTCGCTACGAATGAGCCATTCATAACCCCATTCGATAGGGAGTTGTTCTATTCAATCTTCAACTCCACCGGACGAAAATTTGTGTCTTTTTGTCTTTGTCCTATTTTTCGTTCCACGAATTCATTCCACGAAAAAGGACAAAGAGGGGCAGCTGTAGACACCCATTTTCGTCTCATTTTTTTGTATATACATATATATATAATATAGTTTTGAAAACATATTTGAAACATCTATATATTATATAGTTTTTAAAACACTTTGAAAATAAATATAATATATAGTTTTTAAAACGTTTTTAAGAAAATATATTATACGGTTTTAAAAAACATTTTTAAAATAAATATAATTTTTTAAAAAGAAACATTTTGAAAACATATATATTATATAGTTTTGAAATCATTTTAAAAAACTTATAATATATAGTTTAAAAAAAAACATTTTGAAAATTATATAATTTTGAAAACGTTTTTAAAAATATATATAATATATAATTTTAAAATACTTTTGAAAATATATATTATATAGTTTGTAGAAAATATTTCATATTATTATTATTATCGTTGTTGTTTATTTTTATTTATTTATTTTTATTAATTTTATTTTCATTTTAATTGTCCAGGTCTATTTTGGGGTCCAAGTGAGCCAAGTCGGGCCTGAGCCAGCCCAGTTTCTGAGCTAGGGTTTCTCAACTTAGTCCCAGCGCTGCATGGCTTATAGCCGTTAGATCGAGCAGTGATCAACGGCTCAGATCGCGTGATTGCTAGGGTTCTGAAGCCCTAAAAGCTTCATCAAATGCGCAGCCAGATCTGGACCGTTGGATCTGACCCAATCCAACGGTCGAGATCAAGGGTTCCAGAAGATCTAAAGTCACCGGCCAGCCGAGGATTCCGGCCACGTGCAGCACCAAAATCGGAGCTACTCGGACTGAACCATCCGAGATCACCGAAAACTACCCCGGAAAATCCGGGATCGACCCCAAGATAGCCGGAAACAGCCCCCATCGGGACTGTATAAATACACAACAGTACCCACGACGAAGAGAGGGGGCATCATCGAGAGATACCGAGAACCATCGACCACAAAACCAGTCTACACAGAACCACAAGCCTAAAGCCAAAATACCCACAACGAGAACAATACCCAAGTATCATCGGGAGCAAGCCAAACACACATCAGACAACCAAAAACCACAAACACAAAAAAACAGAAACCAAAAGCCAAAGCAACAATCACTAGAAAAATCACAGAAAATCGAGGGTTACTCGGTTTTGTCCATCGAGAGTACGTAAGAGCCTAGCCATAACCGAGGAGTGGCCGGTACTCAAGAGACGCCGGTTTTAAAGGGTAAAAAACCGAAGCTTACACTTTAGATCTACGCCGTTTTAGGGATATTTGTGGGATTTGGACTTTGGATCGACGCTCGGGGTGTCAAGGAGAGTGTCCTAGGCTTGTTTAGATTTTTCGACCACCGCCGGTGGTGGCCGGAGGCGGCGCCGGACAACCTCAGGCGAGAGAGCCTCAGAGAGATTTGTTTCTCTCAAATTCAGAGAGAACACGGCGAAAATAAGAGAAATGAAATGAAATGAGATGTTTTAGCTTATTTATATACCAAGGACCATCCTGCAAATACAAGATTCTTAAATCCCTTCCGTAGTCCCTGATACTTTGAGTCGCAATTCGTTTTGGTCACTACCTGTAAAGTTGCCTCCGAATTTCCAATTTAATCAATTTGGTCCATGCTTATATTTTTTATATTTCGTGAATTGGCACCTAACTTTTTCTTTTCTCTTTTGCAGTTCATTTTAATACCAATCTAGTCCATTAATTTCAATTTGTCTCAATTTGGTCCTCTAAGTCGACACTTTATTTTATTTTTTTTTATGTTTTTTTGATTTATCTAACATTTGTCTATTATTATATTTTCTAACATTTTTGACCTTTTTTAGAAGAACTCCAACCAATCAAAGGTAAGTAATGTGAATCGAGTTTTTAAATTTAAATTTAAATTTTAAATTTTCGCAACTAAGACAACCGACAAATTAATTGGTACCGAAAGGGCGGTTCAAGGGTGCTAACCCTTCCTTGACCGTAATCGACTCCCGAACCCGACACGTTTCTGGTACAACGCAGATCAGGTAAGATGGTGTCCGACCCACCTAAATTCATTTTAAAATGGTCGGTGGCGACTCCCAACCCAATCACTCAAGTCGAAGCCCAATCCCGGGGCCCAACCGAAAGACGGTTGCGACACTTCTCTTTAGGAATATCAAATCTAAAATAAAGAGGATATGCTTCACTACTCTTTAGGGGATATTAGACTCGTAAATTTTGATCCAGTTCGCTGCTCTTTAGGGAAGATTGAATCGAACGTGATTTGCTTCGATGTTTTTCATGGAAACCAAATCTAAAAGGAGAAGAATCTGTTTCATTTTTCGGGTAATCAGATCATGAAAATTATTGATTCACTTATACGTTCTTCTAGGAATATTGAATCAAACTTGATTTGCTTCACTACTCTTTAGGAAGACCAAATCTGGGGAAAATGGGGATCTGCTCCACTACTATTTAGGGAAAACCAGATCTTTTAAAGAAATTTGATTCACTCCACCATCTTTTGTAAAGAAATGATTTGGGGTCGATTTGCTTCTCTTGTCTTCAAGAAGATCGAATATGAAAATTAAACGTTATCAATTATTATTGGATGTTTGAGAATTTGAAAACATCATACCTGTAGGTTTCAAATTTAGAAGAATATTTGAAAATCAATTTCTCCTGTGGAAACTTGTCTTGCAACCACCAGATATGGGAATCTGCCTTGACTCGAGTGTTATTTGAACCTCTCCCTTCTTGAGACTTTGAATTGGTTACTTTTATCTTGAGGTTTCAGTATTACCCATTTGTGGTTTTCTCTTGAAAGACCTGTAGGTACTTAATTACATCTGTTTATCATGCATTTTGAATGTCATGATCTTATTTATTCCTAAAATGTGTGCAACAATGCAATTTTAGTGTATTTTTTTCAAAGGAGAACCCTCTCTCATTGGCCGTCTTGTGACACAGTCTAATCTTGGGTATAAAAATCACGACCTGTTCACCTCAGCTATAAACCTTGATCATATGCTCTTTGGGAATACATGACCTTGGTTTTCTTCCTTTTTAAAACCCGACTATATTCATGACTAGTTGTTTAATCAGTGAAAATGTCTTGGATTAATCTAGATTTGCTGAAACTTTCTATGTACTTGGAGGTTTCAGTTCCTGTAGCCCATCATCATGTAAACCTCATGCTAAAACCATTGTCAGCTTTAGAAAACATGCACTTTTTCAAAACTTTTTGCACAATAATACACGATGATCTCATGTTTTTCGAGTTCAACTACATGTTTTTAATTTTCAACGTAGGATGCTTGCAATAAGGTGTTAAAAAGAAAATGACAACTTTTTATTTATATCAATGTAAAAAGTTCTTCGTTAAATACATGTGAAACTTTTAACTGGAAAAAGTAAAAGAAAATGAAGGAGAATTCCCCAAATATCAATAGTATGAATGCTTTTGAACTTACACGCCACATAGTGACTCAAGTGTAGCTTCTGTTAAAGGGGTATCGAGAATTATGACAATGTATAAGGGTGTGACATTCCCTCTATACTACCAAATCTCCAGACGTTGGATGCTATAAATCAGTAAATCTCGTATACATTCAATTTCTTTCCTGGTTACTTTAATCGAGACTTTTCAATCTCTGATCCATACCCTGATCACCACTTGATGTTTTTACCCAAACCAGAAACCTTTCGACTTCAAAGTCAATTTAAAACCTCCACCATACACGAATCCTGAATTTGAATGATACTCAAACTGCCCTTTGCAGGTTTTTAACTTGAGACCTCATTTGGTTTCAAGACATGCTTTTCAAATTTTCATCTTGAACCCCCATTTTATTTATTTTCTTTTTCTTTTTTATTTTTTTCTTTTTTTCTTTTCATCTTTTCAATTTTTTTATTTTTCTCTTTTTTTTTTCTTCAGGCAAAGTATTTCTTGACCGTATTAGAATTCACTGGGTTGGGTAATTCTGGTCCATCAATCTCAGTAAGGATAAAATATCGTCCATAAAATGTTTTTTTCATAACATAGGGTCCTTCCCAGTTTGGGATCAATTTTCCTCGAAAATTCTTTTAAATGGTAAGATCCTTTTATGCACCAGATCTCCCTCGTGAAACTCTCTGGGGATAACTTTCTTATCATGTGCTCACATCATGCACTTCTGGTACACCTGACCATGACTAATAGTTTTCAATCTCTTTTCTTCAATCATATTCAATTGGTCAAACCTAGGTTGTACCCATTCTGCCTCATCTAGCTTCACCTCTAACAAGACTTGAAGTGAGGAAATTTCTACCTCAATAGGTAACACAACTTCTCTCATAGGCTAAAGAAAATGGAGTTGCTCCAGTCGATTTCCGCACCGAAGTTCGATAAGAAAATGGTAACTTCTCATGCTAGTCTTTATAAGTCTCAGTCATCTTCTCTATAAGCCTCTTGATGTCCTTATTAGCTCCCTCTACTGTCCCCATTCATCTTCGGGCGAGAAGTAATTGAATTATGATGCTTTATCTTGAACCGATCAAAGAATGAGTCCATCATTTTATTGTTTAGGTTCAAGGCATTGTCAGAGATGATTCTCTCTGGTAAACCATAACGATAAATGATTTCATTCTTTAAGAACTTGCAGACCATTGAGTGAGTAACATTTGCATAAGAATTCACTTATACCAATTTAGTGAATTAGTCTATTGCTACCAAGATAAAAAGATGACCATTTGAAGCTTTGGGTGAAATTTTTCCAATAAAATCCATGCCCTACATAGAGAATGGGCATGAAGTTGTCATCACGTGCAACAAATAAGGAGGGGTATGGATCACATCTCCATAAATTTGGCACTTGTTACATTTTCTGGCATAATTGATGCAATCAGTCTCTATTTTTGATCAATAATACCCAAATCTCATTCTTTATATAGCCATTACATGTTCATTGGCATGGGTACCACACCCCCTTCATGTACTTCCTCGACGATTATTATAGCTTCCACACATCTCAATAGAACCTGATCTAGACTTTTCTTGTACAATATCTCACCATCAATCACATACCCTGCAGCCATCCTTCTAATAGTTCTTTTTTCATTCTTCGTTAGACTTTCAAAAGCTTGTATCTCAATGGGTATAATATTTAAAGGATCATTTACTTTAAAGGCTACTACCAAAGTGGCCAAGGCATCTACCATTTGATTCTCTTCTCTATGGAGGTAGTTGAATGTTACTTCTTCAAATTATTCGATAAGTCTCATGGCCAATTTACGGTTATTCACCAGCTTGGGATCTTTTGTTTCTCATTCTCCCTCATTTTACGTTCAATGGTAGCTCTAAGACCCATAACACAAGCTTCATAATCGACAATATTGTTCGTGCAATCAAAATTCAGCCAACTGGTGAAAGGATAATGTCCTCTATTCGGTGAGACCAAAATTGCCCCATGGTATTTGAAGAGCCATCAAAGTTCAACTTCCAATGTTCATTAGTAGATGCAGTGGCTTCTTCGACTGAAATAACCATTATATCTTTATCTAGGAAATCAAAACTAAGCGGTTCATATTCGTCTGAAGCCCTACTTATAATGAAATCTGCTATGGAACTCCACTTAACTACTTTCTGCCTTACATATTGAATGTCAAACTCTGACAACAGAATCTGCCAATGAGCCAATCTTCCTGATAAATTCGATACACCATCAGGTATTCCAAAGGGTCAAGTCTAGAGATCAACCAAGTGGTGTAATACAACATATATTGCCTAAGCCTTCAAGTAGTCCAAACCAAAGCACAACAGAACTTCTCGATAAGTGAGTACCTTACCTCACAATCAGTGAGCTTCTTACTGAGATAATAAATTCTCTTTTTCTTCTCATTGTGGTCATGCTGCCCTAATATACACCCCATGGAGTTCTCAAAGACTTATAAGTAAAGAATTAAGGGTTTGTCTGAGATAGGTGGCACTAAGAATGGGGTATTTGACAAATATTGCTTCAAAAGATTCTTGGCGATTATCACTCCATACTCCTGAGTTATTCTTGCGGAGAATGTGAAAAATGGGATCACATTTCTCAATAAATTGTGAGAGAAACCGAGCAATGTAGTTTAACCTCCCTTGAAATCCTCTAACTCTTTTTTGTGTTTGTGGGGGTGGTAAATTTTGAATGGATTTGACTTTATCATGATCTATTTCAATCCCCTTTTTGCTCACTATAAATCCCCTTTTTGCTCACTATAAATCCCAAAAGCTTCCCAGATGTTACCCCAAAGATGCATTTATTTGGTTTGAGTTTCAGCTAGCACTTCCTTAACCTCTGGAAGAGTTTCTTCAAATTTTTAATGTGCTCTTTCTCTGTTTTGGCCTTGATGATCATATCATCGTCATAAACATCTATTTCTTTATGCATTATGTCATGAAACAATGTTATCATGGTTATCTGATAGTTTGCCTCTACATTCTTTAACCCAAATGGCATGAATTTGTAGCAAAGCATGCCCCACATAGTGACAAACATAGTTTTTTCCATATCTTCAGAGTGTATATTTATTTGATTGTAGCCAAAGAACCCATCCATGAACGAAAACAAGGAATTTCTTACAGTATTGTTCACCAGCGTGTCTATGTGTGGCAAAGGAAAATTATCCTTCAGACTGGCCCTATTGAGATCTCTTTAGTCAACACACATGTGTACCTTCTTATCCTTCTTTAGTACTGGGACAATATTGGCCACCCATTCGGGATACTTGGTCACTTTAAGAAATCCATCATCGAATTGCTTCTTCACATCTTCTTTAATTTTTAGCAGCATCTCGGGTTTAATCCTTTCAAGCTTTTATTACAGAGGTTTACATTTCGGCTTTATTGGCAACTTGTGTACCACCAATTATGTGTCCTAACCCAGCATGTCTTCTTATGAAAAATCAAATACATCTTTGTACTCTCGCATCAGTTCAGCCAAACTCTATCATCCCTTGGCATATA
Organism: Hibiscus syriacus; assembly: GCF_006381635.1. Lineage (NCBI taxonomy): Eukaryota > Viridiplantae > Streptophyta > Magnoliopsida > Malvales > Malvaceae > Hibiscus > Hibiscus syriacus. Next base: position 2,389,972 of record NW_024062635.1, on the reverse strand, counting down.
GAGTGGTGTCAATCTTTACTTCTTTTCTTTCTTCATCTGATCCCAGATTCAAAGTTTTAGTGGGCTCTTCATGAGGCAAAATCTTCTTGTCTTCCCTTTCCACCATTTTTAACAGTTCAGAAGGTAAGTCACATTCCTCATCATTATCACAACCCTCAACTTCCCCCTGATATAGGAGTAGCTCGAAATCAATCTCTAGGTCAGTGTCATCGATATTCATACTGTTGATATTTGAGGTCTTGAAAGAATAACAAACAAGATATATATATATATATATATATATATATATATATATATACACACATACAGGAAAGTCTATCCCATATCATGATAAATAGAAGGAAATAATAATATATAAATAATAAGGAATGAAGAAATGCATGAGAGAATGGCCACTTTTTGAATTAATAGAAATGCATATTTCATTTAAAAATAAAAACAGATAGATTAACCCTTTACATAAGATCACCCATTGCCCCGAGTTTATACCACAGGGAAAGTTTTTGTGTATTACTCTGAAAAAGTTTTGTAAACTACAGGTAACTCTTTTCCAGTCCAATTGTTTAGCACAAAGCCTGGCGGTGCGGGGTAGATGCCTACAGCTATTCCTTCCTCAGATTCATCGCTTATTATGACATTAATGACTATATCTCATAAGGCGTCCTTGACAATCAATTTCTTAACCTACGGGCTTCCTTGAAACATATGACCTCTAGACACAAAGGTATTATGCTTGGAAGTTCCCATTATTGGGCCACATAGCCTTTTTATTAAGGTTGATGTTGTATTAATGAATATGAATAAAATGAAATTTGAAGAGTAAATGAAATGCAGTAAGTAAAATGCATATGAAAAATGCAAGGTGTTGATACTGGAACGATTCCTTAGAACAACTTTTTATTTTAGAATTAAAGTTCGATTACAATGTTTAAACATATCACAGATATATCTGAACTATTTACCCTAATTGTTGCATATGTCCAAGTAGATCCAAAATCCACTGGGCTTCTTCATTCTAGGGTTCCAATCCTTCGCTCACAATAGCAGCTTCATGTGCTAAGTCGACCAAGTACTGAGGCACTCGCTGAGCATGTTCTAAGTAGCTAGCAATGTGGTCATCCCTTTGTTTAACTCTCGATTAAGCTTCCTCTCAACGATATTTCCACTGTATAGCTCTTTGGTAAGGGGCTATAGGAAATTCACTTTCCCTTCTCTAAAAATCTTGAACCATAGTCTTAAGCTTATTCACTCGCTTCCTTAGGCTTTCGACCTCCCCACGATTTGAGCTACATTCTCGACTTTAATGTTGTCATAATTCTGCCTCTAAACTCGATACATTTCCTTTCAATTTTTCATTTTGGGTTCGAACTATTGAAATTATTTCTCTAATACACTGTTTTCTTTTGATAGTATCTTCGCCTGATGTCTGTTCTATTAGAGCTCTTCTTTACTTTCTCCAGCTTCTCTCTTCAGGTTTGCTACTTCTTGCCTCCACTTAGCAGGTGATTTACTTGAGCTAGCAACCATCTGAGCCTATACCAGTTGCTGGTATGACCATTGGAGATCATCAAAGTCCAATTTGGGTTGCTTTTCTACTTTTTTAATTCGATCAGCTCGACCTTTTTAGATGTCAATTTCCACCCTCTTTTGGTGTACATCATCCTCCAAATTTTGTAACGTTTCCCTTCATTGCTTTATTTCAGCCTCAAAATCACACTTGGATAGCTCTAGTGGGGATGGTACGATTCTCAGATGCTCTTCTATACGCTGGGTATTTTCAGGATTAACCATCAGGATATTATCATTGACTCGATTACTTATCCATTTCTCATATTCTTGTGACAATTTCATATCAGAAGTGAAGAGATTTACTCAATGAGTCTACTTCCATGCATCAACAACCCCTTTGAATTTACTCTTGTACTGCTATCCCTTAAATGCAAACTCTGACCTAGATAAATCCCCAGTTGCATGAATAAACTATCTCGACCCATACTGCCTGGAAACTAACAGAGGTGCATATCCAACAAAACCTCATATGCCTGGCAATGAAATCCAATCTAGCTCTCAACACCTGTAGAGTATGTATGAAGAGACATTCCATGAAGCTCACCATAATATACCACCATCTCTGATATCCTTCAAGATGACCATCTTTTTTTCCTCAGTGAAACCCCCATGCCGTTCTCGGGAAAGGAAATCTTTCAAAGGGGAAAACCCTTATAGAAACACTCGTCCAAGCTCTCTTTCGACGTGTTTGAAGTTATTAAAGATCCAAACTAGCAACAGTGGTGCACTTTCTATGAAGTTACCTTCTCTCTTTTGTCTGTAAGAATTTAAAGAATGGAAAGTCTCGGCTAGAATAGTTGGAACAGGATCTATGTGGTTGTCCAATCTCTCGAACAAATCAACAACTGACACGTCCACATGACCCAGGACCTTCGGGAATATGACTAGCCTATAAATAACCAGAGCAAACAAGTCCATCTTCTTTCTCTTGTCGGGATGACGACTAATTACTTCTTTTAGACCAGTCCAAGTAATGCATTCAATATCTTATTTCTTCTTGATGCTCCTTACAACCCATAATTCACTTATCCCAGTCATCACAAGTAATTTCTTTTTGAAAGAAGGAGTGTTTGACAGTTTAATGTACACCCTGTCAACTTGGAATCTTAGACAATGAATCAAGGCATAATACTCCACTATGGTAGGTATCAAATCCAACCGACCAAAAGTAAAGCAATTGTAAGTGGGGTTCAGAATTGCGCATGAGCTCTAAACAGATTTTGATCAATCAGGACATCTAGGAGATAGGAGATGTCACCATAGAGCTGATAGAACATTTTTTTATCGACTGCTTCCCATCTTCCCCAGATCTCTTTCAACTCGTTCAAATAATTTTAACAGATATTGATATGGGTGTAACCAATCAGATATGACACATATCCAGGTTGCAAGCTATCTCCATTGGTAAGCTGGGACTGCTCGAACCATCTTAAAATGTCTGCATTATCTTCTACCTCTTTTTGGACCCTTCATTCCATATTACTAGACTTCTATATGAACATCAATCACAGATCAACACCATAAAATAAATAGTGCAATGCAAAAAGAAAAAAAATAAAAAGGAAAAAGAAAATTAGTCAGTAATCATAAAGAAATAAACCATACATAATACAATTAGTCAATAAAACCTACCCTCACGTGCTGGCTACCCAATCATGCTTTAGCAGATCCTACCCAAACATGATTTCTACCTACACGCTTTGTTTAACATAAAAATCCTAACCTCATACCATCTAGTTTGCATGCGTATTCGAAAAAATAAACCTAACCACATGATCTCTAGTTCTCATACATTTATTTGGAAAGTACAATTATACTACAAAAATTAAGAGACTTAAAAGAGTTTTTCCTTGTGTACTCTCTCAAAGGATTCTTAAGGTTTGGGTTAGGCTCTACCTAGGTTCGGGTTCTAGGTGCACTATATGTTGAGTCCGACTCTAAATTAAAAGGTTCTCGAATTATCGTTATCGGTGCCCCCTTGGGTTGCCAGACCCTCAATCCTAGCCCATCACATGCTTCCGAATTTAGTTCAATTCGAGGAAACAAACCTTCTTATGTCTATATGGAGATGAAAACCATCACGAGGACCATAAGGTGTGAGCACCAAGAGCGATTCACTATTCTATACGGAGGTGAAAACCACACGAGGTAGTAGTTTCTCCCTCCTACTTAAATATGACTAAGCGGGGTTTTAGCTCATTTTATGATAATGAAAGTGCAGAGTGTGTTAGGATACAATCTCATAACAAACAAAACTCATTTCTCGATTCCAAGAAACATACAATTAATCTGAAAACATTAGCAAACAAATCAGTACAACTATTTAGTGATTAATCAAATTGCAAACAAAAATTTATTTAAAACTAAACAAGGATAAAAAATCAAACTAGAACGAACTTGTAATTTTCATTTGCAAAGACAATTAAATGACTATCGCCCTGACTCTCTAAAAAAAGTCCTCAACGGAGTCGCCAAGCTATTGAAACGATTTTTTTCTTTTAAAAAACAAAATTAGTTTTTAAATAGTTAGTTGTTATTAAAAATCCCGCTTCAAAAAATTTGGTATTTCCTTTTTAAAGTAGAAAAACGAAAACGGTTGAGAAGTCGCTACCAATCCTTAATTAGGGTATGATTGGGAACCCAAAATATTTTGTCATTTTAATAAGATTTAAGTTTTTTTATAAATTATTAAAACAATGTTTTAAGGTCTGTGCACCAAAAAATTGTTTTCGGGAGTCGGTTACGTGTGAGGAAGGATTAACACCCACAGAGCGCCCTAAATCGATACCTAGTCAATTAATTAATTATCTTTGCAATGAAATCTACAAGTTCGAATTTAATTTGGTTTAAGATCCCTTCAAATAATATTCTTTGACTTTTAGAACTAAACATAATAATATTTAACTATTTCCTATCGAGAAGAAACGATCTCTCATACCTTGAGACAGTCAATTCCTACTTGAATCAAAATAAAGAAATATTACAATTCCATTCTACAGTTCAAATGCATGAATGATAATAAAATAAAACAAGTTAAATTAAAAGTTACCAATTCTATTGAGAAAAAGAAGGATATTTGATTATTTAAAGACGTTGAGATCAAACATTTTATAAGTTCTAACGATATTTTCTCAAAGAATTTAAATAGACGAACATTTTTCATTTTCTCGTTCCCAAATTTTAGTGTTGTCAAATTTTAGGGTTTTACTTGACGGGATACACTTTCATTTAAAAATTATCGGAAATGACTTTCTTATACGTTAAGACAGTCACTCCACAACAACCCTAAAATGAAAAGGCATTACCCTTAATTCAATTATTTGAATCGAATCGATTGATGCTTATGAAGGTATTATACATATTATGCAAAAGTGATGTCATGCAATTTAGAAACGATTCATTCGCTTACTCATACGTTTGTAAACATGTAAACAGGCAAAAACAAATATTTACAACTAATTGAAGAAGGCATCCACATATCCAAGAAATTAGTATGTACCAATTAACGAATCCTACATGTTATTTAGGCAAATTAAGGTGGTTTATAATATCATACTAAATTTAATAAAGGGATGACAACGATTAAGGCATGTTTACCCTTCCTTTATTTAAATAATGCATTATAGTACATATATGGTATTCATAATAAACTCAAGAAGAGCACCCACCAATGACAATAGGTGCATAAATATAACGGTGGACCTAGATAAAAAATACTAACATGGCAACCCAAGACACAAACAGCAGAAACTAAGCATGCTAATTAAAACAGGGACCTAATGGTGCAAACCAACATAAAAATGAAATAAACGTGTAAAAATGACTAAAATGAAAGCTAGCAAAATTGTATGCTAAATGTAAAAAGCATAACAATTTAAAAAAGCTAACACTTGGGACTGAAATAAAATGCTCTTAAACTTTAGAGAAAAAATCAAAAACATAAAAGCCTTGATTTGAGGATTGAGATGCAATGAAATGAAAAATGGACGGAGCCTTACAGCGAATAACCCATCCCCAGGCACTGAAACGGGTTTCCCTTACCCTAGATGAAACGACGCCGTTTTGGAGACCGAATATATAAGCTATTTTCGGTAAAAAAAAAACTTTAACATAATTCATTTTACATTAGCCAAAACCCCCCGTTGTTCTCCCTCAACTACTCTTCGTTTCCATTTTTCTTTTTCACTATTTATTTGCTAAAACAGGCGGCCACCGTGGCAGCCGCCTTTCAAGGGCTCAGGCGAGGAGCCTAAAACTTCCTACACCACTCTTGCTTACCTTCTCGACCCTTGAAACCGACCAAACTCAATGAGACATCCTCAAAACTCCCCAAACAAGCTCGACAGAATGGCTGCCTCCGACGGCTCAATGGTGTCTTGACTCCAGGGGATGGTGGTGTCGTTTTTCAAACGAGAAAGGTGAGTCCTTTCCTCTTTGGGGTTCCTCTCTTTTCGCTGTTTAGTTACTCACTCGTATAAAGAAAACCCTATTTTTTCTTTTCTCTTCGGTTCGAATCTACTGCTAATGAAAATAATCCCCCTTTGCTCTTGGTTGCCTCCTGATAAAGAGTGTTTTTCTATTGTTCCTCTCTCCTCTCTTTCTTCGTAATTTTTTCTTATTTTTTTGTTGGTTTTGTTTGCATGCGAAGAGATGAGATGAAGAGCCTCCCTCATTTGATTTGGCCGACACGGATGATTTAACGGTCGAAAGAAGGGCTCCCTTGACAGCCCCTTTGTCTTCTCTCGCAGGGAGGCTCTGCCACTTTCATGGCAGAGGGAATGTGGCAGGGAGGACAAGCGGTTGCCGGTACAGACGAGGAGGTCTACAATGGTGGCAGCGTGGATCAGACCCACGAGCGCATGGGGTAGCTGGAGCAATGCGTGTGGACTCACGCGCGAGATTTTGATGGTTGGCGTCCTCGGGTTAAAGCTGGACCATTGGATCATTTATCAGATCCAACGGTTGCGATACGTTGGCGGCGGCGGCAACTCCTTTAGGGTAGACAAACCCTAGATCAACCATTCTTTGAGCCGTTGGATCTCCTCCTCATTCGACGGTTGGGACTTGACGACGCTGGAAAGAAGAAGAAACTAAGGTTTTTAAAACCCTAGCAGCTTGGGCTTATGAGTTGGAGATTTGTGGCATTTTGACCTGTTTTGGTTCAAGTTTTGGCTACTGTTTGGGCCTGTAATAAAAATAATAAAGTGTTAAGCATTTGTTTTAGATTTTAACTTATGTATATGTGTTAGATTATAATTGTATGTTTGTTACATCAGTATATAATAATATGACCATTATAACGTATATTTATAATATATAATAATATATAATATATATGTATACAGACACACCCACGTATAAAAAAATCACTACACCAATAACAGGTATTAATATAGCATATGTATAGGCACAAACATGCATGTATATATATTCACACATAGTATATATTCAAACACGCATAATACATAATATAATATAAATATATAAACCAAAACGAAATTTGAATGAAACCCCTCGGACAAAATGAGCATCTACAATAATAATATAAATGACAAATTTTTTTAATTGGTAAGAATAGGCTTGTAAACAAGCCGAACGAACACAAATAAGGATATGTTTATGTTCGTTCGTTTAACCGAACAAATGAACGAACACGAACATAGACGAACAAAAAATTTCTTGTTAGTGTTTGTTCGTTAAGAAATGTAGCTTGTTCGTGTTTGTTCATTTAAATGATAAATGAACATAAACGAACAGATGTAAACGAACACAATAAACAGACGTAAATGAACATAAACAAACATAAACAAAAATATATATTTTTTCTTTCCTAACAATTTTAGAATTATAATTTATTTAATTGTTTTGGGATTTTTTATTTGTATTTAAAATTAATTAAATTTTAAAATATTTATGGGTATCAAATTAAAATTTATTGTGCTTTAATATTTTAAATGAGTCTAGAGAGATTGAGCTAAATATAAATGAACGCACATAAACGAATTAACATAAACAAACATATTACCGAACGTTCATGAACGTAAATGAACGAATGAGCCCCCTGTTCGTGTTCATTCATTTAATTATACGAACTCAAAATCTTATTCATGTTCGTTCATTTAATAAATAAACGAACATAATTGATCTTCCCGCCGAACAGTTCACGAACGATTAGCTGAACGTTCGGTTCGTTTATAGGCCTAAGTAAGAAAAATGAACAAGTGACCATTATGGCAATTTACCCTTCATTAGTTTCATACTATAATCACGTCTAGTTTTTGTTTCCTACCCTGGGATGTCCCATTATTAAAAAAAAAAAAAACTGGGATGACCCATACAATATCCCTCCGTTAAAAACCAAATAAACAATTAAACATTCCACTTGTGATGTTGAATTTCGGAGCAGAGGTGGATTCAAAAATGTGAACACAATTATATGAAGTATATGCTGTAACACATCATATTAAAAAAGCTAACATTGAATTTATTCATTTGGGGATGTATTTTGTGCTTTAAAGTGAAAGCATAGTTAGGTCATCGAAGCTAGTCTCAACAGGTGCAGGTGACCTCACATTCATCACTCTCCCATAGAGCGTCTGCAGAGTTCGCTGCCATCTGCTGCTAAGAGCTTGTTCAATGCCAATGACAAGAATTACAAAAAATTAGCTACAAGAAAACAGTAATGGGGATTCAGTAGAGAAAGCAAGAAATAACTGTGCACAAAGTAAGAAAGACGATAGCTAAACTACTGAATATTATTCATTTCATAAGAAATGGATTACTTTGCTTAGTTTGGAATAATAGACAGGCCCACTATATATACAACAATCCAAGGCTAACGAAATAACCCAACAGAATAGTAAAACGGTTACAATAAACTAGTAACCCAACACTATAGTAAAACGGTTACAACAAACTAACCATATCTGAATAATACTTCAATATTCTCATGACTTTCTTATAATCTGAATTACCACTTCAACATTTTCATGGTTTTTCCATATCCGCTTCTTGACTGATATTTTGAATTTCTGCCCAAGCCTTTTTACCAAAGCTAGAACGCATATCACTAAACACTGCATGCGATTATGGCTTGGTGAGTATGTCAGCCACTTGTTCTGCAGAAGGAACAAAATTCACACTGAGTTGTTCTTCCAGAACTCTTTCCCTCATGAAATGAATATCAATTTCTACATGCTTTATACGAGCATGATGTGTTGGATTTGTAGCCATAGAAATTGTAGAGGTGTTATCACACCATACAACTGACTTTCCAGTTACAACAATCCCAATTTCATCAAGTAATTGTTCAATCCAAATTAATTCAGAAATAGAATTAGCATGACTTCTATACTCTTCTTCTGATGTAGACCTAGAGGCAACACATTGTTTCTTAGAACACCAAGCAATCGGGTTGCCTCCAAGGTATATACAATAACCTATCGTGGAGCGTCGATCTTCCACCGATGCTGCCCAGTCTACATCAATGTAGCAGACTAAACTGAAATTTCCAGCTTGAGTGAAAAATAGTCCATGCTCAAGTGTCCCACTGAGATATCTCAATATGTGTTTCACTGCCCTCCAATGAGTATCACATGGATTATTCATGTAGTGATTCAGGCCTTGTTAAACACACATATTGCAGACCTCCCACAATTCTACGATAGAGATAAACATCACCAAACAACCGTCCATCGTTTGCCTTGAGTTTAGGAGTAAGGACCATAGGTGTAGGAGTGGGTGTTGACTCGTCTAAGTTTGACCTTTTCAACAAGTCAGAAATATATTTATTCTTATTTAAAACCAAGCCTTTTGAAGTATGTTCAACTTGTATCCCAAGAAAAAAACTCTAAATGGCCCAAATCATTAAGTGAAAACTCATTGTTGATTGCTTGCACTACGACATCCACTTCTATTTCTGACTTCCCGTGATGACAATATCATCAACATACATAATTAAAAGCAATTGGGAGCATGCTGAATTTCTGATAAACAGAGAAGAATCAACTTTTGAAACAGTAAAACTCAAACTTTCAACCAGAAAATTTCTCAAGGTCTCAAACCATGCTCTAGGAGCTTGCCTAAGCCTATAAAGAGCCTAAACCCTAAACTCTAAACCCTAAACCCATAAAAGCCTTCTTTAAACAACAAACTAACTCATTCCCATCTCCACTTCTCTGCTCAAATCCTGGAGGCTGAAACATGTATATTTTCTCTGTTAGTTTTCCATTTAGGAGCGCATTGTTGACATCGATCTGCCTAAATGGCCAATCTTTCATTATAGCAACAGAAAGAATGATCCTTATTGTACTCGCTCGAACCACTAGACTAAATGTCTCCGAGAAGTCTATTCCCACCATTTGTGAATAACCCTTGGCTATTATACGAGCCTTGAACCTGTCAACTGTCCCATCAGACTTCTTCTTGACTTTAAAAAGCCACTTGCAACCTACTGCCTTGCGAGTTGGTGGAAAAGGCTTTAACTCCACGTACCATTTTTCATAAGAGCAGTGTACTCATTATGAACAACTTCACGCCAAGCAGGATGCTGCAATGCTTCATAGACGTTAGCTGGCTCTTGAGGACTTGTCTCAGCAAGCAACACTTTAGGTTTAAAAATGTCAGTTTTCCCATGAGTGACCATGGAATGAGTATTCTGAACAAATCGAGAAGGTGGTGGTGGTTGTGAGGATGATGTAGAGGTTGTAGATAGTTCTAAAGTGGATGAATGAGATGGATGAGATGGAGACGAAGTTAATTGATGTTGTGATGAAGTGAGAGATTGATCATGGGGTGAAGTGAAAGATGGTGATTCTATTGGAGCATGTGGTGGTGTGGAAGATGGTAAATTCAAAGGGTAATATGATGAAACTGGAGATGAAAATCTTGACAAGTGTTGTGGCAATGTAGGAGATGATAATGCTGATGAGGAAGTCAATTTGTAACTATGTGTGTTAGTGGAAGAAAAAAAGGATGAAACAAACTATTTTGAAGACAAAGGTTTTTGACACTTAAGTGTTTTTGACTAGTTCCAGTAGGATTCTTTAACTTTGACTGAGTAGAAGTATTAGGAAAATTTTGATGTTATTGATAAGGAAACTCGTGCTCTTCAAATCGAACATGCCTTGACATTTATACATGACCATTAGTATTTTAGCACTTATATCCCTTATGAGAAGGGGAATACCCCAAGAAAACACAAACAGAAGAACGAAACTAGAATTTGTGTTGGTTATAAAGCCTTAAAAAGGGTAAAACACGCAACCAAAAACTCTCAAAAAACTATAATATGTTGTTTTATGAAAAATCTTTTCATATGGTGATATGCAAGACAAAGCACGTGTAGGAAGTCTATTAATAAGAAACACTGCACTAGAAAAAGCATCATTCCAAAAACTTAAAGGCATTGAAGCCTGAGCTAGTATAAAAGGACCTACCTCAACTATCTGTCGATGCTTCCTTTCTACCAAGCCATTTTTCTCTGAAGTTTGAGGACACGACAATATATGCACTATACCTTGTTCTTTCATATAAACTTGAAGAGAAACAAAGTCACCCCCTCCATCCGATTTAAAAACCTTGAGCTTGACACCAAATTGCCTCTCTACCTGTCTATGAAATTGAGGAAAAACAGTATTGACCTCAGATTTTTGCTTTAAAAATAAATCCAAGTATATCTGTTGTGAGCATCAGTGAAAGCAACATAGAACCTAAAACCATTAGAATATATAAGAGCAGGACCCCACACATCAGTTATTATAAGCTCTAAAGGTTGTGTATAAACAGTGTGTGAGTCATAAAAAGGCAGTTTGTGTGATTTAGCAAGTTAACATGCTTTGCATAACATTGTTCTTTATTTATATCAGAAGGGGTTGCATTTCAATGTATTAGTTCAGAAAGTAAAACTTCTCTAGAAGGATGGCCAAGTCTTTTGTGCCACATATCTATAGATGCTCTGCTAGCATTTACAAAATGACAACTTATTGAGGACAAAGAAGCATTAACATAACCATTAATAGAGAACTTATCACCAAAATTATTCATAGCAACATTGAGTTTGTACAACCCTCCACCTTCATTTCCTTTTAACAACACTTTTCGAGTATGCAGGTCATGAACTTAAAAAAAGTTAGGATAAAATTCAAGCAGAACCTGATTGTCCTTAGTGATTTGGAACCAGACAACAGGTTTTTAGTAATGTTAGGAACATACAATAATTCATTTAAACGAAACTTATTGTAATTAGCACAAAAATAAGATTGACTAGTGTATTGTATCGACAAAGAATTACCATTACCAACTACTACACTACCTGTTCCAGGGTGAGTGTCTTTAACCTGCAAACTGCTAAGATCTTTTGTAATATGATGAGTTGCTCCATAATCTAGATATCATGCATTGTAATCCACTGTTTCAGGTGTAGCTATGTAAGCTTGAGATGTAACATGCAGTTGAGCAGCAACAGTGTAATGAGTAGTATTTCCAGTAGAAAATGTAGAAATATTGTCAGGACTTGAGTAGACATAATGATGAGCATTAAAATGATAAACATGTGGATGAAAAACCGGAACTTAAGGAGCTGTCATCAAGGGTGCAGATGCATAATACATCGGATTATAAGAAGTGAAGTTATCATTGTTGGGATTATTATAAGTGCAGGCATTAGCTTGAATATTGGAATAGCCCCTATTGTTACTATTATGTGTAGGACGAGATGACTCATTTTTGTAACTTATATCAAACCTGTAATTATATCTTTCAATAAGATGTCCCATCCGACCACACAATTGACATTGCAATCTAGAGGATGAATAACGTCCTCGGCCTCTACCCCTACTATTATTGTTATTGTTATTGTTATTAAAGTTTTAAGCAGTATTATCAACAAATTCACACTTGGTTTGATATTCAGACAACAAAATATTATTAGAAGCCACCTGTTCATTTGTAAATTGAGTAGCAATATGAGCACAAGCTATGATATGATTAAGAAAATGAGACTGTCTAGTGTCAGCATCAAGAAATATAGTGCTAACAGATCTTAAATCTGGAGGAGTGGGGGTAGCAATTATGACAGTAATAATTGATTCAAATTTAGGTGGCAAACCATTCAATATAGCAGTGATATGTTCATGTTCTGATATTATCTCACCACAGCTAGCTAAATTATCACATATAGATTTAATTTTCATCAAGTATTCTCTCATACTATGTTCTCCCTTCCTATGAGAATAAAGAATTCTCCTATAGGACATTAATCTATAAGTAGTTTTTCCACTGTACAATCTATGCAACATATTCTTGATCAAAGTTGTTGTATTGAGTCCTATTAGATGAGGTAAAATGTCTTCATTAATAGTGGAGAGAAACCACGAAGCAAGATCTCCATCTTTCTCCTCATACAGTACATATTCAGGATTCAGACTAACTTTGCCATCTCTAGTTACATACTATGTAGGCCAAGAAATATTAGAATCTATATACTTCTGTAATCTATGAATTTTGACTGTAAGAAAGACTTATTGATTGATGAGAGATCTAAATCGATATTATTTGCTTGTTAAATCTTTGATCTTATGGATTTATTGCTATTGATTTTGTTATGTTATGCTTATTTTTGTGCAAGATCTTACTTTCCAGAACTAGTAGTAAAACGAGTGCATTATGTATTTTTTTATTATTTGGTCACAGCTGGAGACATGGACACAACTCTGGGCATGTCACGGTCTGACATGACGGTTTCTAGAAGGTTCAGTCAGCAACAGTTTTCTAGAAGATATAGTCAGCGCCTTCTGGAAGGTGGACGGGCAGAGTTATATTAGGAGATTTATTTTTAAATTTTAAAGTTTGAATTTAGAAAACATTTGGAATTATCTTTAGGATTATTTTTATTTTAATTTCTTTGTTTATCTTTAGGTTTTTAGAGGCTATAAATACCCTATCGGGGTAAGCCTAAGTACACAACTCAAAATTTATTCTTCTTCTCCTTTCTAGTTTTATAAAAGTTATCTCTTTTATTTTTCAAGTTTTCATTTTTCTCTTATTTTAAGTTTTGTTTTTAAAAATGCTAAGTATGACTTTTGTCATGCTTAGCTAATTTTTTCATAAGCCGATAGCTGAAACGATAACTCAATTCTAACGTGAGAATTGAAAAGCACCTTAATAAATTCGAAATATATCTCTTAATCTCTCGCTTATTTTTCAAAATAAAAAACAGTTTTCAAAATCAAAGATTGACTTTGGTCAAGATGTTGTTTCGATTAAATGTGTGAAAAGAAGGATCGGCTTATTGAAAGCACATTCGACTTCCTATGAACACACTTGGCGAGATAGTCTTGCCAAGAGGGAATTGAGATCAGAATTAGTAGTTATTGAAACAACAATCCGAGTCAGTCTTCATGAACTTAAACTGTTATTGATCTACGATAATTGATGTTGATCATATCAATTTCTGAAGTTGGAATCAAAGATTGCCTTAGGTATTCATTATACAAGATAGAGTCACGAGGATTGCCCTTGCAGACAAAGTAACCGACGTGAATCCCGAAGGGAGAATCTAATTCGATGATCCGAAGGAAATTGAGTCAAAGCGAGGCTTGAGGCTGTTTTTCCATATTTATTTTCAATATTCAATTTTTATTTTTCTTTAAATCTTTTTTATTATTTAATATCTTTTTACCAAAACCCCTTTTTACTACTTATCGACTAGTTTAAACCATTCAAACAGAAATTTGGAATTTTCTAAGTATCTTAGGATCGACCCTTACTTCTCTTTACTATGTATTTCCTTTATTTATTAATTTAAAAGAAGGAATTTATTTTGACATCAAAATGATAGTTGTCAAATTGGCGCCGTTGCCGGGGACTTTGTCAAAATTACTAATTTTTTGTTTACTTTTGATTTATGACCAGGACAAACCTGGGTGAATTAGTGAAGTATGACCCGTAAATCGAAGCCAGAGCTAGGAGACTTCACGCACAGACACTTTGGGAAAGAATGAGATAACAATTAGATATAGAATCAAATTCAGGTGAATATGTTAATGCAGAACCAAATCCAATGGCTGATCCTACTATCAGAGAGTTAGTCACAGCTCTTACTGAATAAGAGCCTTTGTGCATTGATTTTCCCCAAGGTAAAACTCTATACCAGTTAAAAACTGGCCTTATTCATCTCCTCACTACATTCTGTGGATTACCAAACGAGAATCCGCATAAATATCTCACAGAATTTTACATGGTCTGCTCCAGTATGAGACCACAAGGAGTAACTGATAATCAAATCAAACTTAGAGCTTTTCCTTTCTCCTTAGCTGATTCGGCTAAGGCGTGGTTATTTTATCTACCCCAAATTCTATTACTACATGGCCTCAAATGAGTCGTCTTTTTCTTGATAGATTTTTTCCTGGGGTGAAAGCAAGTGAGTTATGAAGAATAATACTTGGAATCAAACAACTTGATGGAGAGTCACTTTATGCCTACTAGGAGAGATTTAAAAAATTATGTGCTAGTTGCGAACAATATGGGTTAACCGAACAAACACTCCTTCAATAGTTTTATGAATGATTAACTCCCCTGGAAATGAAGATGATCGATGCTACCAGCTGAAGAGCTTTGGTGAACATGAATCTTATTGAGGCTAGGGATTTAATTTCCACAACGGTCGTAAATTCCCAACAGTTCCGCCCAACTATTGAACCTCCTCGAAGGGTTCATGAGATATGTTCATCTTTTTTAGAAAATAAGATAGATAAATTAACTGAAGTAGTTAACTCTCTTGAAGTAGGGTAAAACAAATTATGTGGAAGTACATTACCTAATCATCCAACAGACGATTGTCCATAGATTCAAGATGACACACCAAATTAAGTTAATGTAGTAGGAAACTTTCCAGGACCTCTCTAGAGGGCTTATAATCCCTACGAAAATACTTATAACCTAGGATGGAGGGATCATCCAAATTTTAGTTACTCTCAAAATTCAAGCCCAAATCAATCCTATCAATCCATGCCACCGCCACAACAGCCACAGAAGACATTGTTAGATTCAATTGTTGAAAGGTTAGCACTTTCCCCGAAAAAGTTTCATATTCATACTGAAGCCCACTTACAAGAGATGGACAAGCAAATGAGCCAACTGGCTCAGTCCATAAGACGTTTGAATCACAAAGTAAACTTCCATATTAAACCGAGGTAAATCTAAGGGAGAATGTTAGCACCATCACTCTTCGGAGTGGTACAATAGTCGCGCCATCTATTCCAAAAGATGAAACAATACAAAAAGGAAAGAAGATTGTTGACTCAGGATCTCAGAAGAAGAGTGATGAAGTAAAAACGGATCCAATGTCATCTCCCTATGACGTGCCAGCACCTTTTCCATCAAGGATAGTAAAAAGAGATAAACAAGCTTAGGAAAAGGAAATACTAGACGCATTTCAGAAGGTGGAAATCAATATACCTCTTCTTGATGTTATCCGAAGGGTTCCAATATATGCCCGATTTCTTAAGGATCTTTGTACGACAAAGAGGAAGCTTTTTGGGGTCAAGAATGTGAATTTGGGAAAACATGTCTCTGTTGTCTTCCAACGAAAGTTACCAGCGAAACTGAAAGACCAATGTATGTTCGCAATACCCTGTAAAATTGGTAAAGTTGGGATAAAATGAGCCATGTGTGGCCTTGGCGCTTCTATTAATGTAATGCCTCTCTCTATTTACAATATGATTACTAATGAACCTTTGAATGATACAAAAATATCAATTTAGCTTGCCAACAAATATGTGATCTATCCAGAACGACTCTTGGAAAATGTGCTGGTGGAGGTAAACGATTTAATATTTACTGCTGACTTTTATATAATTGATATGGAGAATGATTGCACAAGCACATCTTCTGATATCCTATTGGGCGTCCTTTCCTAAGTACTGCACACACAAAGATTGATGTAAGAAGAGGGATTTTAACCATGGAATTTGATGGTGAGATCGTTAAGTTTGATGTGTATAAGGCAATGAGATATCCTGAAAAAGTGGAGAGTATAAATACTATTGATATAATTGATCCATTGGCTGATGAATTTTTAAGGACTAATTTTTCCTTTGATCTATGTAGGGAGTTAGAAGATCATGATTAGGAAATCAGAAAGTTAAAAAATATATTCAGATTGTGTCGAATTAAAATTTATTTCTTATAAGCCTAAGATTCCGCTTTCTGTTTTGTAGGTGCCTGAAGTTGATCTAAAACAGTTGCCAGATCACTTGAAGTACGCTTTCTTCAGGGCAAATAACACTCTGCTAGTGATCATATTGAAAGAATTTTCCAAAGAAGAAGAAAAAGATTTAATAACGGTTTTGCGTGCACAAAAGGAGGCTATATGATAGACAATTGCTGACATAAAAAGATTAAGTCCATCCACACGTATGCACAAAATTAAAACCAAAGAAGATGCAAAACCGACCCGTGAAAGCCAACGCCGTCTAAATCCACCAATGATGGAAGTGGTAAAAAAGGAGATACAAAGACTCCTTGATGCAGATATTATATATCCAATTTCGGATAGTAAATGGGTAAGTATGATACATGTAGTTCCTTAAAAAAATAGGAGTTATTGTGATCGAAAATTCTTAAGGATAATTCGTACCAACATGAGTTCAGAATGGATGAAGGGTTTGCATCGATTACAGGAAGTTGAATTCATTAACCCGAAAAGACCAATTTCCCTTTCCATTCATAGATCAAATAATAGAAAGACTAGTCGGTAAGACTCACTATTGTTGTCTTGATGGACTTTTGTTGAAAACATTTTGATGTTTCGATATAACAAATTAAATGTTATTGGATTTCAAGATTTTATAATCATTTTCAAATATATATTTGATCAAACTATTCGAATATCAAAATATTACTCCAAGTTTTTTCAAATGTCAATTTCAATCCTTACTCAAGTGTAAAAGTGTGTTTTAATCTTTTAAACAATTTTACAAAGTATTTCGAGCCTTAATCGAGCCAAAAATGTTTTCTTAATAAATCTTAAACCAAAAAACCAGATTGCCCAGAGGGTACCGATACCCCCCAAAGAGGGTATCGATACCCCTATGTAAGATTTGGCTCCGAGAAATAACAAATTGCTTAGAGGGTACCGATACCCCCAGTCTTATAACGGTCAAAATATTTGAATTTTATACTACATGTACCAATACCCTATGAAGGGGTACCGATACCCCCCACGCTCCAAGCTATTTTATTAATTATTTTCATACAATAGCGACTTTATTAACTCCAATAATGATCCCTAACATTCAGAAGTGATCAAAGGAGTATTTAAACAAGCTTAGAAGACATTGATCAACAATAATTTATCAATAATCAAGAGAGAATCAATGAGAAAACATCAAACCTCAAGTTTGAGCATTTTCAAGTATATTTCATTCAATATTCATTTTTGCTTTCAAGAACACTTATTGTGCACAATTGTATTATTCTTGAGTGTTTTTCTTTGTTCTAGAATTGTGTAAACATCTTTCCTTCTGAGGATTTTCTTGTAAGTTTGCAAAATTTATATTGTTCTCTTTGGGAGAAAGTGTTCTCAAGAATTTGGGTTATAATTCTTGAGGGATTTGTAAGGTTACTCTTTGTCCTCAAAAGAAAGACAAATTAGTGAATTTGTGTAAAATACTTA
This sequence comes from Hibiscus syriacus, assembly GCF_006381635.1. NCBI lineage: Eukaryota > Viridiplantae > Streptophyta > Magnoliopsida > Malvales > Malvaceae > Hibiscus > Hibiscus syriacus. The sequence goes on along the minus strand of NW_024062635.1, from coordinate 2,371,728 downwards.
GTGTGGATAGCTAAGGTAGTGGACGTAGACTTTGGTTGAGAAAGTCAAACCACTCTAAATCACTTTACAAATATTTTCAATTTTCTGCAAAAGCTTCCACCGAAATTTTTATTGCCAATTTACCCCCTCTTGGCCTATTCTGTCGATCAATTAACTCAACAATTGGTATCAGATCTTGACTCATTTGAAGGTTTAATCACCTCTTGAGTAGATCCGGGAAGAGTTACATCGATAATCTAGTCATCAATGGCCTTCACTTCAAACCAAGACTTCGGTCTTGATTCATTGGCCGTCAACAAGCCTTCTTTCTTCAATGGAGCTAATTATGCTTATTGGAAGAATAGAATAATGTTCTTCATTCAAGCAAGTGACATGGGAGCATGGAATATCATAGAAGACGGATACATCAAACCTTCCACTCATCCAAGAATGTGGAGTGAAGGAGAGACAAGAATGTTCCAGCTCAACTCCAAAGCTATCCATATTATTTTTTGTGCTCTTGGACTACAGGAGAGTTTCATCTTGTACAACCGCCAAGGAGATATTGGATAAACTACAAGTCACTCATGAAGGCACAAACGAGGTAAAAGAATCTAAAATTAGTCTTCTAACTCATAGCTATGAAAATTTCAGGATGAAACCGGATGAAGATATCAAAGCTATAATGGATAGAGTCTCCACGATTGTCAATGGTCTCAAATCATATAGAGAAATTATTCCAAATGACAAGCTTGTGAGGAAGTTAGTTTACTCTCTTCCAAAAGCTTGGCAATCAAAGAAGTTGGCGATCATCGAGGCTAAGAACTTAAAATCCTTAACCCTCGATGAACTTATTGGCTCTATCTTCACGCATGAAATGATGCTTAAAGAAGAGGAAGACCTCGAGAAAATAGATGAGCCAAAGAAGGAGACGGAAAAGAAGAAGAACGTGGGAGTTTCTCTCAAATCCACAAGAGATGAGAGTGATTCGGATGAAGATGACGATGACTATGAAATGGCATTATTTTCCAAACGGTTCATAAAATTAATAAGGCCCAACAGAGGAAGAAAAATCAAACGAAATGAAGGCTTCAAGAATGAACCAAAAGAGAATGACCCGATCATTTGCTACGAATGCAAAAAGCCGGGGCATGTCAAATATTATTGCCCACAATTGAAGAAGAAGGGTCAATCAAAGAATAAACACAAGGCTCATGTGGCTACATGGAGCGATGAAGGAGGTTCCAATGAAGAGGAACAAGAAGTTGCAAACTTGTGCTTGATAGCCATCGGGGAAAACTCTCAGGTAACCTCTAACTCATTTGATTCATATGATTTATCTTATGATGAGTTATTAGAGGATTGCAATGGGTTGACTTCGGATTATAAGACTTTATTTTCAAACTACAAAACTGATGTTTTAAAATTGAAAATTGAAAATAGTCTTATGACCAAAACCAATAATGATCTTGAAAGCAAGATCAAAGAATTGAAAATCAAATTAGATGAATTTGAAAAGAAAAATACCGATTTGCATAACTTACTTTCAAGAGTAAATGACGATCATCAAAAGAAAATTGATAATCTTAAAGCTTCTTTTAATAAAGTTGATCCAAAACGTTTTGAAAATAGAGAAAGTTCAAAAAACAATTTTGTTAGAAAAAGTTTTAAAAACTACAATAATAGAGGTCCTCAACGAACCCTAAATGGTAAAATCATTAGGAGTATATGGGTTCCCAAAGAACTCATTACTACTAAAGATAAGAATATCCTACATAAATGGATACCCAAGGGGACTAGGATTTTGAATACTAATGAATATGGGCCCAAAAGAGTTTGGGTACCAAAAATCAGAAATTAATCTATGTTTGTACGAAAAAGGAACATTGCTACAAGGCACGAGAAACAAATTAAAACTCATGGTACCTTGATAGTGGATACTCAAGACACATGATGGAGACAAGAGCCGGTTCATAGAGCTTAACGTCAAAAATGGAAGAGAGGTGACTTTTGGTGATAATTCAAAATGTCACATTGAAGGTATATGCACTATAGACAATACCTCTTCCATAAAAATTAAGAATGTTTTATATGTGAATGGATTAAAATATAATCTATTGAGTATTAGTCAATTATGCGATAAGGGATTCAATATCATGTTTGAAACTAATGGTTGTAAAGTCATTGACATTGCATCTAATCGGATTATGCTTGTTGGTCATAGAATAGGAAACATATACATGGTGCATTTAAATTCTATAGATATGACTAATTTATGCCTAGTTGCTAAGGATGAGCATGATAATTGGTTATGGCATAGGAGACTATGACATGCTAGTATGAGTGTTTTGCAACGGTTAATTCAAGGAGACTTAGTAAGAGGGCTCTCTAAACTAAAATTTGATAATAATAAAATCTGTGATACTTGTGCTAAAGGAAAACAAAACCGAGTTTCTTTTAAATCCATTAATGACGTATCCACTAGTAGAGTATTACAATTGATCCATATAGATCTTTTTGGGATATCTAGAACAACTAGCTTAGGTGGAAAATAATATGCATTTGTTTTGGTAGATGACTATTCTAGATATACTTGGGTTCTATTCTTAAGTACTAAAGATGAAACATTAGAAAAATTCATCACGTTTTCAAAAGTAATCCAAAATGAAAAAGGATACTCCATAACTAGTGTTAGGAGTGATCATGGCACTGAATTTGAAAATCTTGGATTTACTGAGTTTTGTAACTCTAATGGTATTAGTCATAACTTTTCAGCACCTAGAACCCCTCAACAAAATGGAGTTGTTGAGAGGAAAAATTGAACTTTAGAAGAAATGGCTAGAACCATGCTTTGTGAAAACACTTTGCCAAAATATTTTTGGGCGGAAGCCACAAATACCGCTTGTTATGTTATTAATCGAGTAATGATTAGGCCTATTTTGAAGAAAACTCCATATGAACTTTTCAAAAATAAAAAGCCTAACATTAGTTATTTTCATCCTTTTGGATGTAAATGTTTTATTTTAAATAACGGTAAAGAAAATCTTGGCAAATTTGATGCTAAAAGTGATGAAGGAATTTTTATGGGTTATTCCTTAAATTCTAAAGCTTATTGAGTATTTAATAAAAGAACTTTAGTTGTAGAAGAGTCTATACATGTTGTTTTCGATGATAATCCCCTTCCAAGGAAGGATTCTTGTGTGAATGATAATGTAGGTATTATAAACACAAAAGATGTTAGACATGACGTTGGAGAACCATCATCAAAGGAAGAAACGAAAGATGAAGAAACTCAAGATCCTCTCGAGAATCCAACCATTGAAGAAATGGAAGTCTCTTACCCAAGGGAATACAACTATGTCAATGATGGTGAAATAATAGGTGATCCATCAAAAGGGGTAACAACTCGATCTTCTCTTAGAAATATATGTAATTATGTTGCATTTATTTCATGCATAGAGCCTAAGAATATTAAAGAAGCATTAAATGATGAACATTGGATTATATCTATGGATGAAGAGTTAAATCAATTTGAGAGAAGTAGCGTATGGACATTAGTTTAAAGTCCTAGTAATAAATCTATTGTAGGTACTAGATGGGTATTTAGGAATAAGCTTGATGAAAGTGATAATATAGTGAGAAACAAGGCTAGACTTGTTGCTAAAGGGTATACTCAAGAAGAAGGAATAGACTATGATGAAACATATGCTCCCGTAGCTAGTATGGAAGCAATTAGAATGTTATTAGAATTTGCATGTTTCAATGAATTTAAACTGTATCAAATGGATGTTAAAAGTGCATTTTTAAATGGTTTTATAAAAGAAGAAGTATACGTGGAATAACCTCTTGGTTTTGAAGATTCAAAATTTATAGATCATGTTTTCAAATTGACAAAAGCACTTTATGGTTTAAAACAAGCTCCTAGAGCTTGGTATGAAAGACTGTCAAAATTTTTAATTGAAAAAAGTTTTTCAAATGAGAAGGTTGACACTACATCGTTTTTAAAGCATAAAGGAAAAGATTGATTAGTAGTTCAAATTTATGCTGATGATATAATATTTGGTTCTACTAATGATGCTTTTTGCCAAGAATTTTCTAAGCTAATGCAAAGTGAATTTGAGATGAACATGATAGGGGAGCTCTCTTTTTTCTTGGGACTCCAAATCAAGCAAAGAAAAGATGGCATCTTCATTAATCAAGCTAAGTAAATCAAGAATATGCTCAAGAAGTTTGGACTGGAAAATGGGAAACCTCACGCTACTCCAATCAGCTCATCAACAAAGCTTGACAAAGATGAAGGAGGTAAATGCATGGATGTGAAATTATATAGGTCAATGATTGACTCTTTGCTCTATCTAACCGCAAGTAGACCGGATATTATGTTTAGTGTTTGCTTATGTGCTAGATTTCAATCATGCCCTAAGGAATCCCATTTACTAGCTGTTAAGAGAATCTTTAGATACCTTAAGGACACTCGTAGTTTAGGACTTTGGTATCCTAGAGACTCTAGCTTTAGCTTGCATGACTTCTCTGATGCGGATTATGGAGGATTCAAAATAGATAGGAAAAGCACCTCCGATACTTGCCAATTCCTAGGAAATATTTTGATTTCTTGGTTTTCAAAGAAACAAAATTGTGTTGCATTATCTACCACTGAAACGGAATACATTTCAGCAGGTAGTTGTTGTGCACAAGTTTTATGAATGAAACAACAACTTTTTTATTATGGAATTGAAGTAGGTATCATACCTATCAAGTGTGACAATACTAGTGCTATTTGTATCACTAAAAATCACATCTAATACTCTAGAACTAAGCACATTGAATTTAGACATCATTTCATTAGAGATCATGTCACTAAAGAAGATATAGTTCTAGAATATATTGATACCTTGCATCAATTAGCGGATATTTTTACAAAACCTTTAGATAAAGAAAGACTTTGGACACTTAGGAGACAATTAGGTTTAATTGACCTACTTTTACTTAGTGTTTAAAATAAACTTAGAAGTTTTAATTAGAAATAATTTTTTTATAAAAATAATATTTTTGATTGCATTCCTTGCTATTAGTTAGGGGGAGTTTATGATGCTTAGTGAAAATTGATTATATGTTCAAATAGATTTAAGGATAGATTTGATTTATTGAACATAGTTAATTTTTGTAATATGAGTTGCTTTGAATGATTAAACATATATTTTTAATTTTTCTGACGATAGGTATCGATGCCTCCTTTGCATGGGTACCGATACCCTCCTTGAATGGGTACCGATACCCCCACATGAGGGTACCGATACCCTACACGGGTTCTGGTTATTATACGCCTAAATTTCTTCTTTTTGTCAAAACCCTCACCTCTCTCTCTCTCTCACGGTGTTCCTCTTCTCTTCCTCACTACTCTCTACTTTTGCCAAAATCATCAAATACAAGTCGGAATTACTTCATTATTCAACTCCTAAACCTGCTAGAATCATTAAAAACATATAATCAACAACAAAAACCACTCAAATCTGAATTTTTCAAGGTAATTTTTCTAAACCCACTATTTTATTGATTTTGAACATAGAACTAGTTTTAATTAGTTCTAGGTTGAAATGTATTTTGGACATTGCTTAGATTTTAGTTTAGAACTATAATCTACAACTAATTTCATAAAAAACACAAGAATTTTCAAAATATTTTGAAATTTTCGAAATTAAATTTTTTTCTAATTGTTGTTTTTGATTTAATTATGTTGTTTTCATGAAAACTATACGTATTTTATCAAACATTGTTTTCAAAAATAATTTTTCAAAATTGGCCATTAGGATTATTTTTAGAGAACCTTGAAATAATGAGGACTCATTTGAGTTTTGGGATTGATATTATTGCATACATGTGTTTTAAAATTGCAGGTTAATCTTTTCTATTCTGATTTCCTAAGTAATGTCTCAAAAACGCCCTAGGATGTCCACTAGTCGAACAAACCAACCTCTTATCCAATAAATTCCTAATCCCGATGATCCCGTTATGACTATTCGTGATTCGTGCTTCAATGAACCTGGTCGTAGACAAAATCTCTTCTTTAGGTATTCTCAATATTTTGAGTCATACAAAATACGAGAAGAACGAATTCCATCTCTTCAAGCTATGTTAGAAATAGACTTTAGATATCTTCATACTCTAGAAGCTTGGAAGTTTGATAAACTTTTTCACCTCCAACCAGTTGTTTACCAACAACTTGTTCGAATTTTCTACTCAAATGCCGTTTGTATTCAAAATCGAGCTAAAACCGAAATAATAGGAATATAATCCTATCTTCTAGTTCGATTCATCCATATTGACGCTCAGTATATAGCAGAAGCATTTGGTTTAGACAATTACGGCTTATACAATGAAAAAGAAACAATAGGTTTTCCTTACAAGGTCAAGTCTAGTGCGAGTGTATTAGATCAACAAGACCGTTTTCTTCATCTGATGATCTCTTGGTAGTTTAGACCATCTGGAGGCAAATACTCTACTTTTAGAGCCCGAGATTTTGGTGGATACATTGTATCCAAAATAATAGGAAAATTAACCTACCTCAGATTATCTACGCTAAACTCATAGAAATCGTAAACCTTGTTCCTAATATGAAAGTTTGTGCATCTCTAGTTTACGGTTGTCTTTTAAGTAATATGTTTGTCAAACCTGGGCTTAGGGTACATCTTGATGTAGCCTTTCCTCTCAAAAATCAAATTAATCTTATTTCCTTAACAAAATCGGGATGGACAAAGGATAAGAAAATTGGGCAATGGATTCGATCTGTTGAGAAAACTCCGGGAGCTAGTTCTTCAAGAGCTCCACCTCCACAGGCACCGGCTGTGGACGATGATCCAGAATTTCAAAAGCTTATGCAAGACATTGACGACGTTCCCGACGATGAGCCGGAGCAGCACGAGGAACAAACACCGCAAGAAGATCAAATGCCTTCATATTTTCAATCTTTTATGGAGAAATTTGACTTCCAATATACATCCATGGATTCACGGTTTACTTCCATAGAGTCTCATTTATCCATTATAGGAGCTCAACAATTGGGAATCCTCCGGGATATGCGCGCAAACAACGAAACAACGAATGAACGCATCAATGCGCTCACACATGAAATGACATCTATGCGAGCTCATTTTCCTCCTCCCGATCCTCCTACGGATGCTTGAACCATGCCTTGCTTTAGTTTTCTTGATGAGACTTAGAACTTATTGTTTTAACATTTTGGATGTTTGTGGATGTTATGATTTGTTTCGAATGTTTGAACTTAAATGTTTATATATATATGTTTGATTTATGTTTTGCATCATTTACATCATTTACATATTAGTAAATATGACCGATTTACCATTTCACATTATTTTTGAATATTGAATTATGGAACACATGGCTAACATTTCTCTTGATTGTGATCTTAGCAGCTTACGCTTTATCTTAATCTATAAATTGGCTTAAATTTCAAAAATCTTGTTTAAAACCATTTTAGAATCTTTTTGATTTAACAAAAAGGGGGAGAAGTAATAGAGAATTTATTTTCAAAGTATTAGAGTAATGGGGAGTAATTTCAAAACTTCATTTCAAAAATGATTTTCAATTAGAAAATCTTAAAATTACTAAAATGTTTTGTTATATAAAAAAGGGGGAGATTATTGAAAACATTTTGATGTTTCGATATAACAAATCAAATGTTATTGGATTTCAAGATTTTCTAATCATTTTCAAATATATATTCGATCAAACTATTTGAATATCAAAATATTACTCCAAGCTTTTTCAAATGTCATTTTCAATCCTTATTCAAGTGTAAAAGTGTGTTTTAATCTTTTAAACAATTTTACAAAATATTTCGAGCCTTAATCGAGCCAAAAATATTTTCTTAATAGATCTTAAACCGAAAAACCAGATTGACCAGAGGGTACCGATACCCCTATGTAAGATTTGGCTCCGAGAAATAACATATTGCTCGGAGGGTACCGATACCCCCAGGAGGTACTGATACCTCTAGTCTTATAACGGTCGAAATATTTGAATTTTACACTACAGGTACTGATACCCTATGAAGGGGTACCGATACCCCCCTACGCTCCAAGCTGTTTTATTAATTATTTTCATACAATAACGGCTCTATTGACTCAATTAATGTCCCCAACGTTCAAAAGTGATCAAAGGTGTATTTAAAAAAGCTTAGAAGCCATTGATCAATAATAATTTATCAAGAATCAAGAGAGAATCAAAGAGAAAGCATTAAACCTCAAGTTTGAGCATTTTCAAGTCTATTTCATTCAATATTCATTTTTGCTTTCAAGAACACTTATTGTGCACAATTGTATTATTCTTGAGTGTTCTTTCTTTGTTCTAGAATTGTGCAAACATCTTGCCTTCTGAGGATTTTTTTGTAAGTTTGCAAAATTTGTATTGTTCTCTTTGGGAGAGAGTGTTCTCAAGAATTTGGGGTATAATTCTTGAGGGATTTGTAAGGTTACTCTTTGTCCTCAAAAGAAAGACAAATTAGTGAATTTGTGGAAAATCCTTAGTGTGGATAGCTAAGGTAGTGGACGTAGACTTTGGTTGAGAAAGTCAAACCACTCTAAATCGATGTGCAAATATTTTCAATTTTCTGCAAAAGCTTCCACTGAAATTTTTATTGCCAATTCACCCCCTCTTGGCCTATTTCGTCGATCGATTAACTCAACAATTTTCATGTTTTTTCCAAATTCCAGTAGCATCTGAAGATCAAGAAAAGATGACATTCACACGCACCTTTGGCACATTTGCTTATCAACGAATGATTTTCGGACTTGGCAATGCACCTGCCACATTCCAACGGTGTATGATTAGTATTTTTTCTGATTATATTGAGAAAGGTATTGAAGTCTTCATGGATGAATTCATTATTTATGGTAATTCATTTAATAAGTGTCTATTAAACTTAACAAATGTGTTGCATCGGTGCCTACAATTTAACCTTGTTTTGAATTATGAAAAATGTCATTTTTTGGTTGATAAGGGTTTAATTCTAGGCCATATTATTTCTTTAAAAGGAATTACGATAGACAAGATGAAAACCGATATAATACGTTGACTTCTATACCCCACTACTGTGAGGAAAATTTGCTCTTTTCTTGGTCATGCAGGATTTTACCGCATGTTCATTAAGGACTTTTCCAAGGTGGCGCAACCATTATGTAAATTGTTACAGAAAGATAAAACCTTCAATTTCGATCAAGAATGCAGAGAATCGTTTGACGTTTTAAAAGAAAAGTTGCTTTCGACACCCATTGTCCAACCGCCAAATTGGGACTTCCCCTTCGAAGTCACGTGTGATGCTTCGGATGGAAGTGTTGGAGTCGTACTCAGACAAAGATTTTGAAAAGAACCTCATGTATCGCTTATGCGTCACGCACCTTAGATTCCGCACAACAAAATTATTCAACAACAGAAAATGAATTATTCGCTATCATTTTTGCATTAGATAAATTTAGGTCGTACCTTATTGGCACTAAAGTTGTTGTTTTCTCTGATCATGTAGCCTTGAAGTATTTGCTTAGCAAAAAAAGAAGTGAAGCCACGACTAATTCGTTGGATCTTACTCCTCCAGGAATTTGATTTGGAAATCAAGGATAAGAAAGGATATGAGAATTTGGTGGCTGATCACTTAAGCCGGCTTCCAATCGCTACAGCTAATCCTCCAATTCGTGAGGAATTCCCGAAGGAAAGCTTGATGATGGCGCAGAAGTCAATGCCTTAGTTTGCAGATATAATTAATTACTTAGCTACAGGTAAATTACCACCTGATTTGACGAGAGCCGAAGTAAAACACATTAAAAGAGAATCTCGATTTTTCATTTGGGTTGATCCGTATCTTTGGAAGCATTGTTCAGACCAGGTAATTAGAAGATGTGTTGTTGAAAGCAAGGTAAACTCAATTTTAAATTTTTTCCATTCATATTTGTGTGGTGGACATTTCGAACCAAAGCGGGCTGCTCATAAAATTTTAGAATGCGGTTTCTTTTGGCCTCATATTTTCCGTGATGCTTATTTGTTTTGTAAATCATGTGATAATTGCCAACGTGCAGGTAATTTGACTCGAATAAACGAAATACCCATTAATCCTATTCACATATGTGAAATATTTGATGTTTGGGGACTCAATTATATGGGTCCTTTTGTTTTTTCCTTTGACAATTGCTATATAATTCTTGTCGTTGACTATGTTTCGAAGTGGGTAGAAGCTAAAGCCACTCAAAACAACGATGCCAAAACTACTGTTCAGTTTCTAAAAAATTGTATTTTTTCCAGATTTGGTACACCAAGAGTGATAATAAGTAACCGCGACACACACTTCATTAACCGAGTAATTGATGCTCTTATGAAAAATCATGGAGTAAATCACAAAATTGCCACGGCTTATCATTTGGAAATGAACGGACAAGAAAAAAAATATCAAACCGTGAAGTGAAGACAATTCTTGAAAAGATAGTAAAGCCAAATCGCAAGGATTGGAGCTTGAAATTAATTAATGCCTTATGGACTTATTGAACTGCATATAAAGGACCTATCAGCATGTCTCCATATCGCCTTGTATTTGGTAAGCCATGTCATTTTCAAGTCGAGTTGGAATGGAATTGGAAGCGGTTAGCGAAACATAAAAGTTACATATACAGGAACTTGAAGAAATCTGGAGAGATGCTTATAACAATATCGGGATATATAAAGACAAAACAAAAGAAATTCATGATATAAAAAATACTTTTAAATCTTTTTCTTTCAGAGAAAAAGTTCTTCTTTTTAATTCAGAGTTAAAACTTTTTGTAGGTAAACTTCAATGAAAGTGGAGTAGACGTTATACGGTAACAAAACAAATTTCTCATAGCACAGTCAAACTTGAAGAAGATTCGGGCACTCAATTTAAAGTTAATGGACACAAATTAAAACCATATTATGTGAATAGTCAGGCTTGCTTAATTGAAGATCTCGACTTAGAAGAACCTATAGTCTGAATCAGGTCGTCGAGCTAATGACGTTAAACGAAAACCCTTTATGGGAGGCAACCTATTTTTAATTTTGTTGCATTTATTTTATTTTATTTTGATTGAGCAAGTTTCATTTAATTTTTATTTTTATTTTTCAGGAACTAAATGTTTTTAATCAAGCTTAGACGACGAATGTTCGCACAAATTATATTCGAACAGTGCAAAAATCAGACCCCATGAGCAGTAAAAATCGCGCAAAGCACTGGTAAAATTCGTCCCAGTGTCGTGCAAACTGTTTCATTAAAAAATGGTGCACGTTAGAATTCCTCTATAAAGACCGACGCACGATAGCAAAACCCAAATCACACTTTTTCCCCTTTTTTTTGAGACATTCTATCGCTGCATGCTCACCATATCTCTTCTCTTTCTTTTCCTTTGACCGCGAGCCTCACCCATTTCCCTATCACTTCCCCTTTTCAATTTTTAAACTTTCATTCTCTCTTATTAAAACCAAATTATACCCAACTTTAAACACCCCCTACATACGACAGAACCAAATTAAAACCCCTAACTCCCTTTCCTCCTCCCAAATGAAATCTCCCCAAATATCATTCAACATCTCCTCTTCACTTTCGTGCTACTCGTCATCGATTTCATCGCACCACCTCGCTCGTAGTTTTATACGCTTACTACTGCTCACGATGGTGCGCACAAGGAACCAACAAAACGATGATGTACCTCTTCCGCCCATCGTCCTTGGGGACGCTGCCGCCTCAATGCGTCATCCTTTGTCGCTATACTAAGAGACTCCAACTGTGTTCCGCCGCTGCTTGCCCAATGTGAGGTTGTAGCCACGTACCAAATGTTCTAACTTCGTCGTATCACTCGGCGTTTGCACCCACTGCTTCGCTACGCCCCAGGTCGAGCATTGCTCGTCGCACAAAGTAAGAAGACAATAGCTAAACTACTGAATATTATTCATTTCATAAGAAATGGATTACTTTGCTTAGTTTGGAATAGTAGACAGGCTCACTATATATATAACAATCCAAGGCTAACAAAATAACCCAACAGAATATTAAATTGGTTACAACAAACTAGTAGCCCAACAGTACAGTAAAACGGTTACAACAAACTAATCATATCTGAATAATACTCTAATAGCCAAAAACCATATGAACAATATGATATCGTAAAAAGCCAATGCCATGGCATAAATCTATGCAACCTTGATGAGCAAGGTCGAAATTCAAAGAGATCTTAAACAGAAACAAGCATGCTAAACCAGCTAGAATGAGATTCATGCCATGCGAGGGGGATAGAAGGGTAGCCAAAACTACCATTTCCAAGGCCATAATATTGAACTTCTTTTTTTTCCCCTCTTAAAAGCAATGGATGTTGAAGTTCGATACCATAATTAGAATCAGCTTGGGTTTATATTGAATAAAATGCGCTATTGAGTTACTGCTTTTCAAAAGAATACAAGTATATTCATCTCACAAGGAATACAATGAACTGCTCATTATGCAGGTTCTTTATACATTAATTGAATGCAGTTACTTCCTCACTAACAGCCTAACTAACAGCTAACAAACTCCTAACAGCTGCTGACTCAGCAAACTGTTACTTACACAGCTTGTACACATACATACATACTCATACGTGCATGTATATACCTCTAATATTCTCCCTACATATTCACATTCCTTTCTTCATCGCTGCACAACGCACACCTTCTCACGAAATTCTTCAAATGTTTCTTTTAACAACAGTTTGGTGAATCCATCGGCCACTTGATGGGCAACTGGTACATAATTAACATAGATATATCCAGCAACCACCTTTTCCCTCACAAAATACACATCTAATTCTATATGCTTGGATTGTGCATGATAGATCGGATTGGCACTCATAGCCACTGCACTGGTGTTGTCACACCAAATCACAGATTTTCCTTACTGTTGAATACCTAAATCGGTTAACAGTGTGCTGATCCATGTGACTTCAGCTACAGCATCAACCACACTTTTGTATTCTGCTTCCATGGTGCTTCTAGATACTGAGCGTTGCTTCTTCAAACTCCACGTAACAAGACATTTGCCTAAGAACACTCCGTAACCCGACACTGACCTTCGATCATCCAAATTAGCACCCCATTCTGCATCTGCAAATGCTGAGATCAACGTTCTGTTATCAATTGGAGAGAATTGTAACCCATAGTTTACAGTACCTGCTAGGTACCTAAGAATTCTTTTCACTGCAACAAAGTGTGTTACTCGGGGTGCATGCATAAACTGGGCTACTTTACCCACGCTCAAGGAAAAGTCAGACTGAGTGTGACAAAGATATAGAAGTGAACCCACTACACTTCTATATTCACTCACATCCTCTAACAAATCTCCTTCTTCACGAGATAATTTGCAAGCCAACGTCATAGGAGTAGAGCATGGAGCAGCTTTTTTCATGCCAGCTTTTTCCAATAATTCTAACACAAACTTCCTCTGACTAAGGACAAGTGACTTATTGGTCCTTAACACTTCAATGGCAAGGAAGTAACTCAGTGCACCCAAGTCCTTGAGAGAAAATTTACCTTGTAGCATATCAACAATGGTTGTGATCCCATGTGATGACCCTCCCGTAATCAAAATGTCATATACATTCACTAACAAATATACTCGACCACTGCCCCTTCCTTTAAAGAACAAGGACGAGTCTGCCCGTGATACTTGAAATCCTATTCCTAGCAAAGCTTCTTTTAACTTAGAATGCCAATTGCGAGGTGCATGTTTTAATCCATATAGGGCCTTCTGCAGTTGGCACACCATGGGAGAACCATCATCAGACAGCTGCTCGAAGCCAGGATATTGTTGCATGAATACATCCTCCTTAAGATCTCCGTTGAGGAAGGCATTGTTTATGTCTATATGTCGTATCTCCCATGCATTAGACACTGCTATGGTGAGAATGACATTTATTGTGGTAAATTTAACCGCTGGACTGAAGGTATCACAAAAGTCATGTCCCGAGACTTGTGTGAATCCCTTAGCCACTAACCGAGCCGTGTACCGAAGGATTGAGCCATCAGGGTTATGTTTAAGTTTAAACAACCAATTGCAGTTCGCCCAGGTGGAAGCTTAACTAATGACCACGTCTCATTCTTTTATAACGCATTAATTTTATCCTGAACAACATTATTCCATTCTGATGTGTTTCAGCTGGTTCACTAGGTTCCTGCACTTCTTCTTGTCCACAACTGCTTGTATTATCAGGGGGTTCAGCAATATTTTCTTCTTGAACATTCTCTACTTCTTTATCAGAATGTTGTTCAATGTGTCCACTGCTACTAACCTGTAAGTCAGCGTTGTTCCCTACGTGAAAATCATCCTCTCTATGTGTGTTAACATTCCCCTCATATGCTGATGACGTACTCCTCAGGGACTTACTAACATTCTGATTGTTGTCACCTTGCACATTCTGATTGTTGTCACCTTGCACATTCTGAAGCAGTCTGATATTCGAAACAATTTCTAGGTCTTGGGGGCAGTACATGTTTTTATTAGAATCGGTTGGGGAGCTGGATTTTTCTTTAAAAGGGAATGCCCATTTATTGAACACCACATGCCTCGATATGTATATACGACCATCTCGGGCTAAGCATTGATACCTTTTATGTTGTGAACTCACACCTAAGTATGTGCAGGGCTGAGATCGAAAGTCAAACTTATGCTTCTGGAACGGTCGAAGGTGGGGAAAACATAGACAGCAAAAGACTTTGAGCATTTTGTAATCGGGTTGCTTACCATACAGTTTCTCAAAGGGAGAGACTCCTTGAAGAACTTTAGGTGGAAGTTTGTTGATAAGACTGATGGCAGTAACCATAGCATATGACCAAAACTTTATGGGCATTGAGGCTTGCGAAAATAACACAAGAGCCAATTCAACTAGGTGGCGATGTCTCCTCTCAACCTTTCCATTCTGCTCATACGTATACGGGCATGTTAACCTGTGAACAATGCCAGCCTTGGCTAAAACATCAGTGAAGGACCGAAACTCCCCACCCTAGTCACTTTGTACTGGTTTGATGGAAATCCCAAATTGTGTGTATATCATTTTATGAAATAACTGAAAGGGTACAACAGCTTGGGATTTTGCACGAACTAGATAAAGCCATGTATGTCGAGTATAGGCATCAACAAATAATATGTAATAGCGAAAACCATTTGAAGAAATATGAGGAGGCCCCCACAAATCGGTATGTACAAGTTGAAAAGGAGAATTGTATTCAGCAGTAGATTGAACAAACGATTTTGTCTACGTGACAGGCAGCACAAGCTTTATTTACATCAAAAGAGAGCTTTACATCAATAACCTTTGCTATTTTGTTGAGAGTGTCAATCGAGGGGTGACCTAGTCACCTGTGCCACAACTCAGCAGCTGGCAGAGAATTTAAAGCTATATTGACATCACCTTTGATTCCTGTACAAACTTTCTCAAGGGAGTATAACCCATCAGCTTCTTCACCACTCAACAGAACATGTCCATTCGCTTCATCACGAACATAGCATTTCTTTGCATGGAATTCAAGGAATACACTATTATCCCTAGCAAGCTTAGAGACTGAGAGAAGGTTTTTGGTTATTTGCGGGACATGTAAGAGATCATTTAACAATAGTACACGAGAAGTAGTAGATAACGCAGCTTTGCCAATGCTATCAATACCAAGAGCTACTCCATTACCAACAGTAAGCTTACCTGGCCCAAGGAATTCAGACTAATTTTTCATATTAGACGCATCAGGAGTAACGTGGTGCGTAGCCCTCGAGTCCACCACCCATCGATCGGCTGTTGTAGTAACCACGTTTGCCTGAGGTTGTATACTGGAAGAAGGACCATCCACACACGCTGTAAAGCATTTTTCACAACTTGAATTAGTTTTCCTAGAATTATAACGCAATTTCCCTGAGTCTTCTTTGGTTGAGCCATAACTATCAATTGCTACACATGTGAATCATTCATCATATCGGTGCCAACATCAATCGACTAAATGACCAAGTTTGCCACATAGTTGGCATTGTAATTTGGTTCGCCCACGCCCTCGGCCATAGTTTCTCGTACCAGATCCATTCACAGAATGTCTTGGCTTGTAATCTTGGCGATTAGAAGCAGTGAAGTGCCCTCGATATGTACTGCCTTGAGCTAGATTTGCACTCACTGGCAGTAAATCAATTTGTTCATCAAAACCTACTAGTTGTGATCAGCATCTATTAGCATTGTATAAATGCTATCTAACGACAAAGTTTCTTTCATGGTCGTTATAATCTCCATGAATGGTTGGTATTCACGAGGTAGCCCTTTCAAGATCGTAACAATATGTTCAACATGGGAGATAGCACTCCCACAAGAGGCAAGTGCATCACACACCTCTTTCACTTGTGTAAGATAGACGCGCATGTTATCCCCGCCTTTCTTCAACGAGTGAAGCTTATAATGCAGGTTCATCAACGTTGTTGTCAACCTGTTTGCAAATAACTGCAACACTGTTCGCCAAATTACTATAGCGGTTTCTGCTCCCACGAACTGAAGAAGAAGGTGAGGGCTGATGGTCGAAAGCAGCCAAGAAGCAACAACACTATCTTATGCAACAAACTCTTCATAGCTGTCGTTTACACATTCCACACCATCATCACCTAGCACAGTCTCTGGTGGAGGCAGCATGACTCCGTTTAGAAGGCGTTCAAGGCGATGACTCCGAATCGTTAATAGAATCTACTGCTTCCATAGCAAGAAGTTGGTCTCATCCAAGACGATGCTAACCTTCTTGTTGGAGTAATTCTTCGAACCTCCAATCGTAGGATCCATAGTAGCACGATCTGCACGCATAGCGGAAGGAAAACTCTTCAAGAATTACCCAGAACTGTAGGCGATTGATACCATATTGAGTTACTGCTTTTCAAAAGAATACAAGTATATTCATCTCACAAGGAATACAATGAACTGCTCGTTATGCAGGTTCTTTATACATGAATTGGATGCAGTTACTTCCTCACTAACAGCCTAACTAACTGCTAACAAACTCCTAACAGCTGCTGACTCAGCAAACTGTTACTTACGTAGCTTGCACACATACATACTCATACGTGCATGTATATACCTCTAATATGTGTTAAAGAATCTTTGATTTTTCTTCGTAAAGAAGGCATATATATGCATGCAGGCAAATTAGTGTTTCATATGTGGGAGTGGGAACGCTTAGAAAAGTAAAACCCAGAAAGATAAACTGATTAAGGCAGCACACCACAAACTTTTGTTCACATTCATGAAAAACATATTACATTTACAAGTGTTACCCGAAAATGAAACATTTGCTTAAAGTGAAAGCATGGAGAAAGTGTGGAAGCTATCCTCTTCAGATTCCGCCACTGTAGATCTTCTCACATGGGTTATCCTCTGGCAAACTAATCAAAGAGCCCGTTGCCATCTGTGACCACCACCTCTGCCCGGAGCTAGCTGATCAGTTCCCAAGGCTATTTGATTCAACTGAAACAAGAAGAGCCTTGATGCGTCAAACGCATCAATATAAACCCGACGAAGAAAATTCGATCTGAAACAAACTTTGAGCACGAAAGGGTATATCAAGCTCGCAACTAAAGGAGTACTGAAACTCTGGGAAGGAGATAAATTCTGATACATTTATTGCTTTGATCGCTTACACCTGCATGGGATCCGGTTTGCATGAGAAGTGAGGAATTGTAGGAAATTTCGTTGAAGTTTCGGATGCTCTGTAATGTTTCAGATAATTTGTGTTAATAGTGAGTGATGCAAACAGTATTTTATCTCAATCATGGCTATGACCCCATGTTTCAGATAATTTGTGTTAATAGTGCGTGATGCAAACAGTATTTTATCTCAATCATGCTATGACCCATTGGACAATTATTCAAATTAATAAATGACCCCAAATATGAATAATTAAAAGTAGATCAATGAAAGACGTGTCGTCTTACAATTTAAAGTTCTAGGATTATCTAATTAAAATGAGGTGGAAGCCGTATGACACTTAAAGATTCATCTATCTTTTAACAGATTCAGCAATCTAATTTACATTAATTTTAGCTTTTTCTTCCATTTTTTATGTAAACATATGCAAACATGTTCTTAAGCAAATTACATATATTACTGTCAATTTTTAATGGTTTAACATTTTTAATGTATCCTGATTATTACCTATAAATGTTAGATAAATTGAAATATCCTAACTTCCTAATTACATTATTGACCTCAAATTTTGATATAAACAAGGAAAGATGGAAAGTATGAGTGGAGTAGTCGTTCTTGAAAATTTAAAATTATTATATATTTTTAATTTTTTATATTTTTTATTAAAAATTTATTTCTATTCCTTGAAATTTGATAAATTTGTCTATTTTTAAAATTTCAGAAGTTCATTATTCTAACATAAAATTTTATATCCATCCCTAAACATATATGGAAGTAAGAAATTTATTTATCAATACATCTCATAAAGATTATTTATAATATAATCACCATGGTAAAATATTATCGTGCAATATTATGAAAGTGTGGTTATCAAATAATAATGAAACATTACGTTAGTTTCGCTTTTTCATTGTTTAATTTACTTGAACTATGTGCAATAGACCCCATTAACAACTAAATGATTTATCTGACTTTTTTTTCAACCATATGGTCCCTACCAGCAAAGAGAGCAACAAAATTAAAAGAAAATACTTTCAATCTAGTCTCCACATGTTCCCTCAACATACAAAACCATATATCACACCCTTTGAATGGAGAAGATTGCGACCTTTTATTTGGATCCATGTTGACATGGTGTCTTGGATTGATAAAAATATGCGGCAGTCCAACTAATTTCCTTTTTTTTCTTTTTAAAAATAATGCGGGTCTCATTAAAATTTTCTTCTAATCCTAATAAGGGAAAAAGAGTGCCCAAAATTCAATTAATCAATAAGTAATTACATATTTGCTAATGACACTAGTGATGATATCGGGACAAACCGAATCAAAGAATAATGCGCTACAAGAACAATTGGCCCAGCTAGCGAGAGCATGAGCAACATGATTATAGTCACAATTGATATATGTAATATGAAATCTAGGATTAGACTGAAAAACAACACGAGCTTCTTGAATAAAAATTCCCAATATCGAGAAGTCATCTGAGACCCGTATAATTTTGTTCACAAGTATCTGAGAATCAGATTCAAACTGCACATCCAACCACCCTTTCTCATTAGCAAGGCCTAAACTTGCAAGCAAAGAAAAGAATTAAGCAAAAGACGGATCATCGCAGCTTACAGAGACTTCCGCCAAATCCCCTTGTACCATACCATTATGATCACGAGCTACCTATCATGAACTTGGGCTTTTTCCCCATACTTTTGGCTATTTTGGCTATGTTGGGCCACATTTGGTCTTAGAGGTTGATAGAATAGTATAGATTATTCTAGAACACTCAAGACTTGTACATATGTAGAGTATTCTAGAAGCATTCTAGAGTCTTCCATGTTAGGTAGGAAATTATGGAGAATTCTAGAGAATCTCTCCCTACCGTAGGATCAAGTCAATCTCCACCGTCTATTGAGAAGGTGGGATGCTATAAATAGGTGTAGAATCCTCATTTGTAAATCATCCAAGAGTTGTAAGCTTTCAAGCATATCAACAAGCTTTCTTTCAAAGTTCTTTCCTTTCTTCTTTATTTCCTTGCCAATCCTTTCCCATACTAGCACGAGTTTGAGTGAGGCTGACTTAGCTATCGCGAGGGGCGAAAAGGAGCTAAGGTCGTACTTGGACCAGTTCATGGTGGTGTACTTGGACGATATCGTGGTATATAGTAACTCCATGGAGGAGCATGTGGACCACTTGAGGACTGTGTTTAAGATACTTCTAGAGAACGATCTGTACGTCAAGAAGGAAAAGTGCACGTTTGCCACCGAGGAAGTACACTTCCTTGGACATGTAATCAGCCACGGGAAGCTATTAATAGACGGGAGAAAAATCAAGGCCATAATCGAGTGGGAGCCGTCGACCAAGGTAACTGAGATGAGGTCCTTTCTTGGTCTAGTAAATTATTATTGTCGCTTTATACAGGGTTACTCGACGCATGCATCACCATTGACGGACCTACTCAAGAAGGGAAAGACGTGGGAGTGGTCCGAACAATGTCAGAAGGCCTTTGAGGACCTAAAGGCAGCAGTTAGCCAAGAATCTGTCCTGAACCTCTCCGACTTTTTCAAGCCGTTCGAGGTACATACCGATGCATCCGACTTTGCTATCGGGGGAGTATTAGTGCAAGAGGGACATCCGACAGCGTTTGAGAGCCGCAAGTTGAACGAAACTGAGAGACGATAAACGGTGCAAGAGAAAGAGATGAAAGTTATCATACATTGCTTGCGGGTATGGAGACATTACTTACTCGGCGCGCATTTCACCATCAAGACGGACAACGTGGCGACGAGTTACTTTCAGACCCAAAAAAAGCTGTCACCGAAACAAGCCAGGTGGCAAGACTTCTTAGACGAGTTCGACTATATGTTGGAATACAAGCCGGGCAAAGCCAACGTTGTAGCCGATGCCTTAAGTCTAAAGGCGGAGCTCGCCGCAATCTCTCTAGCCAAGGGAACCGTGTTGGAGCGCATCAAGAAGGGCCTTGAGCAAGATCCAATGACAAGAGAATTAGTGAAGTTGGATAGTAATGGCAAAACCCAACAGTTCTTGGTAGAGGACGGTCTACTCTACACCAAGGGACGACGAATCTATGTCCCAAAGTGGGACAACTTAAGGCGAGATCTTATCAAAGAGTGCCACGACACCAAGTGGGCTGGTTATCCGGGTCAAAAACATACTATGGCATTGCTAGAGACATCATACTTTTGGCCCCATATAAATGATAGCATGGAGCTTTACTTGAAGACTTGTCTTGTGTGCTAACAAGACAAAGTGGAGAACCGACAGCCGGCAGGATTACTCGAACCTTTACCAGTTCCCCAAAGACCTTGGTATTCGATCACTTTGGATTTTATTAGTGCATTACCCAAGTCCGAGGGATACGGTTCAATCATGGTCGTTGTGGATCGATTTTCCAAGTATGAGACTTTCATACCATGCCCCAAGGATTACACTGCAGAGAAGGCCGCGCGAGCGTTCTTCAAGAACGTCGTGAAGCATTGGGGCTTACCAAGGAGCATCATCAGTGATCGAGACCCTCTATTCACCAGACGCCTATGGACAGAATTATTCAAGCTCCTTGGCACTGAGTTAAATTTCTCCACAAGTTTTCACCCTCAAACTGATGGGCAGACCGAACGGGTGAACGCTTTGTTGGAGTGTTATTTGCGGCACTTTGTGAGTGCCAACCAGCGAGATTGGGAAAAGTTGCTAGACGTCGTCCAATTCTCTTATAACCTGCAGCGGAGTGAAGCCACAGGCCAAAGTTCGTTCGAGCTTCCGACCAGACAACAACTGCTCACACCGCACATATTGATAATACCACTTGACGAGGGCAAAAGTTCCGGAGCAACCAAGATGGCTAAGTCATGGGAGGAGAACGCCGACATCGCCCTCGCATGTTTAGAGAAAGCAAGGAAGAAGATGAAGAAATGGGCGGACGAGAAGAGACGACATCGAGAGTTCTCCGTTGGAGACTTAGTCCTTGTGAAGCTTTTTCCACAACAGTTCAAAGCTCTCCGAAGAGTTCACAAAGGACTAATACGGAGATACGAGGGACCGTTCCAGGTACTTGCCAAGGTGGGTAAAGTGTCTTATCGCTTAGACTTGCCAAGTACACTTAAGTTTCATCCGGTCTTCCATGTAAGTATGGTCAAGCCATATCATACAGACAAGGAAGACCCAAGCCAAGGGTATTCACATTGAGCACCTCCCGTAGTAACCAAGTCTTACGACAAAGAGGTTGAAACGGTGCTCACAAGCAGAACGGTCCGTAAGAGAGGAGTCACACCGCGTACCGAATATTTAATCAAGTGGAAAGAACTACCAGAGTTTGAGGTAACATGGGAATTAGCTGAAGACTTGTGGCAGTTCGAAGAACATCTCAAAGCGTACGAGGCGACGAGGACGACGCCGAAATAGGTGGGGGAGGATGTCACGAACTTGGGTTTTTCCCCACACTTTGGGCTATTTTGGCTATGTTGGGCCACATTTGGTCTTGGAGGTTGATAGAATAGTGTAGATTATTCTAAAACACTCAAGACTTGTACATATGTAGAGTATTCTAGAAGCATTCTAGAGGCTTCCATGTTAGGTAGGAAATTATGGAGAATTCTAGAGAATCTCTCCCTACCGTAGGATCAATTCAATCTCCACCGTCTATTGAGAAGGTGGGATGCTATAAATAGGTGTAGAGTCCTCATTTGTAAATCATCCAAGAGTTGTAAGCTTTCAAGCATATTAACAAGCTTTCTTTCAAAGTTCTTTCCTTTCTTCTTTGTTTCCTTTCCAATCCTTTCCCACACTAGCACGAGTTTGAGTGAGGCTGACTTAGCTATCGCGAGGGGAAAAAAGGAGCTAAGGCCGCACGAGGTTTATTGAGAGATTAAGTCTGTGACATACCGCCCCAATAGAAGCCATCTATGTGTTGAATGAAAGATCGTCGTGCATCCGATCCAAAGCCATTGTGCGCAGGTACTCATGATGAAGTGCTTTAGCCGTCGATACCAAAATCTAAGACGGTTTAAATTTGGCATCATGCACAAAGGAATTACGATTGTTCCACACATTCCATAAATAGACTAGGAACCCAACAAAATCATCAAATCCCAAAATAGATGGTGCTTCTTCTAACCATAAATCAGGAGTATTAGTATCATTCAATGAGATAGAAACATATATGTCAGCAAATAACTATTTTCCTTCGAATGGAGAAGATTGGGACCTTTTATTTGGATCGATGGTTTGGTCTCTTTGGACCCAACGGAACAAAATGATCTTCGATATGGAATTTGTGGAAAGTAAGAATGTTCTTCAGCAAGGTATCCGCTTCCAGCAGGAGGCAATCACGGCTCTGCGTAATCGTAAAACCTGGCGGGATCTTCACCAGTAAATCGTAACGACAAGTGGCAGGCTCGTCCGCACGATTTCTTGAAGCTCAACATGGATGGTTCGAGGCAGACTTCGATCGGATTTGCAACATGTGGCGGTGTTTTACTTGACCATGTAGGTGAATGGATTATCAGATTTTCAAAACGCATTGGTTCTTGCTCGGTGATCGATCGAACTATGGGAAATCTATATCGGATTGAGTATAGCCTAGGAAAGAAACTTACGAAGATTAATGGTAGAGACCGATAACAAGGAGATGTATGGCATGCTTCAAGGAGCTCGAGAATTGGGAAGTATCTCTGTTATGATGTCGCATATCTACGATCTTCTTCAACAGGAGTGGCAGCTGAATTTTCAATATGTGTCAAGGGAATGCAACAAGGTGGCTGATGATTTAGCCAGGATAGCTTGGACGAATGATGGTGCTTTTACCCTCCATTTGACTGCTCCTGTGTAGGTTCACGAGTCTATTGCAAATGACACTAGAGAAGTAAGAATCTAGTGGCGTGCTTTGCCACCTTTGTATTCAAAAAAGAAAATATTTTATATTTTAAATCAACTCAGAACTTTGTTTAGACATTGTAAACACTCATTCGTGCATCTAATTTTTTTTTATAAAATCTCTAGTACGGTAAAATTTCTCCAACCGCTCTCCCCTTCCCGACTCTTCCCTTCATTTTTCTTTCTTTTTTTTTCTTTTTTACTACGAGTTTGTGTCGTTTTTTTAGATAAGATTAATTTTTTCTTCTTTGATTTTGTTAAACCGACTATGACTTTAATTTTAATGATGGGTGTCGACCGTCGGTTCTATTTTCTCTTTTTTTTATTTCTTTTTTTAAATAAGAATAATTCTACCTCTGTGGCACGTTTATCTCTGTCTTTGTAGCATTTTTTTTCTAGGTCGTTTGGTAATTCTTTTATTTATATTTTTTTATGTTTATATTTGATGACGCCACGATTGATCAATATGACTCTTGTTTGGAATCTTGTTGATCTTCCATGCTATAGACCTTTGAATTAAATTTGAATGCACGATTTTGAGTTCGTGAATAGTTCCTCTCGGTGCTCGGCTCTGATTTGCGATTCTTAGTGGTCTTTCAATAACTTAATTTTCTTTTATGGTTCGTTTGCATATTATCGATGCAATCAGATTTATTGGTATCTATTTTTGTTCGAGTCTTGAGTTTTTAATATTTTTTATGTATGATCCTTATATGATCTAAAGCGACTAGTTTCAATGTTATAGGAAAAATCTAAATTATGTATTTAGTTTATGATTATAGTTGTAAACTCTTATTGTAATTTCAGATATTTTTACTTTTAATGATACTAGCAACTTCTATTAAAAGATTTATTTTATAAAACACACAAATTTTAGGGACCAGATAAGGATATAAGCAAATATCAAGCAATCAAACTACAAATCAACCCATTTTTGAATTTAAGGTATCGATACATTTTCTAATGGTATCAATAGTAGTATGTATTATGTATCGATATCCTATGTAAATATCAGTGTTATTTTTTGGCTGTTAAATTATTTAAAACTGCACATTCATGAATCAATAGTTAGGTGTTGGAGGAAACAGTGAACAGTCTCCTTATAGAGATACAAATCAGTTTCCAAAGGTGATGAATAAGCCTATCCATCAGCCAGTTTAAACCCATTTCCTCCTCCCTCTTCCCTCATCCTCTGTATCAAGAAGCAGAGAAGCCGTCTTGGTCTACAAGTTCGTCGAGACTTAAGTCCGTGCTTTCGTATCCTCTCATGGTTAGCAATTCATTCAAGAGACTAAGGAAGAGCAAAAGTATGGAAAGGGTACTTGAAGGAACTCATGATCTAAAAGATGAACAAATTGTTCAGTGAATGACAATGTTAATATTAAATTATTAATAGAGCAATGCACAAATGCCTTATGTATACTGATCAGAGGTGAGACATTCCTTATGGATTTAGATTTCTAAGAATGAGAGATTCTGATCTGTTAAAAGAAAAGAAATGTTTCTAAATTATCTTCAATGGCACAAGGACTATGAATTATCTTACCTATTTATGCATAAAATATTAGCACATGACCACTTGGATTGCTTGCTCAAATTTCTCATTGTATTCTCATTTAAACCTTTGTCATCCAAGACTTCAATTTTGTCGACCTCGTAGAAGTGAAGAAATGCAACCGTCATGGATTTCATGGTGTCGATCGAAGTGGCAGACCAGTATATATAAAGTGTCGGTGTGGTGGACCTGAATCCATTGCTACAAGTAGCCAGCAGAGATAGATTTGTCAAGAATCATGTATCAGAACAAGAGAAAACACTCAATTTGAGATCTCCCCCATGGTCAATTGCGGCCAAGAGGCATATAGCAGACACCTCAAGTATCTTAGACTTGAAGGGATTCCCTTCTTAAGTTAACTACTAAATTTTTTCATCTTTCAAATGAGAAACATGAAAGCTTTATATTGCTTTTCCTGATGAAGAGTTCTACTTGTCTATAATCGTGTCAAGAAGTGGCATCAGAGTATTATACACCCTAATGGGAAACATTATACTGTTTACTACTTCAACATTCGGAAATATGTGCAGCTTATGATCTATGGGGAATGCTTCATTTTATAGTTCAACAAAGAAGCTGGACATGTGGTTGAGGAGTGCAAGTTGAGAGTGGTTTATGTTTCTCCACCTTCGCCAGTACAAGAAGGGTCGGAAGAGGGGTCTTCAGCGGGAGCCTTTGTTTCAGATGGCAGACATGCAAACGCTGCTGAGTTTGTTTCTGTAAGATTTAGCTGCATATGTTTTTATTATTTCTCTTGTTGTTTTTGATATTTTGGTTATAGTTTGCTTTCCGTTGCTGAATGCAGGGTGCACGAGCATTTACCGAAGGGCTTGAAGCTCAAGATATGTATTCCGAGGTAAATGTTTAATTCCGTGTCTTCTGTTTCACAGTATGCTTCTGCATATGCATATGATTGATTCCATTTTACCTTGATAATAGTAATTTATTTTGGTAATCTAGATACGGTAAGTTCCATATTTTCTTGGTCAATTATCTGCATTCATTTGCTCGGTTGCACCATTGGACCCCAAAGCTCTGTTTCTCAATGACATGTTTAGAGTGTAACAAGTAATAACCCTCAATGATATTCTCTATACTTGCAGGCAAGAGCTCTTGTAACAAAGCTGACTGAGGAAAAAAATAAGGCAATTCAACGAAATAACAAGCTCCGCCAAGAACTTGTAAGGGAAAATAGACCACGACTTTAGCCTTATGGATTATAATTATTGTTACAATTGATGTCTATAATAGAAGTAATATCTGTTCTATCCCTCATAGTTCATTCTCACCTGATGCTTGCATGTATGCAGCAAAATACTCTTTATGTTTAGGTGACTGCATTGGAAGGCTCCTTTGTTTGTAATGTTCTTTTAATTTGATCCATATATAAACTTCTTACATATAAATATTACAAATGTTTTAGGAACTTTGAGGCACCAAGGCAGCAAAAGCGGCAGCGGATTGTCATTCATGGTTGTCATTTTGATCGGCATGCTCGGCATAATTATGGGATATATCATGAAGAAGTCATAAGCATCCATATTCTAGGATTCTTCAGGGTATTTATCCTCAACTTTCCTTCATCTGGACAAGCATGATGAAGGAAAATGGAAGAAAAATTAATGGTCTTTGGGCTGCTGCTTTACCTTCAATTGGTATTTACTAGTTAGGTTTGTCGATATTGAATCTGAGAATAACATGTATTATATTCATAAAAATGGTTTTTATTATTGCAATTGTAATTAAAAGCACACTGATGATGTCTCTGACATTCTGGGACTTTTCACATGCGATGGGTAGAGCTCAGATATGCCACCATTCCCGACAAAAACCCAAATCTTCAAAACGAAAGACTTGGTAGTTCTGCTGTGAGGCAATTGTACTAAACGGTGTGACCGGTTAAAAAAAAGTAACAAATTAAAAGTAGAACACAAAATGTTATAATTCACAACTTAAATTGTTATTAATCTAGTAATATAATAAGTTGCATAAAAATGTTATAAATGGTAAATATTATGAATATTATTAACATTTTAGGTTGCGCCTAAAATGTTACTAGAATTTAAGCTAACGATGTTTTAGATATTCTCACGATAACAAAATAAGTTATAAACGGTAAATATTATTAATATTATTAACATTTTAGGTTGCCTCTAAACATGTTATGATTCACAAAGGAGTAGTTACGATTTGAAATGTTAATTTTCTTTGTAATAAAATCGATTGCACCTAAAATATTAGAAAAGTTTAAGCTACTGGAGCCTTATATTTTCCTACGGTAACAAAATAAGTTAAAAGATGTAAATGTTATGAATATATATAATAAATACGGTTGCGCCCAAGAATGTCATGGTTCACTAAGAAATAGATTGCGGCTTGGAATGTTAATATTTTTATTAATAAAATAAGTTATAAACGGTAAATGTAATGAATATTATTAACATTTAAGGTTGTGTCTAAAATTTTACTAGAGTTTAAGCTGACGAGGCTGTAGACATCTCAATATAACAAAATAAGTTATAAACGGTAAATATTATTAATATTATTAATATTTTATGTTGACCTTAAACATGTCATGGTTCATAAAAGAGTAGGTTGCGATTTGAAATGTTAATTTTCTTTGTAATAAAATTGGTTGCGCCTAAAATATTACAAGAGTTTAAGCTAATAGAGACTTAGATTTTCCCACATAACAAAATAAGTTAAAAGTTGAAAATGTTATGAATATATATAAGAAATACGGTTGCGCCCAAGAATGTCATGGTTCACTAAGAAATAGATTGTGATCTAGAATGTTAATATTTTTATTAATAAAATAAGGTGTGCTCAAGAATGTCGTGATTTTAAATAGAAATAGGTTGCGATATGTTATGTTAATATTTTTATTAATAAAATAGATTACGCACAAGAATGTCATGGTTTTGAATAGAAATAGGTTGTGATATGTTATATTATTATTTTTATTAATAAAAAAGGTTGCCAAAAAACAATTTTAAATTTTAAATATCGATACTGAATATATTATTATCGATACTTTTAAATATTGAAAGAGTTAAAGATAAATCAAAAGTTAAAATATCGATACTTATATGGTAATAATCAACACTTTTAAAATTTGAAAGAAAATAAGTTAAAAGCTGAAGATGTTATTCATATATAAGAAATACATTTGCGCCCAACAAAAAAATTTAAATGGTTTTAAAGTATCGATAGTCAACGATTTAATATCGATATTGAGGGACTTAACACAAACATATTACATTATAGTAAAAACAAGATTTTTTGTATTATATTTAATAATATAAACAATTTAATGCCTATAACCTAAACGATTAACAATTAGCAAAGGCGCTACCTACAATGTTACACTTATAAATTTGTTTTGTATTACTTTTGCATAATATAAAAGGTTTCAAATATATAACGTAAACAATTGACAATTAAAAAGGTGTTACCTACCAGCAACCAGTTGGTCTAGTGGGATGAGGCAAACTGTAGTTTGCGAATGGAGCAAACTGGGTTTGAATCTTGGCGTTTGCGAATGGAGCAAACTGGGTTGAGAGGGTCGCCCATGCCTCTGTAGTACCCGAACTGGATTAGTCAGTCAATAGATCGAATACCAGTGATTAATTCAAAAAAAAAAAGTGTTACCTATAATATTAACTTATAAACCTATTTTTCTTACTTTTGCATATAAAAACGGTTGCAAAGATATAACCTAAGTGGTTGACAATTAAAAATAGACACAACTTATAATGTTAAACTTATAAACATGTTTTGTCTTACTATTTTATAATAAAAACGATTTCAAACATATAATATAAATGGTTGACAATTTTAAAAAGGAGCAACCTAGAATGTTAAACTTAAACTTGTTTTATCTTACTTTTTCTTAATATAAACGGTTTCATACATATAATGTAAAAGGTTGACAATTTAAAAAAAAAAGTATGGATACTTTTGAAAAAATATATATAGTTTGTAACATTCTCATTTTCCATGTTTTTTTTTAAATTCAAAAGTAAAAATATCCATACTTTCGAATTAAAAAAATAGAAAATGAAAATGTTGTAAAATATCGATATTTTCCCAAAAGTATCCATACTTTTAAATTTGAAAGTTAGAATATCATTTTTACATGCTTTTTAATTAATAAAAATATTAACATTCCAAATCGCAACTTATTTCTTAGAGAATCATGAAAGTCTTTGGTGCAACCCATTTTATTAATAAAAATATTAACATTCCAGATCGCAACATATTTCTTAGTGAACCATGACATTTTGGGCGCAACCCATTTTATTAATAAAAATATTAACATTCCAGATCACAATCTATTTCTTAGTGAACCATGACATTCTTGGATGCAACCATATTTCTTATATATATTCAAAACATTTTCAGCTTTTAACTTATTTTGTTATCCTGGAAAAATCTAAGGCTCAATCAACTTAAATTGTGGCAACATTTTAGGCGCAACCTAAATTGTTAGTAATATCATAACATTTACCGTTTATAACTTATTTTCTTACTGTTTTTAATATTTTAGATGAAATTTGTAATGTTACTACGATTGATAACTTTTCTAGTTTCGATTTATAACATTTTGTGATATACTTTTAACCTGTTACACTAGTTTAAGTTATTTTAAAAATAATTACAACCTAATATATTACATATTAGTTTACATTTCCAGTAATGTTAAACCTGTTTTGTTAAGATTTTTTTTCATGTTTTGTTGACACCGTTTTTCACTCGGGCGGGGGGGAACTTAGTACGACTTGGGGGTTTATCTTTGAAAAGGTTTTGAAATGTTTTGGAGTCGCCATCGACTCTTTGGGTTAGGTAGGTCGAATGCCTAAAAATTTTTATTTTAAAAGAGTTTTTTAAGAAAACATCATTTTAAAAGAAAAACCAGTCTACATGTAACCAG
Organism: Hibiscus syriacus; assembly: GCF_006381635.1. NCBI lineage: Eukaryota > Viridiplantae > Streptophyta > Magnoliopsida > Malvales > Malvaceae > Hibiscus > Hibiscus syriacus. The sequence continues at coordinate 2,341,679 of NW_024062635.1, read as the reverse complement.
AGATTCATTCTCTTTAGATAAAAAAGGGGTTCAGGGATCGATTATGTGTGGGGAAGGATAAGCACCCCCACAACGCCCAAATTGGTACCCCATCGATTGTAAATTGTCTCTAATAGTGGAAATCTAAGAATTCGAATATAAATTTAAGTTATGATCATATTATTCCAAAATCAACTACAACTTTTATTTAACGGAGAATTCTAAGGAGAAATAGAAAATATTCCGATATTTCCAATCGAAGAGAAAATAATCCCTAAAATACTTTAGGACGAATATTTCTCTTTTCAACTGGAATAAAAGGAATATAATAATTTTTCCTAAGAATTCAAGATTAAAATAATTTTATTCAACCAAATAAAAATTAAGCCAATTAATCGAAATTATATAAATCATGCTAGATGATGAAAGTTTAATCTAGAATGGTAAAAATATAAACACAATAAAAGCAAAAGACCAAAAAATAATTATCATGCAAATATAAGTGATTAAATAAAATAAAATTATAAATAACATAAGGACCAAAATGCAAGATAGCAAAATAAGACATTCAATGTGATAAAAATATGAAACATACATATATATAATCATGCATACATATTAGGGACATAAGTGATAATTTACAAACATGATGAATTAGAATATAAATAAAATCCAATCATAAATATTAAATAAGGACTAAATAACAAGAACAACAAATTTTAGAGGTCTAATAACAAACATATAACAAGTCATGACTAATATACAAATATCACATAACATGAGTATTAAAACAGAATAAAATTAAATTATAAACCCTATTATGTAATAATTATAGGACTATAAATTAATATAATGAAAACATAAGGGATTAAACCGGGTATAAAAACAAAGTCAAAACAAAGTCAAACTTAATGACCAAAACAGAAGAAACAGAAAGTAAAATGCCAAAATTAAAACAAATAAAACAGATAGTATAACATGTTAGTGACTAAATTGAAACAAATGTAAAAATAGGATCTCAGAATCAAATGATAAAATAAATGAGGAAATGGTGGCTAAATTTAAATAAATGCAAACAAAGTGTCATAAATAAAATAAAATAAAACACAAAAATGACCAAAATAAAATAAAACATAATATGGAGCTTAAATCAAAACAAACAATAAAAACTGAATCTAGTGACCTAAACATAAAACACGCTAAACTTACATGGACTAAATGGATATTAAACCAAAAATACATAACATGCATCAGAAATAGGTAAACTATAAAACAGTCCCTCCAAGTGATCGTTTTGTAAAAACACGCCAAATTGAAAGGGACCTAAGTGCAATTTTCCCATAAAGTTTGTTATAAATATCAATATTTTATTATTATTATTATTATTTTCTTTTTTAAATAAGTTTTATAGAGAGAGGGTATCCCCTCTATCTAAGAATCCGATGGGTGGCCGGTGGGTTACATACGCCGGCCGTTGTGCCGTCTGTCGCCGTCCGTCGGTGGCTGATGGCCACCAAATTACACCGGGAGGTCCATTTTAGCATCCTCATCGCCAATCTTGGATCGGTTTCGTGAGAATCATCCCCGTTTATCGCAAAAAGGTCAAAAACCGTTTGATATTCTTCTCCCCGATCCACTGTCGTCCGCCGTTGGATCTTCTCCATTTTGAAATATGTTGTTCTTCTCACCAAGGTGCACCTTCTCACAGCTCAGATCGTCGATCAGAGGTCACCGTCACTGACGAGGCTCCTGTCGAATGGTAAAGACCCATTTTTCCGTTTATTTTCTTTTTTTCTTGCTAAAATATGTATATATATATATATATATATCGAATTAAAAAATGGGAAAAAAAATCTTCAATTTTTTTTATTGATCAAATCCCCCCTTTGTTATATTGTTTTCGGTTGGGTTATATAACCCATTTACATTAAAAAAATAACTATTGATGGTTGATGCATTTGGTGATGAAACGATGTTGTTGCATGGCATGGTGGGGGTTGCTGCTTCACGTGGGTTGGTGGTGTCGTGTGGCTGGAGGGTTGGTGAGGTAAAATTGGCGCTTACAGCTGCCCCTCTTTGCTCATTGCTGTGAAACAGGAATAGAGCAAATACATGAAGCACCAATTTTTTATCCAGCTTGGTCATCTAATATCTCTGAGCTCCAAGTTCTTCTCATTATGAAATTTTCACTCTTATGTTGATAGGTGTTGCTGATTCAACTCCATATGTGAAGAATCGAGCTAAGGTTGAACAATTTCTTCTCATTATGAACTTTATCTCCCTCATTGGATGGGTTCTTCTAATTATGAACCCTTTCATTGAAATGTTGATCCACCTCCTTTTGCGATAGTTGACCCAAGGTGATGCTGATCCAATTCTTATGTGATGGATTTGAGTGAAATAAAAATGTTGATCCACCTTATTCTGTGATGAAATCGAATGAAATGTTGGTGTTATTCCAACTCCTTATGTGATGGAAACAAGCTAAGGTTGAACAAGTTCTTCTCATTATGAACTTATTCTCCTTCATCGGATGAGTTCTTCTCATTATAAACTCTAAATTGAAAATGTTTATCCCTCGAGTGAGGTGTTACTGATTCAACTCCATATGTGATGAATCGAGCTAAGGTTGAACAAGTTCTTCTCATTATGAAATTATTCTTCTTCATCAGATGAGTTCTTCTCATTATGAACTCTCCACTGGAAATGTTGATCCCACGACTGAGGTGTTGTTGATTCAACTCCATATGCGATGAATCGAGTTAAGGTTGAACAAGTTCTTATTATTATGAACTTCTTCTCCCTCATCAAAAAAGTTATTCTCATTATGAAGTCTCTGCTGGAAATGTTGATCCTTCGAGTGAGCTGTTGTTGATTCAACTCCATATGTGATGAATCGGGATAAGGTTGAACAAGTTCTTCTCATTATGAACTTCTTCTCCCTCATTGGATGAGTTATTCTCATTATGAACTCTCCACTGGAAATGTTGATTGATTTATCATCATTTTGAAAAGTTCTAAACCTGCAAAAGATTATCATATGTCAGTAATAATTATGTTTGAAGTACCCGAAGGTATTAACCAAAAGGCCCTCGAATCATTGTTGACATCCACATTTTCAAAGATTGAAAAGTGGACTAATTCTTTGCTGAAATCTTTTCTTCAACATGGAATTATGAAACGAAATTTTTGCTATCATTTTTTTATGACACCCCCAACCCGTATCCGACCCGGATCCGAGTCCGAGGTGTCACATTAACTTTTCAAAACATTTTCTTTACAAATTGGTTAAAATCTAAATCCAAAACTCGATAAAGTGAATGATTTTCATTAACTAAAACATTTAGTCTTACAAAACCCACTAGAGCATATTCAATACAATTCTTTTAGTACATGCCAACTACAATTAATATAACAATATACATAGATTTCTAAATACTTTTCTGATCTTAACTTCGTAAAAGAGATACTGACATGTCTTGCCCTCTTAGCTTTTCTTTTAGTTTTCTGGAACCTACGTGTGAAACACTCACACGCTAAGTCGATGACTTAGCGAGGCATAAATAAACTTAAATATAACATCTCATTACTAACTCCTACAATGCACATTTCATGCAATCCATATTAAACTATAACACATATTATAGATCAGAACATCAATACAAACATATTCATATCATCTCACAATTCTTATTATTATTATTATTATCATGTATATCTCTTATTCACATGCCCTTGTATCTAACAATATACACATCACACACAAGTATATCATTTCACCATGATTACACATAGCATCATATCAAATGGATTTATTTATTCTCTTTAAAACTCTTATTTTTATTCTTTATCTTTTACTCATATGTTCTTATATCTATTCTTCTTAACCAAGTTATATACACATCATCATATCACATATATCACTTCACACCATAAAATTACAAACAAAGCACATAATATCATACAAGGTTCTTTTCTATTATCTTTTTTATTAGCCCATGTACACATGTGAGAACTATCGATATGTGAGTCTATAGAGGTTGTGCACTAATGTTGTCACCACGGCTCGTATAAATGTACCAAAGTGCCACGTAGAATTGCACTGAAGTGCCACGTAGAAATGCACTGAAGTGCCATATAAGATGTCCCTAAGGACCACGTAGAAAATTCCTTAGGAATCATATACATATTCCAAGGACCAAGTATATGTCTCAAAGGACCTCATAGATGTTCCAAATGATACATATATGTCCCGAAGGACCGCGTAGATCCTCGACTCTTGGCATGTCAACTATACCCTCTCAAGACACATAAAATGGGCATTATCTTTTATATCCTTTCACATATTCATGTAAACATATCACATATTCATATAAGCTCTTAGCTTCATTCACATATACATGTAATCACGTAGTTCATGTCAATTCTCATATGATTTCATATTCATATGTAATATGGATTATAATACTTCCCATGTGTTCTTATAAACATGTCATATCTTATGACATATCTTTTTATATAGTTTATGTTTTATTCTCTTATATTCACATAATTCAATGTCGTTGAAGTTGGTTCACTTTCTCATATCATTCTCACCACTTAATTTCACCTAACTCATATTATTTCTGTTGTTATCACACATTCACATATACACATAGTCTCATAGTTCTTTCACATAGTTAATTATCATATTTTTATAAGATCACACATAGTCACGTAATTCATTTCCATATAATTCACATAGAGTAATGTCATATACTTGTATCACATAATAATTCCACCTGTCTATATCTTATGTCCATTTCCGTACTCAAATCATATAACACGTATAACCTTCTCATAGGATTTTATAGTGCTTCATTTTATAACTCCTATATCATAAACTCCTTTAAATATATACAACCTTCCTACAAGGCTTATCCTATAGTTTCGTATTATCATCTACCTTAATATCCCCTAATTTATATATTATTCTCATATAGTCTCCTAATTCATTATTTTATGATTTATATTTTTTTTCTTTGAAGTCTTCTCTCACTTTTCCTTTAATACCATAAGTCTATTATACTAGTTTCCTCTAAACTTAACTCATGTAATTTATGTCTTGTTATCAAATCTTCATCTAAACATATATCTACCTGTTTATAATCACTTAACTCATATAATCTAATTTATACTTGATTATCTTATGTTCACATATATTTATATCAAATGATTCCTTAGCTTATAACTTATGTCATGTGTTCATTTCATTCCTTATATCCTTATCTCATAGCTTATTTCATATTCCTATATAATCATATAGATCATTTTCACTTTTTCACATAACTTATCATACTACTCTGTACTTATATGAATCATATAACATACATAATAACATATCAACACATATATTCATGCACGCATATAAATTATCACAAACACATAGTTCTATCTATGATTTTATATATTTAACTATTGTAAATAGACTTATCGCAAGTCTTATTTCCCATTAAACATCATATATTAAATCATGTGCACTCATCTGGCCTCACTAGTCAATATCGGCCTCTTATCTTCCCCTTGATCGATCTTACTTGTCAGTGGTTCCGGAACTCATTTAGGCGTTGTATCTGTAATAACCCAACCCGTACCCGACCAGAATACGAGTCTGAGATGTCACATTGACTCTTTAAAATAAAATTCGTATAAAATAACAGAACCTTTTAACTTATATTAATAAAATATGATCATATATTGTTGAATTATGTTCGTTAAAATCAATTTGAAAAAAATACATTTTCATGAACAGTAAAATAATGTATAAACAGTACCGTATGAACAGTAATGAACAGTACCCGGATGCTAAAATTTTCCAAAATGCTGGAGGGGTACCGATACCCTGCTACAGGGTACTGATACCCTGTTATAGTACTGCTATAGTACCTCGGTAAAACATGTATAAAACTCATAAAATTTAAAACGTTCATCATTATACATTTACTATTTACATATATACGTTTAAAACATTCCAAAATTCGATCAGAGCATATCCAATAAAAATCCTTTTTATTACATGCCAACTAAATTATATCTAACAAAATACATGTAATTCGATCTACATTTCTGATCTGATCTTTGGTAAGGAGAACTGACCTGTCTTGTTCCTCTTTACTTCTATTTTCGCTTTCCAAACCTACGTGTGAAACAATCACACGCTAAGTTGATGACTTAGTGAGGCATATAAAACATATAATATAACCATATAACATTTCATATAAACAAAAGGCATACATATGCAAAAACTATCATTAATCCCTTTTACTTACCATATACTCATCATATAATACATATATCACTATACCAAGGAATAAACATATCATCATATAATTTCTATAACATATTTCATATTACCAAATATACATATCACATATAGTGTATTTGTTATTATCTCTTATTAACCCATGTACACATGTCACTAATTCTTTTTATCATCTAAACATATATTAAACATTTCTATACACATCATGGAACACATATATCAATTCACAACAGAACACACATCGTATCATATCAATTGATTTATTTACTCTCTTTAAAGTCTATGTATTAGCCCATGTATACTTTTGAGAACTTAAGGTATGTGAGTACATTCAGGTTGTGCACCACTATGATGTAACCAACTCGTATAAATGTCTCGAATGACCTATCCAGAGGTCATACAGAACCTTGGCAACTATCCATAGGTACCGAAGAACCTAGGTAAATTGTCCATATGTTCCTTAGAATACAGGTAACCCTGTCCATATATCCCGAAAGACATAGGTAAACCCTCGACTCTTAGCATACCAACTATATCACTAGCTCTCATATCAATAACATGGGCATTATCATTTATGACAGTTCACATATTCACATCACTTATTCATATCATTTCTCTTATAAACACATATCTCTTCTTTTCTGTCACGTATCACATGTACGTGTAATCATTGATCTTATATCATATGACTTTCTCGTATATTCTCATATCTCATTATCACGTATTCATTTCATTCTCTATGTCCTTATCATATAGCTTATTTCACATTCATATGTCACATAGTTTATATCACTTTGTATGTAATCACATAAATCATATCGTATAACATGTATCAGATATATCTTGTCACTTATGATTATATAACTTATCATCACACATACATGCATTCACATAGATCACATATACATAGCTTATATCATATTTTCATATCATATATCTTATAATAGATTCTTATATCATCACTTGTTTCCTTTCTACCTATTCACAATCACACTAACATGTACTCACACCTATCATTTAAGATATACACCCATAAGAATCATATCAATCATATAACATTTTAGGAGTCACTTCTTACCATAGTAACTCCGTCATTGGCTCATCGCAATCCAATGTTTGTTTGATAGCATAAGTATAATTAAATTGTACTCACCTTAGCCTTGCTTTGATTCGATCCTAATTCTTTGATTGTTCTGAAACTTGTTCATGTTCAATGTCTACATATCCATACATTTTAAGGTAATTATCATATATCTACACCTTGTAATTTGATACTAATAGCCTAAACGAATTTAATAGACCCATATTCACTTTTTCCTTTAGAGGGGTATCGGTACCTCCCCTTAGGGTATCGGTACCCTTATAAAAATCTATAAATTTTGCCCAGAAATCATTGTTCATGCACGAAAATTCACTATATCAACTTCAATTCTTCATGTTTCATTCTCTTTCATATTCTTAACTCAAATATACATACTTAAATTAATTTCTACTCATTTATCTCATCTTAAACCTCAAAATCTTCTCCTCTTTATGAACTTCAATAATCATACCCAATTTTCAACATGTTTCAAATCCAATTCTAACACTTAATACTTCTTAATTAAGCTGATGACAAGTTAAATTTAACTTCAAATTCAACTTATCAACTCTATTTCAAGATTTCACTCATGAACTCCAAATCTTTAATCTTCTCTAACTCCTTTGTCTTTTGATTTTAAGATAACCTAAGCTTTCCTTAAGCTTAGTTATCATCTAATGATCAAAACACATACTAAAATCAACGAATAATCAAGAAATTAGAAAACTCACCTTTGCTTGAGGTGCTTCACGGTGGAGAAGAAGATGAAGAAGAGAAAGAATAAGAAGATAACTTTTCCCCCACGTGATTCATTCATATAGGGGGAAATATATTTCTTGTCAAATAACTAGTTTGCCCTTTAATTCCTTGGATAATTACTAACAACTTTCAAGAAATATCCCCAAATAAATCATAGAACTATTCAACTATTCTACTTTAATCACCAAATTATGAAATTTTATAATTTAGTCACTAACATGGTATTGAGGATGTTACAGTATCCACATAAATATAATTTTCCAAACAATTATAAGAATTCTAAACCTTATAATTCGATACCAAAAACTTGAGCTAACTAAATGAACCAAAATCAATTTTTCCCATTAAGGGTGTATCGGTACACTACGGCTGTATCGGTACCCAAATTAGCTTCAAAATTCACGGGTATCGGTGCACTCCTTAGTGTATCGATACACTATGAAGATGTTCTTCAAATTTGGTCTTAGTGTATCGGTACCTGTTGAATGTGTACCGATACACACCAGCCCAGAATTCACATTTAAGCCCGAAAATCACTTCAATTTCCCTTAAACACTTCATATTTCATCCTTTATCATATCTTAAACTCACATACGTATGCTTAAACTCATTAATATCCATTTATCTCATCTTAAACTTCAAAATCCTATCCAACAGATGAAATTCAAAAAATTATACTAAATTTCCAGCATGTTCAAAATTCAATTCTAACACTTCATACCTCTTAATTCAACCATTGACAAGTCAAATTTAGTTTCAAATTCCACTTATCAACTTTATTCCAAGTTTTCATTCTAAAACTCTTAATCTTTAATCTCTCATAACTCCATCTTTTGATGTTAAGATAACTTAAGCTTTTCTTAAGCTTAGTTATCATATATTGATCATAAACCAACCTTTAATTTAGCAAATAATCAACTAATCAAGAAACTTACCTTTGCTATTGAAGCTCACGGATGGAGAAGAAGAAAGATCTGAAGAAATCTTTCCCCTTTCCACGTGGTTCCCTTATCTTATAAAGGAAAATAAAAATCTTCCTTGTCAAAAGATCATTTTACCCTTTAATTCATTCATTAATTACTCAACAGCCTTCATAAAACATTTCCAATAAGTCATTGAACTATTCAATTATCCTACTTTAATCACCAATTTCTGAAATTTACAATCTAGTCACTAACTCGGTATTTAGGATGTTACATTTTTCCTTTTTTTACTTAATGTCCAATATTCAACATTTGTGAGGAGGAATAAATGAATCAAAAGAAATTTGTTTGAAGAGAAACTATCTCAGGTGAGATAAAATTTGTTTTGAGGGAAACTGTCTCTAGTGAGACAAAGCTTGTTTTGAGGAAAACAATCTTGAGTGCGATAAAATTTTGTTTGTGAAACTATCTCAAGCGAGACAAAGTTTTTTTAAGAAAAACATATTCAAATATTTTGTTTCAAAGGAAATTGTCTCAAGGGAAACTGTCTCAAGGGAGACAAAATTTGTTTCAAGAGAAATTGTCTCAAGGGAGACGAAATTTGTTTCAAGGGAAAATGTCTCAAGAGAGACAAAATTTGTTTCAAGAGAAACTGTCTCAAGGGAGACGAATTTGTTTCAAGGAAAACTATCTCAAGAGAGACAAACTTTGTTTCAAGAGAAACTGTCTCAAGAGAGACAAAACTTTGTTTCAAGGGAAACTGTCTCAAGAGAGACGAAATTTGTTTCAAGATAAACTGTCTCAAGGGAGACAAAACTTGTTTCAATGGAAATTGTCTCAATGGAGACGAAATTTGTTTCAAGGGAAACTATCTCAAGGGAGAAGAAATTTTGTTTCAAGAGAAAATATTGCAAGGGAGACAAAATTTGTTTCAAGGGAAACTGTCTCAATTTGTCTTCATTTCCACCAGGGTGTACTCTTGCAAACCTCAAACTGAGACAATTTGTTTTCCTTGCCCTATTAAAATTTTCCCCAAAAATTTGGCTTCCCGTGCCCCAGCTCTAATCTTGAGCTTCAAAGGGGTATTTGTTGAATTCCAATATATACTTCCAGAGAGATTATCTTGTTTGAAAATATTTTCTTCTTCTTTTTATTTTTAAAATTTTGAAAAATATCAAAAAGAATTTAGAAAAAATATTACCTCATTCTAAGTTTCACAATTAAAACAAATCATAAAACAAGAGTTTGTTGGATATCAAAAGAATTAATTGCTCTTTTAATCTTTGATGGCTGTAAATCTTTAACAAATATCAAGATCAAAAGGTTGGTTTGAGGTTGGCTACAAAAAGTCTAAGGTTTGTTTCATTGATTCATCCTTCATGAAGATTATGGCATGCCCCTTTTCTTGGCTTGGCATTTTGATCAGAGGTGGACAAAATGTCACAACTAGCATAGTCAATTGCTAGACTCTTTAAAACACTTTTGTTTCAGCTTTCTGAAATCTTTCATTTGTTCAAGCTTCATAGACTCCTCTAGCAGAGGTAGTACGTAAATATCGGTCTAAAAGTGAAATTTCTTAGTGCTCGTGTGAGTTAGACTATAATAGGTGTTCCTCAACTCCCTTAATCCATATTCACCGACACTCCTTATTTAGTAAATTAGATTTAGTTTTCCATTATTTGGCTAGCTGAAGTTAGTTTTATTGTACATTATATATTATAATTGCCTTTGTTTGGCTAGCTGATGGATTCATGTCGTCAAAAAGTCTTTGACCTGACAATCATAGTGGAGCAAACACCGAATTACCAAGTACCCGATCAATGTCATGGTTTGAATGTAATCTATTCATAAAGTCAGGGCTTTTGAGTTTCCTCTAAAACCAATTGCTTTAGCGGAATAACTCAACTTTATTGTATATATATATATATATATATATATATATATATATTGGGTATACATATTCCATTTCTTAAGCTTGTCAAGGAGAATCTGTTATAATCCCGGTGTTTGTTGTATGTCAAAAAATATCATTATTAGAGTTCAATATCCAAGCAACTGACCTAAACTATATTCACCTACTCGACCATTACATCTATGAAGATCACGATCATCACTGAACGTCATTAATAGAAGTAGGAACCAATTAGCTTAGCAATCTCATATGCAAGTTGCCCTATTTTGTCAACTCATAACACATACCTGAATGTTAAACCCTTGATTGACTCTGTATGCAAGGAGAAACTAGATCAGTCACTTCAAGAGAAGGGTATGTATTGTGGTGTATTTCTAGAGTATGATCAAGGGGTCCTTGTTTTGATGGGGTTCAATCTTGTCATTTGTCATAGATTTACAACCTCAATTATTTAAAAAAACTTTTAATTAAGATGATATTCAAGGAATTTCAAGATTGAAATTTGCTCGTTGTTTATTTCCTAAGAAGGAAGCATTTTATTTAAATTGTTCTAACGTCAAGTGACTCACAAACATTTAAACGCGGGAAAACGAAAAACAAGTTCAAACAAGATAATATGTGAGTGCATCGAAATTTCGTAGTAGCTGCAATGGTTTTTCTCGGTTTGCATCATAATGCCCCATCATTCATCAAATGTCCATGCCTTTGAATCGATTAAATTATGAACCTTGCGCTTCAGTGCCCCACCATTCTCATTGATGTGCTTTGATCTTCAGATGGTTTTAGCATCACGTCCATAGCTCTCAAACCTTTTTTGGTACGAATGGGTGACTTCAATTTACCTCAAAAGATTCATCGAGTTACTCCCAGGATCCGTGATTAATGTACGATGGGATACAATGTATATCATGCAATGTATGATGTATAGATACTAATGCAAATATGTGAATATGCACATACAAATGCAAAGATGCAAAAATGGGAATGCAAAATGCAAAATATAAATGCAACAAAGGAATTGATCCCATAATAATTGTCATAAAACAATTTCCAAAGAACACACAATGTCTCAATACATCGAGGCAGATGGAAACTACAAATCACGTCATATTGCTTGATTCCATACATTTTCATCGAATATGCAAGGAAACATCATTCTTCTATTTCCCGGCTTGATGGAAAATTCCAACGCTTTGACTTCTTTTCCAGAAATGCATTTGTTGAGCAACCATATGCGGCTGACATCTTCCACTGTCTCGTGTTACCTATCATTGTTACTTGATGACTTCAAACATATTATTTCTTTTCGGCTAGTTGTATCAACATCGTCGTAGCACCCTTGAAGAGCTTGTTTTACTGCATCATTTGAGCTTCATGTATTCCAACTTGATGTATCTCTTCAAATGTTTCTTAGAGCACCCTTCTGAACCATTGATGTGTTTTTGTATTTCTATTGTACCTCTTCGAGTGACATTCTCACATTGAAAGCCTTCTAATGCGACTATTAACTCAGGAATCAATACCTTCTATGACATGATATGTATGAAACATGTGTTAATTCCAAGGTAATTATCCTAGAACAACTTTCAAAGACCTCACAACGTCCCAACATCAAAGTATATAAAAAATATCTACCCCTTCGTGTGATGTTATTGTTTTAAAAGCCTTCTAATTTTGATAAATAACTCGGGTATTAACAACATGTTTATGCACAAAAATAAAACAACAAGACAAGGAAAAGATGTTAGCAAAAATAATAATCAAAGAGAGGAAATGTATATTAGTGAAATATGAAAATATTAAATTCAATTGATAAATAAATCATAAAATACAGTGAATAAAACACATATAGGAAATTTTAACCCTGACTGCATAATTTCTAGTTCACATGCATTTATTCAAAAACAATCTATCAAAAAAAATTAAAAGACGAAGGTTAGAGTGCATTTCTCCTTTTTGTACACTTATTTGGGTACATATGGACAGAGTTTCGACATGGTCTTGGATTGGGTGGGTTTTTATAGTTTACTATATGCAGAGTTTTGATTCTAAGAGTAAAGGTACTCGAATTGTCCTTATCGGTGCCCCCTTGGCCGAGCCAGACCCTCAATACTCACCCATTATAGGCTTAAACAGATCGAGTTCAATTCGAGAGGGCACATTTCCTTATGCCTGACACGGAGAATAAATCCTCATGAAGATATAGAGCATATGAACCCCGAAAGGTACTTGCTAGGTCTGACATGGAGAATAAATTCTCATGAAGTCGTCGCTTTCACTCCCACTTAGTCATCATCGACCTTTTGGGTTAGGTAGGTCGAATACCAAAAAATTTTCTTTTAAAAGAGTTTTTTAAGAAAACATCATTTTAAAAGATAAATCAATCTACGTGTAACCAGAGATTCATTCTTTTTTGAAAAAAGGTGTTCGGTGATCGATTACGTGTGAGGAAGGATAAGCACCCCCACAACCCCCAAAATTTGTACCCCATCGTTTATAAATTGTCTCTAATAGTGGAAATCTAAAAATTCGAATATAAAATTAAGTTACGATCATATTATTCCAAATTCAACTACAACTTTTATTTAACGGAAAATTCTAAAGAGAAATAGAAAATATTTCGATATTTCCAATCGAAGAGAAAATAATCTCTAAAATACTTTAGGACGAATATTTCTCTTTTCAACTGAAATAAAAGGAATATAATAATTTTTCCTAAGGATTCAACATTAAAATAATTTTATTCATCCAAATAAAAATTAAGCCAATTAATCCAAATTATATAAATCATGCTAGATGATGAAAGTTTAAACTAGAATGGTAAAAATATAAACACAATAAAAGCAAAAGACCAAAAATAACTATCACACAAATATAAGTGATTAAATAAAATAAAATCATAAATAACATAATGACCAAAATGCAAGATAGCAAAATAAGGCATTCAATGTGATAAAAAAATGAAACATGCATATATACTCATGCATACATATTAGGGACATAAGTGATAATTTACAAACATGATGAATTAGAATACAAATAAAATTCAATGATAAATAATAAATAAGGACTAAATAACAAGAACAAAAAAATTTAGAGGTCTAATAATAAACATATAACAAGTCATGACTAATATACAAATATCACATAACATGAGTATTAAAAAAGAATAAAATTAAATTACAAACCCTATTATGTAATAATTATAGGACTAGAACTTAATATAATCAAATCATAAGGGATTAAACTGGGTATAAAATCAAAGTCAACACAAAGTCAAACTTAGTGACCAAAACAAAAGAAACAAAAAGTAAAATGCCAAAATTAAAACAAATAAAACAGATAGTATAACATGTTAGTGACTAAATTGAAACAAATGTAAAAATAGGATCTCAGAATCAAATGATAAAATAAATGAGGAAATGGTGGTTAAATTAAAATAAATGCAAACAAAGTGTCATAAATAAAATAAAATAAAATAAAACACAAAAATGTCCAAAATAAAATAAAACATAATATGGAGCTTAAATCAAAACAAATAATAAAAAATGAATCTAGTGACCTAAACATAAAACACGCTAAACATATAGGGACTAAATGGAAATTAAACCAAAAATACATAACATGCATCAGAAATGGGCAAACTACAAAAAAAGTTCGTACATGTAACCGTTTTACAAAAACACGCAAAACTTAAGGGGACCTAAGTGTAATTTCCCCTAAAGTTTGTTATAAATATCAACATTTTCTTCTTTTTTATTTTTTTTCATTTTTAAATAAGTTTGAGAGAGAGAGGGTCTCCCCTTTCTCTATGAATCCGGTGGGTTACCTTCGTCGGTCGACGCTGCGCCACTGTCCACCGCCGTCGTCGGTGGCTGATGGCCACCAAAATACATCGGGAGGTCCATCTCAGCCTCCACCTCGTCGATCTTGGGTCGATTTAGTGAGAATCAACCCCGTTTGTAGCAAAAAGGCCAAAAACTATTCGGCCTTTTTCTCCCCGATCCGCTGCTGTCCGCCATCGGATCTTCACCATTTTACAATATGTTGTTCTTCTCACCAAGGCACACCACTTCACCCCTTGGATTATCAGTTGGAGGTCACCGTCGCTGGCGAAGCTCCGGCCGAATGGTAAGGACCCTCTCTTTTTCAGTTTGTTTTCTTTTTTTCTTGCTAAAATATGTATATATATATGTATGTATATATATATATATAATAAAAACTGGAAAATTTTTTCTTCAACAACATTTTTTTTATTGATCAAATTCCCCCCTTTGTTACATTGCTTTCGGTTGGGTTATATAACCCATTTACATTAAAAAATTGTTGCTGATGGTTGATGCATTTGGTGATGAAACGATGTTGTTGCAGGGCATGGTGGGGGTTGTTGCTTCACGTGGGTTGGTGGTGTCGTGTGGCAGGAGGGTTGGTGAGGTAAAATTGGTGCTTACATATTTCCAGTTGTACCCTAATCGCTTATATTGTTGTCTTAAAAAAAATAAAAAATCTTGATTTCACGAATAACCTTAATTGTTTATCCCTTGAATAAACGTAAATGACACTTATATCTTAAAAAAGAAACAAAATACATTAGTAATATATAAAAAATATGACAATATTGAATAAATAAAAGATTAAAAAAGAGAGAAAAAAAAAGGCATTAGTATAAAAATAAATGAAGAAAATAACAAAAAAAATGATGTACTAATCTAAGATAAAACAATTATTAAAGGGAGAATGAAATTAAACATAAAATAACTAAGTTAGGAAATTCAAATAATTACGTTCTTATTTACTTATAAGCTGACCAAATGGAGCTGAATATATTCCATTAATATTAAACTATAACTGAGCCAAAATCAATTGGTAAAATTAAGGTAAAGGCATTTAAGGTGTAATAATTTATTACCATTATGGAAACATCCATGAAAATCCTTCACAATTGTCTCTAGTTTCAGGTCAAACCTTTATTCAGCCGAACACAAGCCAACAAAATCGAAGCATTATCCATTTGTCCCATAGCATCCGAGGAAACGGTTCTTTACTTGGAACGGGTTGAACACACAAATCGAATCCTAATTCAATTAGAGATACCTTAAACTAAAATAAATCTCGTTCATACCTAAAAAAGGAAAGAAAATTCATCAGTAGAAAATTATATATTAGTAGAATATTATATATATGATTAAGAAAAATAAATAAAGAAAATAGCATGAGTACCAAAATTGAAATAATTAATAAATCATAAATAAAGATTAGAGGTAAATGATAAATAACAAATAAAATAAAGTCTAAATGAATAAATTAAATATGAATAAATTGCATTCGAATAAATTAAGTTAAAAGAAAAAGAAATAATAAAGGTTAAGGGTCTTCACCAAAATAAACTTGAAAGTAAACAAATAAAAGAAAATATGTTAGATCTTGACGAACTTGAAGGTTTTTTAGCGAAACTGCAACAGACCACGTCTGTGGTTGTGTATCGTGCTCAATTTGAAGCCATCACCAATCGTACCATGTATTTGCCTTCATCTTTCTTAGAGTTTTTTTTTTTTTTTTTGGTATTCGGACTATGAACTGATATCAAACACTCGATATTGATTCACAAACCACCAGCGCTTGAGGATGCTATGGAACATGGCTCAATTGCATGAGCAACGTCTTCTACCTTTAGAGGAGAACAGGTCATGTTTCCTCAGGTTCTAGCAAACCGTTGCTTCCAACACCTAAATTTTCTGGCCCAAGCAATCTGGTTTTGGCCACTCTCTTACATTTGATTTATCCATTATCTACAGCAACAAAGGTGGGTTTTCGCCATTTATCCCCAACTGAAACAGATATTCTTGGAACCATAAATGTAAATCGACTCCACAACTGCTTCTCTTTGGTGATGATACAGATCCGTTATTAAATATTCCTTCTTCGGACCTTTCACTTCTTCTTTCGTCATCGGATACCGATCTTGTCGAAAAGCTTCAAATTCAAGAAGTGCAGACTTATTTCTTTATTTCTTATAATGCTCTTGTGGGCGGCTATTTTGGTTCTACCTTATGTTTCACAGGTACTGTACATGGGAAATGGATGCAAGTTCTACTTGATGGAGGCAGTACCCACTGCTTTATTCAGACTCGTGTGGTAAAGTTTATGTAGTTACCTATTGAAGATACTTCTCCATTTTGAGTTGGTGTGGGTAGTGGTGAATGATTATCTTGTACTGATCTGGTTCGACAACTTCCCTTGGTTATACAAGGTCATACTATGGCTACTGATTTTTACGTTTTACCGTTGCAAGGATGGGATCTTGTTCCCGGCGTGTCTTGGTTAGCTACATTGGATCAGGTTGTTACCGATTACTCTACTACCCCTTTTGAGTTCCAGCATAATGGGATTTCAGTTGTTTGGAAAGGTAATTCTACTCCAGCAGCTCATCCAGTGCAATTTAATAGTTTACAGCGTTTATCTCACACTAAGGCGATTGATGAATTTTTCGTTTGGAATTGGTGTCACCGAATTCTTCTACGCCTCCTTTGATTGAACTGGCCATCCAACATTTATTGGATGAATTTTCAGATGTGTTCGCTAAGCCACACGGTTTGCCACCATCTCGTCCTATTGATCATTTTATTCTGTTACTGGTGCATTCTTCTAGTGAAGGTTCGTTCATATCGATATCCTCATTTTCAGAAGCAGGAAATAGAGAAGATTGTTTCGGATATGCTTCGGAAGGGCATTATTCGGCCGAGTAGCAACCCTTATTCTTCTCTCATTTTGTTGGTTCGGAAGAAAGATGGTACTTGGCATTTTTGCATAGGTTATAAAGCCGTTAACGCTATCTCCATTCGTGATCGTTTTCCCATTCCTTCGATTGATGAATTATTGGATGAATTGCATGGGGCTTTATTTTTTCCAAATTGGATTTATTGGCAGGCTACCATCATATTCGACTAAAAACAACAGATGTTGATAAGACAGCTTTTCATACTCATGATGTCCACTACGAATTTCTTGTCATGCCATTTAGGTTGTCTTATTAACCGTCGACATTCCAACACTTGATTGATGATGTTTTTCACCCTTATCTTCGGAAATTCGTCTTGGTATTCTTTGATGATATTTTAATCTATAGCTTCAGCTTGGAAGAGCACTTGCACCATGTGCGCCTGGTTTTTCAATTGTTGCATGATCATCATTTGGTCGCCGAGCTTTCCAAGTGTGTTTTTGGCTAGCAAACCTGGGTTATCTCGGACACATAATTTCGGCACAAGGAGTCTCGGTTGATCCAAATAAAATAGTAGCCATACGTCAATGGCCGCTACCGTAAATAGTTAAGGATGCCCACAACTTTCTTGGTTTAGTTGTGTTGGGATTGCCGGTATACCTCATGGCCCAACGAAAAAATTATCCGACGATCTCACCAGTAATTTAAGTACGAAACTTCAGATTCAGGAAGAATGGATGCACGATTTACCTTGGGTTTCTAGAAAAACAGCAATCATACAATGCAGTCAGGAACAATTCGAATCGTAAGCCTTCACAAAATCATTTAAGTTTTTACGTAGTTCACCCAGTTGAGAACAAATATTTTCTTTTTCTCAAAAAATGATTTTGATAATTTCGTGTAAAAGTGGTAGAGCGGCTACTAGACCATACTTATCTTTTTATATCATGTTACCCTAACCCTTGGGGTTTCTTCATATTCGAAATTTATTTATTAAAAGAATTATATTTTCAATTAAATTCTTTTAATATTTATTATATTCAACTTAATTAAAATTAAATATATATATATTAAATTTAATAATATATACTTAACTCACGTTCAATTAAATTGTACAATTACAATTCATTTAACATCTGCTCATTTCAACCTTGGGATGTAATCATGTAGGTTTATGTAACATTAGTAGTAATTATTAGAACCATTCTAATATTACAAACAATTAGTGACATCTAGTAATATATCATTGTCACTTAAGTTACAAGAAATCGTGAATTGACATAACATCTTTGTTACTAACTTTTTCTGTATTATCTCCCTTTGTCCTTTATATATAGAATAGACATAAGTCTTAGTATAGTCACACTTGTATAACTCATCTATTATTTCTTGATATCTAGAGTAGAATAAAATAAATGAACAACTTGTGATATCTCATATGGACTTGTTCGAGAATGACCATGATTTCTAGTCTCACTCAATCAAGTGGCCTATGATATATTTCCTATTATGTAGGAAGGACAAATCTTATATTGATCATTCACACCTCACTACATACATCATGATATGTTCATTAACAGTCTTTATAGTGCAACCAGTTACGGGGCATGTTTAAATATATCAAAACATACAATAGTATATGTTGATATAATATTGATCTCAAGTCTAAGAATCATACATGTAGTCATCACCATGAGCAATGATGTGACCGTCACACAATAATTCAAGACACATACTCATAACAGATCAATTCAATACATGAGAATTGATTTGAAGGAGTTGTCAAATGGAAGGGAAGTGATGGTTTGTAATTGACAGAGTGGAAGTGAAGTTTTGGGAAGGAAAAAGCTTAGGGGAAGCAGATACTACTCGTTGCTGAAGCCATTGCTTAGATGCTGGAGTCGGAGTGATAAAGGGTAATATCTACTTTACAAGTAGTTGAAGTTATTTTTATTTTTATTGATTTTAATATTTATATTCTAGATTCATGATTTTTGTTTTCTAATAATGCCATAGGAGACACTTGCATATTATTCTCTAACAACATACTCATGTATTGATTTTGACATCTATATGTCAACGACAACTCGTTATCATCAATCAATTCTATGTTAGCCTTAAACGCGTTATTATTGTACATGTCTAATAATACTTGACTAAGGATCTTTAATAATAATTATATTATTATATGGACTTTATTATCTTTCAGTTCATGTTAGACATATAAATATAACTGAAAATAATGGTGGCAATGTCTTTAATTCAATAAAACCGATAAAGAAAATGTATTATTACAATCATCTCATTGGTTTTTGAGCATACTCTACCAAGGTGGATATTATCATCGATTCATCCGTAATTATGCCTCCATAGCTGGTCCATTGACTAACCTTCTTCGCAAAGATGCTTTCATTTAGATTCCTGCTACTACTTTGTCATTTGAATCCTTGAAACAAGTGTTGAGTAAAACTCCTATGCTTCGCTTACCGAATTTTACGCATCCATTTACCATTGAAACAGATGCTTCGGGAACCGATAATGGTGGTGTTCTCTCCCAAGGTGGACAACCATTGGCGTTCTTTAGCCAAAAGTTGAGTCCTTTTCTCCAACGTGCCTCTACCTACCAACGAGAGATGTACGTCATTACTCAATCAGTGGCAAAATGGCGTCAATATTTGTTGGGTCAAAAAATTACCATCTATACTGATCAACAAGACTTGAAAAATCTACAAACCCAGGTAATACAAACTTCAGAGCAGTAGAAATGGCTCGGCAAACTTCTTGGGTATGATTTTGATATTGTATATTGTTTAGGTAAGGCAATGTCACTGCATATGCATTGTCTCGTGTTTCTTTTTTTTAGCTCATGGTGTTCTCGACAAGACTTTGGTATTCTTGATGACCTTCATCTTGCTAATAAGCAACATCCCGAGCTTCTTAAACTTCAACAACAATTGACTAATGATACTTCTACATGTCGAAGTATGGTTTCAAGGATGGCCTCTTATTTTTTTGGGATCGATTGGTAATTCCGACTGATTCTCTCCTTCGACAGTAATTTTTGTGTGAGTTTCACTCGTCTCCTAATGGCGGTCATTCTAGTTTCCACCGTACGTTTCACTGTCTCTCTTCTAATTTTTTTGCCACACATTCGTCGTGATGTGCAACAATTTATAGTCGAATGCAACATTTGTCAACAAATAAATCTTCTTCATTACCTCCATCTATAGACACCCGTTTTTGTTCGAGTCTACAAAAATATTATTTATATTATTATTATTATTATTATTATTATTATTATTATTATTATTATTATTATTATTATTATTTTAACTTATATATTATACATTTTTGCAGGCCAACCCAATTACAACATAAGCCCATGCTGACTCGAAGCCCAAACCAACTAGCCCAATCCAAAACAAAAAAGCTTACCCAGTGACCCAGCATTTAACCCAACCCAAGCCAGGCTCCAGTTGAGCCCAACAGTCAGCAAACCCGACCCGAACCGGCCCACTAGCAGACTCAAATAGATTAGGGTTTCTAAACCATAATCCAATAACCACCGCTGCCTTTTGTGGAAGTTGAACAGCCATCGTCGGTGTCTTTGGTACACGCGCCCGACGTTTCGTCCCCAGACCAGTGCGTGAGTTTCACCGGAGCCTCCTCAGTCGCGTAAGCCGCCGCCATCATCACCAAAACCTACGAACAATGCAAAATATCACCAAATCAGCCCATATCTCATCTACAGTAACCTAAATCCGAAAACCCATTAAAAAACTAAATTAAATCCTGAAAAATCGGGATTTAATCCTACCAAGTCAGAGAGACATGCCCTACAACCTAGATATCATCATCTCACCAAATAAAGCAGGGAGCAACCAAATTAAAGGGAGGATTCAGTAAAAAAAAAGAGGAGAGGATTCGAGGAAAACCGAAAAGAAATGAAGCGAAAACCAGAAGAAAAAAAACGAGAGAGAAAACCATAAAAAAGAAAAAAATATTCGAACCAAAACCAGAAAAAATAATAGAAACCTTTTCGAAATGAAGAAAAGGAAAATATTTACCCTTAACCGATCTGGTCAACGCTGCTTCATCGGAGTGACTGGATTCTATCTTCGGAGGTAAGGTTCTTACATTTGGAGCTTGGGGTTTTAAGCTTCGGTTGTAGGTGGGGGATTAGTTTTTTAGGTTGGTTTTAGGGTGAGGCTGTTGTAGTGTGTAAAACCCCATGGCCATCGATCTACGGTGGCCAGGGTTGCGTGTTCTTCTTCGGTAGCGAGAAAAAGAATGAGAGATTAGAGAGAGGGGAAAGGGAAACACTGATGAAAGAGGGAGAAATGAAATTAGGGTTTCAAAATCACCCTTAAAACCGGTTATTTCCTAGCCCTTATGTAACATCGTTTAAAGGGTAAGGACATGTGTGTTTCAGCGTGTGGGGAATATAGCCATTTAGGTCCCCATAGTTTGTAATCTTTCTGTTTAGCCATCAAATGAAATTTGTAATGTTCTGTTTTGGGCACTCATTCTTCCTCATTTATATTTAAGTCACTATGTTATGTATTACACCATTTTCGTTTATGTTTGGCTCTAGTTTTAATATTTGTAAACCTTTCATTTCAATCATTGAATGTAACTTTACTTTCTTTATAATTAGTGTTTTTAATTTATGTTGTTTACATTTTGGTCACTGTTTTGGTAAAGCTACCTTTAGGTAAAATTATTGATTGTCATTACGAATTTCTGTTTCATATCATTTTAGTCCCTCATATTATTCATGGTTTATTTCTACTTTTAGGACCTTATTGTTTAATGTGTTTATTATTACCCTGACCATTGTCACTATTATTGTTTAATAACTCAAGTTAATATTAATATTATTTTGATCCTTTTAATAATCAAATATGTTTAGTTTCTTTTGTTGATACTATAGTCTCCATTGATTCCATGATTTTATTTGTCCTTTATAGTATACTATATTGTATATACATATTCCATTGTACCACGTTTATCAAGTATTTTATATAATTACGTATCAAATATGTGTGTATATATAAGTCAAATAAATATGTTAATTACATTTTCACCTTATTATGTGCGTATATATATTATTATATAGATATATTATTATTATATATTTATATTTCATTTCATATTTATTTTTATTTATTTTTTATTTTATTCTTTACTATATTACTTTATTACTATCCGAATATTTCAAGAACACGTATTTGTAGAACGGTCGTGGAGAGTATCACTTGATCGAAGTGGTACAATCCGACACGACGTTCGAATGAAATGAGACTTGAAATAAATTGATTTTGTTTTAGTTAATTAATTCATTTTATTTCACGTTGAATAATGCAATGCATGTTTCTAAATAGCACTTTATTTTACTTTATGCAAAGATCGATTTTCATTTTATATTCAATTTGTTCTTTAAAATCAACGAGGAGTGAATATTCTTTTACTGATAAGAAATAGTTGAGTTAGCTTTCCCGATAGAGGATTGCTAATTTCAAGATTTCTTTTTAAGTTAAAGAATTCTCTCTAATTAATTAGTTCGAAGCAAATTAATCAAAGTTCAATAAATGGATCATATTTTAATTTTATATTCGATTCCTAATTTCCACCATTTACGACAATGTGCAAGCGACATAGTACCAATTTTGGGCACTGTGGGGTGCTTACCCTTCCCCACACGTAACCGACTCCCGAACTCGTTTTAATAGAATCTTTGTAAACGCATACCAGATTTTTGTCTAAAAAATTATTTTTCTTAAAATTGTTTTTAAAAGATGTTTTTAGGTATTCGACCTACCTAACTCAAAGGTCGATGGCGACTCCTATCCATTTTAATTCCAATTAATTCCAAATCACCAAATTTTCCAAATTAAAGTCATAATCGTTTTTAAAATAATACTTAATTGTTTTTTCAAAAAATAGTTATGACAGCTTGGCGACTCCGCTAGGGACCTTTTTTTAGAGAGTCAGGTTATAAGTCGCTTACAAAATGTTGTAATGGTGGAAATTGTGTGTTCGAGTCTTTAGTTAACTTATGATTCATTTATTGAAGTTTTTAATTGCTTCATTTTTAATTGTCATACTAACATTTTAATTTTGCTTTCAGCTTTGTCCAGATTTTTGTCGAGTTTTTTTTCCGTTTTTTAGTCAAAGGTAGGTATATTCCTCCTCACACACATCATGAGCATTTTCATGACATAAGCTCTAGACACGAGCTTCAATCCAAATTAGTCGGGGTGAATGCTTTACTCTCGTAAAAATTTATTCTTCGTATGAGTTTTAGCAAATAACCCATGGGATACATACCTTATACCTTCGTAGAAATTTATTCCTCGTATGGGTATAAAGTGGTAATCCCCTCGAATTGAACTTGTTCCGTTTGAAACCTGTAATGGGTGAGGATCGAGGGTCTGGCAGCCCAAGGGGGCACCGACATCAAGGACAATTCGAGTACCATTTTCATGTTAGAGCTGAAACCATGCATATAGTGAACCATAGAACGGTCACCCTGGGTATAGACATACCGAACCTCTGTCCATTAGTAGGTACCCAAATAAGTGTATACAAAGGAGGAGTGTTTCTAAACTTTTCCTTTTTGCTTTAAATTATGTTAAATAAAAGCATGTGAACTAAATACCATGCGGTTAGGATCAATTTCTTGAAAATAAATCATTGTGGGTAGAAAACATATCCGGGTAGGATTGCTATTTAATTAAAGTATGTTCATGTAGATATCATGATTGGGTAGGTGTTATATTTATCTGTAGATAACATCTTAACTTTATTGATTACTTGCTTTTACTAACTCGTTTTTCTCTTTTATTTGTGTTACTAATTCCTTTTTTTCCTTTTTTTTGTTTGTGTCATTTTTCATCATTCTTTGCATTGCATTGCATCGTCATAACATAATGCAAAAAATATTGATCTGAAAGGGGATATTCATGAGAAAATATTCACAAGAAGAGATAAAAGTTCTCAATCAAGCAGTCGCGTATACAGACATGCACCGAGGGCTAAAATGAGTCTATAGCAACAAAATGAAACTTGCTCGAAGATCGTGTAGCATTCGAGACTGAAGTGATGATCCACTAATCTGAGGAGTAATCAGCAGTAGAACCTTATCTACGATCATTCCATCGTTAACCACCAAGGAGTGACGTACTGAGTTCAGCACCGTCGGGACATTAACGGAGTCAGGTTATAGAGCATCATTTTCAAGGACGAAGATCCGAGACGAAGCATCGATCCATTTCAGACTCAGCATCTAAGAGAAGGTATGTCTATAAAGTGGACTGTCTTGTAATATGAAAGCTTTTACCTCTGGTGAAAATTATTCTATGATATTCATCGTTGGGATCAACATTTTTTGCATCTAAATTTGCATCATTGCATTTTGCACAACATTCATTTAAGTATTTTTACATGTATTAATCATACCTTATGGGAAACTTCGAGGAAACGCTTCTAACTGTGCAACTGTATTCACACAGTATTGAGAATGGATGCAAAATTCGAGCAACTGAAGAAAAAACTGGAAGAGAGTTTGCAAAAGATGCGTAGAGTGGGAAGTTAAAATGGAGCAGGCACAAAAGGTCACCATGGATCGTATCTTGCAAAATCAAAATGACCTAATGGATCAAATGGTAGCAAAATTGGTTGGGCTCAACCACGAAAGAGGTAAAGAGAAGATTTCCTCGACCAGAGAAACCTCCGAATATGTGATATCTTGTGCTAGTCCCCAAATAATCATTTCACCCCAAAAGCTTCCAAGCCACCAAGTAGGCTTCTCAGCCACTGAAGCTCGTACAAATGTAATAAATCCTCGGGGTAATTCTACTAATCACAACATGCAAAATCCTGATAAGATTAGAAGAGCCAATAACGAGATCCCAAAAAATTTTAAATAGTTGTGTAGAGAGACATTCCAGGGAATGAGAGGACATAGCTCTCACTACGGAATAGATGCAATAAAATTAGTACTAGTTTCTAACTTGGTGTTTCCGCCCAAATTCAAGATGCCCGACTTTGAAAAATACAGTGGAACCAGTTTCCCTAATGCCCATCTCACGATGTTTATTCAAAGAATGATTGGGTACACAAACAATGATCAGATGTTGATCCACTGTTTCCAAGACAGTTTTATTAGAACCGCTTCTAGGTGGTATAACCAATTGAGTCATGCCCAAATCCGCTCTTAGAAGGATTTGACTAGTGTCATTTTGAGCCAATACAAGCACATGATTGATATGGCCCTTAATCGAATCACGCTTCAGAATATGGAGATGACGAGTGATGAGAGCTTCTGACAATATGCTCAACAATGGAGGGATATCGCATCTGAAGTACATCCACCGATGATTGAAAGAGAGTTCATCACTCACATTGAAATCTCCATATATCAACTACATGATAGGAGCTGCCACCAAGAGTTTCACCAACATCGTCATGTATGGAGAAATGATCGAAAAAGCTTTCAAGAATGGCCAGATAGGAGTCAATAGTAGTACTGACAATGAGGAAAGAGCTGAGATTAACATTGTGGGATCTTATTTAACTAGTCTAGGGACCAGACCTCATAATGTCTTTTATAAAAAGACTCGCATCAATCCAATCCCAATAATATATGAGGAGTTGCTCCTAATGCTAGTTGAGATTAATCTTGTGAGTCCAATTCAATCCAAAGCAAGAGAGGCCCCTTATCCTAAATGTCATGATATTAACGCCATGTGCAGCTACCATATTGGGAGCTCAGGGTATACTACTGAGAACTATGGGGTATTGAAGCACAAGGTCTAAGATCTGATCGATTCAGGGGCATTGACATTCAATGTGTGATGGATCATTTTGATCGGGAGTCGGCTGGGGCATCTATCAGGATTTTGGTTACATTCTCATGCATATCATCTTGTTTGAACATGTTTTTCTTTTGTATTTCTTATGTTTAAATATTTGTAAGTCAATGGACGTTCGAACATTTTTAATAAAATGCTTCATGCTGAGGAAATGATCAATGAGCAAATTTTAATCTTGAAATTCTTTGAATATCATTTTAATTAAAAGCTTTTTAATAATTGAAGTTGTAAATCTTTGACAAATAACAAGATTGAATCCATGCAAAACAAGGACCCCTTAATCCTAATCTAAATACACACCAGAATATATACCCTTCTCTTGCTGGGACCAAGCTAACCATTTACTTTCTTGTACAGCCAATCAAAGGCTTGGCATTCAGGTATGTGTTAGGAGCGGACAAAATGGGGCAACTAGCACATGAAATTGCAAAACTAATTGGTTTTTGATTTTGTTAGTAATGTTCAATGATGATCATGATCTTCTCAGATGGAATAGTCAAGTAGGCAAATCTAGTTTAGGTCAGTTGCTTGGGAATTGAACTCTATCAATAAGATTTTCTGACCTTCAAACACCAGGACTATAACAGGTTTTCCTCAACAAGCTTAAAAAATGGAATCCGTATACCCAGAATATATATATGTATACAAAAAAGCTAAGTTATTCCGCTAAAGCAATTGGTTATAGAGGAAACTCGAAATCCCTGGCTTTATGAATAGATTACATTCAAACCATGACATTGATCGGGTACTTGGCAATTCGGTGTTTACTTCACTGTGGTTGTCAAGTCGAAGACTTTGTAACGACATGAATCCTTCAGCTAGCCTGATAAAGGCAATTATAAAATATATGTACAATACATCTGAATTCAGCTAACCAAACAATGGCAAATTAAAATAAATTTACTGAAAAAATGAGTTTCAGTGAATATGGATTAAGAGAGTTGAGGAACACCTGTTATAGTCAATTTCACACGAGCACTCAGAAATCTCATTTTTAGACCGATATTTTTTAACTACCTTATCTAGAGGAGTCTATGAGGCTTGAACAAATGGAAGATTTCAGAGAACTAAAACAAAAGTGTTCCAAAAAGTCTAGCAATTGACTATGCTAGTTGTGACATTTTGTCTGTCTCCGATCAAAATGTCAAACCAAGAAAGAGAAGTATGTAATGATTTTCATGATGACTGAATCGATAAAACAATCCTTAGAATTTAGGTAGCCAACCTCAAAACTAACCTTTCGATCTTGATATTTGTCAAAGATTTGCAATTATCAAAGATTAAAACAACAGTTGATTTTTTATATTCAATGAATTCATATTTTTGTGATTTGCTCCAATTGTGATGCCGAAGAAGGGGCATTATTTTTAAAATCCACATATTATTTCTTCGTCAAGTTATTTTCAAAAGAAGAAAAACATTTTCAAACTAGATAACCTCTCTGGAGGTATATCTTGGAATCCAACGAATATCTCTCTGAAGCTCAAGATCAAAGCTGGGGCAAGAGAATACAAATTTTTGGAGCAAAGTTTAATGGGGAAAGGGAAAAAATATCTCAAGTCGAGGTTTGCAATAGTACATCCTGGTGGAAATGAAGACAAATTGAATGAATAATAGAATGAAGACTACTCACTCAACCATTCCCCTTACAGATTGAGAACATACATACATTAACACATACATACATTACACATGAAATTTGCATCTTTGCATTCATCATCATGTGCATTAAAGAAATTTTATCGTCTCTTGAGGAAAAATTAAATAAAACATCAAATAAATTTCATCTTGCCATCCATTATAACATCCAAGAGAGTCAGTCAGAAATGCATCGTTTTGATTTTTCAGGAAATCAATATTCGAAAATGACCATATGTCCCTAATATGAAGAAACAATGATTTGACTTTCTGAAGTCAACAATCAGATCTATTGAAGGCCTTTCCTCCACATGCTGGAACAAACAGACTGGTTGTCACCTTTGAGACAATTTCTTTTAAAAACATTCTTTGTCTCAATAAAGACATTTTTCTTTAAAAAAAAGGTTTTGTCTATCTTGAGATAATTTTTTTTGAGAAAATTTTTTTGAGTATGTTTCTTTAAACAAATTTTGCCTCTCGAGACAGTTTCTTTTGAAAACAGCTATGTTTGAGTTTGTTTCCTTTGAAACAAAACACCTATCTTTGAGTTGTTTCCCTTGAAACCATTATACCTAAAGATGGTATGTCGTCCTCATCGTGTACGAATCGTTTCATCCCCCGACCAGACCTCCTCATCACGCAAGAGTCGTGTCACCCCAGATAACCATTTGTCCTCATCGCGTAGGAACTGTGTTATCACTCTCCCTAAATATGGCCAGAACTCTTCATCACGTATGAGACGTGTCATCCCCCGACCACACCTTCTCATCATGTAGGAGCCGTGTCAACCCTAAATAACCTATCATCCTCATCATATATGAACTGTGTTATCACCCTCCTAAAGATGGCATGTCGTCCTCATCACTTAGGAACTGTGTCATCCCCCGACCAGACCTATTCATCACGTAGGAGTCTCGTCAACCCTAGATAACCTACCGTCCTCATCACGTAGGAACTGTGTTATCACCCTCCTAAAGATGGCTTGTCGTCCTCATCGCGTAGGAACCGTGTCATCCCTCGACCAGACCTCCTCATCATGTAGGAGTCGAGTCACCCCTAGATAACCAGATGTCCTCATCGCATAGGAATCGTGTTATCGCCTTTCTTAAAGATGACCAGACCTCTTCATCACGTATGAGTCGTGTCATCCACCGGCCAGATCTTCTCATCACGTAAGAGTCGTGTCACCTTTAGACGACCAGAAATCTTTATCGCATATAAGCCGTGTCGTCTCCCCACCAACAAATACTATCAAATCTTAAAACCAAAAAAAAAACTAGCTGGGCAAAAACTTATTGTCTTTTTCGTCTTTGTCATATTCTTGTTAACTTAAGAATGTGCAAAGAGGGGCAGCTGTAGACACCCATTTTTGTTCGGGTCTACAAAATTATTATTATTAGTAGTAGTATTATAATTAGTATTATTATTATTATTATTTTAACTTATATATTATACATTTTTGCAGGCCAGCCCAATTACAATATAAGCCCAACTGCTGACCCAAAGCCCAAACCAATTGGCCCAATCTAGAACACAGAAGTAGACCCAGTGACCCTATATTTAACCCAACCCGACCCAAGCTCCAGTTGAAGCCAATAGTCAGCAAACTCAACCTGAACTGGCCCACTAGCAGACTCAAATAGATTAGGGTCTCAAAACCCTAATCCAATAACCATCGCCGCCTTTTGTGGGAGTTGAACAGCCATCGCCGGCGCGTATGGTACACACGCCTGACGTTTCATCTCCATACCAGTACTTGAGTTTCACCGGAGCCTCCTCAACCGCGTGAGCTGCTGTCATCGTCACCATAACCTACGAACAGTGCAAAATATCACCAAATCAGCCCATATCTCATCTACAGTCGCCTAATTCCGAAAACCCATTAAAAACCAAATTAAATCCCAAAAAATGGGGATTTAATCCTACCAAGTCAGAGATCGATGCCCTACAACCTAGATATCATCATCTCACCAAATAAAGCAGGGAGCAACCAGATTAAAGGGAGGATTCAGTGAAAAAAAGAAGAAATGATTCGAGGAAAATCGAAAAGAAAGGGAGCGAAAACCAGAAGAAAAAAAGAGAGAGAAAACCATAAAAAAAAGAAAAAAAGATTCGAACCAAAACCAGAAAAAATAATAGAAGCCTTTTCGAAAGGAATAGAAGGAAAATATATACCCTTAACCAATCCGACCAACGCTGCTTCATTGGAGTGACTGGATTCTATCTTCGGAGGTAAAGTTCTTACCTTTAGAGCTTGGGGTTTTAAGCTTTGGTATTGAGTGGGGGTTAGTTTTTTAGGTTGGTTTTAGGGTGAGGCTGTTGTAGTGTGTAAAACCCCATGGCCACCGATCTACTATGGCTGGGGCGTGTTCTTCTTCGGCAGCGAGAAAAAGAATGAGAGATTAGAGAGAGGGGAAGGGGAAACACGGCTGAGAGAGGGAGAAATGAAATTAGGGTGCGTTTGGTTCACGGAATGTAAGATTACCAGTGGGAATGTAAGATTACCAGGGAATAAGATTACTGGGAATGTTGTATTTTGTGTTTGATTGGCTTAGCAAGAATGTAAGATTATCATGTTTGGTTAAAAGAATAAAAGATTATTGGAATGTATAATTGAACAAATTGTCCTTATTATATATTTGTTTTTTTAACAAGTTGAAAAATATTTATATATTTTCTTTAAAAAAATTTAAATTCATAAAATTTATATAATTTTTTTTACAAAATTGAAAATATAAAAAGGTTTAATGAAAGGGTAATTTTTTAACCCCTGAACTTCATATAAAATTTTAATTATAGACTTTTTTGTAAATCTAAAATAGTTTAAGAATAAATTTGTAATTTAACCTTCGTAGAATTTTTATTATTCAATGACAAAAGAATGATATTTTTGAAAGAAAAAAAATTTTAAGGACATTTTAGTCTAAAACACCGGTAATCTAACAATACCTAAGAAAAGGGAGGTAATGACATTCCCGGTAATATACTCCAAAACATCCACTATTGGTAATCTTACATTACCAGGAATGGGATTCCCGGGCTAACCAGACGGGGGAATGTGGATTCCATTCCCATGGGAATCCCACATTCCCCTATCCAAACACCCCCTTAGGGTTTTAAAATCACCCTTAAAGCCGGTTATATCCTAGCCCTTATACGACGCCGTTTAAAGCGTCAGGACATGTGTGTTTCAGTGTGTGGGGACTTTTAGGTCCCCATAGTTTGTAATCTTTATGTTTAGCCATCAAATGAAATTTATAATGTTCTGTTTTGGGCACTCATTCTTCCTCATTTATATTTAAGTCACTATGTTATGTATTACACCATTTTCGTTTAGGTTTGGCTCTAGTTTTAATATTTGTAAACCTTTCATTTCAATCATTGAATGTAACTTTACTTTCTTTATAATTAGTGTTTTTAATTTATGTTGTTTACATTTCGGTCACTGTTTTGGTATAGCTACCTTTAGGTAAAATTATTGATTGTCATCACGAATTTCTATTTCATATCATTTTAGTCCCTCATATTATTCATGGTTTATTTCTACTTTTAGGACCTTATTGTTTAATGTGTTTATTAGTACCCTGATCATTGTCAATATTATTGTTTAATAACTCAAGTTAATATTAATATTATTTTGATCCTTTTAATAATCAAATATGTTTAGTTTCTTTTGTTGATACTATAGTCTCCATTGATTCCATGATTTTATTTTAGTCCTTTATAGTATACTATATTGTATATACATATTCCATTGTACCACGTTTATCAAGTATTTTATATAAATTACGTATCAAATATGTGTGTATATATAAGTCAAATAAATATGTTAATTACATTTTCACCTAATTATGTGCGTATATATATTATTATATATATATATATATTATTATTATTATATATTTATATTTCATTTCATATTTATTTTTATTTATTGTTTATTTTATTCTTTACTATATTACTTTATTACTATCCGAATATTTCAAGAACACTTATTTGTAGAACGGGCGTGGAGAGTATCACTTGATCAAAGTGGTACAATCCGATACGACGTTCGAATGAAATGAGACTTGAAATAAATTGATTTTATTTTAGTTAATTAATTCATTTTATTTCACGTTGAATAATGCAATGCATGTTTCTAAATAGCAATTTATTTTACTTTATGCAAAGATCGATTTTCATTTTATATTCGATTCGTTCTTTAAAATCAATGAGGAGTGAATATTCTTTTACTGATAAGAAATATTCGAGTTAGCTTTCCCGATGGAGGATTGCTAATTTCGAGATTTCTTTACGAGTTAAAGAATTCTCTCTAATTAATTAGTTCGAAGCAAATTAATCAAAGTTCAATAAATGGATCATATTTTAATTTTATATATGATTCCTGATTTCCACCATTTACGACGATGTGTATGGGACATATTACCAATTTTGGGCACTGTGGGGTGCTTACCCTTCCCCACACGTAACCGACTCTCGAACCCGTTTTAATAGAAACTTTGTAAACACAGACCAAATTTTTGTCTAAAAAACGATTTTTCTTAAAATTATTTTTAAAATACGTTTTTAGATATTCGACCTACCTAACTCAAAGGTCGATGGCGACTCCTATCCAATTTAATTCCAATTAATTCCAAATCACCAAATTTTTCAAATTAAAGTCATAATCGTTTTTAAAATAATACTTAATTGTTTTTTAAAAAAATGGTTATGACACCATCCATTTTGCTTCAGCCACTCCCGTTACCAACTTTGGATTTTGAAGGAATTTCAATGTATTTCATTATTGGTTTACCTCCTTCACAAGGTAAATCAGTCATTATGGTTGTTGTTGATCGTTTGTCAAAACATGGTCACTTCATAGCGTTACCCCCCACACTTTACTAGTGCCACTGTGGCTACTGATTTTGAGTAGGCAGTGGTTTACCATAATGGAATCCCAACTGAGATTGTTTCAAACTGTGACAGCCGATTTATGACCGATTTTTAGTGCGAGCTCCACCGTTGCAAGGAACGACATTGGCTATGAGTACAGCTTATCATCCATAAAGTGATGGCCAAACCAAAGCTTTAAATCGCTGTTTGGAAATGTATCTTCACTGCTATGTATTAGATTGTCCGAAAAATTGGCTTACCATGCTGCCTTGGGCTGAGTATTGGTACAATACATCATTTAAAATGTCGGCATGGATGACTCCAAATGTCGGGATTCTTCCGGTCTCCCTCTTTTTGATGCTTTCTTGATTCAAATGGATGAGGTGTTGCGTAATTTTAAAATCAACTTGCTTAAGGCTCAAACACTCATGAAAAGTTTTACGGATCAACATCGTCGTGACATAGTTTTCAATGAAGGTGTTTGGGTTTATATTAAGTTGTTACCTTACCGGTAAAATTCTCTTCGTCTTTAACGCCACAACAAGTTGGGTCGTCGCTATTTTGGTCCTTACAAAGTCCTTTGCCGCATTGGACAGGTTGCTTACCATTTTGAATTAACAACGTCCGCACGGATTCATCCTGTTTTTTCATGTTTCTCTATTGCGCAAATGTGTGAGTGTGTCAAACCACAAAGTTACTCCATTGCACTTAGTTGATTCATCCACTACCATGGTATTACAACCAAAATCTATTATCTCCACTCGCGTTTTTGCCCGTAACAGCCGCTCAGTTGTGCAATGGTTAGTTCGCTGTGAGGGTTTTGCTATAGATGCTTCTACTTGGGAAGATAAAGATAATTTGCTCAAGTCATTTCCGACTTTAAACCTTATGGACAAGGTTTCTGCAAATGGGGAAGGCAATGTTGTGACAAATACTAAGGAGGTAGCAAGCTTGAATGTGGCAGCGAGGAGTGGGACTCTGATCAAGAAATTACCAATCAAATATGTTGACTATGTGCTCAATCTACGTCAGCTCAAGCAATAACTGAATATGCTAAGAAATACTATAAATAATGGGGGTTAGTTGTGAGAGGGGTATCTAAGAATTTGGTTTTTATTTGTCTCACTTTTCTCACTTCCTTCTACTGTAATTCCTTGTTTCATGTTTGAGTAATTATACAAGCATCTTCATTTTACTTTTCTTATTTGCATTATTAATACGAGTTGTAACTGGTTGGGGAATTGGTAAGATAGGAAGGGCAATATATGCTATTGATGTCGGTAATGGTATTTGTTTGTGAGGATTATGTCTTGTATTCTGAGGCTCAATTGTTGATTTTGTCCATGTTGTTATGGATTGTTCTGTAATAAGGGCAAAGTTTGTTCTTCATTGTTCATTTGGTTTTTTCGGGTCTGTATGACGTAGGTGAATAGAGGTAATTTCATCTTTTTGATGTTATTCTTTTCTGTCTTGGAGTGGACATTATAAGCTTTTAGGAGAATGCAGTGGAAAGACCTGTGTTGATGTATACTAAAAATTTTAATAGAATCATGAATATTTAGTTAGGATCTTGAAGGGTAAGATTCTGTCATGTTTTATGTCCCTGAGATAATTCGTTTTAAGACTTGTTTAAATCTTGCTTATTGAGGTCAATGGTGTTCTTGTTTTGTATTGGTTGAGTTCTTCTGTATGAAGATTTGAGGTTTATGGAATGTTAGAGCTTTATTGTGTGCTGCCATGATTGACATTTGAGGCTTTTTTCACCCTTCAACACTTTTATCTTGGTCTAGACATTCAAGGGCAAACGTAGAATTATTTTACGTTAGATGAATAAACTTCTAAAATTTTAAAATAGAGTGAAATTATACCAACAATTAGTTTAATAAGATGAGAGACTAGATTCTTTAAGTAATGTTAGGGGTTTAAATACTGGCGTTTGCTTATAGAGCAAACTGGGTTGGAAAGGTTGATAAATGTTTTATTTAATTAATATTTTGTTATTAATTAATATGTGTTATCTCATTTTATAGTGCTAATTTAGGTTATTTATGTTCGAATTTATGTTCTATTTTCCAAGAAATAACAATTAAAAGGCGAATTAAATATATTTTTCCTTTTTTTGGAGAAGTCAACACCAACTCTGACTAGAAGATCGATGCAAGCACAAACAATTCTTTAAGAATTAAAAAGTTGTAATTGAATTTAAAATTTTGATATTTTATAATTTTATTAGGAATTTAGTTTACATAGAATTATTAATTTATTATTATTTAGAATTTTCAATATTTATTATTTAGGATTTTTAGTTGGTTAGAAATAGGAGTTTGAATACTCAAACTCCTAAGAGTTAGTAATTTATTTTCTTTAGGTTTTCTCAAACTATAAATACCCATCAGGGTAAAGCTTGACAGAGGTACCAGCTTAGAATTTAGTATAGAACTGGTTTTGTCTTTTCTTTTGTTTTAGGTTTTCAGTTTAATACAAATATTTTTCTTTTTTATCTTCTTTCTTTCTACACTCCAAGCATGATCTCTAGCATGCTTAGCTAAACTTTTCTTTAGTTGAAGGTTAAGCGAAGACTCGATCTATTCTCTTGAGAATTGCAAAAGTGTTTCATATCTTTATATTCCTTTCTTGATTTTTGGCAGACAATGGGAGGCAATCGGCCTTCATTCAAACATCTCAACACTTTCAATCCAAAGAACGCGCATTGGTTTGATCGAAGTTTTGATCTACAGATGGGAAGGAGAGTCGACTTGTAGCAAGTTCAATTCCCTAAGAACAAACTTTGTGGCAGTCCGCTAAGGGAAATCAAGATTGGGCTTGATTCTCATCCAGACACCATAATCCGAGCATGGGCTTTTCCAGTTCCAAACTAGCATTTGCATTAACATCGATAGTTAATATTAATCCAAACAAGGGCTAATTTTCAAGGAATGGCTTTGGAAATCAGTTCATTAGAGAGAATAACAAGTTACAAGGGTTGATCCTTGTAGACTATAATCGACAAGTATCCGAAGTAAAATCCATTTTAGTGATCGAGACGGATTGACGCGAAGCGAAGCTGGAGGCTATCTCTTATCTTAATTATTTCTTTACAATTTACTTCTCTTATTTTTATTTACTTTTCTTTAAGTTATATTTTATTTAGTTTACTTAACTATTCAAAACCTCCATTCCTTTCAATTTTCTTGTTTTACAGATTTCTTAGTTAACGATCTATTCATATTTTTATTAGAATTTTTCGAATCTCTGTAGACCGACCCCTTCTTCCCCATTTTGCATTTTTAACTACTTATCTTAGAAAAATGATTTATTTATTTGTAATTACGATGCTTGTCAAGGGTTGCCCCCATAATGGACCTCAATAAAACATGATCTGGATTAATTGGTAATAGATTGGATTTCAATGATTAATTAAAAAAAACAGAGTGAAATTATAAAATTTTAAGATAATATATTATCAATATAAACTATAAAAAAAATTTAAAATATACGATAATTTAAATTTTTTTTGTTAAATTTTATTTGAAGGAACTACAAGCTCAGTCATCTTCCTCAATTCATAACTATCGGCATTAGAAATGCATTGATGTATTCAGGCTCATCCCTAAGTTTGAGTAAGAGGGGTGCTTGCCCAGTGTCCAAAATTATAAATTCACATATAACTAAAAAGATAAATTATTTATTTAGTCTCACACTAATTATTTTATTTTTGTTTTGACCATCAAATTATATTTTTAGAATCATATGTAACGTTATATTTTTTTTACTCACTATTAAAAAATTAACACTGATATTAATGCGGTATTTTTAATTTATTTTTTTCACTTCTCACTTGTTAATTATTTTATTATTATTTTTTTTTTGATAAGATGGAGAAGATTAAAATTTAACATATACCCTCTTAAAAGGAGATCATACTTATTTTATGTGAGTAGTTGGTATTTAATAAATTTCTTGATGTTTTCTATTTAAAATTTAAAGTACTTAATAGATAGTTTATTAAACATAATATAAAAATAATTTACAAGCAAATTTATTTAATTTTACTTAATCATATGATTCAATTTTCTTCATACTTATTATGACCTAATTTTTACATTCGTCTCATGTCACAATAATCTTTTAAACGAGTCTGGATGTATTGTTGCTAATTTTCGAACAAAAAACTTCTGCCACTTTCCCTAATCCCTCATTGTGCCCCACTTATCATTTTCTACACGGGTCTTTCCTTTCCTCTTTACAAATGTTTTATTTGACAGCAACAGAAACGTTAACTTTAGCCAAAGTTTACACTTCACCATAGAGTCATCACCACCCATTGCTACTCAACGAAGACACTAGCCAGTCCTAGCGTCACCACTTACAACTGCGCTGGTTGTACAGAAAAGTAGTCAGATTCAAGCTGCAACTACAGGGAGTGTCGTTTTCCCCCCACAAGAACTGTGCAGAGGAGCCGTTGAATATTCATAATCCATCACCCTACTCACCGGAAAAATGAGAGAAACGTCATCATCCATCTAATCTGAACTCAATGCTTGGCTATATGTTGAAAGTTTCAAAAGGAACATTAACGACGATCAAACACTTAGTGTAGTTAACAAAGAAAGAAAATCAGTGCCAAAATCAAGTTAAACTTGTGGTTTAGTCTCCTGGTCTTCTTCAATCTTGGAACGGAGTTGGCTCTGTAAAAGAATTCATGTACATCAGTGCAAATGTTAATGATACTACTTCATTCATCTATATAATTGTAGCTTTTTCTAGCTGCAATTTTTATCCAGAAATCAACAAGATATCAACAAGATATCAACAAATTACAATACTTGCAGTAGGGAAAAAAAGAACAAAAATATAACAAGTCAAGGCCAAAGAACATAATTTATCTACAGTGGTGTTTTGCTTAAGAACAATATTTGTAGTTCCAACTTCCAATGTCAGCTCTCGTGGAAAACTTAACACCTTCCTTGGTAACAGAGAAGACAACTGCAACAACATCATAGCAAATTAACATTTGCAATCAAGTAAAAATAAGGGAGAAATTTTTCAATAAATCTATAATTTTATCAACCGCAAAAAAATGTTATAGTATTTAGTATCACTGATGCTTACAAAATGGTTGTCCCTTTTTCCCATATATATGGGGTAAGGGGAAGGTAAGATAGTAGGCTACCCCCAACACCAGGTTGAGATCAGCTTTCGTAAGAGACCTCCGAATTATGAAATGCCCTCCGTGGGACTCGATCCCACGACCTCAAGATTAAGAACCTTGTGCTCTACTTTATAAATCCTACACATGAGGTAGGGTGATGAATCTTCAAGGGCACCTCTGCACATTTTTTGTGGAGGAAAAATCAACACCACCTTCCCTGCAGCCGTAGCTAGAATCCGAAAACTTTTCTGCACAGCCAACACAATCGTAAGTGGCGATATTTGGACTGGTGGTGTCTTCGTTGAATAGCAATGGCTGGTGAATGGTGATGACTCGTTCGGTGAAGTGCAGACTTTGGCTAAAGTTAACGGTTTATTGTTGTTAAAATAAAACGTTAATAAAGAGAAAAGAAAAGACACGTTTAGAACAATGATAAGTGGAACACAATGATAAAGGGGTAGAAGATTTTTGTTCATCGTTTGGCTAAGTGCAGACTTTGGCTAGAGTTAACGTTTTATTATTGTTAAAATAAAACATTAAATTATCAAAAGAAAAAAAACAAAACAAAACGTTAATAAAGAGAAAAAAAGACATGTGTCAAAAAAATTATAGGTGGGCCATTATGAGGGCCACGATTAGAGCCACCTCAAATATTTTCAGGACCTAATTGAAAATTCCAAAATAGCCCTTATAGAATAAAAGTATATTCTATTACTTTAAACAATTAATTTAATATCGTAGAAAAATGGTTAAACTTTTTTGAACATCAGTTTCATTGGTTTGTTAAGAAAACACCTTAAATAGACTAAGAGAATAAAAAATCGAACGTGAGTATGAATTATGTTATGGAGCCTGATTTTGAATAATAAATTAAAATAAAAAGAATAGCTTATTATGTTATTGTTAGATTCATATTGGAGAAGACTAAGGGTTATAGAATATTTGGTAATTTAAAAAATAAGGTTTGTAAAAAAAAGAGATAAATATGTTTATATTTAATTTAAAATTAAATGAACTAACGAGAGAGAAGAGAAGGGGATGAGAAATAGAGAATTTTATGAAATTGAAAACAAATTAGAAGCTTTAATTATAAACGTAGAAATTGAGATAAAAAAATGTGGGCATCAATTATAAAGGTATAATTGAGATTGAAAAAACTTAGGGGTTCAATTATAAAAGTAGAAAGTGAGATTGAAAAAACTTAAGGGCCTCAATTATAAAGTTAAAAAAGTGAGATTAAAAAATTAGAACATCAATTACAAAGATAAAAAAACAAAATTCAGAAATCAGAAGCCTAATTATAAAGATGAAAAAATAAAGACTCTAATTATAAAGATAAAAAAAATAGAAGTCTTGAACAATCGCTAGGGCGCTACCCGCAATAGCTGGCTCTAAGCATGATAAAGGGTAGAAGATTTATGTTCCTAATTTTCTTAGTGCGAGTTAAGATGCTACCATGTAAGTTTAGAAAAGAAAATGGAGCCACGTAACCGAACTCCACTCTCTTACCATTTATTTGTTCTCATTTCTTAATCTTATCGCCATAATTGGTGTTATTATTATGAAGGGGACATATAAACCAAAACTTAATCATTATTTCTGCTGTTAGATATTTCCAAAACGCAATGTAAATTAGTTATATTGATGAGGAGAATTTTTTTTTATAGAAATGAAGGATATTTAAGGTGATTATAAGTACATAAATTTAACCATTAATAATCTATATACACTTGCATATATAACCCCTTAAAATTAAAATCTTTAAGAATAATAATAATTTTTTCAACTATTAAGATTACTTAATGGGTTCTAATATATTTTATTAATACACAATAGTTGTGGAAAAATTACCATAGTAAAGAATATGTTTGTCGTAACTTTTTCAAATTAGGCAGATAAACCAATGGGAACTCACAAAAGAAAAGGGTGTTATTATATTAGAAAAAAAACTGCCATTAATTATTTTTATATAAATGATCCTCGTGTCATTAGTTGAAAAAATAATCCTTAAACAACTCTCGTAAGATTATTTCACGTCCTACAAAACGTGTTTAATGGACGTCGCATTTTATAGGGTGCGAGACTCATCAACTTTTTCAGAT
The DNA here is from genome assembly GCF_006381635.1 of Hibiscus syriacus. Classification (NCBI taxonomy): domain Eukaryota; kingdom Viridiplantae; phylum Streptophyta; class Magnoliopsida; order Malvales; family Malvaceae; genus Hibiscus; species Hibiscus syriacus. Next base: position 2,301,360 of record NW_024062635.1, on the reverse strand, counting down.
AAAATCATTTAATATTAGATAAATACAATAATAAGCATATAAAACTTGCTTTTCGTAAAATGTAACGTTTGACCTCGCTTTTTGTAAAACGCAGGGTATCGTACGTAGACAGTTTGAGAGTAATTTTTTTTAATTAATATGACTACCGAGCATGAGCAAATGTTAACAAAGAAGCCCTCGAGTGGACACGGGATGAAAGATAAGCCGAGGACAAATGGAGAACAAAGAAATGCCATTTTGCCATTTTGTTCAATCAGGGTTTTTTTCTCCTCAGAGTTGGCTATTCCTTTAGTTAGACGCGGGGAACCAGAACACTAATTGGTTTACATCAACAATGATTAAATACAGACCCCACCATTAGTTGGGATTCAGCTCACCCCACCTGCCTTCACTTTTCCTTGCCCCTTTTTCCCCAGTACTCCTGATATCCCTAAAAAACTCCATTAGTTTGCAACACAAAAAAAAAACATTTTATATTGAAAATAATAAGTTGTAACAAAATTAATTTGATCATTTTCCATATATTAAAGTCGTAACATAATATGAATAATCAATCAAGTCTATAGAGTAATAATAACGAACATTATTTTAGTTTCGACTATTTTTCCTTTTGCTTTTAGTTCTGATTGGTAACATAATATTTTAAATTAAAAAGCCTAACCAACTCAATTGTTTGTAAAATTATTGTTCATCAACCCAAAATATTAAAACTCTTTTTGTAAATACAGAATCATTGAAACCTTGCCTTCTATATAAAGCAATCTTATTAGAAAAAATACAAGTTTATTCATATGAAATTTTTCATGAAATATGAGTAGCTCTTTCATGTGGGAGCTTCTGCGGTGTGGCGCCTAAGAAACGGCGTGACCGGTTAAACAAGTGACCGGTTAAAATTTAGACCGGTTATGTTATATCATTTAATCGGAAATATTATCAAGTACAATAACATATTAGGTAGTGCTTATATAATGTAGCGCTTATATAATGTAGCGCTTATATAATGTAATAGGTAGCGCTTATATAATAAAATAGGTATTTAACCGGAAATATTATCAAGTACAATAACATATTAGGTAGCGCTTATATTGACATATTTTCTAAGTAAACTGGTATATTTATTCCGGTAACATTGCAAATTTACCTATTACATTATAATTATCGGTTTCGATGTTTTTTGGATCAATACAATTTTAAATGTATCGACACTTTATGCATGCATCTCGTTGGGCATTCATTCTGGAAAAAAGTATCGACACAAACTTAAAAAGTGTCGATACATTATTTAGACCTATTTTCTCATAAAACCGGTATATTTCTATCGGGTACATTGTAAATTTACCTATCACACTGTAATTATCTGTTTCGATGTTTGTGTGATCGATACTTTTAATAAATGTATCGACACTTTATGCATGCACCCCGTTTGGCATTCATTATGGACAAAAAGTATCGACACAAATTTAAATGGTGTCGATACTTTATGCTGACCTATTTTCGTATAAAACAGGTATATTTATACCAGTTACATTGTAAATTTACCTATTACATTATAATTATCGGTTTCGATGTTATTGGGATCGATACTTTTAATAAATGTATTGACACTTTATATTCTGGACAATAAGTATCGACACAAATTCAAAAAGTGTTGATACATTATGTTGACATGTTTTCTAATTAACCGGTATATTTATACCGGTTACATTGTTAATTTACCTATTACATTATAATTATTGGTTTCGATGTTTTTGGGGTCGATACTTTTAGAAAATGTATCGACACCTATTTAGCTAGTTATTGTACATACCTAAATATGTCATGTGAATTTAATGTTGTACCCACCCTTCAACTACCACTACCAATACCACGTCTTATTGAAAGCACGACTGAAACATGTTCAATGAACCTTTACTTACATCTCCATCAACTCTGGGACCACTGAACTTGCACAACAAAATTTTTGCCATGGATCATACTGATGCAGACAATGTTAAGCCAACCGAGGAATGCCATGAAGTACATAATGTTGACGAATCTGACAGATTGGTTGGTCAGCTCTTATCTTCACGTGATCAAGCTTGGTACTTTTACAAGGGATTCACACGGGAATATGGGTTTAGTGCACGTAAGGAAACAACATGGCTTGACGTGGAAGGGAATGTGAAGACACAAGAATTTTGTTGTTCCAAAGAAGGGTTTTGAGTATCAAAAGTCAATATTGTTGATTGTCAACGTGCTCATAGGCCAGTCACAAGAACAGGATACAAGGCTAGAGTCGTAGTTACAGCAACACATACAAATGATCTGTGGGTTATAAGTAAGTCTTATCAGAAACATAATCATGCATTGTGTACACCTGTTATGACACCATTTATGTGTTCTAATAGAGATGTAAGTAAGGATGATATCGATGAGGTAACAGTATTGAAAGAGGTCGGTGTTGGAATGTCACAACTCATAATGTTGGATTTACACATAAAGACATGTACAATGCACTTCAAAGAGGTAAAGCAAAGGAAATCATCGATGGGGATGTGAATGCGTTTATTGCTTACTTTGATTATAAGAAACATGATGATCCCGAGTTTTTTTATGACATACTCGGTAGACGAATCAGGGGCATTGCATAATCTTATTTGGTTGGATTCTACATCGATATCAGATTACACATGCTTCGTGATGTAATTGCGTTCGACACAATGTACAAAGATAATTTGTATGGTCGACCAATTATGCCTATTGTTGGTTTCAATCATCACTATAACACAATTGTGTTTGCCACTACAATAATCGCTGACGAGACGTCCCAATCTTTCAAGTGGGCGCTACAGAATTTTTTAGAAGCCATGATGAATAAATCGCCTATTTCAATTGTCACCGATGGGGATAGGACAATGCAGAGAGCTATCAAATCTGTTACCTTTATGCTAAGCACAGATTATGTTCTTGACATCTTTCTCGCAATGCACAAGCTAACATTGGTGACCCAAAATTTACAGCAGCATTCTCAAAATGAATGGCTTCCTGGTAGACAACCGAGGAATTTGATATTCAATGGCGTTCAGTTGTTTCAGAATTTAACGTCGAAAAGTATCCATGGGTGATTGAGAAGGGAAATACTCGACACTTATGGGGACAAGCATATCTAACCGGTCATTTCTTTGCCAATATTCACTCAACACAAAGGTGCGAGTCTATGAATGCTTCACTTGCGATTGCACTGAAACACAAGAAGACATATTTAGATGTTATTCGTACAATTGAATATGGGATTAGTAGAATGCGTATGAACGAGTTGAAAGTGGATTACTTAAGTTCCCAGACGAAGCCCTTCCAGATCACAAAATTGGTCGACCTTGAAAGCTTGCTGCTGAGATTTTTACCCGTAAATCTTTTCGTGTGTTCCAAGATGAACTTCAACGGGAGACATTATACCAGATTCAGGAAGAGATTCAGTCCTTATCAGATGAATGTCAACATCATATTTTGACAAAGTACAAAGAAAAAAATAGGACATTTGAATTAGTTTTGATTCTCGTACGGAAACCTTAAATTGCTCCTGCAAAAAATTCGAGACCGTTAGACTTCCGTGTCGCCATCAACTTCACATTTTGAAGCACTTGGATTATACATATTTTCCCGGGACTTTGATTCAAAGTAGGTGGACTATGGATGCGAAGGCTTCTGCACCCAGTTTTGTTGACTTGAATGTGCCTCCAGAAGTGATGCAAATGGCAAGGTTCGCTGCTCTACGTTCAACGTCAAGTAGGTTTTGCTACATTGCATCAAAGACAGACGCGTCTTTCAAAACCGCAAGAGATGAGATGAAAATACTAACAGAAGAATTTGAAAACTTGTTTGGTTTGAATGATTCAGTCAACCAGAGCAGTGTAGTAAACAACGTTTGTAATCCTCAACGAAAATAAAGCAAGCGAAAAAAAGTACTGAAAACAAGGTTGAGGAGAAAATTAGGCGATATGGGTACTGCAACATTGAGGGACATAGCATGTCCTCAAGTCAAGCTCAGTTTGAATAGAAGAACACAGCCTACATCAACTGATTTTTTCTAAGACGGAATGGAATGGCCATTCAGTCCCGCACGTGATGACAACGATCTCCATATATCGTAAGTATCAACATGACTCCTATTGTGTATAAGAAACATGTACAACAACATATTGCTAACTTTTCTCATCTCATACATAATTACATTCACATACAAAATTATAAATCGTATACAACATTATAAATATTATACAAAATTAACCCTACATTAACAAAATTTCCTCTCTTAGTCTATTTTGATTGTGGCTTACGAGACCGTTTAATATTTCATCCTCATCATCACATAAATGCCAACGTAAGGAGTGCATGATTGAACATTACGTATAATAGTTGTATTCAGTTGTTGAATAATTGTTCTTAATTTTATATAAGGATAGTTGTTATGATACACGTTCACGTTTCAGGACCAATTAGTTAGATGCATGCAGTAGACTACATCCTCGAGGCAGAGCACAAGAAATATGGCACTTAAAGATTTACCAAGAGCGGTAGGTTTTACTCTGCATGAAGACCGAACCTAGAATCAACTTTGCAATTATGCCTATCATGCTGAAGAGAACCTGCTGAATAATAGGATTTGTATACAACTGCAAGCATTTTAAACTCTAAACCCAACTCCTCATATGGAAAATTATACAACAGAGATGTCATGATTTCCCATAAAATGATTGACATGTTGGTTGCATAATTTTTCATGTGAGTAGTTGGGTTTATGGTTTAAAATGCTTGCAGTTGTGTACAAATCCTATTATTCAGAAGGTTTTCTTCAGCATGATAGGCATGATTGCAAAGTTGATTCTAGGTTCAGTCTTCATGCAGAGCAAAAGCTATCGCTCTTGGTAAATATTTAAGTGTCAAATTTCTTGTGCTCTGCCTTGAGGATATAGGCTACTGCATGCATCTAACTAATTGGTCCCAAAACGTGAACGTATATCATAACAATTATCCTTATATAAAATTAAGAACAATTCTTACTGGTCACTTTCGATTTTCTTCAATATTGATACGATGGGGCTCCATTTGAAGGTCATCATCTTCGAGAACAAAGATTGAACTTTCAACCTATAACCATTCAAAAACAGCAAACTTTAAAACCTAACCCCTCTTTCTGAAGACTAATATTCTAAAAAATTAGGGTTTCGATAACATACCTATCGAACACGTGAAGGGGAAAAAAGTGTCCAATCTAGAAATCAATACCCTAGCATTCGATAAATTTACATGAATAACTGATCGTAACCGTTATGAAAGCCGGTATTCGTTGGTGTAGAAGAGAAGAGAAGAGAAGCTTTGGGGTTTATTGATTTGAGGTTTGTATAACGTTACATATAAATAATTAAGGGGAAAAACATGTAATTTAAAAACGTATCAACACAAATTTAAAAGTGTTGATACATTATGTTAACCTATTTTATCATAAAACCACTATATTTATACCGGTTACATTGTAAATTTACCTATTACATTATAATTTTCAGTTTTGATGTTTTTTGGATTGATACTTTTTATAAATATATCGACACTTTATGCGTACACCCCGTTTTGCATTCATTCTGGACAAAATGTATCGACACAAATATAAAAAGTGTCGATACATTATGTTCACCTATTTTCTCATAAAACTAGTATACTTATACCGGTTACATTGTAAATTCACCTATTACATTATAATTATCGGTTTCGATGTTTTTGAGATCGATACTTTTAAAAAAATGTATCGACACTTTATGTGTGAACCCCGTTTTATATTCATTCTAGACAAAATGTATCGACACAAATCTAAAAAGTATCGATACATTATGTTCACCTATTTTCTCATAAAACCAATATACTTATACCGGTTACATTGTAAATTTACCTATTACATTATAATTATCGGTTTCGATGTTTTTGATATCGATACTTTTTAAAAATATATCGACACTTTATGCGTGCACCCCGTTTAGCATTCATTGTAGACAAAATGTATCGACACAAATTTAAACTGTGTCGATATATTATGTATACCTATTTTCTCATAAAACCGGTATATTTATACCGTTTACATTGTAAATTTACCTATTACATTATAATTTTTGGTTTCGATGTTTTTTGGATCAATACAATTTTAAATGTGTCGACACTTTTATGCATGAAGCTCGTTGAGCAAAGGATCGGACAAAAAGTATCGACATAAATTTAAAAGGTGTCGATACTTTATGCTGACCTATTTGCTCATAAAATCGGTATATTTATACCGATCATATTGTAAATTTACCTATTACATTATAATTTTTGGTTTCGATGTTTTTTGGATCGATACTTTTTAAAAAAATATCGACACTTTATGAGAAACTTTAAGTTTGGAAACTTTATGTGTCGATACATGTTTGTAAGTTATCGATATTTCTAAGTAGGAATAATCAATGATAACATGCATATTAACTAAGTTAATAAGTTTTGAAAAGGGTAAGTTGTTACCTTATAAATGAAATTGGAAACACTCCCAATGCTTCCATTGAGTAAGTTGTTGTTTGGATAGAACAAAGGCTCGGGCTAATATTTATAGTGAAACCGAAATTTATATTGAAATTTAAACTCAAATTTAAATTTAAATTCAAACTCCAATTACATATGAAATGAATTTGAAATGCAGTGTTAAATTGAACATGGAAATTGCATAATTGATTCACATTGTTCAAGTAACATGCGTTATGAACCATCAAGCGGGTAAAAGACAATATTGATTGAGTTCAAAGCTGAGTTATGAGTTGATGGGGTTGTCACACTTGTCACATGGTGGGAATAAAGTACTCATATGGAAGAGATAAATAGATTATTTTGTTATGCACAACTCATCCCATCCGAATGAAAATATACACAATATGATCAAACCAAAACATACATACACAAGAAATTTATACATAACAATGTTCAAATAATGTACCCACAACGAAATTAATCCGGTAAAAAAGGATTATTTCTAACGAAGTCCGGAACATTAGGAGTCTTCAACAAATTTTCCAAATACTCTCATATGTTACCGCCTTTTTCCGAGGACATATATAAATAATTTCAATTATCAAACTAATGAGGTGCAATTTTACTAACAATAAACTAAATTCGCATAAGCAAGAATAAATTTGTGTCATACCTAGAGCATTGTAGCCCGAATGGGAAGCAACGTCAAAAGAATATGGACATATGTAATTGTATTTCTATATAAACACATAAATTGTTAATCAATTAATGTATGAACACATGTTTAACTGGAAAAAAATATTGCATAAATGTAACTTACCGGATTATAAATCATTTTTTCTGCTGAATCATCGACCAACAGTGTATTTAGGTCGTTAAAATAAGGAAACGCGTTCCAAACATCATTGAGATATTTACAGTAGGTAACATTATCGTATGTTTTGCAATTTGATTGATCCTATTCACAAACAGTCAAACATAAATAAGTAGGAATCATAGACAAATAAAAGTCAGCAAACTGTAATGGCATTCATCTTACCCAAGTGAATAGAAAATGGTCAGACAACAAAGGTAGTTTCTCAAGTACAGGGTCAATGTTATGCCTGAGATTGTAATCAAGTTTGAATGTTAACATGTAATTGTATATTAACGATCTTAGCTACAGTAATTCAATTGCTCAACAGTTCTAACCTTATCTTGGAAGACCAAATGGTAACAACAAAATTGTATACACAAAAATGCATAAATTCATATAATCATGTACTGAGGCCAACATCTACAACATGAAGAAAATGAGATTAAAGTTTTACGCTTATATGTTAAAATAATGGATACAAAAGAACAGAATTAAAACCTTTTGGCTGTCTTGGGAAGTAGGCAAGGACACCATTAACATAAAAAATTACAAGTTTTCTTGCAGGCGGCGTTGCAGACACGATATACTTGTTTGGATCATCATCATCATCATAATCATCATCTTCATCTTCATTGACCTCTTAGTTATCCACATCCGTTAAAAGAAAATAAAATACATTTCAGAACGTGTAAATGTTTAGAAACATAAATAATTAATTACCTAACTCGTTTGATGCCGTTGACGTAATTCGTCACGCAACATGGAGACTTCATCGTACAATGATGAAATATCGGCTCGCATTCCACTCACAAGGGAATCAATATGCTCCCACAAATTGACCATGTATTCCATCACCGTCTTAATTGTGACATCCTCTCCAACTGGAGCTTCTTTCATCATTGCGTCTCCAATTGGTTGGTCGTCTTCATGGCCAATGGGGTCCATTTTCTCCCTCTCTTGATCTAATCCGACATCTTTGACACATTTCCAACCGACTTTTTCAACAAAATCATATCCCATTTTTTTAATAAATAACATGTCAATCTTGCGGGTTAATCAAACATGGGCGTCATGCGAAAAATCAACTTCTTTCTTATTCAACAGATGGGTGATGACACATCCATATGGTAGTGAAGTTGAAATTATTGCTCCCTTTGTGACCATATATACAATTGTATTAAATATCAGTTTAGCAATGTTTGGAGCCGTTTTGGATTTATACTTTGCTATCCACCAATAATCGCTGTCTCGGAGCGTTGAATGTTTTCCCCCAGTAGGTCGGCTCGAAGCGTTGAATGTTTTCCCCCTAGTAGGTCGGATATACCAAGTGAGCATTTTGTGAAACACTCTCGACTCTACATCTAGGTGAATTGGGCTATTTCTAGCAACCCGTTGTATTGTAGTATCTAAATCATTTTCATCTGAATCCCTTTTATTCTCGACACCTAGAACCTCCGCAATAGTATCCGGAGATATATATATATATCCTTCCCCATGACATGGGTATTAATTCTTATTATATTAGTCTTATTAGGCTCGTGTTGTAAGGAAACATTATTGTAGAAGACTCTAACTAGGTTCGGGTAATATTTTGGTTCTACACAAAGGAATTCAAGCCAACCCCAAGATGTAAATGTGTATTTAAAACTAAATGCATATTTATCATCGAACAAGAATCCCAGGTCAATGGCACGTTCGGGACGAATCTTCCTTACTTTAAAACTCATCTACCATCTTTCTTTCTCCGTATTAGATCTAAAGTTCAGAGTTTCGATCGACCTGATTTCCTCAGAAGAAGCGATTGTTTGAGAAGGAGGTTGTGGTTGAGAAGACTTGGGTTGAGAAGAGCTTTGAGAAAGTCTGCGCTTCTGACGGATGTTGTTACATTGGAACACAAACACATTCAGGAAAAAAACTCCAATCTGGAAATCAATCAAACCCATAAAATATCGATAAATTTACATGAATATCTGATCGTCACTGTTATGAGAACACTGGTATTCGTCGGAGATGAAGATTTCTCTTCTGCCTTTAGGTTTAGGGTTTATCGATTTAGAGTTTGTATCAATAATAATCTATAAATAATGAAGGGGGAAACATGCGATTTTTAAAATGGTATCGACACAAATTTAACAATTGTCGATACTTTATGCTGACCTATTTTCTCATAAAACTGGTATATTTATACCGGTTACATTGGAAATTTACCTATTACATTATAATTATCGGTTTCGATGTTTTTGGGATTGAAACTTTTTTAAAATGTATCGACACTTTATGGGTGCACCCTTTTGGGCATTCCTTATGGACAAAAAGTATCGACACGAAATCCAGAAGTGTCGATACATTTTGTAGACATATTCTCTCATAAAACTGGTATATTTATACCGGTTACATTGAAATTTACCTATTACATTATATTTATCTGTTTTGATGTTTTTGGGATCGACACTTTTTAAAAATGTATCGACACTTTATGGGTGAACCCTTTTGGACATTCATTCTGGACAAAAAGTATCGACACAAATTCCACAAGTGTCGATACATTTTTTAGACCTATTCTCTCATAAAACCAGTATATTTATACCGCTTACATTGAAATTTACCTATTACATTATAATTATTTGTTTCGATATTTTTGGGATCGACACTTTTTAAAAATGTATCGACACTTTATGGGTGCACCCTTTTTGGGCATTCATTCTGGACAAAAAGTATCAACACAAAATACACAAGTGTCGATACATTTTCTAGACCTATTCTCGTATAAAACCAGTATATTTATACCGGTTACATTGAAAAATTACCTATTACATTATAATCATGGGTTTCGATGTTTATGGGATCAATACTTTTTATAAATGTATCGACACTTTATGTGTGCACCATTTTTTTGGGCATTCATTCTAGACAAAATATATCGACACAAAATTAAAAAGTGTCGATACATTATATAGACCTATTCTCACATAAAACCGGTATATTTATACCGGTTACATTACAAAATTACCTATTACATTATAATTATGGGTTTCGATGTCTTTGGGATCGACACTTTTTAAAAATGTATCGACATTTTATGAGTTCACCATTTTGGGCATTCATTCTGGACAAAAAGTATCGACACCAATTTCAAAAGTGTCTATACATTATGTAGACCTATTCTGACATAAAACCGGTATATTTATATCAGTTACATTAAAAAATTACCTATTACATTATAATTATAGGTTTCGATGTCTCTGGGATCGACACTTTTAAAAAATGTATCAACACTTTATGGGTGCACCCTTTTGGGCATTCCTTCTGGACAAACAATATCGACACAAATTCCAGAAGTGTCGATACATTATGTAGACCTATTCTCTCATAAAACTGGTATAGTTATACCGGTTACATTTTAAATTTACCTATTACATTATAATTATGGGTTTTGATGTTTCTGGGATCGATACTTTTTTAAATGTATCGACACTTTATGTGTTCACCATTTTGGGCATTCATTCTGGACAAAACGTATCGACACCAATTTCAAAAGTGTCGATACATTATGTAGACCTATTTTCACATAAAACCGGTATATTTATACCGGTTATATTACAAAATTACCTATTACATTATAATTATGGATTTCGATGTTTTTGGGATCGATACTTTTTATAAATGTATCGACATCTGCTTACCTATTTTTTGGAAACTTTACGTTTGGGAACCATACTGGCCAAAATGTTGGAAACAAATCTGTGTGTTTATTAATTTTGTCATTAAGAAAGTCTATTTACCACCTACATTGTAAATTTACCTTTTACTTGAAAGTTATTGAATTTTGTAGTTATTGTACATATCCTCAATATGGAATGGTCATTCAGTGCCACACATGATGACAATTATGATGAAATTTGGAATAATGTAGACAACGATCTCCATATATCGTAAGTATCAACATGACTCTTACTGTGTATAAGAAACATGTACAACAACCTACTGCTAACGTTTCTCATCTCATACATAATTACATTCACATACAAAATTATAAATCGTATACAAAATTATAAATTTTATACAAAATTAACCCTACATTTACATCATCGCTTCCTTTTGTTATTCTCGTGCCTCATGGCAGCTTTTGTTATCTCCTCTCTTAGTTGATTTTGATTGTGGCTTACGAGATCGTTTAATATTCGCGATCGATCCCACTGTCCAACAACCTATATTCAAATTGTCAGTACGTTAAGTATTGTAAACCACAACATTTAATCTATGACTTTTAACAATTTAACCGCAAACGAATTTTTAATTCCACTTACAAAATCACCAGTTGCCCCTGCAGAACCGATCGATTCCATCTGCATCATCACATACTTACCACAATCATATCTGTTATAAAATTTGAATACTACACATGTCAATTATGAAACCTGCATAAATTAATCTTTCTATTTATGATAACATCTCATACTCATTCACTTGCTCATTCATCTTATGCTCCACAAATTTGAAATTTTTCAAGGGGAACTTTCCTAGAGATCTACATGCTTCTACCCAATTGCATTTCTTATTATAACTATCTAATATTTTCATCTGCATTAAAAAATATGAAGTTATGATCCAAACAAATTATGCATTATAATTTACATAATTTCCTTTCATACATATCAATCTCTTAGCATCATTCACTCTCTGTTTAGCTGCTTAAGATGTAAACAAACTATAATATATTGTTGCAACACGATCTACAACATCCGACACCAACAGATACCAATATGAATTATGGTAGTTTATTGTGATCATGATCTGCAACAAATTTCACACCCAATTTGACAAAATTCAACATTCTATATTCGAAAACATCATTTGTAATTCGTATGGTGTCTTACCTTCTCACAGTCGGTGAATTTCACATAGTTACCCAATATGGGACCCCAAAAGGTAGCAATACCCTCAACACTTACTTTGTTGTTGGCATCCAACGCCTGTTGCTGCAATTACACGACAATCATTATTAATTTACCGTCTATAACACTAATTTTCAATATTTATTAATTTAACTCACCACTAAGTGGTATGGAAGGTAGCAAATCATCCGGAGTGACTTTTTTCGAATCGTAGCATACTGTCCAGGCGAGCAAATCAATAACCTAACAAAATTAATTACTCAATCAGAACATATTCAATATGTTTTAACATTTTGTACTTTCTACATACCACACCGCCAACCCATTCCGTAGGCTTCAACGTTGCAACTTCGGATACATTAGCAAATTGATTTCCCATTGAGATTACAGAATATCTGTATGAATCATTATGATTAATATCTTGTAATGAAATATTTAAATATCACTCACAAAGCAATATATTTCACTTACCCTGATTTTAACCCACTATTCCATAAATAATCACAAATTGCAGCTTAGAGGTCATCAATTCTGCTTGGAATATCCGCTTTTTCAACCTACGATTTTGCATACAAATTTTTTTCACAACAACTTGATAAAGATCAAATTAAGTTTTCTTTTATTCAAATTACCTTCTGCTTCTTCTTCTGGGGTGCAGGACATTCCGAATCCAAATCTGCATCTATAATACTCTCCGGTGTATAGATCACATCGACATCCTTCCTCCTCATTTCCTCCATCTTTTCTTCTTCCTCCATCTTTTTTTCTTCATATTTTTTCAGTTCATCATATTTTTACTCTACATAGCTCTTCATCTCTTTTATTTCACCCTTCAATTTTTCCTCTTCATCCAAGTATTCATCAACTACCCCCTTCACCCCCGTAAGTTCACTCCTCAATTCCACAACCTCCTTCACCACTCCATCAATTTTTTCACCCGTCACCATCTTAAGTTCACCCCTCAACACCTCAACTTCTTTCACCACTTCACCGCTCAACACCTCAACTTCTTTCACCACTTCATCTATTTTTCCTTCCACTTCTCCCTTATGCCTCTTAAGTGTCTCTTCGACTCTCTCAAGTTTCTCTTCGACTCTTGATTGTCTTTGAATGATATCAAATAAGATATGTTTTGATATCAGTCAATTTAGACATCAGAATGTCGAATTTGCTCTGTTTTCCCTCACCGTCATCCCCCAATACAACCATCTCTTCTTCCTCCTTGCCAATAACCTTCAAAATTAAATTACAATATTAAGACATTGATTATATTCTTAATATTATTTAATTACATTTATTACCCTTTCTTGCTTCCTCGGTCTATCCACTTCAACTTCGCCATCACTCTAACCACCTCTTCCTTCCCCCATGCACGGATGCGTGCCACTTCGGTTCTTTCATAAGCCGGCACTGCCTCACAGCCTGACCAAAAATCGAATAGTGCAACCTACATTTATAATAAAATTTATAATTTTATATAATAACTATACTATCATTTTATATAAAAAAACAAAAATGTTCTTCAACTCATTTACCTCTAATATTGCTATACACCCTTTGAGGTATCTCTGGCTACCCTTTTTATAGGTGATTATTGATTCAATCAATCTCGAATGGACATATTCAGCCCAATTGAATTCACCCTTCAAGCCTTCATCGTAAATGAGCTTCATATAGTCCTTGTTCGTTGACGTATCACCCGTTGGACAAAGAAAGATCCCGACAAGGTACAATAGAACTCAGGCCTTCAGCTCATCCCCCCGTAAGATCCACTCTTGATTTCCTCTTCAAGTTCAGCATATATCACCTTCTTCTTCAAACCATATTTAGAGGCAAGTGATTTCCAGTTCTTACTCTTAGAGACTTCTACAACACTTTTACCTTTATTTCCTACACCCAAGACAGCTGCATCACATGAGATCCCCAGAGGAAATGAATAATCACCATATTTAGCAATACATTGTTCGACATCAAATTGCTCTATCAAGGATCGACACAATTCCCTCCGAATAGGTCGATCCCTTACTCTTACCAATGATCCAAACCCTATTTCTCCCAGCACATTCATCTGACCCTTCTCCTTAAGGTGTTTAATTAATGAATTCACCCTTTTAATACTGCACGTTGTCGATACTTCCAACATTTTTTAACAATATATAATGTTATAGTTTTTATATATTTTTTATCAACGTATTTACAAGTTTAATGAATACATTCTTTCCATGTGCTTTCCTCCATTCTTTGTATTCTTCATTATCCATCTTTGATTGTGCGATGTAAGGTTCCTTCTCAGCATCACTCATCGAATTCCATTTCTCCAACACATCATTTCTCACCTAATATTAAGCATAAACGTTTCTTAATCAATACATTAACGCTAAATAATACTCAATGTCAATTTCAATTTACATACTAAACCGATGTGTTCGCCACCTTCATTCATCCTTTGGCATTCGGTCATACTATCAACATTTAAAAATTTTAATCAATTTAAAGTTCTTAAATACTTTAATCTAATTACCATTTCAACAATAATAACAAAAAGACATTGATACTTACTAGAAGTACATATATCCACCCTTTGGTTGCTTTCGAATCTCAGCCTCAATTTCAACGTCATCTTCACCACCAACAATTCCAAGATCCTTTGACTTCATTTTTCCTTCATATATTAGTTTACACAAATCAAATCAAATATTGGTTACATACACTTTATTCAATATACAAATGTCGATAACTACTCTTCTAGTAAAACGGTTTCCTTCAAAAGAATTTGAATGGCCACTACAACAAGTGTCGACACATTTATACAACCTACAATATCATTTTCTACCTATAATATTATAAACAGGTATCCATATTTATTTTCTACCTATAATATTATATAATCGATCCCAGATCCTTCCTGGCTTCGATTCGAAATCCCCAAACTAAACCTAAAACCCCTAATCCCTATTTCCTTCAAACGAATGAAACACTCAATACTCCAAGTATAGACACATTTATACAACCTATAATATCATTTTCTACCTATAATATTTAATAAAAATATCGATATTTATATTTTACCTAGAATATCACTTTCTACCTGTAATCGGTCTCAAATGCTTCTTTACTCTAAAACCCCAAACAACACATAAAATCATATTTCTTATTATTGTAATAATAAAAAACTAGGGTTTCGACAACGTATTTTTCGATTCGACTGCAGCAACAAACAAACAAACTTCGCTTTAGAAACGCCTTCTGAAATGCAGCAACAATTACGCTTCGGTTTCAAAAACTCGTCCGTTCTATCTATTTTTCAGAGGATATTTAACTATGCCCTTTATATTTTCACTGGATATATTATTTATATTTAATCGATACAACTACCAAAGTGTCGATACTTTTATGTCAGGTGTCGATACTTTCGATAGTATAATTACTTATTTCTTTGAAAGTATCGATAATTTATTACGCGTACTTATTAAAGCATCGACACTTTCAATATATCTGATAGCATTTTACCGGTTTTGTCATTTCGAGACCGGTTTTGTCATATTTTTATCGATACATTTTTATAAAGTATCGACACTTTATAGGCGCTAAAAATACTTCTCTTTTAAATTCACAAAGTGTCGATACTTATATTAAAGTATCGACACTTTTAATATATCCGGTCGCTCTATACCGATTTTGTCCTTTAAAGACCGATTTTGTCATATTTTTACCTGTTATATCGTTGTGGATCGATACATTGTTATAAAGTATCGACACTTTATAGGCGCTAATAAAACTGTTTCTCTTTTAAATTCACAAAGTGTCGATACTTATATTAAAGTATCGACACTTTCAATATATATGGTCGCTCTATATCGATTTTGTCCTTTAGAGACTGGTTTTTGTCATATTTTTACCTGTTATATCGTTGTGGATCGATACATTATTATAAAGTATCGACACTTTATAGGTGCTAAAACGGCTTTTCTTTTAAATTCACAAAGTGTCGATACTTATATTAAAGTATCGACACTTTCAATATATCCGGTAGCGCTTTACCGGTTTTGTCTTTTCGAGACTGGTTTTATCATATTTTTACCTGTTATATTGACATGGATCGATACATTTTTATAAAGTATTGACATAAACTGACAAGTTAAGTTTGTCGGTTGCAAAATTTTTTAATATTTCTTCATGATTTAAATCTACTACATTATTATTACTCAACATTTCCGACAACGCTAAAACGAAATTATTAAATATCTTTTAATATATCCGATAACGCCGTATATTACCATGCCTTTCCTTAGACAATTCCTTTCATGTTCACTTATGTATTGTAAAGTATGGTGAACTTATCCATGATAAATGTAGAGCGTTTTAGGGTCGAACGGCACACAACGGTGGGGCCAAGACGACACTTGTATAACGTTTCATACTTTTGCTTTACTTCTATTCTACATCCAACAAAAAGAAAAAATATAACTCTTGTTAAATTTTAATGCTATCCCTCAACCCTAGGCGATGGCCAGACAAAGGCTAAACCACACTTTTATATAATAATAATAATAATATATAAATGGAGCATTTTTAGTTTTTACTTATAGGTAATCACAAGGACTAATAATAAATAAATAAAGGATAAAATACACAATAGTCCCCCAAAAATAAGATGTTATTTTGTAATATCTATTGACTATTAAAAGTTACAAAAAGATCTACTATTATAGGGTGTTACTTTGTTGAGTCCATCAACTATTAAAAGTTACATAATGATCATATGACTATTCATTTTTTTTCAAACTCATTATTTTTTGTCAAAAAATTGATGACAGTCTGAGTTGGACGTTAACTTGTTGACTAAGATATGACACTCGTTTGGGATTTTGGAATCATATTTTATCATATTACACTCAACATTTTAATATTCAGCTTCGACTGTCATCAATTCATTAATATAGAAGAACAAGTTTATAAAATATGAATAGTTAAGTGACTATTTTATAATTTTTAACAGTCGAAATACTTAACAAAGTTTTAGCTTATAGTCAGAGGACCATTTATGTACTTTACCCATAAATAAATAAGAGTGCGAAGGCGACGGAAAATGTGGGGTCAAGGACAAATGGGATATAACACAAAACGGTAAGCCTAATGATTGTGGGCTAGTCCACGCCGGACCATTAGCCGCCACGTCCCTGAGCCCCCGACACACCCATTCTGTTCTGTTGGCTCCACTCCCCACTAATTATACAACAAACTCATGTATACTATTTTTCAGCGTTTTTACACAAAAATCGACAGGAATTAATTAAATGTAAGAGATAGGGATGGTAACGGGTCGGGTTCGGGTCTAGTATTGGCCATCCGTCTTCATTTAAAAAACTCGCACCCTTTTCTGTTTAAAAAATTGCGGGAATTTAAACGGGGATCCTCATCGGGTAATCAGGGAAAATCGTTGGAAACGGGTATCCTCGTTTAGCATAAACAGTTATTTAAATGGGTATCGGGCCGGGTATATATATATTTAAATTAAATATATAAATATTATATATATTTTTTAATTTAAATTAAATTTATTAATATTATATATATATATAATTATTATTTTTAATATTTATCGGGCCGGATATCAGGCCGGGTAATCGGGTAATCGGGGCGGGGATTACTAAATCCGTCCCCGTTTAACATAAACGGTTTTCCCTATCCATGTCCCCGTTTAACATAAACGATTTTTTCTCGTCCCCGTTTAATTCGATTTTCCCCGTCGATTTCGAGTTTTTTTGCCATCCCTAATCAGAGATCGTTTTAGAAAATTTTATTGATTTAGCACATTTTCTGACAATATACAGATCGTCATCCGCACATTTCATTGATATAACGTCAACTAAGGTGATTTTTGGGATGAGTGTTAGATCTATAAAGTTTTCTGAAATATTGTGTGATAGGTAATTAATTTTTTTCAGGATGATTTTTTGGATAAAAACGTTTGGTTTTTGTGGTGCATAAAACTCAAAACCAATAATTGAGTATCAAACAATTGTTAAAATGAAACAACTCATTGAAACCTTCTCAAACAAATCAATATTTGTCAGTAAGAAAATGACTCCACCCACATCTATTTTGATTTATTTTTTTAAATTATTCTTTATATAATAGTTTGTTTACCTCGATTAATTCGGTTAAATTAAAAAAATATTGTAATTGAAATTCCTTTAAGAAATGTCGATATCAATTTAGTAAAATGAAGTTAATTTTATAATGATTATTAAAATGATTAGTAATTGAAATCGATCTTAATAAAATTATTCGTAGTTACTAGTAACTTTATTTTATTTTTTTATATTTTTAGGATCAAACTAAAAAATATTAAAAGTATAATAATTATAATAAAATTATCAAGAAGACGTTCAAAATATTTTTTGAAAATTAAATTCATTTAAAACTGATTTCTTAAAATACTTATTTTAGTTCCTCCACTTTTTTATATTTTAATTTTAAAATAAAAATATATATGAAACGAAATCATCCCCATTTGCTTATTATTTTGTGGATCTTTATATCTCATTCTACTAAATAATTTCTCATTATCTTGGATTCCACAATATTTTTAATCATTAATACCCCTAATTAATCAATTAATTCACTAATTATTAATTCAATCAGCGTATTTGAAACATATTAAAATATAAATTTATAAGAATTTTATAGTCTATATATATATATATATTATCTTAACGTATCTAAGAATAACTTTCAAGCTCAATTAAATTTAAAAATGTTTTTAACACAAAAAGGTTGGTTAAATAATAACAAAATCAAGAGATGAGACAAAGTTTATTGGAATTATTTTTCATTATTATTATTAAAAAAAAATATTTTATTATCTTATTTTCAGGATTTAATGAAATATTTTATTAAAAATAATAATTATTTGAAGAAAATGATAAGTTTGAAAGACACATGATTTTTTTTATGGTCAAAAGATTTAATTTTTTAGAAGACAGAAAATAAAAATGATTGTCTAATTAATTTTTTTCCAAAAAACAAAACACAGGTAACTCCTCAATATTCCGTGGCTTTTTACCCAAAAATCATCCTAACATGAATTAATTATATGTCAGGCACTGTTTCAAAAATTTTACGGATTTAACACCCATCTCATAAAGGAGTAGATGACTCGAACTGGCATCACATCAACGAAAGGCGTGGATCATCATCCGTGTCTTGTCAGAAAGGGGGCTGGATAGATAAATTTTTTTTGAAACAATCTAACAAATAATTAATTCATGTCAGGGTAATTTTTGGATAAAAACGTCCTAATTTTCATTGTTCTTCCCAAGGATTGTTTATAGGTTTGTTCCATTTTTATTACAAGCATTTTAGTTATTCATCTATTTATTTATATATTTCAATTTATTTCCCGACTAACAATTTTATATTTTATATATAAGAATTGAATTACAATCCAACCTTATGTTATCAATCATGTGTGCAATAATAAACCCCTATCTTTAACTTTCATATCGGCTTATTGGCTTTGACTTAGGAGCTTAGCCGAGCCAATTTGAGAATTTTAAAAGAAGTTTGATAATATTTTAAAATTGAGTGCCCATACAAAAAAGTCTATAATTTTATTCTTGGAGAGATGTCAGTCTCAGTAGTCAATGTGCAGAGAGTGGGTTCGTGGGGCCAAGGTGCGAACGCCTGGTAGAACTAATATGAGATTAAATTAATAAAGGGAAATTTATAGTTTAATAAATAAAATAAAATAAATTGGTGACCAACAAACGGTGAAGTCGCGTGCAATGGCTTGTGACTGCTTTCACAGACCATATTTTATTTGCGAACCTTAAAAAAGGCTTTTCTCAGATGTATTATTATTTCACGTCGTTAAACTACTTACTATTGCTTTGGTTTGTGCTTTTCACTTTTTTTATTATAAATGTCACATGCATAATATTAACGAACAAAAATATTATGTATAAAAATATTCTAATAATAATCAATAAGAAGTTTATATATAAATTCATCAACTATTTATCAACATAGAGAGACTATATATATATTTACTTTCTTATACAAAATTTGAGGTTGTTAAATTATAGTCCAACACATTCCTCAATCTCGAAGACCATTAAAAGGTCATAAAATATATATTTTAATAATTAGATGAGAAATAGTTTTTTTATAGGAAAGAATATTTATTAAAATCAAGAGACGAAGAACAATTTATAAATCTCGTTAAAAACCTCCCTCATCTAATTGGAGGAAAAGAGTGCTACATAAGAGAACATTACAAACAGATAAAACAATAGCGAAAGCCATACCTACAGATACAATAATACCAACAGGGACAGTTCCAAGAAAAAAAACAGTCCAACCGACCAAACAAAACATAAACTTCTACCAACTAGCTTCACAAATTAATTCCAACCGAAGAGGCTTCAACAACTACATCAGCACAAACAGATACAGCAAGATCCAGATTCCAAAATCTCCAGAGCGGACAACCAAATGAAATCTCGAAGAAGAAAACGCTACCGAACTAAATACAGGAAGCAACCAGCTCTAAGCTCCATTCAGTGCCACCAAACAAGAAGAAAATAAATTATCAACAAACCAACAGTCCTCAACCAAACGACTAATCCATCATCATGCCTCCACATATCAGACCATAACTGTAGAGACAAATTGAATAGCACCTTAACACACGAATAATTAGAGTTATTCGATACTAGAAACTATGAGAAAACCCCATCGATAACTGGAAAAAAAGAAGAAAGTGACTGAAAACACGAACATTCTAATGAGAACCGTGCGCCCCAAGTACTAACACAGACACAATTCAAATGACCCTCGAAATGGTCAATAATATTAAAAAAAACCTTCAAATTACCAACAACGTGCTCCCCATGTAACCCACTAAAACACATCCACCCACTCCCATATGCGCCCCACTCACCATTACCAAGACAATGGAGCATCCACTATTAGGCAAAGGAATAACATGCGCATGAAATATACACTCCTATCAAAGTTGTGCAGAAATCATAACACAACACTCTGAGGAAATCATTGAATCGAGTGGATTAAAAAAAAACTAAAACGGTTGCCTAAAGACTACGAAAATCAGAAGGCATAAACAACGCAACCACTAGTTCACAGACCTCAATGACTGGAAGCAACACGCACGCGCTCCATTCAATTAAAAATACCAAAATAAAAACGCTCATCAACGTTCATAGACCGCCCATCACGCACAAATCATCAGAAAATTGGCACAATCCCACATGAGAACCCACGAGCAGCAAACTACCAGCCTCCTGAGCAAAGAGCCACTCGATGGATGATGCTAGTTGCTAAACGGCTAAGGCACTTAAGAAAACAAAAATCACCCGAGACATAAAACCCCACTATACAACCAAAAAGATACACACAGAACCACTAAAAACCAAATCCAAGACCTCCAAAAACCAACGACAGGGACCTCAACGTTCAAAAGCAAAACCTAAACACAAGCCTTACACCTCATTCACTACCCTCATCACATTTCTAACGACATTAACTCCTCAAGAACCTTCCTTTCAGGGCCAGCAAACTTAATACCAAGCAACTTAGCTACTGACAGAGTCTCTTCTGCTTCAACAAAAGCAGCATCCCACTTTTTCTTTAAATCCGAATCTGAAGTAGATCTACCTGATAATTCTGTGGATTCTAAATCAGTCTTCTTCAGCTTGGATTTCTTCAACGCTCGATCCCTATGACACTTCTCAGCTTTCGAGATGACTGAATCTTGGATATCCATTATAGAACCAAATTTCTTTATCTTCTTTAAATTCCTAGTGGACAGATCTGGCAAACATGACCCATCTTTAATGGCTCCTCCAAAATTTGCATTTTCAGGGTTCTTCATAATACTTGCAATACCTAAATCCAAAGAGTTAATAGGACCCACAAGAAAATCCTCACACCTCCCCCCTGAGGCCACCAGAATATCTCTAGGAGAATCCAATAAAACTGCATCCTGTAAGTCCTTCCCTTGAGGTGACCCAATCTGTGGAGAAACTATAGCAGGAGCACCAACCAATACTCTATCCTCCAGCTTTGAAGCCCCGTCTAAAGAAGGACTAACCATATTTGACTCTACAGCCTTAATCTCATCCCCCTCAATATCCACTCCTTTCAGCCCCACGAGATTAACGGTAGGGTTGCCACCAGAAGAAGGCCATTTCTTACCATCTGAACTACCCGACTTAGAAGCCGCCGACGAATCATCAGATAACTTGACCGGAGAATCACCATCAATATTATCCCCAACCGCATCCCCTTCCTTCCCAACCTCAATCTCTTTTTTCTTCAGAATTTCATATTTAGACAAATTACCTAACGAATGATCCACCATCTTTACTTCAAGAACTCAGACACCAAACTTCTTATTCTCCACTACTACATCTACAACTTCATCAATCCGAGCTTCCGATGAAGTAGAAATCAACATAGTAACTTTGCCACAATCTAAGTGATGGCTAACATTTTCTCCAAAAGCCTCGAATCTTCCCCACAAGGCAACTAATCTTTTCAAAGTGACAGCATTCCAGCAATGCAACGGAAGACCATCTATCTCTAACCAAACAACTCTTTTCTTTTGGCAAAAAGACTATGTCCAAAGCATAACATCCACGAAAATCTCCTTCAAGTAAGACCACTGGAGGTCTTCAAGCATAAGAAATAAGTCTTCATCCTCAATGGTAAGCAGAAAAGAATTCCCACATAATCTATGAACTTTAATTTCCCCTAAACCCCAGTTATGTAATCTATCAACTATACTCCCTACACTACAAACACCAGCCATAACTCCCACCAAACATCTCTTTAACTGTCTAACTTCATCCTCATCTACATGCCCCATAACTTCCTTTCTGAAAGCACCCGCTTTACTAACCTCCTTGCTTTGAGAAATACCATTTTCGGATGGGCTAACAATTTTTCCATTCCATGACAACTTACAGTGCGCACATTTTTCCTTCAGAACCTTCGAGGAATACTTAGCAAAACTCACTGAGATGCGACTTCCATACACCATAAGACCATTCAAACGTTCCTTAACTCTTTCAGCTTCTACCATATTGCCAACTCTAACGAAACCAAACCTAGAGCCTGCTCGACTCCTCTTCGATGGTAAATACACACTTTGAACCTCACCATAGCGACCCACAATCTGCCACAAACCTTTCTAGTGAATAGATAATGGTAGATTATCCACAAACAGAGAAACAGAATCCTGAGGTTTCCACGATGAAGTTGCCATTTTCTCTCTCTATACGTTTATCATCAAAGTTTGATATTGTGTCAAGGCAGATGAGAAATAGTTTTGAATCTTAGATAAAGAATGTCAATGTCACTTAACCATTAGGATATAGATATATAAGTGAAGGAAGAAGAAATTATTCGAAATCAAACACAAAAATTCATGTCAACCAAAACTACAATTAATGCTTATTAATTTTTGGTGATAATCTTAGTTTTGTGTTTGGACCTTTTTCATTGTTTAGGTGTTTGCTTTAGTAAAACTTGAATTATATCAAAAAATTTGTGTCTTTGTTAGTATATCAAATGCTTAAATTTATTTTAATAAATTTTAAATTTTTTTCTTTTAAGGTGTGTTTGGTTGAGTGGAAAAATAGATATGGAGGGAGGAAATGGAAAAATGGAAAGAAATTTTGAATGTGCTTAATAGGAAGAGAGAGACAAAAAGAGAGAGAATAATGATTATTTTCAATCTTCAAGTGTAAAATCAAAGCATTCTTAGATGAAATGATAAGATGAGAGAAAATGTACTAATTAGTACAAAATTATGTATTTTCAAAAAAATTATTTGCATGAACCAATTTACCTCAGTGGTTAAAAGAATATTTGTTGTTCCTAGAGGCCACGGGTTTGAGCACAAGCGACTGCAGCAGGGTGATTGAGCGTTCATTGTCAAATGTTTAAGAGTATTTAGAACATATATTACTTTGTAATCATCTTAGCTTAATCAAACAAAAATTATTTCATTTACCATTAATTCTTAACTCTACTAAGCAATGGATGGAAATAAAATTACATTTATTTCAATTTTTCATCTTTCTTACCAAACAAAAATAATTGGAAGTTTTAAGTAGTATTATTGCATGTGAAAAACTTTGTAACACTGGACATACTAATTCCAAAAAAGAAAATCACTCGACATACATGTACGGTGTCTTGATTAATTCTCTTCTCATTTATCATTACCATGAATGTTGGTATTGTAATGCTAAACAAAATCCAAAAACTGCAGGAAAAAAACCCTTAGCTTTCCATCTTATATATATTCATCAATGCAAAAATGTAATTTAAAACTGTAAAGAAAGAAAATAGAGGTTGTTGATGATCATATCTCAAATTAAAGAGAAAATGAAAGAAACCAGTTTTTTTTTTTTTTTTGCGTCCTTGAAACCCTTTTTGGCTGCCCATCTAACCTTTACCGTCGGATTATAATCTTGTTCATTTTCTTCTCTTTTTGTATGAAGAAGAAGAATATTAAACACTTCTGGTCTTCATTAGTAGCTGGTGGGTGGCATTGAAGGCTGCGGTCTCTTTCTCTTTCCCTTTCCCTTTCTTTTTGTAAATGGAAATATTACATATAAATCATTGTCAAAGACTCTCGCTCTCAATCTTCCTTGAACCAGTATCCGCCTCCCTTTTTTCCCGCAAAACTTTTCCAGTAATCAAGCTTTAGTTATACAGGGCATCCGTGTTTCTTATTTATCCCTATCTCCACCCTCTTTTCCCATTCTTCATTGCCCTTTCTTTTATTTCTTCTTGTGATCTCGACAAGTTCGATTCCCAAGGGAGGGTTACAACTTTTCCTTTTTTTTACGTGATCTCTTGCTTTGTCTGGTCCAATAAAAGTTGAAAAGATAGAGTGAACAAAAAGTTAACTTTAAGTTATTTTGGTGCAATCGGATGAGTCTGGTTTTTCAGTCAGATCTCTGAGGATAAAACAGTTTGAGTTGGATAGACAAATACCAGGCTTGGTGGTGGTACCGTGAGCTTCTCTTACTTGTTTCGTTTTCTTAGTGTTTTTTGTTTGTTTTTTCTTTCTTTCTTTTGATGAGTGATCATTTCCCCAGGGTCACAAAGATTGAAGTGAGGGATGCTTTTGGTATACGTTAAGCAATGAAATAATGAAACTATGAAAGATATGATGTCTTTAACTGTTTCATCAGTCCTTGGATATTGCTTTTTAGCTCATTGATCTGGGATATATAACCTTATTTCTCAAATTTTATGCTTGTTTCATGTATTCTAATTAGGGCTATGGACTTTGTTTTTTTCCCCTTCATTGTATTTCTTAGGTTTTTCCAGTTCTCTGATTACATTTTTTTCTGTTCTTTTCTTTCTTTTAGGAATTGCAGTTCTTTTCTTTCTGAAATATATATTTTTTCGTGCGGATCACAACCAGCTAAAGCGCTGATCTTGTTTATATATATAACAAGCTCATTTTTTTCTGCAGTTTTGGAAATGAACGAGTTTAGATGCAGAAAGTCTTTAGCTTTCTTGTATCTTGCCCACTTTATCAATTTTATCCTTATTTTTTTCAATGTTTTTTACGAGTTATATTCTACTGGCATGATCTACAATCACATCCTGCAAGCCCCAATTATTTACCAACTTTCACACCTAATAGAATGGTTAAGCATCATCAGAAATGATAGCTCTTTGCATCCTGAGAAAGCTTGTCTTAGAAGTACATCCAAGTTAACTAATCATCATTAGATATAATTAATATATTTTGTTTTGTTCTCATTTATATAATATATTGAATTTCTTGTCTTGCCTTTTTGTCTGATAATATAACATTTTAATGCAGGTTTTGATTGATCTTTGATTAGAAGGATATGAATACTTTTTCAAATGTTCCGCCGGGCTTTAGGTTCCATCCCACCGATGAAGAACTCGTTGATTACTACCTCAGAAAAAAAGTTGCTTCAAAAAGGATAGATCTGGATGTCATCAAAGATGTTGATCTTTATAAAATTGAACCACGGGATCTGCAAGGTACCAATAAATGTTCTTCTTGCATTATCAAATATGCAGATTGTTTGATCAACCATTGAGATGTATTTTGTTTTGTGGGGAACACAGAATTGTGCAGAATAGGCACCGAGGAGCAAAATGAATGGTATTTCTTTAGCCACAAAGATAAGAAGTATCCAACAGGTACTCGCACTAATAGAGCAACAAAAGCAGGGTTCTGGAAAGCCACGGGAAGAGACAAACCCATTTACTGCAGGCATTGCCTTACTGGTATGAGAAAAACCCTAGTCTTCTACAAAGGACGAGCACCCAATGGACAAAAATCTGATTGGATCATGCATGAGTATCGACTCGAAACTAATGAAAATGGAACTCCTCACGTAAGTATACACATATGACTACATTGCAAGAAAAAGGTATATTACAAAATTTTCTACTGGTTTTCGATTAATTTGTTGTCTATGTTATTCCACCAGGAAGAAGGATGGGTGGTTTGCAGGGTGTTCAAGAAGCGAATGACAGCATTGCAGAAAGTGAGTGAATATGAATCTTCATACTGGTACGATGAGCAAATCTCGTTCATACAAGAACTTGAATCCCCAAGGCGGATCCCTCAGCCATATGCAGCGTCATACCATCACCATTATCCCTGCAAGCAAGAGCTTGAACTGCAACAAAATTTGCCTCATCATAACGCTTTCCTTCAACTCCCTCAGTTGGAAAGCCCCAGAGTTCCACAATCTGCCGCAAGCGTAAGCTGCAACTCGGCTGTTCCTTACAGGAGCACTTTGCAGTCGTCGACTCTTACACAGGAAGAGCACATGAACCCGGTGCATCAGCAAAATCTGAACTCGCTTTACAACAACGAGCAAGCGGTGGACCAGGTGACCGACTGGCGAGTTCTCGACAAATTCGTTGCCTCTCAGCTCAGCCATGAGGAAGCTTCCAAGGAAAACAGTTATTCCAATGCAGCTACCGGTTTTCAAGTGACTGAACAAATGAATTTGCTAGCCAATGAATCCAAAAGGCCTGGGATTGTTCATCAGGAATATACCTCTACGTCCACTTCGAGTTGTCAAATTGACCTGTGGAAGTGAAAGAATATTCTCCCCATTATATCATATATACTAATTATAGAAGGAAATTTATAAGAAAATATGTCTTTAATCCAGGTTTCTGTACATTATAAAACTACAATATATGGTATTGTATTAGCTATGGACTAGTCATGCAATTATCATAAACATTAACATAAAAAGTACAAATAGATTAGTACTTTTACTATGGCCGACAGGTATTGGGACTAAATCGGCCTAATTTTGAATGTATTTTCAGCTTGATATACAATATGATGCTTTCATTATTGAAATCTTTGTTATTCTTCGTTCATTTACGTATTTAATTATTTTAAAAACTTTTATCATTCTTTCAGATATTTTCAGGTGTACACAGATAGTTTATAAATCCTTTGATTTGGTTCAAAATTATGCTATGAAAATGAATTAATTCAATCCCTTTTCCGAATAGCTTGACACTCACAAGTCACCATTATCGTCTCCTTTGAGGTTTCATATAAGTGCGGGACATTAATAGAAAATCAGACAACGTTTTGTGACGAAAGAAGAATTATATACTGAGCTATAAAATTCTAAATTTCTGATAAACATAGTCCATAAATTGAAAGTTTAAATGATTTATCCTATTCATCAAGTTTAATATCCCTTAATATTTGAACTAGTCAGGCGTCGAAAAAAGACAAGGTAAATGCCGGCGGCTCAGAAAGATGTTAAAATTGAAAAGAGTTATCTATAATGTTCCTCTGGCAGTGCATGTGCTTAAAGATAAATTAGAATTGGTGCATGCTATAATGAAAGCAAAGCACAAAGCAGATTGCAGGTCATACACTACCGAACTGTGTACCAACTGTTTCCTCACGATCTAACCTAATTTGTTGGTCGTGCTATGAATACAAACATAGCCCATTGATTAGCCTAAGTGGTAAGAAAGATTCTGAACAGGTTTTATCTTATAATCATGCAGGCTATTAAAAAAAGAGACTTTGTCTCCCTCACGTTCTTCTTCACACATTCGAATCCGGAACATAACAAGCAAATGCACAACTTGATTGCTCAGGAAATAGGATTTAGATGATAAATTGCTAATATTTAGTAGTCATCGCCTGTTCACAAAAAAAGAAACTTTGGTTTAGCTACATACCTGTTCAAAAAGATGAATTAAGATGGATTCAGCCAGACTGATCTATCTCCTTCAGGTTAGCGAACTTGTTAGATCTTTCTTCCAGAAGAATGAGAAACAAGGAAACATATATATGTGTGTTTGTGGGGGGGGGGGGTTGACATTAAACTGCAGTCTACCTCCGCCCAGGCAATTGACCTCGATAAGCAAGCCATGAAGGAGGCAGCATTGCTCAAAGAATACTCAAGGAGAGAGATGACGGCAATTGCAATGTGATCGATGCTTGTTTTGAATATTTTTTTTATTACCATCTTGATTTAAATACCTGGAGGAAGGGAACCAAACTTCAGGTGGTCAGTAATTATGGGTGTTTACAGGATTAAGAGGCAAGAAAAGTTGTATTGTCCGATGGCTGTTACTCACTGGGAGAGCATCCTTTTTACTTGGGTTGATGCCAAGCATGACAATGTATCCCTTTAAAGCAATGAAACATAATTTTCATAGCGACATAATCATTGAGCATGCTCGGACTTGATCATGAAAAAAGAACAAAGCTTTAGGGTTTTATTTACAGTAGTGTTTTTTATAATTATATTTCGTCGCTTCCTCTCTAGTTTTGTTCACTTCTGGTAAAAAGAAACCCAAGAATATGAACATACATTTGGAAGCAGTCCATCGATGCAGGTGTGGCTGAATAATTAGGGTTTATTAAAAACGTTGTTTGCAGACTAAGATAGCACAATTGCCCACTGAAAAGCAAAAGTTGTATGTGAAGCATGGTTATCGGTGTGCTATGCTAATTCATTACTTTCTCAATCCCAAGACCTCCACGGTTCCCGGAGTCCGGACCTTGTACTTAATCCATTTTCATGTCATTTTTAAGGATTATTTCCTTAGGGTTGCTAATATAATAAGATGATTTATAAACACTTTGTTTAGCAAACGTTCTGAGCACTCAAATTTACTTTTAAATTTATCTCTTGGATCCGGAGGGGGTAAAGTTTATGCTTTTCCCCAATATATCTCATATATTAATTCTTTTTAACTATGGAACTAAGTGGCCTCTGTGATAATTTTTTTTTGTTATTTCTTGAAGACCCGAATTCGAGCACTATAGATGTCAAGGATGTGAGCGTTCAATGTCAAAAGGTTGAGAGTTATCTTCGAACAAATATTGTATTTTACTTTCCTCATATTAATAAAAAAATTCTTTTGGACTATATGTCTTTTATTTTCTTTTTAAAATATATATTTTTAATTTTATAAACCGCAGTGGCAACTTACAAGTGCTAAATGATGAAAATATAAAATAGGAAATGAATATTAGGATAAATTATATTATCAGTCATCAATTTATTATTTCTTTTTTACTTTAATAATTTAAATATTTTTATGACAAAATTATCATTAACATTGTTTTTTATTTTGATCATTGGTATTAAATATTACCTCCATCCCCCTAAATATGTCCCTTATAGATTTTTTAAAATTCAATTTTTAAACTTTGACCAGGATTATATTAGAATTTAAAAAAAATTAAATTTTATAAAATATATATTTTAAAATTGCTTGATTAAAAGTTTTTAAAATATATTTTTTCATATTTTTATTAATAATAAAATTTAAATAATAATGATTCAAATTAAAAAATTTTGACAAAAAATTAATAAAGGACAAAAGGAGTAATTAACAATAATATTTATCAAACTTCTTAATTTAATTTAGTGGTTAAGTATTGGACTCTATGCAACGGGCCTTGGGTTTCATGCCACTCAATATGTGTAGTATTGGACCCTACTTCATTTATTATATTTTTTTTCAATTTACTCACTGAACTTTTGAATTACTTTTTATTTTTGTCACTATAAATTATTTTATTATTACTATTATTATTATTCTATGACATGACATTTTTATATATTATTAAATATAAAAATAATTTAAAATATATAATAAATAATTTTTTATTATTTAATTTAAAATGATTTAAAATAATCATCATCCCATCTTGTCATTGTGACCACCATCGAGGTTTAATTTTATATTTTAAATTATTTTTATAATAAATAATAAAACATGTAGTTTCATATCACAATAATAATAAAATAATTTAGAGTGACCAAAACAAGAAAAAATCAAAAATTCAATGAGTAAATTGAAAAAATTGAAAGTATAATGAGTGAAATAGGATAATAAAGTTCAGTGATGAATGATGTAATTTATCCTTAAAAATATTATTGGTAGATTTTTGATGCAGAGAGATAAAAATGACATGTAAAATAGAAAAATTCAAGAGAAATACCTTAAGGGTAATGAAGACACTAAATTTCGGCCGTGAATATTATATTTATAAACTAACACACTTAGTTTTATTTTGCAGTTCTAATGTTTACAAAATAACCCAAAGCCCAGCAGACTACCCAAAACGTGCCAACATTTCCAGGAGCAACCCGAGACCCGGTCTGCCTGTGCCAGAGCCAAACTCGAAGATCAGGGTTTTCAAAAACCCTAACCAGCCATAACACCCCAGCGCCGCATTCCTCATTTCACACGCCTCTCCAACCCCCAACCGTCCGACGAACGTGGAGCCTCACCAACAAACAAGCAAAGCCGTGTGTTAATAGGACTCCAAGCAACCACAACAAACCAAGTTTCACTCGGAATCAACCACTAAAAATAGCATTTATTCTTACTACAAATAGGTTGTAAACTCTCATTATTTTGGGGGGAATCAGACGATTACTAGAAAAAAAAAGCTCAAAAGAAATCAGACGATTATCTCAGAGAAAGTAGCAAGAAATATTTTTTTTTTCGAGAAGAGGGCTCATCAATAAAAGAACAAAAACGAGATTTTTCACAGCAATCAAAAACTAGAATCAAAAGCAAAAATTCCAAGGGGTTCGAAACTTACCTCGGACGGAGTAGTATGGCCACCCATAGGGTGGCCGAGGCGTTATTAACTTCGGTTGACCGGAGATCCGTTCGTCGCAGTTGGCGTATTGAAGTATTTGAGGAGATAGTGGCATTGCTTGAGGTAAATGATGAAAATGGGATCTAATTCACGTGTGTGGAATAAGAAAGGAAAACTCACGTATAAACTCCTCATTTCATAGATTTTTGCGTTTTAGTCAATGATTTTAGTTTAATCCTAGTTAGATCTCTTTCTTTCCCATGTGTTATATTTCAGTCATTAGATATAGGGTCAAATCACTTCTAAGTCCCCTAGTCTAGCCATGTTTTAATATTATGATAATTACATTTTCAAATACTTTATTTTAGTCATTATTTTACATTTGGCTTAATTATTGTTTGGTCTTTTAATTTTCTGTTTCGCTATTTTAGTACTTTAAATTTCTATTTCTATTTAATCTTTTAATTTTATGTTTTTCTTTTGCAGCTCATTCCTAGAATTAATTTGATCCATGAATTTTAATCATTTCAATTTTTTTTTAATTTGAATTTTCTTTTTTTCTCGACTTTAATACTAACTATTTGTTTTTGTGTGTTCTATTTATTTTACTTTATTTATAAATTTTTAGGATATTTGTAACCAATTAGAGGTAAGAAATTTGAATCGAATGTTTTAAATTTTAATTTTAATTTTTAATTTTTCACAATTAAAGACAACCGAAAAATTAATTGGTACCGAAAGGGCGGTTCAAGAGTGCTAATCATTCCTTGACCGTAACCGACTCCCGAACACGACATATTTTTGGCAAAACGCAGATCAGGTAAGATGGTGTTCGATCTACCTAAATAACGTTTTAAAACGATCGGTGGCGACTCCAATTCATTTAATCCAAGTCGAAGCCCAACTCCGGGTCCAACCGAAAGACGGCCGCGACAGCGACTTCGCTGGGGATAGGTAAGTGAGTCAGGCTGAAATTAATTTTCGGTTTTCTTTTTATACGAAAATGGTAAATTTAAATTTTAATTTATTTATTCGATTCCAATTATTTATCTTTGATTATTTTTCAAATAAATAGTTGTACTGACGTTTTTTTAATGATTTCAGATTTTTTTCAAAATTGTCATCTCTAAGCTCTAAACCCGAGCTCCGAACCCGTTTTAAGTGGGGGTGAAAGTGACGCATTCGTGTGAATTTATTCACCGCATATGCCTAGCAAGTAGCCTTCGAGATTCATATACCTTACGTCTTCGTGTGAATTTATTCTCCGCATAGACATAAGGGAATGTGTCCTCTCGAGTTTAACTTAGTTCACACAAGCCTGTGATGGGTTTAGGACTAAGGGTCTGGCAAGCCCAAGGGGGCACTGACAAGGAGAACTCGAGTACCGTTTTTTAGAACCTAAACCGGGAGACTATGGAGAATTAGAGCCCACCCCAAAACCTCATTTCAAACCCTAGGATGCCTGAGTTATTTCCTGTTTTACTTTCTGTTCAAAGCATGCGAACTAGACAAATATGCGGTTAGGATTTGTTTGAAATTAGTATGCGGGATAGAGATCATGTTCGGATAGGAATAATAAGCATGTGGGGTAGATATCATGTGGGGTAGGACTTTTATTTTCATGATTGTTTTGATTATTATTTTTACTTTACTAACTCTTTCCATTTTTTCTCTCTTTTATTTTATTTCCATCATCTGCATCATTCAAAAGAGGTGTTGATCCACCAAAAACCGTGTTTGTTAACCATAAATAATTTGCATTAATAGACAAAGGGGTTGTAATACAAGAGATAAGAACGCAGGGGTCCAACTATGATCAGAAAAGACTCAGAAAGAAAAGGAGGACAATCTGCAAGGCAACTATGTGTCACATTCGATCAAGAAGACGTGGTGCCCACAATTGAGTACATCAAAAGTTAACTTTTCAAAAATGGGTTAACAAAGATGGCAAGGGTAAGACGAGAAAAAAGGTTACTAACCTCGAGACTCCATTCAAAGACAACAAGAACAAATGACAAAACGATAGCTGAATTAGAAGTCATTGTCGACAAATTCAAGAAATAAGCAAATGAACTTCGGATAATCCCTTTGATGGATGATTTCAATGGAGTTTCCGATTCGGAAAAGAATGAAAGCCAAATATGCAGTCATTCGATACTTTTGAGAACAAGTACAAAAAACAACTCGTCACTTGTACGGTTTAGCCAGAAAAGTCAGAGCGGTTCGACAGGGTATTCGACCGGTGACAGACGAATGCTGAAGACTAGTCAACTTGTTTCGGGGTCTAGAGGATTTAGTCTGGATGTGCTTTTAAATATGTTTATTGTCTCTTAAAAGATAAAACACTTTTGTCCCAATAAAGATTATTTATAATAACAGACATGTTTCCGGATCAATGCCTCAAACATCTCATGCATTTTTGCATTTTACATTTTGTATCTACATTTCATTTTTAAGAATTTTCATAAACATTAAATTTTTTCATGAAGGATTCGATGAAGTGGTTTTAACCACATGACACCACATGGAATCAAGATTGTAACATCAAGAGAAAAAAATTGAAATTAGTACAGTGGGAGCCCGATCAACTGGTTGTATGACTAAGCCTGATAGAATGATCTGAGAAAAGAGTCGACATATCCTAAGGGCTACGATGTTGAAGCTGTTTTGTAGTTGCCACATAGGATGCTCCAAACATTCCTCTGAAAACTATAAGGCGCTGAAGCTCAAGATCCAAAACCTGGTGGATTCAGGTGCATGGACAGCCGGAGAAGGGGGCATTGCATATATCATTTGCACTTAGAGGATTGTTTTGTTTAAACACGTCTTTGATCTTTCATGTTTGCTTAATCTTTTAAACGATTGAATTTATGCTACTTTTTAAGGTGGAGCAATTGAACAAATTTTAATCTTTAGTTATTTGAATATTAAATGAATTAAGGATTCTTTTAATTCTTCAAGAATTATAGATTTTTGACATATGGCAAGATTAGACCTTTTTATCCTGTCTCAAACCCCAAAATAAAAAAAACCTTGATTCTTTACCCAAAATAACTCATTATTACCAAAAAGACCAAATTTTGACATTACTTCCCTTTGAAATTTTTGAACATTGCCTTTATCTTTTTGGTACACCCATACCTTTCTTTGAGTCAAATAAAGTCACACCACTATCTTTTTATACTCAAAATTGACTTTTTTTTACCACAAAGACCTAAGGCATTGAGTTCTTCATTTGAACATGAGCATTCTTCTCGGGGCATTTCGCAGGGAGCCTGAACATTGAAACATGTTGGAAGCAAGAAGTAGAAAGAAGAATTCATTCGAAATAATTTTATCATGCATTAATTACACTATTTTCATGTGAATAAAATTAATCCTGAAAATCTATCCCCTGGGGATACCTCTTATGTGAAAACTTCCATGTATAAAATGATGAACGACTTTCTTTCTTTATCCCTTCACAACAGGAGAAAATATATATATCCCTTATGTCCCCTTTTGAGCCTATAGTATTTTTCTTCTGATTCAACCCTAACCAAGGATCACCCTCCACACTGGGGGGAAAGGTGGAAGAAATCTGCTCACATGAGTGAAGACATCAATCCAAAGGAGATACCAAATGCCAAGTGCGAAGATCCAATCAGAATAAAAAAGAGAAAAACAAAGAAAAAACAAAGAGAAAATAAAAAAAACAAAAACAAAAACAAAGGAAAAACAAAGAAAAAAGAAGACAAGACGCATACGCAAAGATTCACTCGATTCAAATGGCGCGTCGAGATTCAAATTATGAGATTGATCAAACACCATCATTCCAGAATCACTTCACTCGAAGATCATGAAACATTCAGAGAAAATCAAGATAAACACATACGAGCATATTCAAATTGGGAAAGATAGGATTGAAGGCATCAGAATGAATTGATCCTTGGTTCAATACCCTGAAACACTTGTTTGGGCCTATTTATCCTTTTCTTTCATAACCATGAACCATGACCTACATTACATGCCTTAAAAGTCCCTTCTAATCATACATGAAGTTCTGAACAGAAGAGAGTATCTTCAGATTTCATCTCGCCCATCAGGATTAATCTTTATTTGCAAAAAATGGTGTAATTAATGCATGATAGAGAAAAATAACAAAGGGGGGTTCAAGACGAAAATTCTGAATGACGTCTTGAAACCAAATGAGGATTCGAGTTGAAAACCTAAAAAGGCGGCTCGAATATAAAAATTATGCAGCTGAGGTAATCACCCAAATTCCTTGATAAGACATTGCACAAACCGAGTGTGACCATGAAAGCTGGGAGTCGGAGAACATTTCCAGTAGAAGAGCATACAAGCTACCCCATCAAACCTTTGAGCATCAAATAAACAAAAATTCCAAACCTTTGACCAAACACAATAACCTAAGACTTTTTTTTTTATCATTTCCTTACTTAACCATTTCCCAAAGATAACTTTGATCTTGGCACTTGTCAAATAGCTATAGTTTATTGAAGGATTAACAATTTAATTAATTCTTTGATATCCAATGAACTCTAGTTTTATGATTTGTCTCAATTGTAAAACCGTGAAAGGGGCAATATTTTCAAAACTTTTGATTAAACATTTTTTGAAACTCTTTTTTTTGATATTTTCAGAACTTTGAAAATAAAAGAGAAAGAAAAACATTTTTTTTCAAAACAAGACAATCTCTCTAGAGTAGATCTTGGTAAATGACATGTGGCTCTCAAACACAAAGCTCATGCTTAGAATCAATGCTGAAGCAAAAAATGAGGAACAATGAGGGCATCTTTGAAGATTCAACATCAAATGCTGGGGCATTTTTTGAGATTTAACATCAAATATTGGGCATCTTTGGGAATTCAATATCCTAATGTAAATTATCAGATCTTCCGAAGGTCTTTCCTCCACATGCAGGTACCAACAGACAAAAAATGAGATTCTGTCTGATGAATAAAACAAGAACTAATTCATTATGCACGCATTTTAGAGCATAATATTTTTTCACATACATAATTTTTTGCATCTTTAGAGTCAAGTTTCAACTTCAAGACGAAAGATACTCGATTCAAAGAACATTCAAAAATTGATGGTGGTTGCTCAACTTCATAGCGAAGGGGAAACTTTCTGTCGACAAACAACTTTCCAATTTTATTCAGAGTCAATTTCAACTTCACAGCGAAGGATATTGGACTCAAAGCGACATAATTTTCTCGAGAGTATATTTCAACTTCACGACAAAGGATATCTAGCTCAAAGCCAAACTTCACAATAAAGGGGTCATCTACGGTTTCAACTTCACGGCGAAGGGAATCGTGTCCACCCGCAACATCCAATACTTGGATTTCAACTTCACTACGAAGGATATTCAAGTCAAGGCTCAACTTCACAACGAAGGGGCCATCCGCAATTTCAACTCCACGACGGAGGATATCGTACCCACACATCCATGATTTCAACTCCATGACGGAGGATATCGTGCCATTTTGAGGCTCAACTTCGCGACGAAGGGGCTTCCCAGTTTCAGATCCAATTTCAACTTCACAGCGAAGGATATTGGACTCAAGACAACACAAGTTCAACTTCACAGCGAAGGGACGACTGGTTGTCAACAAACAATTTCCCAGTTCTAGAGCCAAATTCAACTTCACGGCGGAGGATATTGGACTCGGAACAGTACAACTTACTTGGATTTCAACTTCACGACGAATGATATCAAATTCCAGGCTCAACTTCACGACAAAGGGGCCACCCGCGGTTTCAACTTCACGACGAAGGGAATCGTGCATACAAGCAGCACCCATCTTTAGATTGGATTTCAACTTCACGATGAAGGATATTCAATTCGAAGAATGAGTGTCTGTCAACAAATTTTCCAGTTTCAGAGTCAATTTCAACTTCACGGCGAAGGGTATTGGCCTCGAAACAGCGCAACTTATATTGGATTTCAAGTTCCCGATGAAGGACATCCAATTCTAAGGCTCAACTTCACAATGAAGGGGTCATCCACTATTTCAACTTCACGACGAAGGGAATTGTGCTCACAAATTTTCTCTCTTGAGACAATTTCTCTTGAAACAAATTTTGTCTCTCTTGACACAGTTTCCCTTGAAACAAATTTCGTCTCCCTTGAGACAGTTTCTTTTGGAACCAAGTTTTGTCTCTCTTGAGACAGTTTCTCTTGAAACAAATTTTGTCTCTCTTGAGACAATTTCCCTTGAAACAAAATCTTGTCTCTCTTGAGACAGTTTCCCTTGAAACAAAATCTTGTCTCTCTTGAGACAGTTTCCCTTGAAACAAAATCTTGTCTCTCTTGAGACAGTTTCCCTTGAAACAAAATCTTGTCTCTCTTGAAACAGTTTCCCTTGAAACAAATTTTGTCTCTCTTGAGACAGTTTCCTTTGAAACAAAATCTTGTCTCTTTTGAGACAGTTTCCCTTGAAACAAAATCTTGTCTCTCTTGAGACAGTTTCCCTTGAAACAAATTTTGTCTCTCTTGAGACAGTTTCCCTTGAAATAAATTTTGTCTCTCTTGAGACAGTTTCTCTTAAAACACAAAAAAACCCTTGAAATTATTTCTCTTGAAACACACACAAAAAAACCTTTGAAAATGTTTCTCTTGAAACCCAAAGACCCTCGAGTTTGATTCCACTCAGCTTCGAGGACACATTATTTACAGCATAGACTAAAAGGGTTATCTGCCAAAGACCTTCGAGTTCGATTCCATTCAGCTCAACGCACATCTTTCACAGCATAGCTCAAGGCAAGAAGGGCTATCTGTCAACAAAATTGTCGAGTTCGATTCCATTCAGCTCGATGACACATCAATCACACTACTGTCCGGTTGCAGTCGAGGTTTTCAAGTCGAGAAGAAGACCTGGGTTAGCCGTGTCTTAGTGACAAGAAACCGTTTTCCGGTAGCATAGCTTAAGTTGAGAAAAGCTATCTGTTAACGAAGACTTTTCGAGTTCGATTTCATTCAGCTTGAAGACCTATCAACCACATGGTGGAGTCAAAGAATCATTTTTCGGTCAAATTTTTAAACCAAGGTCTTTAAACCGAGAAGAAGAAGACCGAAGTTGACTACAATTTAGAAATAAGAAGCCACATTTTGATTCAAATTCTGAACTGCGTCTTTGATTTCATATCATTTCAAGATAGACTCGACTTCGCGACGAATGGGTCATCTGTAACACAACAACACCAAAGTCTTCAGGTCAAGTTTCACCTTCACGATGAAGTATCTTGAGCCAGAAGACGATCCAGGAGCCACTTGATAAAAGCTTTGAGTTCGATTTCAACTTCACAACGAAAGATGTCGTGCTCAGAAGTTTCCAGTTCAACTCAACCTCACGGCGAGGGAGTCACTTTGTGATATCGGATTTCAACTCTCCGACAGAGGATATTCGATATGACCGAAATTTATGTCTTTTAATCTTTGCTCTATTGTCGTTACACGATAATGAGCAAAGAAGGACAGCTGAAGACACTAAATTTCGGCCGTGAATATTATATTTATAAACTAATACACTTAGTTTTATTTTGTAGTTATAATGTTTACAAAATAACCCAAAGCCTAGTAAACTACCAAAAACGTGCAACCCAACATTTCCAGGAGCAACTCGAGACCCGGTCTGCCTGTGCCCGAGCCAAACCTGAAGATCAGGGTTTCCAGAAACCATAACCAACCATAACACCCCAGCGCCGCATTCCTCATTTCACACGCCTCTCCAACCCGTAACCGTCCGACGAACGTGGAGCCTCACCAACAAACAAGCAAAGCCGTGTGTTAATAGGACTCCAAGAAACCACAACAAACCGAGTTTCACTCGGAATCAACCACTAAAAAAAGCATTTATTCTTACTACAAAAAGGTTGTAAACTCTCATTATTTTTGGGGGGGATCAGACGATTACTAGAAGAAAAAAAACTCAAAAGAAATCAGACGATTATCTCAGAGAAAGTAGCAAGAAACATTTGTTTTTTTTTTCGAAAAGGGGGCTCAGCAATAAAAGCACAAAAACGAGATTTTTCACAGCAATCAAAAACTAGAATCAAA
The DNA here is from genome assembly GCF_006381635.1 of Hibiscus syriacus. Classification (NCBI taxonomy): domain Eukaryota; kingdom Viridiplantae; phylum Streptophyta; class Magnoliopsida; order Malvales; family Malvaceae; genus Hibiscus; species Hibiscus syriacus. The sequence goes on along the minus strand of NW_024062635.1, from coordinate 2,261,866 downwards.
AGCAGAAATTCCAAGGGGTTCGAAACTTACCTAGGACGGAGTAGTATGGCCACCCATAGGGTAGCCGAGGCGTTATTAACTCCGGTTGATCGGAGATCCGTTCGCCGCAGTCGGCGTATTGAAGCATTTGAGGAGATAGTGGCGTTGCTTGAGGTAAATGATGAAAATGGGATCTAATTCACGTTTGTGGAATAAGAAAGGAAAAGGAAAGTGCACTTTAATTTTTTTGTTTCGCAGCTTACAGGAAATTATAAGTTGGATTTGCTTTTATTTTAATAATGGGAAAATCACGCATAAACTCCTCCTCATTTCATAGATTGTTTTCATTTTAGTCACTGATTTTAGTTTAATCCTATTTAGATCTCTTTCTTTCCCATGTGTTATATTTCAGTCATTAGATATAGGGTCAAATCACTTCTAAGTCCCCTAGTCTAGCCATGTTTTAATATTATGATCATTATATTTTCAAATACTTTATTTTAGTCATTATTTTACATTTGGCTTAATTATTGTTTGGTCTTTTAATTTTCTGTTTCACTATTTTAGTACTTTAAATTTCTATTTTTATTTAATCTTTTAATTTTATGTTTTTCTTTTGCAGCTCATTCCTATAATTAATTTGATCCATGAATTTTAATCATTTTAATTTTTTTTAATTTGAATTTTCTTTTTTTCTTTCTCGACTTTAATACGAACTATTTGTTTTTGTGTGTTCTATTTTTTTTTTACTTTATTTACGATTTTTTAGGATATTTTTAACGAATTAGAGGTAAGAAATTTGAATCGAATGTTTTAAATTTTAATTTTAATTTTTAATTTTTCGCAATTAAAGACAAGTGAAAAATTAATTGGTACCGAAAGGGCAGTTCAAGGGTGCTAATCCTTCCTTGACCGTAACCGACTCCCGAACCCGACATATTTTTGGCAAAACGCAAATCATGTAAGATGGTGTCTGATCTACCTAAATAACGTTTTAAAACGATCGGTGGCGACTCCAATTCATTTAATCCAAGTCGAAGCCCAACTCCGGGTCCAACCGAAAGACGGCCGCGACAAGTAAATTACATGTTTCATAACATAACTGTACTCTCTCTCTTATTTCGTTTAGTGTGCTTTCAGTTTCTTCAATTTACTCATTGAACTTTATAAATTTAATTTTTTGTCACTCTGCCGCCAATTAATTAAACGGCGTTTTGACATGAAAACTTATATCAAAACCACGTTGCTTTGAATTCTTGAAAGAAAAATAAATTTTAGACTAAAACGACGTCGTTTTGATTAAAAAATGGCCATGTCATAATGTCGTTAGTTATTTAACGGCGGAGCGACAAAAAAATTCAATCTATAAAATTCAGTCAGTAAATTGAAAAAATTGAAAGTACGATGAGTGAAATAGGAGAGAGTAAAATTCAGTTGCGAAATGTGTAGTTTACCCTTACCTTAAATATTATCTGTTGTGTGCAATATGAAGGTCGATTTCGTAGGTTTCTTCTCCTGTATATGGTAGCTTTCTGTTTTTATTAGCCGTTTATGTTTGTGGTTTTGTGTTTTCTTTTTCGTATCCAATTTCCCCTTCTCAAATCGTGAGATTTTTGACAAATTTAATGGGTATTACAGGTTGAGATATTTTAAGGAAGAATCGAGCTTGATTGACATAGGTGGGGGAGAGGCTATGACTGGATTGACCCGATTTATGTTATCTAGGTTTGGGCTTTATTGGGTCTTTTGGAAATGGATATTGGGCCATTGACTACCCCTAGTGGCGGATTTAGGATAAGTTTATAAATAGTGGTATAAGTTTGGGTCGGACTAAAAGTAGTGTTTATAATTTAATTTTAATATCATTTTATATTTATATATATATATATATATATATATATATATATATATATATATATATATATATATATATATATATTAACATTTGAAAAGAATAAAATAAACCTAAAACAATATATCAAAGTAAATTTAGTATGAATACATAATAATTTCAATAGGAAAACTGGAAAACAATACATCCACCAAAGTGTTATTGATTATTTGAAAAACTCATGTTCGATAGTTTTAATATACGGTTAAAAAAAGCGTTATCGGTTTTGTTACTATTTAAATAATAAAATCGGTAAAAATTTACTGAAAACATTATTATTTATACCGATTTTGTTATTATTGGGCGCTTTATCAGATTTAATAAAGCACTATTGGTTTTATTATTTTTTCCACCAATTTTATTATTATTAGATATTTTTATTAGAAATATTAAAATATTAATATTTTAAATAAAATAATAATATTTTAAATAATTTTTTATTAATTTTATTATTTAAATAATAATAAAACTGATAACACTTTATTTTAACCTTATATTAAAGTATCAAATCGTAGAACTTCCTGATTATCTTGGAGTGTATTCTCTGAAATCTTGAGGCTTGTCGGTAGGCTATTATGCGCCTAAGGACGAGCTTTTTTATTAGGCCTGTCCTGACGTATAGCGCTGTAGCTACGGCTGTGCTTAACTAAGGCTATTATTGGGAAATACAAACAAAGAAGCACCGACAATAAGTAAAAATAACGTACATGTCCCGGTTACCCATTCGTACTTATAGTTGGATGTGTGCTCAATTATGAGTTCTTCAATTATTTCATCATGCAACTACACAAATGTCTACCACTGTACAGGTTTCGTTTGGATGGACTGAAAGCAATGTTTTGATAACAGATTGGAAGGCGAGCGGAAAAAATCAGTTTTAATATAAGATTAAAAAAAGTGTTATTAATTTTATTATTATTTAAATAAAAAATAGGTAAAAAATAACCAAAAATATTATTAGGCGTTATTGGTTTTGTTATTATTAAGCGTTTAACCGGATTTAGTAAAAATGACCAGAAATATTATTAGGCGCTACCGGTTTTATTATTGTTGAGTACTTTTACCAGAAATGTTAAAAAAATAATGTTTTAGGTAAAAATAATAATATTTTCGGTCATTTTTACCGATTTTATTATTTAAACAATAACAAAAACGATAATATTTTTTTTAGCCATATATTAAGGTTTCACATTGTAGAACTTCCCAAACGAACGACTGACGTCTTTATTTGTTGGTTTAATTAATTTGATTTATAGTTAAATTAATATTGAACTGAAATATATATTAATTGGTTTGTTGTAACATAGTGGTTAAGACTTTTCTTTTTCTTTTTTTTTTTTATAAAAAAAGTATAATGCCCATCTAAGTGTCCAAATTATATCTTTTTTACTAAATAAATGCCTACATTTTTTTGGCTCATCTGGATGCCTAACATTACAATTGTTAGAACTTTAGGTGCACGGGTCGTCAACGACGTTAGTTCCCCTGTTAAGTGACACGCGTTACAACATGATAATTTTGAATTTTTATTTAAAATTAAAAAATAAAATTATATATATTTTTAAAAGAAAACACATAAATTTTGAAATAACCTCTAAACTTTGAAAACCTTCATTTCAACACCTAAACCCACGCCAATCGTCGACCTTTGCCGTCGAAGAAGCTCTACCTAATCTCCCCTCCCCTGACGACCAAAAACCCTATGATATCATGACCGGTTGACAATTGATCAACAACAAATCGACGTTTTTAATCCTGCAAACCCTATGATAAAAATCGTGATCTCAAGCGATTCCAATAGTGAATCAGCAACAACTACGACGACATATAACTATGTTGATGGCAAGGACTAAGTCGGCGACAGTGGTCATGGCCGGAGAGGGCGGCGACGATGGATTAAGGTTAGGATTTGGGATTTTGGGGTGGTTTATAATATAAAAAAGTTAGTTTTTTATAAACATAATAATAATTTTAATGTTTTTTAAAAAATAAAGTTCAAAATTACTAGGTTGTGACACGTGTCACTTAAGGGGAAAATTAACGCCGTTGACGGCCCGAGCACCTTAAGTGCTAAAGTTTGTAACGTTAGGCACCGGATAGGCAAAAAAAATGTAGGCACTTATTTGACACAAAAGATATAGTTTGAACACTTATTTGGGCATTAAGCAAAAAAAAAAAAAAAAACTTTAAGTATGAGTTTCTCTTAAATTCTTATGGTAAAAAAGTACCATTATTTTTTATAAATAAAAAAATAATATGGCCTTCGTATTATTTTTTTCCTCAACGTGGCTCTCCAACTCTGAAAGTAAATATAATGTGATCATTTGACCAATGTTTTCTGTCGTTGACCGTTACGGTGCTGACGTAGCAATTCGCGCCGCTGACATGATCGTCCACGATGCTAACATAGCAGTCCATGGTGGCTAATGAAGTGGAGAATGGTATGACAAATGAGCTAAATTAATTTTTTAGTTTTTTTCGAGAGCTAAATTGATTTTTTTTAAAAAGTTCAATGGCCTATTTAATTTTTTAAAAAATAAAAATTATTTTTAATTATAAATATAAAATTATTCAAATATTAAAAAAATAGGGGAACTACACGGATGATCACTTATGTTTGTGTTTTGTTCATTTTTTGTCACTGATTTCAAAATACATAAGATATGATCACCTTCGTTTTTATTTAAATAAGATTTGATCACCACGAGTTTACTGCCGTTACACCACTAACGATTTGTTGAGCTAGAATAGAAGGTAAACTACAAAGTTGGTCGCTTTTGTTTATGTTTTATAAATGTATGGTCACTCAATTAAAAAACATAAGTTTTGGTCACTTATGTTATCGTTTTATTAAGATTTGATCACTGAGTGTTAGCTGCCATGAGTTTGATGACATGACACGTTAGTAAAAATGTTTAATTTTTTATTTTAACCCTTGAACTTTAGATAAAATACTAAATATGTTTTTTTGTAAACCTAAAATAGTTTAGGGATAGATTTTTAATTTACCCCTTTTTCATCTTATAAAAACTCCATCCCACACTTATGCATGCTTCTCCGTGCCTCCGCCGATTGTGGCTGCCGCTTGTGGCTGCGGCTTGCGGCAGAAAAACCATGTAAAATGTAATTGTATATCCACAAACTAATACTAAGAGGAGTGGGAATCGAATGCTAAAAACAGGGCAGTGAATCTATATTTCTGTTTACAATCATTCTATACCATATGGATCAAACCTAGAACGCCTTTGTTCTGCAGTGGCAAAAGGGTCATTCAGGTCGGGTCATTTTGGTTCAGGTCATTTCGGGTCTAAGATTATATTTGATTTAATTTTATTTGGTTCGGATCGGATCTAGTTCGGATTTAATTTGGTGTATGATAAATCGAGTCGGTTTGGGTATTAGATCGGGTAAATTTTCGAGTGGGTCAGTTTTTGGATAGGATAATTATCAGATAAGTAGTTTTTTGATTCGAATCAATATTGGATCGGTTGACTTTTGGGTCAGGTTAATATCAGGTCGGGCCAATATCGGATCGGTTGATTTTCGAGTCGGGCCAATATCAGATAGGTTGGTTTTCAAATCGAGATAATATCGGATCGATTAATTTTTGGTTTGGGTCAACCTTTAGATCATGTCAATTCAGGTTGAATTTGTTATGAGTCTAATCAAGTATTTCTAGAATTATTGATATATTCTTGTAAAAAACATGTTTGATTCTTTGTTAATCTTATCATTTAAGCTTAATTCGGTTATAAGTCTGATCAAGTATATATAGATTTTCAGTTCGGATTAATTTTGGTTCAGATTACTTTCGGATTGGGTTAAATTCGATTTGGATTGCTATCGATTCGGGTTAATTTCAGTTCTATTGTTTTCAATTTGGGTCAAATTAGATATTGGTCCATATTGGGTCAGCTAAATTTTGGATTATGTATGGTTCGAGTCAGGTATGATTCGGGTTTATAATCAAATTTGATCATCATGTTCAGGCTAATATCAAAAATTGGGTTGAGTAAACCAATTCGAATAATCAGGTTCGGGTCAAATTTGCCATATCTACTCATTCCGCGTTCCCAAGGACAAACGAATCTTTTTACCAAAAAAATGAAGGTTGTCTCAATTTCAGTAATGTAATACTACATAAAAACAGACTTATAGCGGCACTTTGATTGTTAAACGGTGGCGTTTGTATGGAAAACGTCACGATAGACTTATACTTCAGTGGAAATTTTGATTACGTTAGTGGCGTTTATATTTATGAACGCCACAAAGGTTTAGTTTTCTATTACCGTAAACGTGTTATCCCTTTTCATTTATTTTCCCCAATTTGTTTATTTTAGAATCAGAATTTCTTTATTTTAGTCAATTTTTGAATCTCCACATTGATTTGAATTCCTGTGGTGTTTTAGTATTTGGGTTTCTGTTATTTTGGTCAAAAGTAAAATGCTTGTCGTTTGCCGTTTCCATGATTGAAGGAGACTGCTTTTACTATTTTAGCATAATGCTTTTACTGTTTTGGTATGTAGGTAAGGAAAACAAATTAACATTGTACAAGCAATGTAGAAATCAACCTGCTTCTTAATCTGTAATAATGAGAAAATAAGAACAATGGAATGTTGTATAATGAAGGTTTAAAGGATTTAAAAAATTAGGGATATTTAAGAGTGATAAGTGATTTTCAGAATACCCAAAGTGTTATAATCACGAATTAAGCGAAAGTATAAGTAGAGCTTTAATGAATTCTTAAACCAAACCGAACTTGAATAATTTATAATATATCTCGTCTCGTTTACCGTCCTAATTATGCATGGTATATTGATCTTTACTGGGATCATTAGAAAGATTAGCAGCACAAATATAGGGTAACAATGTATAGATGGATTGATTGTAAGACAATCAATTTGGTCTTTGTTAAAATATATAAAAATATGAGATAGTAAAGATACATAGTATTAATTACTTACTATTTAAAGGGGAGTATTTAATACTCAATCACAGACTTAACAATAGTATGAATGGATAATAATAATATATATATATATAGCAACATGTTTAATTACCAGTTAAAACAAAATCTAAAGAAACAAAAAGGCAAAGTCAATGGTCATTTCATCCTAAGTGCTACAGTCTCCTCTTGAATAATACTTGAAGTTTTTGGACGTTATGTGGAATCCTCTCTCATGGGTTATGGAATCTGCTGCTATCATGGCCATTGCTCTTGCAAATGGAGGAGTCAGTGCTGTTTTTTTAATGGATTTATGAGTTGTTTGTCAAAATCCATTGGAAGATCTTTGTCTTCTTAGGCTTTTTTAAATGAATTTGATCTTTATTTTGCAAGGGAAGACTCCGAATTGGCAAGACCTTGGTGGTATTATTACTCTACTCTTCATCAACTCCACCATTTCTAGTTTTAATTATCACTTTATTCTTATTATGTTGCTTTGTTTTGGAACAAAATCAGATCTTAATGGTTACTAGCTGATGATTTAGTTTATTTCTTTATTTGATTTGATTATGTTGATTGTATGGTTACAGCTAATTGATTGTTAAAGTTTAGATGGAAAGTTTCTTCAACACTCCCTAGCTAGGTATGCTCTCTCCCTCGCAATCTCGCCCCACTATTTATTTTTTTCTTGTAGGTGGAATTAAGTGATGCCATATTCTGAATCATTATTGAGTTTGTACTGTGAGAATTCAATTTGCTATAAATTGATATCGTCTATGATTAATATTGCAGGACCAAAAAAGTGAATGCTTTTACCTCTAGACTTTTAGATATTCATTCCAAAATGCTAGAAATGAACAAGAAAGAGGTAAGTGGGTGAAGGATTTATTTTGATTAAGGAAGTGTACTCTAATGTTGAGATTGGAATATACTTCTAGAATCTCTCTGCACTTACCTTTTGTTCTTCTTGCTCTTTGTCACTTTTTCAACTAACAAATGTCATGGGCGATTCTCCGACTAAAATATTATAACCATTTGTTGTATCCTTCATTTCAAAACATAAATTCTAATAAATCTTGTATAGACTTTTCTCGTACCAACAAAGATTTTCTCGTACCAACAAAGATTTTCTCGTACCTATGGTTTCGACTGCAACTCAGTGCACAACCTCAATGTACTCATATACCTTAAGTTCTCAGTGACATACCATGGACTATTAAAAGAAATGACATGAATGAACAGTGCATGATAATTTATGTTTTATGAAATGAACTATGGTTTCTTTATTTAATAATTTTTATAAAAGATAAGAATAAGATTAAACGTTTTAATGTTTTATTATGCACTTTATGTCTCACTAAGTCAAAAACTTAGCGTGTGAGTGTTTTCACACGTAGGTTCAAAGAAGTCAGGAGAACAAAGCTACGTCAGGACAGTACATCATATTCCCTACTGAAGATCAGGTCAGAAACGATTTAAACAATATGTTATTTTGTTACACTAATTTTTTTGGCATGTAATTAAATGTTTGAATCACATATGCTCTGATCATTTTTTGTAAACATACTTTATTGTATTTATGAAATTATTAAGTATTTATTTTCAATTTGAGTTTGAATTTTTAATAATTACTTTAATTTAAGGGTTCTGCCATTTTAATACAAAAAAAAGTTTAAATTCTCAACTATTTTTTTTAGATTCAATGATTTGAAAAGTTAATATGACACATCGGATTCGTATCCGGGTCGAATACAGGTTGGGGTGTTACATTTATTGGTATCAAAGCTACGATTTAGCCAATTCTAAGCTTAATCCGAAGTCATTTGTGTTTTAAAAAATATACATGCCAACGAAAAAATAAAAAATCTCTGATATGATAGTATAATGCGTATGATGTCCTTGCTAATAGAGTTAAATGATTATATTTTATTAGATGTCTGACTACGAGGGCTCCCGAAGTGAAGTGGGAGATGAATGACATGAGGGTAGTAGCAATTCACCTGCCCTGGCCAGGCAAGGTGAAGAACAGTCGCCTCAAGGAGTGCCTATACAAGATCAATGAGTGTTTTTCATGATGTTGGACACTATTATGACGCATTTCGAACCGTCTGCTCCTTCAATTCCTAGGATGAATGTAGCAAAAGAGTTGAAAGGGTTAGGAGCACCCGAGTTCAAGGGTGAAGGTGAGGAAGGTCCTGTTGCTGCGAACCTTTGGCTTAATGATGTAAAGATCATGTTAGAGGGTCTCTACTGTTTGGAAGTGGAGACGTTAGATAGAACAGTCTTGTTGTTACGAGGGCAAGCTCGGGTATGGTGGACTAATGTCACCATGAGAATGCCAAGTGACGTGGTTGTTGTTTCTAGAAGAGTTCAAGAATAAATAAATCGATAATCAATTTATAAGGAAAATGAAGCAATAATTTATGAGTTTGAAGCAATAATTTATGAGTTTGAAGTAAGGGAATCACACTGTGTATGAGTACAACTGCGAGTTTAATAAGCTGAGTAGATTTGTTGTTGAACTAGTTTTTGACTGAAAAAAGATTCATGTGATTGGTTTGTAGAGGGCTTACACTCCAGACTGAAAGAGTTGTTGATAGCTTTGAATCTATCCTCGTTTAAAGAAGTGGTCAATTGTGCTAAAGCTCTAGAGAGAGCTTAGAATGAGAGGATTGGAGAGCAAAAAGCTCAGATGACTAAGAGAGCTGGTGATTCATCGAGCTCAGCACCATCAAAGAGAGGCAAATATTTAGGTTTTCGACCTCAGACTAAATCTGAGTCAGCTGTATCCTCTGGCAGAGGATCAAATCCAATGAGAGTTAGACAGACTCAATCAGTAGGGTCTGGAGCTGGAATATCAAATTAATGTCAATCGATGCAGTGTCAGCATTGTGAGAATAATCATACCGGAGTATGTCGAGTGGTCTCTGGAGCATGTTTCAGATGTGGGGACACTAGGCATTTTATCTGGGATTGTCTATTGATGACCGGAGAGTCTGCAAAAATAGAGCGATTTGCTACGGTACCTCAGATAGGTAGATGAATAGGTTGAGTAAGGAATCAGTCAGATTCGCCTACTCAGCCTGAAATGCATTCAACAGCTCAGGACTACAATATTAAGACTAATGAAGATCGCGATGATCCAGAGATCATTGCTTGTACTTTTCAGTTATTTGATAAATTTTTTTGGTTTTGATTGATCCGAGATCAACCTATTCTTATATTAGTAGCAAATTAGTGAGAGAATTGAAAATCCAATTAGAAGCTATAAGTAACGATGTGATAGTGAGTAACCCATTAGGGCATAGTGCTCGGGTGAATCGGTTGTGTCGAGGGTGTCCCATAAGGATTTAGGGAACTGAATTCCCTGTTAATATGATGGAATTACCCTTTGAGGAGTTTGAATTAATCCTGGGAATGGATTGGTTGTATCATTATCATGCCAATGTAGACTGTAGATTGAAGAAAGTAGCTTTGACAAGTCCTGATGGATTAGAATTGATTGTGATTAGTGAAAGAGTTAATCTATTAGCTAATGTGATATCGGTAATATCATCTAAGAAGATAATGTCACAGGGGTGTCAAGATTTCATTGCTAATGTGATAGACACTCGAGCCAAGGAGAGAAGATTGAAATACATTCCGACGGTCCTAGAATTTCCAAGTGTTTTTCCCGCTAGGTTACCGGGATTGCCTCCTGATAGGGAGATTGAGTTTCAAATTAAAGTAATCCCTGGAATGACACTAATTTCAATGGTTCCTTACATAATGGCCCCGAAAGAGTTGAGCGAGTTAAAGACTCAATTGCAAGAGTTGTTGAATAAAGGATTTATCAGACCTAGTATATCTCCTTGGGGTGCGTCAGTACTATTTGTAAAGAAGAAAGATGGTTCGATATGACTCTGCATTGACTATCAACAACTCAATAAGGTGACAATAAAGAACAAATATCATCTCCCAAGAATCAACGACTTATTTGATCAACTTAAGGGAGCTTCGGTGTACTTCAAGATTGATTTGCGTTCTAGCTATCATCAATTGAAGATTCAAGAAAGGGACATTCCAAAGACGGCTTTTAGGACTAGATATGGTCATTATGAATTCGTAGTTATGGCATTTGGATTAACTAACGCACCTGCAACGTTTATAGACCTCATGAATAGAGTGTTTCAACCTTATCTCTATCAGTTCGTGGTTATCTTCATTGACTATATCTTGGTGTATTCAAAGTCTAATGAAGAGCATGACGCACACCTTAGAGTGATCCTATAAACTCTTAGAGACAATAAAATTTATGCTAAATTGCCTAAGTATGAGTTTTGGTTAACTGAGGTGGTGTTCCTTGGACATGTAGTATCGGTAGAAGGGATTCAGGTAGATCCACAGAAGATAAAAGCTATATTAGATTGGGAAATTCAAAAGAATGTGTCAGAAGTTCAGAGTTTCCTAGGTCTTACAGGTTACTATTGAAGGTTCGTTAAGAATTTTTTGAGATAGCTTTGCCTTTGACCAAGTTGTTAAGGAAATATGTGTCTTTCCGAATGTCAAAAGAGTTTTGAAGTGTTGAAGCAAATTTTGACGGAAGCTCATGTATTAGTCCAACCAAAATCCGATAAGGATTATGTGGTTTACAGTAACGCGTCCCATAATGGCCTGGGATGTGTATTGATGCAAGAGGGTAAAGAGGTGGCATATGCGTTGGGGCAATTGAAATCGTACGAGAAAAACTATTCGACACATGATTTCGATTTGGTTGCAGTAGTATTCGCTCTGAAGATTTGTTGTCACTATTTATTTGGTGAGCTTTGCTACATCTACACGGATCAAAAGAGTTTGAAGTATCTGATGACTCAAAAAGAGCTAAACTTGAGACAATAAAGATGAATTGAGTTTCTCAAGGATTATGATGTGGTAATTGATTTTCACCCTTGGAAAGCAAATATGGTAGTTGATACTCTGAGTCGGAAGACGTTATTAGCTTTGTGAGCCTTAGACCCGAGATTTTCATTAAGTGGAAATGATACATTACTTGTGGAGTTAAAGCTTAAGCCGACGATACTAGATCAAATTAAAGATTTACAAGGTAAAGATGATAAGTATTTGAAAAGAATGGAGCAAGTGAAAAATGAAGGGAATAAGGATTTTGAAGTTAAGCTCGATGGCAATTTGTATTATCGTGGGAGGCTTGTTATTCTAGATGATGAGGTGTTGAAGAATGAATTGTTGTCAGAAGCTCATTATTATAGTTCGTTTACTATGCACCCAGGCGGAAACAAGATGTATATGGATCTTAAAAGTCGTTATTGGTGGCCAGGAATGAAAAGCATTATCACAGAATTTGTGTCCAAGTGTTTGACGTGTCAACAAGTAAAAGTTGAACATCAGGTTCCTTCGGGATTATTGCAACCAATCTTCATTCCTCAGTGGAAATGGGACAATGTTATGATGGATTTCTTAACGGGGTTACCCTTGACTCCGAATAAAAGAGACTCAATTTGGGTGATAGTTGACTGATTGACCAAGACAACACATTTTATTTTCATCCGAGCTGATTTCTCTATGGACAAGTATGCCGAATTGCACATCAAAGAGATTGTTTGACTTCATGGTGTGCATATTTCAATAGTATCTGATCGAGATCCACAATTCACTTTAAGATTTTGAAAGACTTTATATGGAGCTTTAGGGACTCAATTAAACTTTAGTACAACTGTTCACCCTCAGACAGATGGACAGTCCGAGTGGACTATCCAAATTTTGAAAAATATGCTAAGGGTATGTGTTATCAAGTTTAAAGGATCATGGGAGAAGTATTTGTTACTTGCAGAATTTTCCTACAACAATAGTTACCAGTCGAGCATTAAGATGGATCCATATGAAGCTTTATATGGGAGAAAGTGTCGTACACCATTAAATTGGTACGAGGTTAAAGATTGGTACGTTCTTGGTCCTGACTTGATCAAGGATGTAGAAGAGAAAGTTCATGTGATTCAGCATAATCTCAAAGTAGCATCCGATAGAGAGAATTCATATGCTGATTTAAAAAGAAAAGAGATTGAGTTCAAAGTTAGAGATAAAGTATTTTTTAAAGTCTCTCATTAGAATAAAGTATTACGTTTTGGCCGGAAATGAAAACTTGGCCCTAGGTTTATTGGCCTATACGAGATTGTTTAAATAGTGGGACTAGTGGCATATCAATTAGCTTTACCATCGGAAATAAAGAAGATTCATAATATTTTCATGTTTCCATGCTTATAAGATATAGATCTGATCATTCTCATATCATAGCACTGGAAGAAATAGAAGTTCAACCCGATATGACCTATGAGGAAGAACCGGTGCAGATTTTGACATATGAAGTTAAACAGCTAAGGAATAAGACGAATCCATTAGTCAAAGTTTTGTGTAGGAATCACAAAGTAGAGGAAGCAACATGGGAGCGTGAGGATGATATGCATAGATAATTTCCCCACCTCTTTGTACAGTGAAAATTCGAGGAAAGATTTTTTAAGGGGGAGATTTGTAACACCCAAACAACGGGTTAGTGACTAAAGTGTAAGATTTTAAAACTTAGTGAATAATTTTGATAAATTGAAAAGTTTAAAGATTTACTTGGAATTTATTTGTGTAGGATTGATTAGTAAAGATTGAAGATTTTAAAGGGCATTATAGTCTTTTTAAAAGATAAGAATTTAATATTCCTTTTAAAGGAATTAAAACATGTAAAGAAAAGAAAGAAATATAGAATTCTCTTCATCTTTTCTTCCTCCTTTCCACCGTGAGTTCTGGGCTAAGGTAAGAAATCTTTAAGTTAGTTATTCCTTGTAAATTTTGATTGGTTTTTTTTCTTGGGGTATTAAGGAAGCTTGAGAAAGTTTAAAGAGGAGTAGAAATTAAAAGATTGATAAGTTATTGGTGATTGAGTAAAGTGGGGTTTTGAGAGAATTGATGAGAAATTATTAGTAAATGGTTTTTGAAGCTATATTTGACTTGTCATAAGTTAGAATAAGAAGTTTAAGATATTGGAAAAGGATTTGGGATATGTTGATTAATTGGTATGATTTTTAGTTTTAAGAGTTTTAGGGGGTTTTGGATGTTTAGGAGTGTTAAAGTGATATAAGTTGGTTTTGATAAGTGAAGTTGAGTTTAAAGGCTTGAAAGGAGATAAAATTGGGAGATTTATGTAAGTTTTGGTCAATTTTCGAGTTAATGGGTAATTTCTAGGCAAGAGTATCCATATTGGATGAACAGTACCGATACTTCAAAGCAAAAATAGGTTAAATTGTATGAATCAGTAGAACAATATCGATACCGAAGGAGTAGCATCGATACTAAGGGTATCGATACTAATGGACAAGTATCAGTACCATTTTTTAAAACAAATTCCATAATGTAGATTGGGTATCGATACTGAAAGATAATATATATACCATAGTGAGGAAGTATTGGTACTGTGCATAGAGTATCGATACTATTCAGCCTGAAATTGTGAATTATGTGTTTTTTTAGCTTAAGTTATTGATGATTGATTAACAATAAGACAAACTTTGATATTCATCTCGATCGTATTATTTTGTAGATATTGAACGAAGGCAAGTTTCAGACGATTCGATGTTATAAGATATCGACCAACAGTGATAAGGATTTTGCTACGACTGAGTGAGGCAAAGGTGAGTGCATACTACTATAATATATGGTTATATGGAAAGAAGATTTGTGATGAGTCTATTTCCAATGTTTTGATTAAAACAATATTTTGAAAGTTTATTAAATGTTATGATTACATGTTTACATGAATATAAGTGTAGTTTTGATTTATGTTACTAAGAGTACCTGCACTGTTTATATTTTATACTATGTGATATTGATCTATGTAATTATATGAATATGTGCTATAAGCTATGGAAAATATATAAATGGTAAAGCCCAAAGTATGTGATATGAGAGCTAGAGATATAATTGGCATGTCAAGAGTCGAGGGTTCTACGTGGTCCTTCGGAATAATTATATGTGGTCCTTCGGGGCAAATTCTACGCGGTCATTTGGAACATTTCTTCGTGGTCCTTCGGGATATTTCTACATGGCACTTCGGTGCATATTCTGCGCGGTACTTCAGTACAATTCTATGTGGCAGTTTCGACTGCAACTCAGTGCACAACCTCAATGTACTCCTATACCTTAAGTTCTCAGTGCTATACCATGGGCTATTAAAAGAAATGACATGAATGAACAGTGCATGATAATTTATGTTTTTATTTTATGAAATGTACTATGGTTTCTTTATTTAATAATTTTTATAAAAGATAAGAATAAGATTAAATGTTTTAATGTTTTATTATGCACTTTATGCCTCACTAAGTCAAAGAGTTAGCGTGTAAGTGTTTTCACACGTAGGTTCAAAGAAGTCAGGAGAACAAAGCTACGTCAGGATAGGACAACATATCTCTACTGAAGATCATATCAGAAACGATTTGAACAATATGTTATTTTGTTAAACTGAATTTTGTTGGCATATAATTAAATGTTTCAATCACATATGCTCTAATCAATTTTGTAAACATACTTTATTGTATTTATGTAAATTATTATGAATTTATTTTCAATTTTAGTTTGAATTTTCAATATTTACTTTAATTTAAGGGTTCTACTATTTTAATACAAATAAAAGTTTAAATTTTCAACTATCAATGATTTGAAAAGTCAATGTGACACCTCATATTTGTATCCGGGTTGGATACGGGTTGGAGTTGTTACATCAGCACCATGAACTACCACATCAGCACCGTAACAGTCAAAGACGGAAAATATTGGTCAAATGGTCACATTATGTTTGTTTTCTAAGTTGGAAGGCCACGTTGAGAGAAAAATAATAGGAGGATTACTTTGTTTTTTTAAAGTACATGGGCCTCTGATGCCTTTTTGACATTTTTTTTAATTTTTCTTGAGGTTTTAGAAAACATATATTTCTTGTCTTCATATGCTCCAATGTCAATTCTACCAGTTCGAATTGTTTTTCCTGTGTATAAAGATTGTCTTGCTGTTGAAGTATAGGGTATAAAGATTGATACTATATCCTTATTTGTTTTTATATGTTATATTTAACTAAGATATCAATATTGAGAGACTTAATGTCAATACCCTAAATATGATGTTGGTATCTTACATTTTCCTTTTAAAAAGCATGTGGAGTGCTATTTTTCAGTTGAAGGTGAAATTTCATGGCCATTAGATTTAATGTTAAAATTAATAATAGCAGCTATCTGAGATGGGTCGTTTCCTAGTTACATTACGGGTGTGTTTGGTTCACAGCATGTAAGATTACCAATGGGAATAAAAGATTACCAAGGAATATGATTACTGGGAATGTTGTATTTTGTGTTTGGTTGGTTTAGCAGGAATGTAAGATTACCGTGTTTGGTTAAAGGAATAAAAGATTATTAGAATGTATAGTTGACCAAATTGTCATTATATATTTGTTTTTTTAACAAGTGGAATTCTACTATAATATTACTATAAGATATTTATATATTTTCTTTAAAAAATTTAAATTCATAAAATTTATATAATTTTTTTTTACAAAATTAAAAATATAAAAATGGTTTAATGAAATAGTAAACTTTTATTCTAACCCCTGAATTTCATATAAAATTCTAATTAAATATTTTTTTTGTAAATCTAAAATAGTTTAAGGATAAATTTGTAATTTAACCTTCGTAGAATTTTTTTATTCAATGACAGAAGAATGCTATTTTTGAAAAAAAAAACACCAACTGCCATAATATGAAAGATTCACTACTAGAAAAAAACCCCTTTAATGACGCACATTGAGCTTCATCTATGGGTGCAGATGACACTCAAATGCGCATCATTGAAGCCACCGTCATAAATATCAGATGACACACAATTGTGTGTCATAAATCTATGACGTGCATTTATGACGCGTATTGCACGTCATTGAAGCCCCCGACATAAATGAAGATGACACACATTTGTGTGTCATAAATTTATGACACGCATTTATGACTTACATTGCATGTCATTGAAGCACACATCATTGAAAAAGATGACACACATTCTTGTGTCTTGATTTTATGTCGTAAATTATATATATATATATATTGTAGATTGACAAATAATCAAACTAAATCACATTTAATGCCTCATAATACTAAATATATATATCATATTATATATAAGCAATCCATTAGCATACAATATATTAACATTAAGTTATCAAAAATATTGTAATCATATGTCGATACAAAATATCACGGCATAATAAAGTTTGCCACATAAGATACCCATTCTTTGCGAATATCATCAATGTCATCATCCATGTATTCTTCCTTCCAATCGCCAACCTAAGTAAAATATGAAATAAGTATATAATTTATACTTATTTAAAGTGAAGTATATAACTATCAAAGAGTACTAAAATGACAAAAAACAACCAAGAATCCCAAAAGAAATGAGAAGCAGGTTCAACATATAGCGCATAAGCTTCCAACTACATATTGTAATTATTTTTCAGACATAAATATACCCCAAAAACATGTTGATACCTGAACCTTTGAGATATATTCAATAGTAGCCTTCCCTAGCTTTATATTTGGTATCCTGGCACCCATCTTATTTAGGTAATCTGCTATTTCCTTTGGTAAGTTGGCCTGCACAAGAGTTTCCACACAAACAGAAAACAAAAAGAAGCAATGAGTAGTGGATAAACTAATAAAAGCCAGAATTACATAATTCTTCAAACAAACACATCATATAAACAAATTCAAGGATTGATTATTAAATTTGAAAGATTAGTCTAATGTATACAAATAGGAAAATGGAAGAAATTTAGATAGCAATAGCACATAATAAACAGGTAATCATCAGAAACTTAGAATCACAGAGGTTCAAAAGCACTTACAATGTCAAATATATTAAACAGAAAACAAAAAACGCATATATTGAATAGTAAACCCATGGTTATGCTCCAACAGATGTTGCAGGGTTCAATATCTCCTGAACATGCTCCTAAAATGGTGAACCAAGGATACTACTAATAATGCAATGTGTTAAGATCATTTTGGGGATTAAAAAAGATAACTTTAAGGTAAGTCCGTAGGATAAGACAAACAACAAACCCAAGATATGTAATGCATCAAAAGAATATTTCCCCAAAAATGCTAATAGAACAGAGGATTCAAAATAAGTTTTTAAATCACTTCAATGCACAATTTCCTTGCAACAATACTTGGAAAAGCCAATAGATAAGTGGTAGTGAGAACAAGTTGCATTCCTGATGGATTAATATTAAAAGGAATATAGGGTTCTACTTCAGTGATCGGGGTATCTTCCCTGTCCAACACACAAAACAAAGAAAATACGACACTGAGAAAAAACATATAACCATTATTATAAGTTAATAAACAAACATTGAAAGTTACAAATCTCCTTAAATGAATTCAAAAATAGTCATAGTTCACATAAAATTAGTTTCTGCTCCTTGCTCGGATTAGCCATGAACTGTTCTATATATGTTGCACAAAGAAGAATTAAACCAAAGCCTATGTCTCTCCACCAAATGCATCTAATGTCTAGGTAAGTAGCACTGACTTTACCTTGCAGCAGATGCTAGTTTAAACCTATAGTACTGCAGCTTTATTTTCCTGCAACCTTCAGTTACAACAACTGCCCACATGGTGACTACAGTAAAAACACCTAATACAACAAGCATGTACGACCACCAACTCACGACACTTCTTGTGGATGCAAGAAACCAATAATGATGCATACTGAAAAAAAAAATGCAGAAGACGCGTATAGTTGATGTCCACATCTACAGAAAACCAAGGTCGTTGCAGTTGAGAAAATAATCACTAAAAGACTAGTGTACATATACAATTTTCACACTACTTTCCTCACCTTCCTATGACCCACATACTGAATTACTTTCATTGAAATAGCTACAGAATGTACTCTTTACAATGAAATCAAATTTTGGTACCACAGCTTCAGGCTGCCTACCTAGTCAAACTTAATTTGTTAATTAATAACCGCTTAGGATATTTTTACTTATTACTAATAAGAATTTTGCATGGAAAACAGACATCATGAAATCATTTTTTTACTTTTAAAACATGACAGTTTTTGAACTAAAAAGTTATAATTCTGACAAAAGCTCCACCAACTTAAGAAGACGACCTTATTCAGCACATATGGCATACCTGAGAGTTGAGTCAACATCTCGTACATCGTATCTGTGTATCCAGTTAATATTCCAACACATATCATTATAGACGAACCTTGACCTGAAACACACAAGCAGTGAATTAAGGACACAATACTCAAAACATCACAGTAATGTGCAGCTTCATCACTTTCAAAATGTAAGAAAACATGATCTTTAAAAAGCACACCAATTTATATGAACTTTCCTTGACTTTGGACAAAGTGAAAGGCTGAAACTTTTAATGAATTTCTATAACTTCTATAATCTTAGATAAAAGCATATTTCTCGTCTCAAGGTGAACATATGAGAAGAATATCACTATTTCCTATTATTTCCTCCAATCCAACATAAGGTCTCTGTACATCGAATAAACTCTTTTTCTTAAAGCTCTATTTCCAGAGTTTTCCTCATTATAGATTCTAGAGAAAATAACAACTAGCTTTACATTTATTCGGTCAATTACTCAGTTGTTCTTATTAAATTAAAAACTTGTATGTAACAATTGAAATAAATAAGGAGTAAATGTTATAAGAATGATACCAAATTCGGATTCTTATATCGTATCACAAATCCATGTCGTAGTCATTGCACCACAAACCAAAAGTAAAGCAGTCACCATCACATGCTTAACCCTGCAAAAACCATAAGAATTTAGTTTACAAATAAAAGCTCAAATATAAGGCATAGATAGAAAAAATGAATAGAGAACATGTGAAAATTAAGTTTAAGTTTTATTCTAGGAAAAGGCTGAATATGAGTCATATCATGCCATTTTCTTGTGAGAAACAAAAGCATCAGAAATTGTTGCTTTCATGTTTATATTGCTAAAGTACCTGTAACTAGCTGTATAAATTAAATAATGAAGAGAATAACAAGCAACTATAATAGCTTCTAGTATTGCAAAGCCAAGTGAAATCCACCATCTGCAATGAAAGAATAATAGCATGCTTTGTAAACGTCCAAGTAACATTTTCAAGAATTATACATGTAGCAAGGACTCGTCTCACTGCTTGAGAGGAAAAAATAGACACACATATAACTCTTAATCTTCTCGTGACCATCCAATCCCTCCTTCCGCAACTTCACTAAGGATGGAACAATATGACAGAGTACCTGTTTTCAATCAATTCAAGAGAACACACATGAGAATGCATCAAAAATAAAATAATTCATAAAACAAAAGAAATTTAGGCCAAAAACAAGATTCAGTGGAGTATCTTTCCCTTGGCAAGAAAAGGTATACACATATTCTTTCTTTCTTTCTTTTTAATATAAGTTAACAAATATGTCTACAAAGATCCTAGACATTGGTTGCCAGGACTAAACGACAAGAAAAGTTTACAACCACTCCTAAATACACTACAGAAGACCAACACCACAAAATATGAAGTGATTCCTAGACCAACACCACTCCTAATAACAACTTGTTGCTTTCATATCTGTCACCGCCAATAGCCAATGTCTTCTATAAAAACCAAAAACCAAATTAAGTTACTAAAATATATTGATAATCAAATGAAAAATCAAATGAAAAAACAAACCCGGGATTATATAGGCTGACATTTAGAACTCTGGTATGTGTTGCTTCAAACAAAGCTCAAGAACAGTTGTTCAATAGCTTAGTACCTGCATAAATTCAAGATTTAAGCAAAAATTTCAGAAAAACGAAAAAAAAACAATGATACATGGTTTTTAACAAACTATGGCTCTTACTAAGAATTAATGAAAACATAATTTCAGCAAAAGCATGTTTGAGGCAATTAGCTAAGCATCAAATTGATTATGATTTCATGATACTTAAGCATCCCGAGTAGCAACAAGAATGCTCAGATGCTTAGAACAATTTAAAGGTCCATATGTATGAACTCACCAATTCCTAGCCCACGATATGGTGCTAAAACACCCAATGTCATGATGTACACACAGATGCCCCCACCTTCATTCTTTTCCATCCGACAAGCAATTGATCCAACACAGATGTCACTATAATTTGCTGAGTTAGCAAGAAAAAGTGTGATTGTTAGAATAACACTCTAACTTTTGAATTATACAGGTCACTTTCCAACTTAATCTCTCATCAGGCCCCAACTTGTGTAATATGATATATGAGTGTGTGCATGTGTGTTGCAGCTATGAATAACAATGAAGATGAATCACCTAGATGAGTCACCTACATTCCATGAAATTAGGGGCAGGCTGTTATTCATATGCTGTTAGTATTGATGAGCTGTCATCATTGAGCTGCCAGTTTGTTAGATTAGTCTAGAATGATGATTGTATGTGAAGTCTTATAAATAGCATATTGTAGTATTTCAGGAAGGAATGAAGGAACTACATTTCTGTTTTTCATTTTTTGTGTTACTGTTATATTAAGTTTGTTAACATGGTATCAGTTGCTTGTGCCCGGGAATCTGTGGGAATTTAGTTATTTTCCTGATGGCCACTCCTTCTTCTGATTCCACCGGTGGCTTCTCTGAGTCTCTCGGCGGTAAGGTCTTTACCAACAAAAAGATTAGCATTGTTCTTGACGAATTCAATTTTTTACTCTGGAAGCAGCAGGTTCTCTTAGCAGTAAGGAGTCATAGGCTTGAGAAGCTTCTCATCGGTGCTCTCCAGCCTCCACCTGCTACGATTCTTGGGGATGATGGACTGGAAGTTGAGAATGAATAATATGAAGTGTTCATAGCTCAAGACAGTGCCTTGGCGTCTTGGTTGCTCTCCACCATCAGCCCTCCCTTACTTCCTCAACTTGTTGGAGCTGAGACTGCCGCTGATGTTTGGCAAACTGTGAATCGATTCTTTGCCAGCAAGTCTACTACCATGCTTATGAATCTCCATTACAAGCTAAAGACAATCAAGAAAGGCGATCTGGGAATGCGAGCTTACATTTCTCAAGTTAAAGAAGTCACTGATGCTTTAGCTGCTTGTGGAAGTCCCATTTATGAATTTGAGAAGATTGTCACTCTCCTTAACGGTCTTCCACCAGAATACCGTCCATTCATTGCAGTCATCACTGCCAGCCAAGATCCATTTACCCTTGAAGGAGTCGTTTCAGTTTTGATCGATGCTGAAACTCAACAAAAAATTTTTGATCATTATGATATTGTTCATATGAGTGCTAATCTTGCTCTTGTTTCCCTTTAGTCCATGAATGATGATCAGCTGGATACGAATTCCACTTTCAGAAGCTATGGTCGAACTCAAAACGTTAATCCTGGTCGCGGTCGAGGTCGCTCTAAACTTCAGTGCCAGCTGTGTGGTAAAATTGGTCATCTAGTTGACCGTTGTTGGTATAGATTTGATAAAACCTTCAATGGTGTTTCCTCTCAAAGCCGAAAAGATCGCTCGCCTGATAAGTCTCCATCAGCCAATATGTGTCACTATAAGGACACTCGTGAATGTGGATGTGTCAATCATGCTGCTGTGCAATCTCCTGGAACTGCTGGACGGGGTCGTTCATCTCTGAATACTGACTCGGGCACTTGGCTTGTTGACTCAGGTGCTACTCACCATGTCACTACTGATGAGACTGTTGTTACTGATGGAGCAGATTATGTTGGTCATGGTAAGTTAATGATTGGGGATGGTAAATTTCTTCAAATTTCAAAAACTGGTTATTCTTCACTACCTACCTCATCTCGTTCTTTGACATTATTTGATGTGCTTCATGTTCCTTCTATAACTAAAAATCTTGTGTCGGTCTCAAAGCTTGCTAGAGACAATCGAGTCTTCTTGGAATTTCATGCTTGAGATTGTGTGGTGCGTGATGAAGATTATGGTGCTGTTTTGTTGCGAGGGAAAGAGGTTAATGGATTATATGAATTTTAGTCTAGTGCTCCATTGCATGAAGATCCTAGTCCAAAAATGCTTGTTTCGAAAGGAGTAGGCGTTGATTACAGTACATGGCATGATCGTGTTGGTCATCCCTCTCATGCTATTTTGATAGACTTGAGTAATACGTGTACTGATGTTAACA
Source organism: Hibiscus syriacus (assembly GCF_006381635.1). Lineage (NCBI taxonomy): Eukaryota > Viridiplantae > Streptophyta > Magnoliopsida > Malvales > Malvaceae > Hibiscus > Hibiscus syriacus. The sequence goes on along the minus strand of NW_024062635.1, from coordinate 2,238,852 downwards.
TCTTTGGTTTAAATAAAACTCCTCCTTCTTTATGTGTTGCTTGTCAAATGGGAAAAGGGCATGCTTTATTGTTTCCAAAATCTTTTACAGTCTATGATCGACCATTTCAATTGGTGTTTACTGATCTATGGGGTCCTGCACCCACTCCATCCAATGGGTTTAAGTACTACATTGTATTTGTTGATGCATATTCAAGACATACTTGGTTGTATTTACTTCGAGATAAGGGTCAGGCACTGCACTGTTTTAAGTTGTTCAAACAACTTGTTCATACGTAGTTTGCGGCTAATATACTTGTTTTTCAGAGTGATTAGGGCGGGGAGTATCGTCCATTCACTAATCTTCTTTCTCAAGAGGGCATTCAACATCGGCTTACTTGTCCTCACACTTCCCAGCAAAATGGTGTTGTTGAAAGGAAACACCGACATGTTATTGAAATGACCCTTACCTTGTTAGCTCGTGCTTTTTTACCAATGAAGTTTTGGTCCTATGCTACTGTCACTGCTGTTCATTTGATCAATAGACTTTCAACTAAGGTTCTTAATGGTGTATCTCCATTTGAACGTTTGTTTGGGAAGAAGCCTGAATATGCTCACTTACGAGTATTTGGCTGTCGTTGTTTTCTATACACGCGACCATTTCACTCTACTAAACTTGCTTTCAGGTCTGAACTATGCATTTTTCTGGGCTATAGTCCTCAGCATCGAGGCTATCAATGTTTGGCAAAAGATGGCAGGGTGTATATTTCTCGACATGTAAATTTTGATGAATATGTGTTTCCATATGCGGATATCGACATAAAAAGTGATACATTCCAGAATCCTTCAAGTTCGAGCAGTTCCCTGCTTGTTATTCCTGGTGCTAATCGTCTTGGCAAAGCATCTATTTTATCCTTCTCTGAGTATCAACCTCAAAATAGTCTTACTACATCTAGTCAAAGAAACTCTGCTACTGGACCCGATACATCATATCCTGTTGAAGATGAGAATAGTAGTTCTCACACTAGTTTGGCTTCTGATTCTTCAAATTCCCCACTGATTCTAAATTCACACCCGATGATAACACGCAGTAAAGCGGGTATTTTTAAGCCATAGTTGTTTTTCTCTACATCTGACCATAGTAATTTTGCCAATGAACCAACGTCAGTTTATGAAGCTTTGCAGTCAATTGAGTGGAAGCAAGCTGTTCTTGATGAGTATAATGCATTGGTTTGAAACAACACTTGGATGCTTGAACCACTACCTCCTGGTCGATCTACTATAGGTTGTAAGTGGTTATTTAAAACCAAGCGACATGCGGATGGATCAATAGCTCGGCAAAAAGCTCGTTTAGTAGCTAAAGGATTTTCCCAAACACCGGGTTGTGATTTTGATAACACCTTCAGTCCCGTAGTAAAAACTGCTACAATCAATGTGGTTTTTTCTATGGCTACTGCTCGTGGATGGCCTCTACGACATGTGGATATCAACAACGCTTTTTTAAATGGTGATCTTGATAATGAGGTGTTTATGACTCAACCTCATGGCTTTGAACAGAATGGTGTTAATGGAGAAGTATTAGTTTGTCGATTGAAAAAGGCTTTATAAGGTCTAAAGCAGGCCCCTCGTATGTGGTATGGAACACTGCGTCGGGTTCTTCTTGATTTTTAATTTCAAGAATCAGCTGTTGATGCGTCTTTATTCATACGATGTGTGAATGAAAGCCGAGTGTTCATGCTTGTTTATGTTGATGATATTGTCATCACTGGGAATTCATCTTCTGCTATTGAATCAGTTATTCATCAACTTGGTAATAACTTCTCACTTAAAGATCTTGGTTCTCTAAGTTACTTTCTGGGCATTGAAGTTACAAGATATAGTGATAAGCTTGTATTAAAACAACAAAAGTTTATTAAAGAGCTTCTCGAAATATCAACAATGACAGGAGCTAAAGCAGTTCTTACTCCAATGATCTTATCATCGAAACTTAAGAAGGATGCAGGTGGACCTCTTAGTGATGGTAAGCAGTTTCGGAGTATTGTTGGTGGCTTATTATACCTCACTCACACCAGGCCAGATATTACATTCAGTGTGCATCGTATAGCTCAATATATGCATAATCCATGTGAAGAACATTGGATAGCTGTTAAGCGAATACTTCGGTATTTGGCTGGAACAATTAACTATGGTATTGTTTTCCATGCTAATAGCTCAACAAATGATATTGTTGCTTTTGCGGATGCTGATTGGGCAAGCAATCCAGATGACCGTCGATCAATATCAGGCCAATGTGTATTTCTTGGTAAAAATTTAGTTTTATGGAGCTCAAAGAAACAAAAAACAGTGGCTCGTTCTACCATAGAAGCAGAATATCGAAGTATTGCAGACACGGTTGCTGAAGTGGATTGGATTCAATCTTTACTGCGATACATGGGTGTAAAACAAGAATAAGTTCCTATTATATGGAGTGATAATACTAGTGCAGTAGAAATGAGTGTCAACCTTGTATTTCATGCTAAATCAAAGCATGTAGAACTAGATATGTGCTTTGTGCGAGAGAAGGTAGCAAATAAGGAACTAAGTGTTAACTATGTTCCTGCATGTCATCAACTTGCTGATGGGTTGACAAAACCATTAACAAATTCAGCCTTTGCTTTGTTTCGTGAAAAAGTTAAAGTCGTTGGTGAAGAAGCATCAATAAAGTTGGGAGAATGTTGCAGCCATGAAAAAAATTCAGAAAGATGATGGAGAACAGAGAAGTTGGAAGGATGTTGCAGCTATGAATAACAATGAAGATGAATCACCTAGATGAGTCACCTACGTTCCATGAAATTAGGGGTAGGCTGTTATTCATATGTTGTTAGTATTGATGAGCTGTCATCATTGAGCTGTAAGTTTGTTAGATTAGTCTAGAATGATGATTGTATGTGGAGTCTTATAAATAACATATTGTAGTATTGCAGGAAGGAATAAAGGAACTACATTTCTATTTTTCATTTTTTGTTTTACTGTTATATTAAGTTTGTTAACAATGTGTAACCATCCACAATTTGTTTCAAGCCATCAAATTGAAAACAATAACATTTATTATTTCTAACCATAAATGCACCATACTAGTAATTGATGTCAAATGTTGAAGGCATTGTGACGAAAGACATCTCAAACATGCTCTGCACATTGCTAAGATCGTAGAATTAGATGAGGCTAGTCACTCAAAACTTCAATCGAGTCTATTTCTTTGAGCATGACCTAAGGATTAAGGAGGAAAAAACAAATATGCAATTACCAAGGCAGAAGAAAGTTATAGGATAAATAATCTTCAGAAACTAATAGGTGTTGAAATTCCTATAATTTTAGTGTTATAGACCATCGAAGCTCAATAAGTGCCCTCCAATGCAGGGTAACAAATTTCAGAATTGGGAAATCTTTAGCTAGGAATTTTATGACTATAAAATTCTCCAGAAAAAAATTACTTATAGCTACTACCTATAGCTTAAAAGTTCAAAAGAAATGTAGGATAGGGATGGGACAATTAACGTTTCATAATAAGCAGAAGATCATGGTAGAATCAACAAGTGCACTAAATACAATCAGTAGCATATGAGTGCAAGGCAGCACAAGCACAACAACAGAACTGAAGAGTGTTTTTGAGGCATAAACTGAACAATATCTAGCCATTTCTTGGTTTCAATAAACCCCCAAAAAATTGACAATTGAAAAATAATTAAATGTGTTAGTTATTAAATGCCTCCGAACACAATCAATAGAACAATGTAATCTAAAGTGGAACTATTTAATCCAACAAATAAATTACTTTTTCCAATGATCAAATGGGAGCACACTGAACTGACAACTTACAATACCTTATTTGTATCAAAGGCCACTCGTAGTATATCATCAAAAGTCAATGTAAATCAAACCACAAAAGACCAACAATTAACCAATGCAAAGAACAAAAAACAAGAGAAATGAAGGCATAAATCAAGACATGCAGCTTAAATTCCTTAATTTACTAAAGAACGCCGATAAATTTTCCATTAGATGAAATATACAGAAGAATGACAAAGAAAACCCCAAGAATCAAAAAGAAACAATTGCGAAGAAAAAAACCCAAACAAGAATCGAACACAACAACGGGAGAATAACATGCATTCTAAAGAAAATAATGAAAACCCATAAAAGATTGGGGGGAGGAAAGGAGGCAAACCAAGCTTTGTGAATTCGTCGGAAGCCATAGCATCGACGTAGTACTTTTCGTTGTAACGAACGGGGAAGATAACAGGTGTTGTGCTTCTTTAATAGCATCACGTTCTTGTCCCTCACACCATCGAGTGATATTGCTACTTCTCGACCAACCGCCATTATTATTAACTCTCCAAGAAAAACAAAAGATTTGGGGAGGGGATATAACAATGGCGTGGTGAGGGGATTGTACGGACAGAGATAGATTTGTTGTGTGTGAAGACAGAGGAAAGGTAGGCTTTGAAATTTTACAGCGAGAAAGCATGCGTACGTGATGAAAATTATGGGGGAAAGTTAAAAGATGACTTTTAGAGATGACACACAATGAAAAGTGTACTCTATGTGTTTGTTAAATTTTTTGGATTATGACTATTAAATATGACACACATTATTGTAAGTCATAAATCGTTCAGATTTTAAGAAACATGTCATTTTTTATGACACACATTTTTTACAAGTTATAAATTAGTGTGTGTCATCGTTTGTGTGTCATTAAAATATATATTTTCTTGTAGTAATTATACTCTAATTCCGAAAGATTGTTAATTATATTATATGTTTATATATCAAACATAAATATTTTATTATAATCAACTGCTCGATTTAACTCGTGCAGATATACTAAATTGAGATATGAGAAAACCTAATAATATCAGATGCAACAAATCGAACACCAACTTTATCGATTTCTAACCACCCCACCACCCGATGAAAGTGTAGTATCCCCACAAACACCAATAGTATCAAATAGCTTCTGCAGGCTTTATACAGGGGGTCTGCTATTCCATATATTGTACATGCAACTAGACATGTTTGTTGTTTTTTTTTTTTTTTATAAAATTTATAATACTACAATACTTTCACATTTGAATTATTTATTCTGTCGATCAGAATTTTTGTGTTAAAAGTATCACTGACTTAAATTATTTTAGATTTATATTATTTTGATTCAAGTCATTGTAAGTCCGATTGTTTTTACGTTTAATTCGTTGATAAATCATAATATGTGAGATTCTAATTTGAGATAATTAGATAAATTTTCAGGTTCTAGGCACATTTAATAGGTATAGGTCTATGCATTAATCATGTCTGATTTCGTGTACTTTATGACATTATAACCTTTTAAAGATATTTGTATGTATATAAATTTTGATTGTTATGAATTTATATTTTATAAATTTTAAGACATTTAAGTTTACAAACGCTAATGCCATGCTTGCATTATATTTACATATCATATTTTAATTATTTTCACACCATAATAATATCATATTTAATAGTGTCTTATATATATAACACAACTCAACCGTGTACGAACCAACTTGTCTCAATAGTTAAATGAATCATAATTATTTCTAGAGGTTACGGATTTTAACGCCAACGATTGTAGTAGGGTTATTGAGCGTTCATTGTCAAATGGTTGAGTGTATTTAGAACATATATTACCTTATAATCACCTTACCGTTTTCTTTGAAAAAGTTAACAATATAAAATCAATTTCCTCATACAGTATATTAAATTGTTAATTTGATTTGTTTTAATTAGCGAGAGCAATGGTTTGCATGCAAGAATGTGTGAGTGTTTATTATCAAATAGTTAAAAATCTTTGAACAGATACTATTGTATTCAACTCAGAATTTTAAAAAAACATTGGATAAACTAAAGTTTACATAATTATGTCTATTTAAACTCTAAAATTTAAAATATAATTTCTTAGTTTTAAAATCTTAAACTCTAAAACTAATATACGTGATATTAAAGTAGAGAAATGTGTATAAACTTTTTTTTATAAACTTTCTTATATTACCCAAAATAAAATAGCAACCTGCTACAACCAACAATAACACCCAATAGGTGAAAACTTATACCCACCTATTACAAAGCTGAACATTAACACAATTATTCTTCTCAATTTTAATTTATAAAACTTAACTTGCACAATCTCTTTAACACTAGCTCCTTTAACATGCGCTCTGAACTAACATCCCTCTCCAATATTGGGTAAATATGGGTGTTCCATGCAATCTTGAGGATAAGGGTAAGAAATAATTTACCCTTCAGATTATGCATAGCCCACTCAATCTCTTGATTCCAATCAATAACCTCTATATTCAAACTGTACAACCTCATAATAATCTCCCAACAACTCTTCCGATAAAAACATTGGGATCTATTCTCCAGCGTGCAGCCACAGAGCAAACAATTGCCATAAACACAAAGTCCTATCCGCGGTAACCTATACTTAGTAGGAAGCCTTCCCAAGATAGTTATCTATGCTATAACACCGTGTTTAGGAACATGGCTCGGGAACCAAACCAACCAATGCCACCTAACTCCAGTGCCCTGAACTCTAACCTCATCACATATCCAGCCAACCTTCAGCACCTCAGGATTATGAGCAACACGAAAAATAGGAAGAGCTTCTGCCTGCAATTTGAGAATCTTCTTGAAGTTCCCACTAGAATTATCCTTGAGCCTTGAATGAAGATTCCTAAGCCTCAAGCCTCCTTCAGATTTCAAGCAACAGATCTGTCCCTAATTCACACGAACACCAACAGTTGAAGTGTCTGATTCTTTCTAGAAAAATTGAGCAAACAGTTGTTCCACCCTCCTAATAATCCCTTGAGAAAGCACTAATTGTATGCACCAATAGTTACTCATGCTAAATAAGATGCCCGCCCGCCCATTGACTCAACCTGGCCTTAATCCTTTCAATAAGACTAAGATAGTCCATCTCGATGAGCTTTCGAGTCACTAAAAGAAACCCCAGGTACCTAGAAAACAACTTACCAAACTATGGCACCATGAATAACCTCTTTCTAAAAAATATAACCCTCAAAGCATAAAGTTCACATATGATAAAATTAAGCTTAAGGCTAGATATTTTATAAAACCGATCCAGAACACTCTGAACTCTAATGGCTGATTCCATCAAACCTTAAAAAAAATCAACAGGTCATTTACAAAAAAAGATGAGTTAAACCAACCCTTTTGCACCTCGGGTGGAACTTAAAAATACCATCAGTAGCTGTCAATTCCAAATTAAATACGAGAAATAATATACGTGAAAAGAACAAGAATATATAGAAAAAGAGGGTACCTGCCAAACACCTCGGCCCCCCTTGAAAACCCCCACTAAATTTTCATTAAAAAACAAAGAAAATATAGAGGCAACGAAGCACACACTAATCCATCCAATGAACTATACAGGAAGCCTTAAAGCCTCTAAAACACTTCGAACAAATTTCCAACTCAATAAGTCAAATGCTATCCATCAAAATTCTAGTGATGGCCTTGTACATGTAGATAATGCAAATATTATAAAATGTTTTTACTTTTTCGAAGTCAATAACCATTGGGTCTTTTAGGATTCAAAGGTGAGTTTTAGGTTAAATTTTTTAAGCTCACAGTTGAGATACTTGTCCTTTAGTTCCAATATTACCCCTATTTGGAACCTATATAAAAGAGTCTTGGTTTTATCCTTTTTCATTCATTCCATCAGCAACTTCTTCCTCTCTTGTTCCATTTTTAAACTTTCCCTTTATTATTTTTTAAGCCTTTGCTTGTCCGTTGTTTTTAGCTATCATCAACATTTTTTCAAATCTCCCTACCTTTAAGAAAAGAGCAATCAATTAAGTTTCAGCTTCATATTTCGGGTGTACAAAACAAGGAGTATTGTGTTAACTTTAGGGCAATCATCCATTTTTTGTGATTACACCGGTCGGAGCGAATTCACTTCTTAGGCAGTAGATTACCACAGTGCAATAACAATTTATTCTTATTCGTTTCGTAATATCATACTTGTCAGTGATAATTTATTTGTTTTGCAATACTCAGTTCTTACAATTTAGAAGTGAATTTATATATGCTTAACATGTCTTTCTATGTCAACAAGTACATCCTGATTTGTCCAAACTTGAGCTGCTAGACGAAATCAATTACCGTCATCAATCTTAGATAATGGTCATCTTCTTTGAAAAACTAGAAGCTGACTACGTGTTGTTCAACCCACCTTGTAACACCCTAATCCAATTTGACCCAAAAATCCATGGATTATAATGTTATAAAGGACTACCGAAATAGAGACCCATCTTTTTAAAAGCTATTTATAATCACTGAAATTAATATATTTATGGTAATAAATGTGTTAATAATCCGAGTTTACAAAATAATTGGGAGCTCCCAAAATGTATTCAGAATAAATACAATACTAAGTACAAATCAAAGGTACGACTGAATATACATAAGGGTCCATAAATAGTACATGCCCTCTAAAGATGACTCAAGAAGTACTCTGATAGTCTCTATGGTCTGGTCTGTTGCATTGGAATGTTTGACGACGATAACTCCTCGCGATCTGCTCCCTAAGAACCTGTGCACGGAAACACATTCTGAACGCTGAGTTTACGAGCTCAATGCCTCACAAATAAATGTATTATACTATATGCATTCATTAAAAGAGCTGGCTAGTGGCACATGTCTGAAACATATGAAGACATAATATATTAAAACCTAATCTGCTAAACTGTGGCAGACAGTAGGAAGTGGCGAAATGATTTTGTCATCTCAGAGCTCACACCCCTCTAACCTACCAGGTGGGAATCCGAAATTTTGTCAATTTATTAGTATTAATGTGTCTTTTGATATATGACATAGAAGGCTTGGTCGTCTATCCGTGGATGTGTTGACAAGAGCATTATCTCGATGTTATTCAAATTCCTTCTGATAAAATGAGTTTCGTTAAGTCTGATCTTTGCAGGGCTTGTTAATGAGGTAAGTCACATAAGCTTTTATTTCATGCTTCAGTTGAAAAATATTCTTAGCCTCTTGAATTAGTAGTTGTTGTTGTCTGGGGGTCTGTACCCAGTTATTCTAGTAATTTTAAATATTATGTTGCATTTACTTGTTCTTTTACTCAATACACTTGGTTTTACCTTTTTAAACAAAAAGCGCATGTTCGAGAAGTTTTTATTCAGACCATTAGGATACTGAAAGATAGCTTGGTGTTAAGCTTAAGATTCTACAAACTAATTGTGGAGAAGAATTTTTTTCTATTCAGCTTTACCTCAAGAGTCAAGGGATAATGCATAGACAATCTTGTCCTTACACATATGAACAAAATGGCCTCGTCGAGCGTAAACACAAGCAAATTGTTGTGTTAGGTCTTTCCCTTCTCGCTTAAGCTTCAATACCCTTGTGGTTTTGGTGTGAACCATTCCCAGGTGTTGTATACCTCATCAACAGGCTTTCTCATGTGCTTTAGCAAGTATGTCTCCGTATGAGAAATTTTTTTATAAAATTCCTGAGTACTCTTTCCTAAAAGTCATTGGGTGTCTATGTTATCCATTTTTAAAACCTTATAACAAAAATAAGTAGTAATTTAGGTCCTTTGCATGTGTCTTTCTTGGTTACTCTTGTACATAAAGGCTACAAATGTCTATATTATAGTGACAGGGGCACGTTAGGTTTAATAAGAATGTTTTTCCATATGAGAAACGAAATCAGCTTGAGTCTTCTATAAGGTCTTACTAGCAAAAATAATATGGTAACTCTTTTATTATGCATTCACTTTCCTCTAGGACGTCATCAAACTTCATGCCTGTGTTAAGTCAACATACAAATAAAGGTTTATATTTGAGTTATGATCTTAGTCAATTGTAGTCAAGTCAGAGTACAAATATACAAATAAAGGTTTAAATTTAAATCATGATCTTAGTCAAGCTCAGTCTTGTGTGTCACCTATTTTATCTTCCAGATCATCTTCATTACCTTTACTAGCTCATAATATTCATCATTTCTCTCCACCATCACATATTGTTCATACTCCGTATTTTTCCACTGATTTTCATAATACAAATCATACACCACCTATAGCCTATCAATAAATTTCATCATCATTATTACCAGTCGCTACTGTTCATTTGCCATAATCGTCCATCAGTCACTTTTCATTTTTATCTATATTATTTGCTATTACACCATCATCACCACCACCCACTCCCTCTATACCATTTGCCACTGCACCATCATCACCATCACCCTTTAATCATGCCTCATCGTCATCATCTTTGCCGTCTATCACCACTCATTCCTAATCTCTACCAACAGCCACCAATCATCCTCATATGGTTTCATTTCTTGGTAATATTCATCCAATGATCACCTGAGGGAAATCATGTATTGTTAAACCCAAAGCATATATTTTGGAAGAAATTAAAGAGCCAACAAATGTATTTAAGGCCTTTCATCATCCTAATTAGTGTTCAGCTATAGAAGCAGAATTTTCTACCTTGTTGCGAAATTAAACTTGGGATTTGTAACTTTTTCCTCCTAAACGAAGAACAGTTAGCTGCAAGTGGCTATTCAAAATAAAATGCAAGCTATATGGGTCAGTTGATCAATATAAGCCACATCTGGTTGCTAAAGGATACTCTCAAATAGTTGGGAGTGACTTTCATGACACTTTTAGCACGGTTGTTCGTCCTACCACTATTAGGGCTGTCTCAACTACAACACTTCTTCAAGGGTGGGTTATTGTAATACCCCAAACATTGAGTCAATGACTAAAGTGTAAGGATTTAAAATTTAGTGGTTTAATTTTGATAAATTAAAAAGTTCAAGGACTAATTTGATAATTTTTGTTTAGGACTTATTATTAAAGATTGAAGAATGGAATGACATTATGGTCTTTTAACAGGAAATGAATTTAAAATTCATTTTAAAGGATTTTAACATGTGGGAATTAGAGAATAAGGAAGGAAAAACCTAGAATATTTGGTCATCTTCTCTTCTTCTTTCTTTTCCCGTGAACCTCCATTTCCAAGGTGAGTTGCTTTTCAAGTTGGTTATTTCTTTCATTTTTGAGTTGTTTTTTAGTCCTTGGGTGGTATAGTAGCTTAAGAAAGCTTAAAGATGATTAGAAGCTAAGAGATTGAGGAATTATTAGTGAATTAGTAAAATGGGTTTTTTAAAAGAATTGATGAAATTTGAGTAGTTATTGGATTTTAAAGGTATATTTGATTTTTCAAAGGTTAAATTAAGTTATTTGAAGTATTAGAAAGGATTAAGAACAAGTTTGAAGGTTGGGCATGATTTTTAGTTTTAAGTGTTATATGAAGAAATTCGTATGTTAAACGGGGATTTATGGATGTAAGTTAGTTGGGATAAGTGATAATGAGTTTAAGGGCATGAATAGAGTTAAGGGTAAGATATTTAAGTGAATTTTGGGTAAAGTTCAAATTAAAATAAGTGAATTCTGGGTAAGGGTATCGGTATTGGAAGAACAGTACCGATACTATAAGGTTTAATTGAAGGAAAAGTACTGATATTGTATCGGTATTGGGTAAGGATATCGATACTGTAATTAAAGATGAAATTCCATAATGCCAAAATTGTATCAATACTGAAGTAGGTATCGGTACCATAGAAGAAAAGTATCGTTACTGTGGGTAGGTACCGATACTATTCAGTCGAAAATGCTAAATTAGGTGTTTTATTTGTTTATGTAAATGCTAATTGGTTAGATGTTCATTAAGATTCGGTATTTATCTTGGACATGTTGATGTGTAGATTTGGATCGAAAGCGTACCGAAATAATCAAAGTAGTAAGAGATTGAGCGAAAGTTAAAAGGATTTCGTTTAGGACTTAAGTGAGGCAAAGGTGAGTGTAACTTATTTATTTCATATTAAATATGAGGACGACTTGTGATAATCCAACCTCGAAGGTTTTCGATCGAAAACAATTTTATTTATTTTATACAATATTTTTATGATGTTTTATATAAATTGTATTTTATGAAGTATTGTTTTGATTTTTAATTGTATGTGAATGTGTTCTACGTGAAAAATGTTTTATGAAAATGTGTTCCATGTGGATAAGAGATACTTTGAATAATGTAATGAAAAAATAATTATATGGTTAAAGCCCAAAGTATATGTATGAGAATTAGATGTATAGTTGGCATGCCAAGAGTCAAGAGTTCTACGCAGTCCTTTAGGAAAATTCTATGTGGCCCTTCGGGAAAAATTCTACGGGGTCCTTCGGGACAAAACTATGTGGTGCTTCGGTGCATATTCTACGTGGCACTTCGGTGCAAATTCTACGTGGTAATTTCGACTGCAATTATAGTGCACAACCTCAATGTACTCACATACCTTGAGTTCTTAATAATGTATTGGGCTCTTTAAACAAATTGATATGAACTGATCAGGGTATAAAATTATAAGTATTTGTACGAAAGGTATATTAGTTTCCATATATAATGTTTCTTGAAAAATGTTCAGTAAATGCTTTATTGTTTTTATACTCATTTATGCCTCACTAAGTCAATGAATTAGCATGTGATTGTTTCACACGTTAGTTCAAAGAGATCCGAGGAGTAAAGCTAGGAAAGGAAAATATACACTTGAAGAAGATCATATGATAACGATTTGAACTGTAGGGTTCTTATTATTTTGTAATTTTGTTGGCATATACCATAAAAGTTTAAATCAAAATGCTCTGATCATTTTTGTAACCATACTATTTTTATTTTATGTAAATATATTAAGTATTTATTTTCATTGTAAATTATGAATTTGTGATATTTAATTTTGTATGAGGGTTTCACCACTAATTTCAAAGTGAAAGTTTAAATTTTAAACGATTTTTCAAATAGTCAAAGTTTTGGAAAGTTAATGTGACATCTCATATTCATATTCGGGTCGGTTACGGGTCGGGAGTGTTACATTTATTGGCATCAGACCTATGGTTTAACTGATTTTAAGTTCGAAATGAAGCAAATTGTGTTTTAAAAAAGTGTACATGCCAACGAAATGTTAAAAATTTCTAATATGTTAGGGTAATTAGCATGTTATCCTTGATAATAGAGTTAGTGATTATATCTTAATAGATGTCAGACTACGAGGGCTCCCGAAGTGGAGTTGGAGATGGAAATGATAGAAGTAGTAATTCACCTGCCCCAATTAGGCAAGGTGAAGAGCAGGCATCTCAGGGAGTGTCTGTGTAATATTATAGAGCTTTTTTCAGGGCGTTGGATGCGACTCAGATGTGTTTCCACTCCCCCAACTCCTAGGATATATATGGTTGAGGAGCTAAAGAGTTTAGGATTACCTGAGTTTAGGGGAGAAGATGAGGAAGATCTCGTTTATGCGGATCTTTAGCTTAACGATATAAAGATTATGCTTGAGGGTCTCCATTGTTCTTAAATGGACAAGTTAGATGGAGTAGTCTCATTGTTACGAGGTCAAGCGCGTATATGGTGGACTAATGTGACGATGAGAGCTCTTAGGGACCAAGTAACATGGTCGTTATTTCTGGAATAGTTAATAAATATATCGGTGATCAATTCATCAGAAAAATGAAGTAGGAATTCATGAATTTGAAGCAAGGGAACCACACTATGTATGAGTACGAGTGCGAGTTAAATAAGTTGAGCAAATTTGTAGTTGAATTGGTACTAATAAAAAAATGACTCATGTGATTAGTTCGTGGAGCGATTGCACCCCAAATTAAAGGAGTTATTGATAGCGTTGAACTTTTCTACATTTTAAGAGGTAGTAAATCGAGATAAAGCCTTGAAGCGGGCTCAGAATGAAATATATGGAGAGCAGAAGACCCAGTTGACCTTAAGAATAATTAATATCATGATGATCCGGAGATCATTGCAGGTACTTTCTAGTTAGTTGATATGTAACATCCCAAACACCTGGTTACTGACCAAATTAAAATATTTTAAAAACAATTAATCAAATTATATAAATTAAAAAGTTTAGGGACTTAATTTGAAATTATTGGTGTAGATTAATGTAATATCCTAAATCAGGGTCAGTGACTAAATTGCAAATTTTAAAAACTATGTGCTCGATTTCGAAATATGTTAAAAGTTCATGGATTTAATTGAGGAAAGTTGATGTTGGATTTAATGGTAAAGTTTGGAAATAACAAGGGTATTATGGTCTTTTCTAAGAGAAGATTTTTTATTCTCTTTTTAAGGGATATAAAAACGTGGGAAAGGAGATAATTTCTCCAGAGTATTCTTCAGTCTTCTTCTTCCTCCTCTCCACCGTGAAGCCTTGTATAAGGTAAGTGGGCCTTCAGTTGGTTAATTATTTCGTTTTAAAGCTTGTTTTGATTCTTGGGATGCTAAGAAAGATTAAGAAAAGCTTTAGGTGGCTTAAAACTCAAATATTAGCAAGTTATGAGAAATTAAGAAAAATGAGTTTTTAAGTGAATTTTTGAAATATAAGGAGTTAATAGATTTTGAAGTTTAATTTGACTTGTCAAGGGTTAAATTAAGAGATATGAAGTGATAGAATGGGTTTTAGAACATGTTGGAAATTTAGTGTGATTCTTGAATGCCATGTAAATGATAGAATTTTGAGTTTAAAGCAGTGATTATGGAGTAGAAATGAGTTTAAATATGTGTATGAAAGTTAGGAATATTAAAGGGAGTGAAGTATGAAGTGTTGAGCTGAAAATGAAGTGCTTTTCGAGCTAAAAATATGATTTCTGGGCAAGGGGAATCGGTACCCATTCAAGGGGAACCGATACCCCTTCAAACGAACAAAAATTTACAGAATGTCATGAGGGAATCGATACCCCCATAGTAGGGAACCGATTCCCCCTAAAGGAAAATTGTGAATATTGGTTTAATAAGTTCGTTTAAGTTGCTAGTATCAAATTACAAGGTGTAGGTATCTAATAATTGTCTTAAAATGTATAATTATGTAGATTCAGAGCCTAATCAAGTTCCGAAATCATTGACAAGTAAGATCGATCAAGGGGAAAGATAAGAGATTGGAATTGACTAGTGAGGCCAGGTGAGTGCATACAAGTTAGTTTATAATGTTTAACGGAAATAAGACTTGCGACAAGTTTATTTCCTATATTAGAAGGCCTGAATGTATGATCATAGGAATATGTTTGATTTGGGTATATGTGATATATATATATTATAGTATGTATTAAATGATTTGTGTGAATGCATGCAGTGTGATAAGTTATAGGAATTAATATGAATGATCTATATGATTACATGAGAATGTGAAATAGGTTATATGATAGGTGACCATACATGTTACATAGTAAATGTGATCAATTATAAGAATCAATATAATAGATTTATATGACTACAGGAGAAGGGTGATGAGTTAAATAAGATTAGACTATAGATTAATATGAGAATAATATATTAGTGAAGGGAATTGAGTATAAATGATGATGCCAAACTATATAAGATAAGAGTTATAGAGAAGAAGTATATTTAAAGAGAATTATGGTATAGGATTTAAGTAAAATTTAACTAAATAAATAGATTAAACTGGTATAAATGGAAAATGAGATAAGTTAGGTAGCATTTACCTAGGAGATAACATAAGATTATATGAATAAGTAGCATAAATGACATAAGGAAAACTTATGTGTTATATGATTTAAGCATTGAAATGAACAAAAGATATATTCATGTGAAGTTATTCGGTGATATGAGTATATGCCATTATTATACGGTTTAGATGAAATACTATACATGAATAAATGTGACTGTGTGAGAAATGATATAAACTATATGAGAACATGTATATGTGAAAATAATCTATGTGATTATATGTTATATGAATACAAGAACCTGAGATATGTAACATGTGAATTATATGGAAATGATCTACGTGTAAGTGAACTATGTGACTATGTGATTATATGAAAATGTGATAATGAGCTATGTTCAAAAACTATGAGACTACGTGCCCAGGTAATATGAATATGTGAACATGTGAAATGACATAAATGATAATGCCCATGTTATGTGTCATGAGAGCTAGGGGTATAGTTGGCATGCCAAGAGTCGAGGGTCTACGCGGTCCTTCGGGACATATATATATTCTTTGGAACATGTGTGAAGTCTTGTGAGACACATATTTGATCCCTAGTATATGTATATGATTCTTAAGGAATGATATGTGGTCCTTATGGACATTTTTATATGGCACTTCGGTGTATTTCTACGCGGCACTACGGTGTAATTCTACGTGGCACTTCGGTGCATTTATACGAGCTGTGGTGACAGCATTAGTGCACAACCTCTATAGACTCACATATCTATAGTTCTCACATGTGTTCATGGGCTAATAAAAATAATAAGATAAATAAACTTGGTATGATTATATGTTTATTTCGTTGTGAACTGATATATGTGCTATGATGTGATAATTAAGGATATTATAGATAGGAGTATAAAATTATAAGGACTAATGTACAAATTGATAATAACAGAAATGATTGTACATAAATATGTATGTTTTGATATAATGATATGGGTGTTTCTCGTGACATGGTACAAGTGCATATATATGTTGATGTATATGTAAATGAGCTATATGATTTGATAGCATAAAATAGTCATGCATTATTAGTGGGTATGAATTTCATTATATGTGTTTTTTTTATGCCTCACTAAGTCATCGACTTAGCGTGTGATTGTTTCACACGTAGGTTACAGAAGCGATAAGAGAAGAGAAGAAGAGTAAGACAGGTCAGCACCTCCCTTACAAGATTTCAGATCAGAAAATAGAGAATTTAAATTTTTTGGTTATTTTGAGTATAGTTGGCATGTACTAATTGGTTGAATTAGTTATGCTCTGATTGATTTTGGGTATTGTGATCAATTTATGTAACTAAATCGCTTTTAATTTAATGAAAGATTTAAACTTTCTTTGAATTTTGTCAAGAGTCAAAGTTTGAAAAGTCAATGTGACACCTCAGACTCGTATCCGGGTCAGGTACGGGTTGGGGGTGTTACATTTAATGGTATCAGAGCTAAGGTTTAGCCGATTCTCGGCATAAACCGAAGTCCAAAGTGTCATAAAATGTTTACATGCCAACATAAGGTGAAAAATTTTGATCTGATAGTGTAAGGAGTGTGTTGTCTTGCTAATATAATTAGATTGCTAAGTTATAATAGAAGTATGATTATAGTAATTTCGAAGTGAAGTAAGAGGCGATATTCCTGATTGTGATAGCAATTCACCTGACCTGGCCAGGCAGGGGGAAGAGCGGACACCTCAGGAAGTGCTTCATAAGATCAAAGTCTGATTTCAGAAAGTTGAAATCATATTAGAATAGTGATGGAAAGTTTTCACAGGTCTGAATCGGAAAAGTGATATGAAGTATTCTTATTATTTCATGGATACGATTGAATATGGTGAACAAGTGTCACCATAAGAAAGTTAAAAGATCTAAGGATGTGGCTAGAATTATAGAAGAGTTCAAGAATAAGTGAATCAGTGACCAGTTTATAAGATAAATGCAAGCAGTGTGATGAATTTGAAATAAAAAGATAGTATTGTGTATAAGCCAAAATGTGGATATTATAAGGGTTTGCATTCTAGATGAAAAGAGTTAGCGTTGGCTAACTAGACTATGTGACGAAAAGTGTATTGGAGTTAAAAGATGTGACGATATTGTTAGGATAAGTTAACCGAATATGAAACGGATATGGATATAGTTATGAATCTCGATCATGTAATTGTGATGTAGTTAAGGAGATAAGGATTCGTATGGTTAAGGAAATTTATAAAGTAATAGAAAAGTTTAAGAATTATTATATATATCAACAATCAGTTTATAAGACAGAGAAAGTTAGAATGCTTGAGTTTGAAAACAGAGGAATCGTAACGTGTAATGATATGAATGTAGTTTGATAAGTCGAATAAATTATTGTTAAGTTATTTAAAGGAAAAATGAGGTATGTAAGTGAGGTATGGAGGGTTTGTGCCTAGACGAAAAGAATATTATTGATGTTAAAATGGTTCTTTTCAAGAAGTGATGAATTGTATTAAAGATCTAGAGAGATCTCAGAAGAATTAAGAGAATTCGTGCCCAGGTAATATGAATATGTGAACATGTGAAATGACATAAATGATAATGCCCATGTTATGTGTCATGAGAGCTAGGGGTATAGTTGGCATGCCAAGAGTCGAGTTAATTGTTTTTGGTTATTTTGAGTATAGTTGGCATGTACTAATTGGTTGAATTAGTTATGCTCTGATTGATTTTGGGTATTTTGGTCAATTTATGTAACTAAACCGCTTTTACTTTAATGAAATATTTAAATTTTCTTTGAATTTTGTCAAGAGTCAAAGTTTGAAAAGTCAGTGTGACACCTCAGACTCGTATCCGGGTCGGGTACGGGTTGGGGGTGTTACAATTAATTAGTAAAGATGGAAAGATAAAAGGTCAAAAAGGTATTTTAGCAAAAATGAATTAAATATTCATTGAGAATGTATTATATTATACGTGGATTAGGGGGAGGAGAGAAATATCAGAGAAATCTAGAAATCCTTCTTCATCATTTCTTCCTTCTTCCACCGTGAGTTCCTATCTAAGGTAAGAATGTTTCCTGTTGATTATTCCTTTCATTTTTAAGTTGGTTTTGATTATTGAAGTATTAGGAATGCTTAAGGAAACTTAAAGAGAATAAGAAATTAAAAGATTTACAAGTTACGATTGATTAATTAAAAGGGAGTTTTAAGTAAATTTATGGGAAAGAGTTAGTAAATGGATTTTGAAGTCATAACTGAGTTATCATTAGTTAGAATAGGGAATATAAAGTGATAGAAATGATTAAGAACAATATTGACAAGTTGGTATGATTTTTTGGTTTGAGAGATTACTTGGGCTTGTGAATGTTAAAATGTGTGAAAGTGATATAAGTTAGTCTTGTTAAGTGTAGTTGAGTGTAAAAATATAAAAGGAGTTAAAGGAGTGGGATTTAGATAAGTTTTGGTAAATTTTCGGGTTAAACAAATAAGTTCTGGGCAAGAGGTATCGGTACTGGATAAACAATATTGATTCAAAGAAAAAATAGGTAATATATGTGTTTGGTTATCGATACTGGATGGACAATATCGATACCATTAGTCAAAAGTTGATGAATTATTCATAGAGTATCGATACTGAAGTAGTACCATTGGTACTAGGGGTATCGATAACAATTTGGAACTATCGGTACCATTTTTAGAGATGGAATTCCAGAACCGAGAATAGGTATCGATACTGAAATATAGTATCGATACTACCATAAGGAAGTAGCAGTATTGTACATTGGGTACCAATACTATTCAAAGTAAATCAGTGAATTAAGTGTTTATGTTAGCTTCAAGTTATTGATGATTAGTTATAGTAATTCGAATTTCGATATTCATATGGATTATATATTTTTGTAGATATCAATCAAAAGAAAAGTCCGGACAAATAAACGATATAAGATTGATCAAGAGAGAGATAAGAGTAGTTCTTTGACTAAGTGAGTATAAGGTAAGTGCATACTACTATGTATATGGTGTTTTATGGAAATGAGACTTACGATAAGTCTATTTCCAATATTTTGATTGTATGATTCCATGAATATAAACATATTGTTATATGATTTCTATATGTACATGAGTACATGCATATGTTTATATATCACATGCACTATTATACATAAATAATATGTTATATGTTAGCCTTTGTGTTACATGATTTATATATATATATGAGAACAAGTTATAAGATATGTGAAAACGGTATTTGTGAATACATGCCTATGTAATAAGCCATGTGAAATGATATAAATGGTAAAGCCCATAGTATGTGATATGAGAGCTAAGGGTATAATTGGCATACCAAGAGTCGAGGGTTCTACGCAATCCTTCGGGACAATATTGTAATGTCCCAAATACTAATTTAGGGACTATATTGAAATGACTCAAAAATATGAGGATTTATTCTATTAAATAATGAAAGATGAGAATGATTAGGATTAATGGTTATGTTTAAATTGTGACTATGGATTAGTAAGAGGGCATTTTGGTCCTTTATAAGAAAGAGAATTTGAAGTATATTTTAAATTGGTATAAAAGATAAGGAAAGAGGGGATTAGGTTGGATAAAAGTCTTCTTTCTCTTTTCTTCCTCTTTTTCCTATAGCCAAGTTTCTCCCAAGTTCAAAGGTAAGTTTTCAATTTAATGGTTTATTCCTTTAAATTTTGTTGGTTATTGAAGCTTTATATATGATAGAAGCTTAAGGAATGTTTAGATGAGATTAAAACTAAGTTGTGAATGAAATATTAGAGATTTAAGAAAATGGGTTTTTGAGTGATATGTTGAAATAGGAGGGTTTATGGATGGTTATTGGTAAAATTGACTTGTCAAAGAAGTAAAGGAAATATTAGAAGCCTAAAATGAGGTTAAAAACAAGTTGGAAATTTTGGTATGATTCTAAGAATCAAAGGCATTTGAGAGATTCTAGATGTTATAAGTATCTAAATGAAGGAAAGTTAGTAGGGTAAAGTAGAGAAGGGATACATAGCATTGTTAGGGGTAAATGAGAGGAAAATTGGCCAAAGTTGAGTAAATTTCGGGTTGAAAACTGGAAAATCTGGGCAGGGATATTGGTACTGCTAAGAACAGTATCGATACTATAGGCAAAGATTGGGTTGAATTATACAAGGAGTATCGATATTGATTCAATCAGTATCGGTATTGATGAGGAGGTATCGATATCATGGTGAAGGTATCGATACCATGTAATATTGAACCTAATTTTGGTATCGATACCGAAATGGGGTATCGATACCCTAACATAGTAGTATCGATACCATATTGAGGGTATCGATACCAAGACACATCGAAGCTAATTTTAGTATCGACTACCATCCGGAAAAAGCTAATGTAGTAGCGGATGCACTCAGTTAAAGGGCTTTAGACGCACGTATGTCTGTGGACGGAGATGGTGCTTTAATTACCGAATTAAATTTAAAATTGATGTTGTTGGATTGAGTAAAAGAGTTGTAAGGTAGAGATAAGAAATGATTGATGAAATTGGTATAGATTGAAAAAGAAAAGATTAAAGATTTTGAATTAAGGGAAGATGGATGCTTATATTACCGGGGAAGACTTTGCATTCCCGATGATGATAATTTGAGGAGTGATATTCTTTACGAAGCTCATTATAGCCCTTTGACGATGTACCCAGGAGGAAATAAGATGTATCATGATTAGAAAAGTCGTTACTGGTGGCCAAGCATGAAAAGACCTATCACAGAGTTTGTTGCCAAATGTTTGACATGTCAGCAAGTGAAAGCTGAACATCAGGTGTCATCCGGGTTCCTGCAGCCAATATCCATTCCTGAGTGGAAGTGGGAGCGAGTCACGATGGATTTTGTTTCGGGACTACCGCTGACACCGGGTAAAAAAGACTCGATCTGGGTAATTGTAGATAGATTGACCAAGACGGCTCATTTTATTCCAGTTCGAGTAGATTACTTAATGAATAAGTATGTTACGTTGTATATAAAAGAGATAGCTAGACTGCACGGAGTACCGATATCGATAGTGTCTGATCGAGAACCAAGATTTACTTAAAGATTTTAAAAGTCTTTGCATGAGGCATTGGGTACTTGATTGAACTTTAGTACAACTTTTCATTCGCAGAGAGATGGGCAGTCAGAGCGAGTTATTGAGATACTAGAGGATATACTTAGGGCATGTGTGATTTAATTAATGGGATCATGGGAAGAGTATTTTTCGTTAGCGGAACTCGCATATAACAATAGTTATCAATCGAGTATTAAGATGACCACGTATGAAGCTCTGTATGGGAGAAAATGTGTAACACCATTAAATTGGTTTGAATTGAAAGATCGGTATTTGGTTGGCCCAGATTTAATGAAAGATATGGATGACAAAATTGAGATTATATAGAACAATCTAAAGATAGCCTCATACCGACAGAAGTCTTATGCAGATTTGAAAAGAAAAGAAATAGAATACCATGAGGGAGACAAGGTATTTTTTAGAGTATCTCCTTAGAAAAAACTGTTATGTTTTGGGTGAAAAGGAAAGTTGAGTCCGAGGTTCATTGGATCGTATGAGATATTAAAAAGGGTTGGACCCGTAGCTAATCAGTTAGCTTTGCCTCCATACATGGATAAGATCCACAATGTATTTCATGTATCGATGCTTAGGAGGTACATATTAGATCCCTCGCATGTTATCACTCCTGAAGAAATAGAGATTCAACCATATTTGACTTATGAGGAAGAGCCAGTACATATCTTGGCTAAGGAAACCAAGGAATTGCGTAACAAATAGATTTCGTTGGTTAAAATGCTTTGGCAGAATCATAAGGCGGAAGAGGCTACCTGGGAAAGATAAGAGGATATGAAAAAATACTTTCCACATCTCTTTGCTTCGGGTACTTTTTAAAAGTCGGGGATGAATATTTATTAAGGGGGAGAATTGTAATGTCCCAAATACTGATTTAGGGACTATATTGAAATGATTAAAAAATATGAGGATTTATTCTATTAAATAATGAAAGATGAGAATGATTAGGATTAATGGTTATGGTTAAATTATGACTATGGATTAGTAAGAGGGTATTTTGGTCCTTAATATGAAAGAGAATTTGAAGTATATTTTAAATTGGTATAAAAGATAAGGGGATTAGGTTAGATAAAGTCTTCTTTCTCTTTTCTTTCTCTTTTTCATGTAACCAAGTTTCTCCCAAGTTCAAAGGTAAGTTTTCAATTTAATGGTTTATTCCATCAAATTTTATTGGTTATTGAAGCTTTATATATGATGGAAAGTTAAGGAAGGTTTAGATGAGATTAAAACTAAGTTATGAATGAGATATTAGAGATTTAAGAAAATGGGTTTTTGAGTGATATGTTGAAATAGAAGGGTTTATGGATGGTTATTGGTAAAATTGACTTGTCAAAGAAGTAAAGGAAAGATTAGAAGCCTAAAATAAGTTTAAAAAAGAGTTGGAAATTTTGGTATGGTTCTAAGAATCAAAGGCATTTGAGAGATTCTAGATGTTATAAGTATCTAAATGAAGGAAAGTTAGTAGGGTTAAGTAGAGAAGGGATACATGGCATTGTTAGGGGTAAATTAAAGGAAAATTGGCCAAAGTTGAGTAAATTTAGGGTTGAAATCTGGAAAATCTAGGTAGGGGTATCGGTACTGCTAAGAACAGTACCGATACTATAGGCAAAGATTGGGTTGAATTATACAAGGAGTGTCGATACTGATTCAATCAGTATCGGTACTGATGAGGAGGTATCGATACCATGGTGAGGGTATCGATACCAGGTAACATCAAACCTAATTTTGGTACCGATATTAAAATAGGGTATCGGTACCCTAGCATAGTAGTATCGATACCATGGTGAGGGTATCGATACCAAGGCACATCGAAGCTAATTTTGGTATATATACTAGATGGGGGTATTGATATCATAGTAGGTAGTATCGATACCATAGTATAGGTATCGATATTGAAGGGCCAGAAATCTTAAGTTGGGCTGATATTGTTGTAAAAAAATAATAATAAGTATTTTGATTAATGTTTAAGTTATAATTGTTAGGAAATACACTAACAATTGATATTATGCATGTATTTAATGAACGTGGGATAGATCGAAATCAAGCTCCCGAGTCGAGTAAAGCTAAAAGCAAGGGCCAAGTTCCTGAGTAATTATCTCTCATTTTGGATGTCTAAGCAAGGCAAGACATGTTAGTACATTTAAATCGTGTTACTATATTTTGCGCCAATTATATATGTATGATTGTTTAAGATGTATGTGGTGAGTACCCAATAAGCACTAAGTGTGCATTTCACGGAATTCATCATATATGGATGAATAACCGTTTCGGCAGTAAGTGTGCATTTCACATAATTCATCTTATATGGATGAATAACTGTTTCGAAATTAAGTGTGCATTTCACGGAATTTATCATATGTGGATGAATAACCATTTTGGTACTAAGTGTGCATTTCACGGAATTCATCTTATGTGGATGAATAACTGTTTCGACACTAAGTGTGCATTTCACGAAATTCATCCTATGTAGATGAATAACCGTTTCGGCACTAAGTGTGCATTTCACGGAATTCATCCTATGAGGATGAATATCAATTTCAGCACTAGGTGTGCAAGGGACGAAATTCATAATTTGTTTATGAATTACGTAAGGGCACTACAGGTACAATATAAATAAATAGTAATGAATGGAAATAACAAATTGATAATTGATCAATAAAGGATAATGATATATTTATGGATTTCGTAATACGATTTGTATTTACCTCACTAAGTAAAACTTAACTTGTGTTTATTTTGCGATTAGGTTGAACACAGCTGAGTAAGGAGATCATTGGACATCCAGACCAAGTCACCTCGTCAGTAACCGTATGACATACCTATCTACTTTTGTTAAATTTTAGTTGGTATGTAATATAGTTTAGAAAAACAATCTGAACAACAATTAGATTAAACCGTTGTAAAATGATGATATATTTGAACATCTCTTTTTGTTTGTCGATTTAAGTGTGTAATTTCTACGTGGCACTTCGGTGCAATTTTTACGTGCTGTAGTGACAACATTTGTGCAGAACCTCAATGCACTCACATACCTTAAGTTCTCAATAATGTACCATGGGCTACTAAAAGATATAAGAAGAACTAATAATGCATAATGTGATAAGTTCATGTTGGATAAAGTGCTTAATAATATATGTATTCTAGTTAATTGCATTTATGAAAGTATGTGTTTGCATGTGTCATTATTTCATTCATGTATTATATGCCTCACTAAGTCAACGACTTAGCGTGTGAGTGTTTCACACGTAGGTACAAAAAAGCAGGAAGAATAGAGTTAGGATCAATCAAGGCAACATATTTCTAACAGAAGATCAGATCAAAAGTGATTTAAAATGTTGGTCATTTTGTTGTTTTAATTATGTTGGCATGTAATTAAATTTTGAATCACATATACTCTGCTCGTTTTTGTAAATACTATTATATTTTTGTAAATTATAGAGTTTTAATTTCAATATAAGTTGAATTTTTGTTTACTTTCGATAAAAGATTATATTATTGTAATCTTAATGAATGTTTGAATTTCAACTAACTAATAAAAAAATGTTTTAAAAAGTTAATGTGACACTTCGGATTCATATCCAGGTTGGATACGGCTTTGGAGTATTACATTTAATGGTATCAGAACCAATTATTAGCCGATTCTAGGTATAAACCGAAGTCAAAAGTATTTTAAAAAGTATGCATGCCAACAAAATGGTGAAAATTTCTTATCTAATAAGTAATGATTATGTTGTTTTGCTAATAGAATACATTGGTTATATCTTATTATATGTCTAACCACAAGAGCTCCCTTAGTGAAGCGGGAGATGATATACATAAGGGAAATAACAATTCACCTGCTCTGGCTAGGCAAGGTGAAGAATAGACACCTCAATGAGTTCCTGTACAAGATCAGGGAGCGTTCTTCAGGACATTGGACGCTATCCTGATGCCTTTCCAACCTCATGCTCCCTCAACTACTAAAATGAATATCGCAAAAGAGTTGAAAGGACTAGGAGCTCCTGAATTCAAATGTAAAACAAATGAAGGTTCTGTGGTGGCGAACCTCTGGTTGAATGATGTAAAGATAATGCTAGATGTACTCCACTGTTATGAGGTGGAGAAGCTAGATGGAGTGGTTTCATTGCTTCATGGATAAGCCAGAGTATGGTGGACGAATGTCACCATGAGAATGACCAGTGACCAAATGATGTGGTCCTTGTTTTTAGAAGAGTTTAAACGTAAGTACATTAGAGATCAGTTTGTCAGGAAAATAAAGCAAGAGTTTATGAGCTTAAAGCAAGGGAATCGCACCGTGTATGAATACGAGTGCGAGTTTTATAAGTTGAGTCATTTTGCTGCTGAGCATGTTCCGACTAAGAATGATGGATGTGAATGGTTTATTGAGGGCTTGCATCCGAGATTGAAAGAAATATTAATAGTTTTGAATTTCGTGTTAAAGCTCTTGAGAGAGCTCAGAATGAGAGGTTTGGAGAGTAAAAAGCTCAGATGTCAAAGAGAGTTGGTGCTTTGTCGTGTTCAGGGCCATCAAAAAATGTAGAGATTCTAGTTTTCAATCTTAGGCGAGGTCTGAGTCAACTGCATTCTCTGCTAGAGGATCAAATCCGATGAGAGCCAGGCAGACTCCATCTGTAAGGTCTGGAACTGGTAGATCAAATCAGGATTAAGCCAAATAGTGTCAGTATTGTGGAAGAAACCATACTAGAGTATGTCGAGTAATCTCTGGAGCTTGTTTTCAATGCGGGGACACCAAACATTTTATCTGGGATTATCCAATGATGGATGGAGAGCCTGCATAGTCTGAACGATTTGTTTCAGTATATCAGAGAATAAGAGGTAGAGGTAGAGGAAGAAATCAGTCTGAGTCCTCTACCTAGTAGGAAGTACGCTCAACTACTCGGGTTTACAACATAAAGAGTAATGAAGATCACGATGATCCAGAGATCAAGGCAGGTATTTTTCAGTTACTTGATAAGTTTATTTTAGTATTGATTGATTCGGGTTCCACTTATCCGTATGTTAGTAACAAGTTGGTGAAAGAGTTGATAATCCAACTAGAAGAAACAAGTAGCTATGTGATAGTGACTAACCCATTAGGGCATAGTGTTCGGGTAAATCAGGTGGGTCGAGGGTGACCTATAAGGATTCAGGGAATTGAATTCCCTGTTAATCTGATGGAATTACCCTTTGATGAGTTTGAAGTGATTTTGGTAATGGATTGGTTGTATCGTTATCAATCCAACGTTGACTGTAAATTGAAGAGTGTAACATTAATAAGTCCAGAGGGATTAGAAGTTATAGTGTTTAGTGAAAGATTTAATCCGTTAGCAAATGTAATATCAGTGATGTCGGCAAATAAGTTATTGTTACAAGGATGTCAATGTTTTATTGCTAATGTGATTGATACTCGAGTTAAGGAAAGTTGAATAGAAGATATTCCGACGGTCATAGAGTTTTCAGATGTTTTTCCTGCTGAGTTGCTGGGATTACCTCTAGATAGGGAGGTTGAATTTCAAATAGAGGTAATGTCTGGAACAGTACCGATTGCAATGACACCTTATAGAATGGCTCCGCAAGAATTAAACGAGTTAAAGATCTAGTAGCAAGAATTGATAGATAAGGGATTTATCAGACGAAGTGTGTCACATTGGGGAGGTCCAGTGTTATTTGTAAAGAAGATGAATGGTTCAATGCGTCTCTGCATTGATTTTAGATAGCTCAACAATGTGACCATAAAGAACAAATATCCCCTCCCAATGATTTGTTTGATCAATTAAAGGGAGTTTCAGTCTTTTCTAAGAGTGATTTCAGTCTTTTCTAAGAGCGATTTGCGATATGGGTATCATCAATTGAAGATTCAAGAAAGAGACATTCCAAATACGACTTTCAGGACAAGATATGGTCATTACGAGTTCATTGTTATGCCGTTTGGGTTAACTAATGTCCCTGCTACGTTTATGGATTTAATGAATAGAGTATTTCAACCCTATTTTAATAAGTTCATGGTTGTCTTCATTGACGTTATTCTGGTATATTCAAAGTCTAATGAAGAACATGATGTGTATCTTAGGATAGTTCTGTAAACTCCAAGAGATAAGAAGTTAAATGCAAAGCTATCTAAATGTGAGTTTTGGTTAAATGAGGTGGTATTTCTTGGGCATGTGATTTCTGCAAAGGGGATTCGAGTATATACTCAAAAGATGAAAGCTATCTTAAACTGGGAAATTCCAAAGAATGTGATTGATATTCGGAGTTTCCTGGGTCTTGCAGGTTATTATCAAAGGTTCGTTAAGAATTTTTCAATGATAGATTTGCCTTTGACAAGGTTGATGAGGAAAAATGTATCTTTTGTTTGGACCTCTGAGTGTCAATAGAGTTTCGATGATAACACTCTTTTGTTTACAGTGACGCATCCTATAATGGCTTGGGATGTGTACTGATGCAAGAAGGGAAAATAGTGGCATATGCATCCAGACAATTGAAACTGCATGAGAAGAATTATCCGACACGTGATTTGGAGTTAGTTGTAGTAGTGTTCGCTCTCAAGATATGATGTCACTACTTATATGGTAAACATTTTTATCTCTATACGGATCATAAGAGCTTAAAGTATTTGATGACCCAGAAGAAATTAAATCTGAGACAACGAAGGTGGATCGAGCTTCTCAAAGATTATGATGTAGTTATTGATTTCTATCATGGGAAAGAAAGTGTGGTAGCTGATGCGCTAATTCAAAAAATGTTCTCAGCCTTGCGAGCTTTAGATACAAGACTGTCATTAAATGGAGATGGTGTGTTATGTGCAAAATTGAATCTTAGACCAACGTTATTGGATCGAATCAAAGAATTGCAGAGTAAAGATGAAAAGTGTTAGAAAAGAATGGAGCAACTAAAGAATGATGAAAATAAAGATTTTGGGGTTAAGTTTGACGAAAATCTGTATTATCGACGGAGGCTTGTGATTTCGAATGTTGAGGAATTGAAGAATAATCTGTTGACAGAAGTGCATTGTAGTCCATTGACGATGCAACCTAGTGGGAACAAGATGTATATGGATCTTAAGAGCTATGGTGACAGTATTTGTGCACAACCTCAATGCACTCACATACCTTAAGTTCTCAGTAATGTACCATGGGCTAGTAAAAGATATAAAATGAACTAATAATTCATAATGTGATAAGTTCAAGTTGGATAAAGTGCTTAATAATATATGTATTCTAATTAATTGCATATATGATATTTTATGTACATAATGAAAGTATGTGATTGCATGTGTTATTATTTCATTCATGTATTATATGTCTCACTAAGTCAATGACCTAACATGTGAGTGTTTTATACGTAGGTACAAAGAAGCAGGAAGAACAAAGATAGGATCAATCAAGGCAACATAATTCTAACAGAAGATCATATCAGAAGTGATTTAAAATGTAGGTCATTTTATTGTATTAATTATGTTATAATGTAATTAAATTTTGAATCACATATGCTCTGATCGTTTTTGTAAACACTACTATATTTGTGTAAATTATAGAGTTTTTAATTTCAATATAAGTTGATTTTTTTATTTACTTTTGATAAAAGATTTTATTATTGTAATGTTAATGAATGTTTGAATTTCAACTAACTTTTAAAAAGAGAAAATGTTTTAAAAAGTTAATGTGACACTTCGGATTCGTATCCGGGTCGGATACGGGTTGGGGGTGTTACATGATAAACTTGTTTTGGTTTTGATTGACCCAAGTTCAACTTATTCTTATATTAGTAGTAAATTGGTGAGAGACTTGAAAATCCAATTAGAAGCTAAATGTAATGATGTGATTGTGACTAACCCGCTAAGGTATAGTGCTCGGTGAATCAATTGTGTCGTGGGTGTCCCATAAGGATTTAGGGAATTGAATTCCCTGCTAATATGATGGAATTACCCTTTGACGAGTTTGAGGTTATTTTGGGAATTGATTAGTTGTATCGGTACCATGCTAATGTCGATTGTCGATTGAAACGATTAGTTTTGAGAAGTTCTAATGGATCAGAAGTATTTGTGGTCAACGAGAGACTTAATCCATTATCTAGTATGACATCGATAATGTTGACTAGGAAGTTAATGTTGCAAGGATGAATAGAGAGGTTGAATGTAAAATTAAGGTTCTGCCTGGAACGACACCAATTTCATTGGCTCCTTATAAAAAGGCTCCAAATGAACTGAGTGAGTTGAAGGCTCAGAGTCAAGAGTTACTAGATAAATGATTCATCAGACCCATTGTGTCACCTTGGGGTGCACTAGTTCTATTTGTAAATAAGAAAAATTGTTCGATGTGTCTCCGTATTGATTATCGATAGCTCAACAAATTGACTATAAAGAATAAATATCCTCTCCCAAGAATCGACAATTTATTTGATCAACTCAATCGAGCTTCAGTGTTCTCCAAGATTGATTTGCGCTCTAGCTATCATCAGTTGAAGATACAAGAAAATGATATTTCAAAAACGGCTTTTAGGACTTGTTTTGGCCATTATGAGTTTGTGGTAATGTCATTTGGATTAACCAATACACCTGTAGAGTTTATGGATTGCATGAATAGGGTACTCTGATCGTACCTCGATCAGTTTGTGGTCATCTTTATTGATGATATTTTGGTTTATTCAAAGACAAATAAGGAGTATGACGTCCACCTTCGAGTAATTCTTCAAACACTTCTAGATAAAAAGCTTTATGCTAAGTTGTCTAAGTGTGAGTTCTGGTTAACTGAAGTGGCATTCCTTGGACATGTGGTATCAGCAAAGGGGATTCAGGTGGATCCTCAAAAGATTAAGGCTATTATGGATTGGGAAGTTCTAAGAAATATTTATGAAATACGGAGCTTCTTGGGATTGGTTGGCTATTATTGAAGGTTTGTAAAGGACTTTTCGATGATTGTCTCCCCGTTGGCAAAGCTATTAAGGAAATATGTGCCATTCATTTAGACGTATAAATGCCAAGAGAGTTTTGAATCTTTAAAGAAGGTGCTAACGAAAGCTCCAATGCTAGTGCAACCAGAATCGACGAAGACTATACAATTTATAGTGACGCTTACCATAATGGTATGGGATGTGTTTTAATGCAAGATGGAAAAGTAGTACCCTATGCTTTGAGACAGCATAAGCCACATGAGAAGAATTATCCGACACATGATCTTGAGTTATCAGTGATGGTGTTTGCACTGAAGATTTGGCGTCATTATTTATATGGTGAGCGTTGTTATATTTACACGGATCAAAAAAGTTTAAAGTACTTGTTGACTCAAAATGAGCTAAACCTGAGACAAATGAGATAGATCGAGCTACTTAAAGACTATGATACAATTATAGACTATTACCCCGGGAAAGATAATGTGGTAACTTATGCACTTAGTTGAAAGACTTTTGTAACGCATGTTAGACACCCGATTTTCGTTAAAGGATAATTGTGCTTTGATGGCTGAATTAAAGCTAAGACCTCTATTGTTAGAGCGAATAAAGGAGTCACAAAGGAGAGATGCTAAGTGTTTAACACGATTGGTACAATAGGAAAAAGGTGAAATCAAAGACTTTTTAAAGTAAAGTCATATGGATGCTTATACTATAGAGACCGATTTTGTGTTCCAAATGATGAATAGTTAAAGAGAGATATATACTTTTTGAAGTGCAGTGTAGTTCGTTGACTATGCATCCAGGAGGAAACAAGATATATCAATACTTAAAAGGGCGATATTGGTGGCCAGACATGAAAAGAGCTATTACAGAGTTTATTGCAAAGTGTCTAACCTATCGACAAGTGAAAGCTAAACATCAAAATCCTTCAGGACTTTTATAACCGATCTCTATTACTCAATGGAAATGAGAAAGAGTTATAATGGATTTCGTAACGGGGTTTACCATTGACATCGAATAAAAAGGATTCGATTTGGGTAATTGTCGACAAATTAACAAAGACTGCACATTTTATTCCTGTTCGAACTGATTATTCAATGGATAAGTATGTTGAACTATACATCAAGGATATAGTTCGACTACATGGAGTGCCAGTTTCAATAGTATCTGACAAAGATCCTAGGTTCACTTCAAGGTTTTGGAATTCTTTACATGGAGCCTTAGGTACCCGATTGAACTTTAGCACGACTTTTCACCCACAGATAAATGGTCAATCAGAGCAAACAATTCAGGTTCTGGAAGATATGTTAAGGACATGTGTGATTAATTTTCATGGATCGTTGGAGAAGTATCTGCCACTTACAGAGTTTTCTTACAACAATATTTATCAATCGAGTATCAAGATGGTGCCCTATGAAGCTTTATATGAAAGAAAGTGTCGAACATCATTAAATTGGTTTGAATTAAAAAATAAGAACGTAATGGGCCCTGATTTGATTAAAGAAGTAGAAGAAAAAGTCCAGATGATCCAACATAATATTAAAGTGGCAACAGACAAACAAAAGTCATACTCTGATTTGAAAAGAAAGGAGATTGAGTATCAGGTAGGAGATAAAGTATTTTTTAAAGTCTCTCATTGGAAAAAAATGCTTCGTTTTGGTCGAAAAGGAAAGCTCATTCCTAGATTCATTGGATAATACGAAATTATAAAGAGAGTGAGACCAGTGTCATATCAGTTAGCATTTACATCAGAAATGGAGAAGATCCACAATATCTTTTATTTTTCAATGTTCAGAAGATATCGATCAGATCCTTCACACATCATAGCACCGGAAGAAATAGAAGTTCAATCTGACCTGACCTATGAGGAAGAACCAATACAGATTTTAGCATAAGAAGTCAAACAACTAAGGAACAAGATGATTTCGTTAGTTAAAGTTCTTTGGAGAAATCACAAAATGGAAGAGGAGAAATGAGAACGTGAAGAAGACATAAGAATACAATTTCCTCATCTCTTTGTGCAATGAAAAGTTGAGGACAAATTTTCTTAAAGGGGAGAATTTTAATACCCGAAACATCGGGTCAACGACTAAAATGTAAGGATTTAAAATTTAGTGTTTTAATTTTGATAAATTGAAAAGTTTAAGGACTAATTTGGTAATTTTTTTAGGCCTTATTGTTAAAGATTGAAGAATGGAATGGCATTATGGTCTTTTAGCAGGAAATGAATTTAAAATTCATTTTAAAGGATTTTAACATGTGGGAATTATAGAATAAGAAAAGAAAAGCCTAGAACATTTGGTCATCTTCTTTTCTTTTTTATTTTCCCGTGAGCCTCCATTTTCAATGTGAGTTACTTTTAAAGTTGGTTATTTCTTTCATTTTTAAGTTGGTTTATAATTCTTGGGTGGTATAGAAGCTTAAGGAAGCTTAAAGATGATTATAAGCTAAGAGATTGTGGAAATATATGTGAATAGTAAAATAGGCTTTTAAAGGAATTGATGAAAGTTGAGTAGTTATTGGATTTTAAAGGTATATTTAACTTGCCAAAGGTCTAATTAAGGTATTTGAAGTATTAGAAAGGATTAAGAACATGTTTGAAGGTTGGGTATGATTTTTAGTTTTAAGTATTATATGGAGAATTTTGGATGTTAAAGGGGATTTATGGATGTAAGTTAGTTTGGATAAGTGATAATGAGTTTGATGGTATGAATAGAGTTAAGAGTAAGAGATTTAAGTGAATTTTGGGTAAAGTTTGAATTAAAATAAGTGAATTCTGGGTAAGGGTATCGGTACTGGAAGAACAATATCGATACTATAAGGTTTAATTGAAGGAAAATGTATGAATTGGATGAACAGTATCGATACTGATTAAAGTAGTATCGATACTGATATAGAGGTATCGATACCAAGAGTAAGGTATCGATATTGTAAATTAAAGATGAAAATCTAGAATGCCAAAAAGGTATCGATACTGATGTAGATATTGGTACCATATAAGAAAAGTATCGGTACTGTGGGTAGGGTACCAGTACTATTCAGTCGAAAATGCTAAATTAGGTGTTTTATTTTGTTTATGTAAATGCTAATTGGTTAGATGTTCATTGAGATTCGATATTTATCTTGGACTTGTTGATGTATAGATTTGGATCGAAAGCGTACCGAAATAATCAAAGTAGTAAGAGATTGAACGAAAGTTAAAAGGATTTCGTTTAGGACTTACGCGAGGCAAAGGTGAGTGCAACTTATTTATTTCATATTAGATATGAGGACGACTTGTGATAAGCCAACCTCGAAGGTTTTCGATCGAAAACAATTTTATTTATTTTATGCAATATTTTTATGATGTTTTATATAAATTATATTTTCTGAAGTATTGTTTTGATTTTTAATTGTATATGAATGTGTTCTACGTGAAAAATGTTCCATGAGAATGTGTTCTATGTGGATAAGAGATACTTTGAATAATGTAATGAAAAAATAATTATATGGTTAAAGCCCAAAGTATATGTATGAGAATTAGATGTATAATTGGCATGCCAAGAGTCAAGGGTTCTACATGGTCCTTCATAAAAATTCTATGTGGTCCTTCGGGAAAAATTATACGCGGTCCTTTGGGACAAAACTATGTGGTGCTTCGGTACATATTCTACGTGGCACTTCTGTGCAAATTCTACGTGGCAGTTTCAATTATAGTGCACAACCTCAATGTACTAATATACCTTGAGTTCTTAATAATGTGCGTTGGGCTCTTTAAAAAAAGAGATATGAACTGATCAGTGTATAAGATTATAAGTATGTGTATGAAAGGTATATTAGTTTCCATATATAATATTTCTTGAAAACTGTTCAGTAAATTCTTTATTGTTTTTATACTCATTTATGACTCACTAAATCAATGACTTAGAGTGTGATTTTTTCACAGATAGGTTCAGTATCGATACTATTTCAATATTCTGGAATCCTTGGTATCGATACCTTTCTCTTAGTATCGATACCCACAGTAGTATCGATACTAATTGCATCATTATCGATATTTTTCATCGAAATTCTTCAAATTTAAACATATAGTATTGGTACTATTCTTCCAGTACCGATACCCCTACCTAAATTTTCCATTTTTCAGCCTGATATTTACTAATGTTTTCCTTAAATCTCTTACTTTTACCTCCTACAATAATATTAAACTCTTCTTTACTTAACCCAACTAATTTTCCTTCAATTAGCCCCTTATAACTTCTAAAATCTCCAAATAACATCTCAACCCAAGAATCGTACCACTTTTTCTAACATGTTTTTAATCACATCTCAAGCATCTAATCTCTTATTTACTTTTTTGACAAGTCAAATATACTCATAAACCTCAATAAAACTCATATCTCAACATTTCCTTCAAAAATCCATTTTCTTAAATCTCATATAAAACATCCACCTCTTAGTTTTACTCTTCTTTAACCCTTCCTTAAGCTTACACATCACTTAATATTACAAGAGCAAACCAGAATCGGAAGGAAAAACTAATTAAATGAAATTTACCTTTTTCTATGGAGGATAACATAACCCACGGGAGGAAGAAGAAGAGGGAGTAAGTAACTTAACTTAATTTTTAACTTTCCCCTTTTTATTAAATCCATAATAAAAGAAATGAGTTTTAAATTCATTTCACTCTAAAGGACCAAAATTCCCTTTCAATCATCCATTTCTTACTAATTGGTCTTACTCAAACATTCTTGATACTTTAACATTTATTAAATTAAATCCTCAAATTTTTAAATTCTTCAAAATAATCTTTAACTACTATTTGGGGTATTACAATTCTCCCCTTTAAGAAAAATTTATCCTCGAATTTAAAGAAATACATGAACCGAAGAGGTGGAAATTCCTTGTTTTCTCTAGACAGAATTCGCACTGGTTCTTCTTCATAAGTTAAATCTGGTCAAATTTCTATCTCTTCAGGCGTGATGATATGGGATGGATCTGATATGTACCTTCTAAGCATCGATACATGGAAAATATTGTGGATCTTGTCCATATCCAGAGGCAACTCTAATTGATAAGCTACGGGTCCGATCCTTTTCAAGATCTCATAAGGTCCAATGAATCTCGGACTCAGCTTTCCTTTTCGCCCAAATCGTAATACCTTCTTCCAAGGCGATACCTTAAGAAATACTTTGTCTCCCAAATGAAATTCAATTTCTTTTCTTTTCAAATCAACATAAGATTTATGTTGATCAGAGACTATCTTCAAATTATCCTGGATAATTTTTACTTTCTCCTCCATTTCTTTCATCAAATTCGGGCCAATTAAATTTTTGATCTTTAAGTTCAAACCAATTTAATGGTGTTCAGCATTTCCTCCTATACAAATCTTCATACAGGGCCATCTTAATACTTGATTGGTAATTGTTGTTATAAGCAAATTCGGTTAAAGGAAAATACCTTTCCCATGATCCTTTAAACTCAATCACACATACCCTTAGCATATCCTCCTATATCTATATAGTTTGTTTAGATTTCCCATCAGTCCTTGGATGAAAAGCTATGTTGAAGTTCAATCGAGTACTCAATACCTCATGTAACAACTTCCAGAATCTTGAAGTAAATCTTGGTTCTCGATCGGACACTATTGATATAGGCACTCCATACAGTCTAACTATCACTTTTATATACAACTCCGCATACTTATCCATCGAGTAATCTACTCGAACTGGAATAAAATAAGCCATCTTAGTCAATCTGTCCATAATTACCAATATTGAGTCATTTTTACCTGGTGACAAGGGTAATGTCGAAACAAAATTCATTATAACACGTTCCCACTTCCACTCAGGAATGGATATCGGTTGTAGCGATCCGGAAGGCACCTGATGTTCAGCTTTCACTTGCTGACATGTCAAACATTTTGCAACAAACTCTGATATAACTCTTTTCATACCAGGCCACAAATAAAGACTCTTTAAGTCGTGATAAATCTTATTCCCACCTGGATGCATCATCAAAAGACTATAGTGTGCATCATAGAGAATATCTTTCTTCAATTCCTCATTATAGAGAATACAAAGTCTTCCCCAATAATATAAACATCTATCAGCCCTCATTTCGAAGTCTTTGGTTTCTTTTTTTTCTACTTGTGGCATCCTCGCCAAACAGTTCTCATCTTGACCTTGCAGCTCTTTTACCCGATCCAAAAATATCAACTTTAATTTAATTTCAACAATAATGGCACCATCTTCCATTAATGACATATGTACATCAAAAGCCTGTAAAGTTGCAAAAGTTTTTTGACTGAGTGCATCAGCTACCACATTAGCTTTTTCTTGGATGGTAATAAATGATCAAACCATAATCTTTTAAAAGCACAATCCATCTTCTATGTCTCAAATTCATATCTGCCTGAGTCAATAAGTACTTTAAGCTCTTGTGATCCGTGTAAACATGGCAACGCTCACCGTACAGATAATGGCGCCAAATTTTTAAAGCAAAAACTACCGCTGCCAATTTCAAGTCATGTGTCGGGTAATTTTTCTCGTGATTCTTCAGCTGTCTTGAGGCATAAGCCACAACTTTCCCTTCTTGCATCAGCACACATCCCAGTCCCTTATGGGATGCATCACTAAAAACGACTTAATATTTACATGACTTAGGTTGAACAAGCATTGGGGCCTCTGTTACTATTCTTTTTAGCATTTTGAAACTTTCTTGACATTTCTCTGTCCAAACAAAAGGCACATCTTTCGGCAACAACTTAGTTAACGGCAAAGCTAACATTGAGAAGTTCTTCACAAACCGTCTATAATAACCAGCAAGCCCCAAGAAACTTCTAGCCTCAGAAATATTATTTGGGGGTTGCCAATCCACTATGGCTCGGATCTTTTTAGGATATACTCTTATGCCTTCTGTGGAGACTATATGACTAAGGAAAACAATCTCTGCTAACCAAAATTTTCACTTGGAAAATTTAGCATACAACTTCTTCTCGCGAAGTGTCTGAAGAGCCACTCGAAGATGAGTATTATGTTCTTCTCTTGACTTGGAATACACCAAAATATCATATATAAATACCACCATGATTTGATCCAAGTAAGGTTGGAGTACTCGGTTTATCAAGTCCATAAATGATGTAGGAGAATTAGTCAATCCAAATGGCATTACTACAAATTGATAATGCCCATAGCTTTCTTTGAAATATCATCCTCTTTGATCTTTAAGTGATGGTACCCCGACCTTATATATATCTAATAAAACACCGTTGCTCCTTTCAGTTGATTAAACATATCATCAATCCTCAAAATAGGATACTTGTTCTTTATCATTACTTTATTTAACTGGCGGTAATCGATACATAATCACATAGACTCGTCATTCTTTTTCACAAATAGCACAGGTGCTCCTCAAGGAGAAATAATGGGTCTTACAAATCCATTATCGAGTAACACTTGTAGTTGGCCTTTTAATTCTCTTAATTTAGTGAGAGCCGTCTGATATGGAGCCATAGAAACATATTCGGTACCCGGGTAAACCTCAATCCTAAATTCCACTTCGCGATCTGGAGATAATCCCTGTAACTCCTCGGGAAAAACATCCGAAAATTCCCTAACCGTATGGATATCATCTATTCTAACTTTTGATATTCGAGTGTCTATCACATTGGCTAGAAAAGCTATACATCCTTTTGGCATCATTTTCGTAGCAGTCATGGCTGATATCACATTTGATGGTGATTTCGCTTTTTCGCCAATCACTACGATTTTTTAGCCTTCTGCATCTTTTAGAAACAATCGTTTCTTGAGACAATCAACCCATCCATAATGTGGAGACAACCAATCCATGCCCAAAATAATTTCAAATTCATCAAAGGAAAACTCCATCATGTTTGCCAGGAACACAATCCATTGAATCTTTATAGGGTATTTTTTACATACCTGAGTCACTCTCGCACTGTGACCCATAGGGTATACCACTATCATTTCACTAACAATTGGTTCTAAAAGAATTCCTCTAGGTCTAACCAACTTTGTACTAATGTATGAGTGTGTAGAACCATGGCCAACTAAAACAAATACATGCTCATAAAAAAGATGGAAAGTATCTGTTATGATTTCGGGGTCATTCCAATCCTCATTGGTCTTAATTTTGTAAATTCTAGCAACTCCCCGAGTCTCTTGTCTCTGCATTCAATCATATTATCCTCTGGATCTACCTTTTTCTCTACTTTTATTAGAGGTTGCCACCGATTTTTCATATTGCGCTGAATAATCCCCAGATTTCTTATGTTAGTTTCAGACAAAGTGACCAGTCTCGCCACATTAGAAAAAAGCTCCACTGAGAAGTTTGCATACTCCACGGTGCAATTTACCACATGTTTTACATTGAGTCATTTCCCCAGATGCTCTACCCGAGCTAGCAGTAAAAGAATGGGATTGTCTATTTTTCTATGAGGCTGTCGCAGAACTATCTCTATTAGTATATCTGGAATTCGGGCCATTGCCTCTTTTAACATGATGTGGAGTTGAAGGCATTCAAACTCTTTTCCCCATCTGCAAACTCTACTCTGCAGCTAAGGTCTCCTCTTGATCTCTTTTAATAGTCTTGGCTCGGTTTATGACTTCTTACAAACTTGGCAAGTTCAAAGCCAACATCATCTATTTCAACTTTGGCCTCAAACCCTCTATAAACCAATCACGTCGTGCTTTATCATTTGGAACTACTTCAGTAGAAAATGGCTCAACTTGTTGTACTCAACCTCAAACTCGTGTACGGCCCGATCACCTTGTTTCAAATTAAGAAACTTTAACAGCATTGCCTGTCAGAACTGGTCACCCACATACTTGCTCATGAATTCTTCTAGGAAAAATTGTCATATCACTTGCTCCGGTGGTGCATACATCGTAGTATTTGACCACCATACTCGAGTTGATTCTCTAAGTAAAGACACAACTCTACCCAACTTTTCTGGATCTGAACAGTGAAGACTTTTGAGTATTATTATAACATCATTTAGCCATAAGTAGGCCACCATAGGACCCTCACCCTTTTCTCCCCGGAACTCTGGAGCTCCCAAGCTCTTCAGCTCTTTTGGGATCAACATCCTCGGTGCTGGAGGAGCAGGGGGAAGTTAAAATCGAGTCAGTATGGCATCAAGAGCTTGCATAAAAGTTCCAAACTCAGGTACCGGGATCCCCTGATGTACAAGGGCACTAGCATTTTCAGATGGGATCAGTGTTCACTATTAGCCTCGTAACTTTCGCTACCAGTTTCTTCTCTCATCTCTTGTTTCCATGCTCTTCGCGAGTTCGAAGATTTTGACATCTATTTTAACATACATAATAATAAAACCACTATTAGTAAGGAGTGTCATCAATCACACTCTAATGACACCATATCAGTAACATTGACAATCTTAGTGGCATATAATCTTTTTTTTCTAATTTGAAATAAAACTGATTTCAACCGAGAATCGGCTAAACCTGTAGCTCTGATACCAATAAATATAAAACACATCTCACGTATACCTTTCTATACACGAGATACAGATGTCACATCACTTAATAAAACATTTACTCATTTGAAAACTCGTAAAATATTGTTTCAAATTTTAAAATCACCCAAGTTAACACAATAATTAAATATTCATTAAACATATTACTAAAACTATCACTTTAAATACATTACAAGATATTTTCTAAGTTCAATTGCATGTTAACTAAGTTTCAAAATGAGTATGATTGTCCTATTGTTACTGACGAGTCAACCTTAAATGATGATAGTTGCTGCTACTATTGCACTCCTTACTTGAATAGTCTCCGCTTTTACCTGCGCGTGGAAGCCACACAAGTTAAGTATTTACTTAGTGAGACATAATATTATAAAGAAACATTAATGTATACATAAGTATATCATAGTTATTTAGTTTCAAACAAAATCATATACTCCTTAAGGATCATATAAATCCTTCTCAGTTAAACAGATTTCCATTCACACAATTATTGTAATTATTCTTAGTATGCCTAGCATACCTATCATTCTTTATATGTTTCTTTTTCTATTTATATATTTAGTAATTATTCTTTATTTTCATTGATGGCATCTGTTCATACTTATAAT
Source organism: Hibiscus syriacus (assembly GCF_006381635.1). Taxonomy (NCBI): domain Eukaryota; kingdom Viridiplantae; phylum Streptophyta; class Magnoliopsida; order Malvales; family Malvaceae; genus Hibiscus; species Hibiscus syriacus. Next base: position 2,198,212 of record NW_024062635.1, on the reverse strand, counting down.
ACACCGTTACACATTTTCATTTATGGCATCCTTTCATGCCGATAATGCACCGTTATGCATTTAATTTATGGCATTCTTTCATGATGATAATGCACCGTTATGCATTTCATTTATGGTATCCTTTCATGCTGATAATGCATCGTTATGCATATCAGTTACGGCATCATTTCATGCCGATAATGCACCGTTATGCATTTTATTTATTCATTCATTTTAGAGCAGTTCATACTCTAAAACTCATTCATAATATATTTTCCATACATTTAATGAAAACATATAAAATACTGTAAAACATACATTAAATTAAAACGTTCTAATTTGAATCATTGTGGATCTTCTTCATCTCAAATAAATACAATAAATGTACTCACCTGGTAATCCTCGCTAATAAGATGTAGTGATGTCTGGCTATTGATCAACTTTATCTTTGCCCTTTTTCTTGCTAGACTCAGGAGCTTGGTTATGATCTACACAAGCATCCATTAAAGACACATATCATACCAAATGTTAGTATATTCTCTAACATTTATACTTTAATAATACTCAAAAGTACTATTATTTCAATTTTTATAACAATTTCAACCTATCTTATATTTCCAGGCTCAATAGTATCGGTACCCCTACCATGGTATCGATACTTCTATACTATGATATTGATACGCCCTTTCAGTATCGATACCATTTCGACATTCTGGAATCCCTAGTATCGATGCATTTCTCTTGGTATCGATACCCACAGCAGTATCGATACTAATTGCATCAGTATCGATATTGTTCATCAAAATTCTTCAAATTTAAACATATGGTATCACTATTGTTCTTCCAATATTGATACCCCTACCCAGATTTACCATTTTTCAGCCCGATTTTTACTAACTTTTCCCTTAAATCTCTTAGTTTTACCTCCTACAATACTATTAAACTCTTCTTTACTTAACCAAACTAATTTTCCTTTAATTAGCCTCTTATAACTTCTAAAATCTCCAAAGAACATCTCAACCCAAGAATCGTACCACTTTTTCTAATATGTTTCTAATCACATCTCAAGCTTCTAATCTCTTATTTACTTCTTTGACAAGTCAAATATACTCATAAACCTCAATAAAAACTCATATATCAATATTTCCTTCAAAAATCCATTTCCTTAAATCTCATATAAAACATCCACCTCTTAGTTTTACTCTTCTTTAACACTTTCTTAAGCTTACACATCACTTAATGTTACAAGAGCAAACAAGAATCGGAAGGAAAAACTAGTTAAATGAAGTTTACCTTTTGCTATGGAGGAGAGCACAACCTCGGGAGGAAGAAGAAGAGGAGTAAGTAACTTAACTTAATTTTTAACTTTCCCCTTTTTCTTAAATCCATGATAAAATAAATGAGTTTTAAATTTATTTCACTCTAAAGGACCAAAATACCCTTTCAATCATCCATATCTTACTAATTGGTCTTACTCAAACATTCCTGATACTTTAACATTTATTAACTTAAATCCTCAAATTTTTAAATTCTTCAAAATAGTCACTGACCTAACATTTGGGGTATTACAACCATAGTGGGAGACATTTGTTTACTTGATGATGAAATAAAAAAAAAAAGATTTGTTTGTTTTCATGTAATTGGTTTTTCGAAAAATGTTTTTCTCATTTTTCAGAGTTTGGTTGGCGGAAAAGAAATAGTCAACGTAATTCATTTGAATGGTCAAATGAATTTCCTTTGCATTTTCTGAAAAATAACTTACGGTCTGATTTTCCATAAATCACTCCTTAAAATATAGTATAATATTCTCATTTTAATATTATAATTTCTTTGTTATGGAAATGTCTTGTATTTTAACTCGATTTATCCTAAGATTATAATGTTTACTATATCCAATTATTATTCTTCTAGTAATACAAGGTCATTGGACACTCTTTTTCCCATATAGGTCTTAGAAGAATTTTTTTTAATGAAGTTCGGTTTCTTTCAAATAATAATAATAATAATAACATTGACTTAAATAATATTAAATAAATTATTCTAATATTTTAAAAATAATATTATTATATTTGTTAATAAATAATATTTATTTATTGTATTGGATGTTTATAATATATAAATTTTTAAAAAAATAACAATTAATAAAAAAAATTACATAATATCATCTAAATATAATTTCTAAAAATTTATTTTTAAAAAATATAATTCATTTTAAAGGATTCATTTTTCAGTGAAATAAACGATCAGATCCAGGTAAATACGAATGGATATGTACGTCAATTTAAGATACTTTATTAGATTTTGTTTTGTTGGTGCTTGTTTGTGGTATTTCCCAACACTAGCTTGGCTAGGCACTGCAGTGGCTACAGCTCTAGACGTCAGGACGGGGCCTACTTAAGAGCTCATCGTTTAGGCCATAATCCCCTACCAACAAGCCTCAAGATTTGAGGGCTTCACCTAAAGTAATGAACATTGAATCAATGCATGTTTTATTTTCTATTCAAATTTTTTATATTATTCTATTCAAAAATTTTATATTATTCTATTCAAACTAGTATGAGCTATTCTGGAACTATTTTATAACGGTTTTAAAATTAGATATTCTTTAAACTATATAAATATTTATCAACAAAATTCATAAATATAACTTATTAGTCAAAAGACTACAAAATAAAATAAAATAAAAATTATAATCACTCATTATTTTCTCCTAATTTAAAATTTAGAAGTTTATTTAGTTCACAAAATATAAGATTATTTGGAATTTTATATTACCTAACACATAAACTCATCAAGTGATAATATTGGTAAAATAGAATGTTATTATTATTATAAGGGTATAGGTTCAAATAGTAACGTCTGTTGAGTGTACATTGTCAATAAGATAAGAAGATTCTAAATAGATATTAATTTATAATCATTCTATATTTTTAAAAAAAATTATTACTTCATACGTTACCGAAAATATTACATTAAATTATTTAATTTATTTGTCAAATAATTAAGTTGTAATATTTAGTTAAAAATATATAAATAAAAAATTTTAGGGATAAAATTATACTATAAAATAAAATATTTAAAATATATATCAATTTAAAATTTTAAAATGTACTTAATTATCTGCCATTCAATTGTTGAGGAAAAGGTTTGTATGCTTGAATAAAGAAGATATATAATAAAGAAGGCTGAACCGATAATTCAACATTGAGATTGTTTTGAGGTGACGTTTAGTTGGATGAAATATTTTAGAATTAGGGGAATTGAAATATAATTCAATCATTTTCTCATATTTGGTTTAAGTTTTTTAAGGGAATTAAAAATTTTTAAAGGGTGTTTAGTTCAAGGAATATGGGATTCCCATGAGATGGGAATCTCACATTCCCATGTTTGGTTGGCCGGGAATCTTATTCCCGGTAATGTTTTATTACCAATAGTAGATTTTTTGAGTATATTACCGGGAATGTCATTACCTCCCTTCCCTTAAGTATTGTAACATTACCGGCGTTTTGGACTAAAATGCCCTTAAATTTTTATTTTTTTTTCAAAAATATCATTCTTCTGTCATTGATTAATAAAAATTCTACGAAGGTTAAATTACAAATTTATCCTTAAATTATTTTAGATTTACAAAAAAAATTATAATTAAAATTTTATATGAAGTTTAGGGGTTAAAAAAAATTACCCTTTCATTAAACCTTTTTTATATTTTTAATTTTGTAAAAAAAATTATATAAATATTATGAATTTAATTTTTTAAAGAAAATATATAAATATTTTACAATTTGTAATATTATACAAATATATAATAAGGACAATTTGGTCAAATATACATTCCAATAATCTTTTATTCCTTTAACCAAACACGGTAATCTTACATTCCTGCTAAACCAACCAAACACAAAATACAACATTCCCAGTAATCCTATTCTCTGGTAATATTTTATTCACACTAATAATCTTACATTTCGTGAACCAAAGGCACCCTTATGGCTTCAACTTTCTATTAAATGAGGGAAAGTGAATTCCATCCAAGAATGGATGGAATTCAATTCCCTTGTTGGAGGGAATTAAAATTTGACCATACTACCCTCATCAATCTTTTGGTAACTTATTCATACATTGAATAAAAATATTTGTTTATTATTTTGGGTCGGGTCGGGTTTCTAATTCATATATTCGGTCGGGTCGGGTGAAACTTTATTTTGGGTCGGGTCGGTTTTTTAAAGTGTGATATTCGGGTCGGGTCGAGTCTGGGTTTAGGGTGAAAAATACCCTACTCGAAAATATATATAATTTTACCTTATATTTAGGAATAATTACAATAATACCCCTCTATATATATATTTTTTCAATTAAGTCACTGTTTATATTGAATAAAAATAATTTTTTATTATTTTGGGTCGGGTCAGATTTCTAATTCATATATTTGAGTCGGGTCGGGTGAAACTTTATTTTTTTCGGGTCGGGTTTAGGGTAAAAAAACCGGACCGACCCGAAAAAAATATATAATTTTGCCTTATATATTTAGGAATAATTACAATAATACCCCTCTATATATAATTTTTTCAATTAAGTCAATGTTTTTATTGAATAAAAATAATTTTTTTATTATTTTGTGTCGTGTCGGGTCGGGGTTTCTAATTCATATATTGAATAAAAATAATTTTTGGTATAGTTTTTGGTAACTAATTAACATACTCCGATTGGAATGTATCGAAATATTATTCTATCTTTTGGTAACTTATTAACATATTTTGATTGCGATGATTTTAACTTAATTATGATGTTTATTAGCATGATTTTTATAATTTATTGAAATGAATAATCAATCAATAAAATGAAAATTTAAATTTTTTTAATTTTTTATAATATATTACTATATGTAAGTTGTAAAATAAACTAAAATAAAGTAAAAAAATAAGAAGAGCAATTATATCATTTTACATTACTGAAATCAAATTCATATGACATGTCTGTGAATCAAACAGAATATGTAATTAGATTATAATTCCTGACATATTTCAATTCCTTCACAGATTTCAATTCTCTCATTAATATTCTAGCGAACCAAACGCCTCCTAAGAATGATAATTAGGGGGAAACTGTTGTAAAAAAAAGGTTAAAACAACAGATCTTGATTGGTTGAAAATAGCATTTCTTTAAGCAACCGAACATATAAGGTTGCCTTACCAGACAAACTTAAATGTCCATACTCCAATGAAGGAAGGATGCATTCTACAAACATTAGCCAATGAATCCATACTAGTTTGAGTCTCGGTTTCACTAGAAACAGTAGAGGAAAAGTTGAAGTTGCTGCTTCCAACCTCATCTTTCCTTGCTTCCACAAGAACAAAGCAATTTATCTTATGCTTCTCATGACCAACAATTTGTAAATTTGCATCTATCTTGAATCCTTTTCCAAACATAGTGAAGAAGTAGAGAGAGCGGGATGCAAGGATCATGGTGTAATTTGACAGTACCACCAACAGATCCATCGGGTCGTCAACAGTCTTCACCAACATTAAACAGCTTGAGCTGCCTGGTTATAGGTTTTTGGATAAGTAGGCGGATGTAGAGGACTAAGAGCTGGAGCTTGGCGTTGATTAAGCAGATGAAGAGTTGTGAATGTTGCGTCAGACTCTGTGGATCTAGACTAGTCTGTTCACCTATCTCTACAAAACTGATTCATTTACATACAAGATTTGGTTTCCCCGACTGGAGATCGTTGAAGCCCCCAGGCCTAGGGCTTTATCTATACCACCCCTCACACTAGTCTTCCGATCCCTTTTGAATCTGCTAATAAAGGACCGATAATACCTATATAACTAATTCAAACAAGAAAATTAAGTCGGATTATTAATTTTAACTTGAGAGCCTGGAAACGAAGCAGAGATTTTCAAAATAGCATTGTCAGACTGTGTAAAGAAACATGTAGCGTCAGTCTGGTCAGATTTGTAGTCTCTTTCTTTGTCGTACGCATTTTGTGTAGCCTTTTAGAACTGGATATCAGTGTATTTGCATTGCTTTTCCAGCAAAGGGAAGTGGTGCTATTTGTCACAAGGCATGCGCCTCAATGTTGTCCCAACCTTACTGGGAAACATTCAAGCAAGGGGGAAAAAAGATGTTTGAAGTAAATCTTACTCAACTGTGGTTAGTATTTAGGTAAAATATTTTAATAATAATCATTCCAAAGCATGTTAAAAAAATTCACTACCACTTTTTCATCTCACTTGATAAATAGAATAAGCTTTTCCAAATCATTGATTTAGTGTAAGGTCCATGAAAAGTTAAATCCTAAAACATTTAAAAGAAAATGAGATATATCATAATCTTTTAGTCTCATTTTAAAAGTTTAAAGATGTAACATGTGTTTGAAAAAATCATTCAATAATTAAATGTAATTATAATTTAATTATATTTACTCCTTAATTATAATTTATAAGCCTCGTTGAATTAAAGTTAATAACAACTTTCAACTATACTCTCTATACTCTCAAATCAATGACCCTTCTGCACTCGTTAGTGCTCGAACTCGTGATCACTAGAAACAACATGATTCTTTTAACCACTCAAATAAGTTAGTTCGTACTAAAAATTTAATTTAATTTAATTGTGAGAATAATAACACTCATCATTTATTTTATAAAAATAGTTATCAATATCATCAGTTATCATGAATTTCATAAACAGACCCAACCCATATAATAATTGATAACAACTATGACTCGAATTACATTTAATAATATAGGATGACGATTATGATGTTTACACATGTAATTATATAATTATCATTTTCGTCATTTTCATTTGTTGTTATGATTTTCACACAAGCTATTACTTGTGATAATTTTTTAATGCGTAAAACTAAAATAATATATAATATATATACATATAATCCTTGCTTTTTTTCTTAAGTGATAATATTCACATTTCCTACTTTTAATTTTAATCTATCTGTTTTCACTCATCCAACAATCTTAAATTTATATAAAACTAAAAAGAGTTTTAGTAACCGGATATTTCCATATAAATATATATAAAAAAAACTTATTCACCTACACGTCTCTTATTTTAAAATTAGTGCCTCCAATGTTTAAGAAAAATATGTTAAAATACTTTGTTATCGGTTGAAAATGTCTTAACTTTAAATTAAAATTACAATATTTAAATTTTAATTAGTTTTTTCACACTCATAAAATCAGATATTACAAATTTAACCCGAACTCGAAATAGGCCTGAATTTAATTTACCCAAACCCAATCTTTTTTTACAAAAATATATCAATATATATATATTTGATTTGACTTATACCCAACTCAACCTGAATTGACCTGACCCGAAAATCAACCGATCCGATTTGAACCGACCCGATACCCTAACCGACCTGACTTACTATAGACTCAAATAAAACCGAAACCCGAAATTAGCCGACCTGACTTCCTATATACCCTAATAAAATCAAAACTCTAAATGACCCGATCCGACCCAAACCTGACCCAAATTAACTCTAAACCAAAATAACCCGAACCAAACCCGATTTGGATGACCCATTTAACACCTCTATATAAAATGAGTTAAAATAATTTATATAAAAAAATTATGTATATAAAAAAGATTATTTGATAAATAATCACAGATTGAGTGATAAAGAATTTATATTTACATTTATTAATCTCTAATTCAATATTTATATATTTATTTTAATTTTTTTATATAAAACATTATTTGGTATAATGTCAATTAAAACTATTATTTGATAGAGTGTCGATTAATAAAAAATTGAAAGTGGGGAAACTGTCCAACCATCAACATATCTCATCACTAGAAAATTATCTTATAATCTTTTATAAAATTTAATAATTATTTAATATTATTCTTATATAATTTAATGACCTTTAGGATATATTATCTATAATTGAAACACTTGACTGATTTGTAAAATAACAAGTTATTAACTGGCATTTCAAAAGTTAAGATTCAAATTTTATTAGTGACATCTTTTTAACTTTTATAGTGTAATAATAAAGAGCCTAATAATATTTTATGTGTGTATATATATATGCTTGATGAATTACTTTTCTTGAATTTCATAAAAATAATGAATTAAATGCAAATAGCTTTTTAAATTAACAATTAAATAATGTTATCAAATAAGCAAAGTTAGGATGAGTAGAAAAGATAACAAAAAACCCCAGACAAAAGCACGAAAAGATTGTAACCAAATTAGCAAGCATAAGCCAAAATGAATTTAGGAAAGGACAAAGGCTGAAAGAAGGGGAGGGAGCAAAGTCTGTGTACGCTGCCAAATGGGTTTTAACTGACTTAAATACGCTTCTTTCTGCGTGTAAAACGAGAGAGATTGAGTGGTCATTTCAGCAAAAGTAACCTTTCGACCCTATATATATATATATATATATATATATATATATATATAAAGAAGTTAAATTGTGATATATTATATAAGTCTTTTCTTTCTTTGTTTTTATTATATATATAAAAGCATTGAGTTCGATGATTGTGCCATGATGAATCGACGATGATACATGTTATGCTAAATGTATGAACTGATAAATGCAGCTCATAAAAATGGGAGTATAAGGAAGCCCTTAGGAGCTGAGGGGTGTGGCTTATTATACGGGAGGTCGATAGCTGAGTTAGGGTTTGTTGGGGTTCGGAATTTGAGGCAATATATACACACACATATATTATCAATATTCAAATACAGGCTCTAAACTACTGAAAACAACAGGTGAGTAAGTGAAAGCTATGTAACCCCATGCACACGTCCCTTTCTTGCTACTCTCCCCCACATAAACCGCCTTACCCCTTTCTCACTCTTGGTTAAACACAAACCTTGTCTTGGGAATGTAACCACACATATCATAGACCCAAGATATGTGTATATATGCATGTATATATCGATATATCAATTCACGGAGACATACATACAATTAATACATACATGCATGCATGTATGTTTGCTACAAAGAAGGGATTTCTATATTTCTTTGTTCGTTTTTTTCCTCCAGCCACATACTCTCTTTTTTGCCGTCTTTATATCTAGCATACCAAGGAAGGTCCATCCATCCATCTTCTCACTCTCTTTTCTCTAACAACTCCTAATCAAAGAAAAGCAGATCCAAGGTGGTTGTTAAGCTGTCATTCTATCAATCAATCAATCCCACCGAAGAGAGATAACATTGATCAAACAATTTTAAAAGAGAAAGCAAAGGGGGGAATCAAAGAAGATGTCATCATCTTCCACCTTGTCTTCGGACCACCTTCCTCCCTCCGAGCAGCTCTGTTATGTCCATTGCAACATCTGCGACACTGTCCTTGCGGTATTCTTTACACTTTGTTTCCCCTCCTTGCTTCTCCCCACCACTTTCCTTCACTTTCACTCTCCATGGTTTAGCCTTTTGTTTTACCAATTAGGTCTCACTCTTACTTAGGGTTTCCTTTTTCACTTTCTAATTAGGTCTTTGCTATATATGTCTCCTTTATAATCATGGGGGATTCTTTGTTTTTGTGCTATATATATAGGTTAGTGTTCCTTGCACAAGTTTGTTCAAGACTGTAACGGTTCGATGTGGTCACTGCACCAATCTTTTGCCAGTGAACTTGCGTGGTCTACTTTTACCATCCACCAATCAATTTCATTTGGCTCACAGTTTATACACTCCTTCACAAAATCTTCTGGTATGGCGATTTAAGATATTAGAAGATTAAGCAGAAAGTTATTGGTTTCTTCTAGCTGTAAGCCTGTATTTTTTACTGGTGCTTTCATAGTTGATTTGATGCCTTTCATTGTTTTTCAGGAAGAGATCTCAAATACTTGTCCAAATTTGATGCTCAATCAAGCTAATACGAGTGACATCGCCTTACACACTCGTGGAGTTGCTGCTGATGAGCTTCCAAGGCCTCCATTTATAAACAGACGTGAGTTTTTTTTTCCTTTTTTTTGAAGACTCATTGCTGTTCGTATGGAACTATTAAAACTCTTTTTGTAAAACCCTCTGTTCCCCCCCCCCCCGGGGGCGGCGCCTCAAAGATCCAAGATTCTTGCAAAAGAAGGAAATGAAGTCTTTCATCAACAATATGTTAAAAACACTTTCATTGCCTGCTATTTTAGCCTTCTGTTTTAAAATCAGACGCCCTGATTTAGACAAGAAAATAAGAACTGTTCTTGCCTTTCACTATAACTTGACAGTTCATGAAATAATATTTCTTTAATAGTTGCAAAACTTGCCCACATTCCCCTATATCATTACCATGACCCAGAAAACCAAGATCATGACATCATAGCCTGGAAGCTAATCAGTTTCTTTTCAGCTTTGAAACCTTGATCCCATGTTATAATTGGTAATATCAAACGCCTGCCCTAGTTTACAAGTTAAGAAAACGTCACCTTGACAGTTTGGGTGCCCTTCCTTTAAGGGAATCAGTAAATGTAAAGAATTTTCTTCCACCCCGGAAATGTAAATAGGCATAGCATAAACTTAAGGAAAATTTTGAACAGTGAAATTTACATAATGAAGGTGAAATGACAGTCCAGTACACGTTAGTATACTGAACTTCTAATGTGGGTGTTTGTCTATCTTTAGCTCCGGAGAAACGACAGAGAGTCCCCTCTGCGTACAACCGATTCATCAAGTAAGCAATCAATATAATCCATTCTCTTGAAATGTGAATTTGATTATGTAAATGGAAATGAATCTGTGATGCACACAGGGAGGAGATCCAACGCATCAAGGCAGGAAACCCTGATATAACTCACAGAGAGGCCTTCAGTGCAGCTGCGAAGAACGTAAGATTTCTTTGGCTTCCATTACCAAATTAAGATAGAGTTTCTTATGTATGTAACAGAAGAAAAAACAAAGTAATTAGGGTTTCATTTAAATTATTCATCTCTATTCCTACACACAGTGTTTTGATAGGATCCTTTGGCTGATCCTATTTTGTTTTCTTTTTGTCAGTGGGCTCACTTCCCACATATTCACTTTGGCCTCATGCCTGATCAGCCTGCCAAGAAGGCTAACGTGAGCCAGCAGGTTACTTTTGCACCCCTTTATCTCTGATTTACTACTACATTATTACTTATCTGATCAGATTTATTTTTCCTGTAGGAGGGCGAGGGTGTTCTCATGAAAGATGGGTTTTTCTGCTTCCACTGAGCTTAGCTATGGAAGCTGATGCTATTAGGGTTTAGTAGTTCTACGTAGTAATATTTAAGCATGCATGTAGTTTTACTTTTAGGTAACATCCTGTGTTCTTGAACTTGGAAAACCTAACTCTTTAATCTCATTCGAATCTTTGCTAATCAACTACTATTAGTTTAAACTCTCTTATCCCTTTGCTAGTTTTAATTAGTTAACCATTTCGTCACTCTTTGTCTTATGAGACAGATATCTGTAGTTCTGTACTGCATTCTGTTTGTTTGAATTCGTCCATTTGTATCACATTATGATGTGATAATTTGTGGGATTTTGCATGTCCATCGGTCCATTCTATTTTCCACGAGTACAATCATTTCCTCTTTATAATTGAGATGAATCATCAGAAAGTTCAAAAAACAAAGCAGAAGAAATTGAATTGAAGTTCTTAATGTCGGTAGAAGTAGAACAAGGGAAGTCATTATCACAAGAAGCTAATTCAAGACAACGTGGATAAAGTAGAAATAATTAAAGGAATTGTTATATGTCATGCGCATAATGTGTATATGCATGTCAGTGGGGTTTGCTTGAAATAATATGTAGACCTGTACAATCCTTCCAATAAAAAAAATCAAACTTTGAAAGTTGAGTAAGACACATAATTTTATATTAAAAGAATGAATTGGTAAAATTTTAAGTAACGAAAACGTATTATTAATAATAAAATATAAAAAATAAAAATATATCCAAATTTAAAATTTTTAGAGACATTATTCTCAATCGTCCCTCCTATACATAGCTGGCGGGGGTGCTTTTGATACAAATTGGCGATTAAGAGCCATATTTATATGTCATAATATTGAGGGTAATATCTGATTGTTGAAGGAATGGATCAGAGCCTCGTGAAAGTAAACACAAAGTCTTAATGTGTAAATCTCGAGACTCTGACATTAAGGGACGGAGCTAGGGGCTGACAGGCCGTTTTCAATGATAGAATTTTGGTTCTAGTTTTATTTAAAATTTAAAGTGTTAGTCCATATTTATATAAAAAATATAAAGGGATAAACGTAGACAATGATAAAACTATGATATGAAAGGAACAGAGTTAGGATTAAATATTGACATAGGTCAAAATGTTGAAGTTTTAAGTTAATTATACGGATGATCAAATATTGAAGTTTTAGGTTAATTACACGGATGCTCATTTATATTTGTGTTTTTTTCATTTTCGGTGATTTCAAAATACATAAGATATGATCATCTTCGTTTTTATTTAATTAAGATATGATAACTTATTTATTTATTTATTTAAGACGTGATCACCACGGGGTAACTGTCGTTAACAGTTAACAAAGTAAGTGATGTGATATTTTTGTATAATCTCACATTTGGTCCTTATTATTTACATATTCTCTCAATTTAGTCATACTTTTAATAAATTAAAATAAATTTAATCCTCCAATCGAATGATGTCACGTGTCACTGGTGCCATGTGTCGTGCCATTTGTGTAATGCCCCAAATATTAAATTAAGGACCTTATTGAAAGGATTTAAAGTTAGGAGGATTTATTCGATTAATGATAAAAGATGAGAATGATTAGGATGAATGATTGATACTAAATTGTTACAATGGATTATTAAGAGGGTATTTTAGTCATTTAAATGAAAGAAGAAGTAAAATGCATTTTTTTATTAAATAAAAGGGGAAAAGGGAATTAGGTTACAAAAAATATTCTCTCTTTTCTTCCTCTTTCCCTCGTAACCAAGCTCCTCAATAGCTCAAAGGTGAGTTTTTAATTTACTAGTTTATTCCTTTTTTTTTGGTTGGTTATTGAAGCTTTGTATATGATGGAAGCTTAAGGAAGGTTTAGATGAGATTAAAACAATGAGATAAGGGAAATATAAGAGATTTTAGAAAATGAGTTTTATAATGATATGTTAATTTATGAGTGTTTATTGAGGTTTATTGATAAAATTGAATTGTCAAAGAGGTAAATGATAGATTAGAAGCATGGAATGAACGTAAAAACAAGTTAGAAATTTTGGTGTGATTCTTGGAATCAAATGCTTTTGAGGGATACTAGATGTTTCAAGTATCTAAATGAAGGAAAGTTAGTATGGTTAAGTAAAGAATAGTTACATAGTATTGTTGGGGGTAAATGAGAGGAAAATTTGCCAAATTTGGGAATATATCGAGTAGAAAACTGGAAAATCTAGGCATGAGTATCAGTACTGATAGAACTATACCGATACTATAGGCTAAAATGAGATGAATTAATTAAGTAGTATCGATACTGATTCAATCAGTATCGATATCGGAGGGGAAGTATCGATACCGAAGGGAAGGTATCGATACCATTTTGAAACAAAATGAAAAAATGGTATCGATAATATAAAGAGGGTATCGATACCATAGTAAGGGTATCGATACCAGGTAACATCGAATCTAAAATTGGTATCGATACCGGAAGGGGGTATCGGTACCATAATATAGTAGTATCGATACCATGGTAGGGGTATCGATACTGAAAAGCCAGAAATTTTAAGATAAGTTGATATTGTTATAAAAAGTTAATGATATGTCCTTTTGAGTATTGTTTAAGTATAATGGTTAGAAAATATACTAACATTGGGTATGGTACATGTTTTATTGGATGTTTGAGTAGATCGAAACAAAGCACTCCAGATAAGAAAAACTAAGGGCAAAGGCAAAGTACCGGAATAATCAGCCCTACATTTTGGAAACATAGCGAGGAAAGTCAGGTGAGTGCATTTAATTATGTACATATATGCTATAATAGTTATAGTTGTGGTAATTATTGATGTATGTATGGTGATTACCAAATGGCATTAAGTGTGCTAAAATGTTAAGAAATTCATACTAAGTGTATGAATTTTCGTATTAGGCACTTTGTATGCTAAAATGTTAAGAAATATATACTAAGTGTATGATTTTTCGTATTGGGCACTTCGAGTGCTAAAATGTTAAAAAATTCATATTAAGTGTATAAATTTTTGTATTGGGCACTTCGTGTGCTAAAATGTTAAGAAATTCATACTAAGTGTATGAATTTCCGTATTGGGCACTTTATGTGCTAAAATGTTAAGAAATTTATACTAAGTGTATGAAGTTCCGTATGGGAAATATATGTATATAAATATAAGAAATTCATAATAAGGAAGTGGATTGTTATATTGGAAATGGATATATAAACCATACAAAGTTTAGTAATGGTTGATAAATGATTATATTAGTACTAGCGATGTAAATTATAGAATACTTATTGAATTGAAAGATCCCTTGAAATGTGAAGTGTAATAAAATAACTTGTGTTTAGAATTTTACTTATGATTAAGTATGCCTCACTAGGTAATACTTAACGTGTGTTTATTTCACTCGTAAGTGGAATACCAGCTGAGTAAGGAGATCATCAGACATCAAGTCAGAGTTGCCTCATTAGTAACAGCGTGACATACTTGCTTTTGATATATTTTAGTTGACATGTAATAAGTTTAGTAAAAACACTTTGAAAAGCTTTTGAATTAAACTACTGTAAAACGGTGAAATATGAAACATCTCTTTTTATTATATATGTAAGTTTAATGCATGTTTTAATTATAAGCAAATTATAATGGTTTATACAATGAAACAAAATTATACGAATTTTCAAATGGGAAACTATTTTAAAAGTAATGTGACATTTGTATCTTGTATACGGAAGGGTATACGGGAGAAGGGTGTTACATTTATTGGTATCAGAGCTACAGATTTAGTCGATTATTGGTAGAAAATGAGTTTAGTTTGATATACAAATAGTTTACATGCCACTAAGATGTCAAGGTTACTGATATGGTATAGAATGAATATGAAATATGTTTCTCCTTACTAACTTAATTATGATTTTTATGAATGTTATGATAAATGTCGGATTCTACGAATTCAAGAGAATAGCGAACATCTGATTCCGTTTGACAATGCAGTGCATGTCACCTTAGGGTATGCCTGTTCCAGAGTTCAGAGCTTTTATGCAAGCTCTAGATGCTATCCTGACATGTTTTCAATCTCCTCCACCTCCCCCTGCTCCTCCAGTACCACGAATGCTAATTCCAAAGGAGTTAAGAAGTTTCGGAGCTCTAGAGTTTAGGGGAGAAAAAAGTGAAGGTCTAATGGGCGTGGATTTATATTTGAATGGCGTTAAGGTAATGTTGGAAAGTTTACAGTGTTCATATCATGAAAAGTTGGGCGGGGTTGAATCATTGCTCCGAGATTTGGCTCAGGTATGGAGGACAAATACGACGATGTATGCGTCGCCCGAACAAGTGAACTGACAGTTCTTCCAAAAGGAGATCAAGAACAAGTATATCGGGGAGCAGTTCATGAGATCAATGTTATTAAAATTTCTTAGCTTGAAACAAGGGGATCAAGCGGTGCATGAATATGAACCCGAATATAATAAGCTCACCTGTTATGCTACAGAAGTTGTTTCTAAAGATAAAGCTCATTGAGATTGGTTCATTGAGGGTCTGAAGCCTATTCTAAAAGAGATGATGTTGGCATTAAATTTGTCTAGTCTGCAAAAAGTGATAAATAGAGCGAAGGCGATTAAAAGAGCTCAGGAGGAGACTCTAGGTGCGGAGCAGAGTATGCATACGGGAAAAAGAATCAGAACGTCTTCATCTATACATTATGCAAAAAGGGGGAAAAGGCTCAGGTTCTCGATTCACTGATAGAACTGATCATTTTGTAGCTTCACAGAAAGTTAAGCAGTCTCATTCCTATGCTTCTAGCTCGGGTAGAGATCATGGAGATAAACCTCTATGTCAGACGTGCGACAAGTCACACGGGGGAGTTTGTAGGTTGCTTCCCGATGCTTGTTTCCATTGTGGTGAATCTGGTCACTTTGCTCAGAATTGCCCAAAGAACTATGGGGATAGATCATTACAATCTGAGAGATCGGTAGCAACACCTAATAGAAGTAGAGGGAGAGGAAGATCAGGCGGCCAATCTGAGGCTAGCCAAAGAAAAGATACTCGGGAAGTAGCTGGAGTATATAATATAAAGACCAATGATGATTGGGATGATCCGGAGATCATAACATGTACATTTCACCTTTTTGATGAGCCTATTTTTGTTATAGTTGATCCTGGTTCTACGCACTCATACATTAGTACCAAGTTGATTATAACTAAAATAATTCCTTTAGAACCAATTACTAGTGAAATGATAGCGATAAATCCTATGGGTCAAAGTGTAAGGGTGGCTAGGGTGTGTAGAAAATATCCAATTAAGATTAAAGGGGTAGTATTCTTGGCAAACATGATAAAGTTGCCATTTGATGAGTTTGAAATCATTTTGGGCATGGATTGGTTGTCTCTACACTATGGATGGGTAGATTTTCATCGAAAATGATTATTCCTAAAGGATATGGAAGGCTCCGAAATTATGGTGATAGGTGAGAAGACGAAATCCCTGTCCAATGTGATATCAACCATGCTCGCAAAGAAAATGATGTCAAAAAGGATGCGTTGCTTTTGTAGCTAATGTGATATACACTCGAGTGCAGGAAGTAATATTACATGATATTCCCATAGTTAGGGAGTTTCCAGAAGTTTTTCTTGAAGAGTTGTCGGGTTTATCGCGAAGTTGAATTTAGAATTGAGTTTTATCCGGGTACTTAACCTATTTCTATGGCTCCGTATCGGATGGTTCCAATGGAGTTAAGGGAATTAAAGGCTCAGTTGCAAGAACTACTCGACAAAGGATTTATCCGACCTAGTGTTTCTCCGTGGGGAGTGCTTGTATTATTTGTGAAGAAGAAGAACGGGTCTAAACGGTTATGTATTGATTATCGTCAATTAAATAAGGTAACAACAAAGAATAAGTATCCTCTTCCGAGGATTGATGACTTGTTCAATCAATTGAAAGGTGCAACAGTGTTCTCTAAGATAGATCTGAGGTCGGGGTACCATCAATTAAAGATTGAAAATGAGGATATCTCCAAGATGACTTTTTGGACTCGGTATAGACATTATGAATTTGTGGTAATGCCGTTTGGATTGACAAATGCTCTTGCAACATTTATGGATTTAATGAACTGATTTTTTCAATCGTATTTGGATCAATTCGTGGTAGTGTTTATAGATGATATTCTGGTTTATTCTAATTCAAAGGAGGATCATGATGCTCATCTTCAAGTGGTCCTTCAGATACTTCGTGATAAGAAGTTGTACCCGAAATTATCCAAATGTGGATTTTGGTTATCTGAGATTTCTTTTCTTGGTAATATAGTGTCAGCAAAAGGCATTAGAGTGGATCCCAAGAAGATTCAAGCCATAGTATATTGGCAATCCCCAAAGAATATCACGAAAGTTCAGAGTTTCTTGGGACTTGCTGGTTATATAAGAGATTTGTGAAGAACTTTTCAATGTTAGCTCTTCCGCTAACTAAGTTGTTGCGAAAGGATGTGCCTTTTGTTTGGACAAAAAAGTGCCAAGAAAGTTTTGAAATGCTAAACAGAATTCTAACTGAGGCTTCAGTGCTCGTACAACCTGAGTCGGGTAAAGAATATGTCCTTTATAGTGATGCATCCCATAATGGGTTAGGATGTGTACTGATGTAAGAGGGGAAAGTTATGGCTTATGCCTTAAGAAAATTGAAGAATCATGAGAGAAATTACCCGACGCATTATTTAGAATTGGCCGCAGTGGTTTTCACTTTAAAAACATGGTGCCAATATTTGTACGGTGAGCGTTGCCATGTTTACACAGATCATAAAAGTCTAAAGTATCTATTGACTTAAAAAGAGCTGAACTTAAGGTAGAGAAGATGGATTGAACTCTTGAAATATTATGATTTAGTTATCGACTATCATCCGGAAAATGCTAATATGATAGCGGATGCACTCAGTCAAAAGACTTTTGCAGCTTTAAGGATTTTAGACGCACGTATATCTTTGAATAAAGATGGTGTTTTAAATACTAAATTAAATTTAAAACAGATGTTGTTGGATCGAGTAAAAGAGCTGTAAGGGCGAGATGAGAAATGTTTGATGAAATTGACGTATATTGAAAAAGAAGAGGTCAAAGATTTTGAAATAAGGGATAATGGATTTTTATATTATCATGGAAGGCTTTGAATTTCCAATGATGGTGATTTGAGGAAGGATATTCTTTGTGAAGCCCATTATAGCCCTTTGTGAAACATCTCAAATCAGGGCTAGTGACTAAATTGTAAATTTGGAAAACTATATGCTTAATTTCAAAACAAGTTAAAAGTTTAAGAACTTAATTGAGAATTTTATTCAAGAGGATTGATTGGTAAATATGAAAATATTAAAGGGTAAAATGGTCATTTAACCACTAAGATATTTTTTATGCGATATATATGTTACACATGGGTTGGAGAAGGAGATATCAAAGTCTCTAGAGTTTTCTTCTTCCTTCTCCCAGTCGTGAACCCCAACTTGCTAAGGTGAGATTTCTTATTATTTGGTTATTATTTGAAATTTAAGTTTGGTTTTGATTATCAAGTGACACTTAAGTTTAAGGAAAGTTTAATTTGTCCCAAAACAACAAGATGAAAAGTATAGGAAGGATTAAAGAAAGTAAGTGAATAAATGATATTTTGGTAAAAAGATAGTAATTAGATTTCCAGACCAAATTTGACTTGTCATCAACCTAATTAAGGAATATAAAGTGTTAGAATTGAATTTGGAACATGTTGAAATTTGAGTAGAATTCTTGAATTCTATGTATAAGAATGAATTTTGAAGTTAAGGGTGTATTAAATGAGTATTAATGAGTTTAGGTATGAATAGGTGAGTTAAGAATATGTGATGGGAAGAAATATGAAGTGTTCGAGCTGAAATGAAGCAATTTTTGTGTTTAAAATGAGATTTCTGGGTAAGGTATATCGGTACCCATTCAACAGGTAGCGATACATCAAGAGTAAAATTCAGGAAAATATTCAAAGTATATCGATACATAGGCAGTGTATCGATACCTTACTTGAAATGAAAATTTTGAATGTAATTTGTGTACTGATACATAGGCAGTGTAACGATACACCAGTGAAAGGATTTATTGATACCCTATAGTGTGTACCGATACACTTCAAAGGGAACATAGAAATAGATCTTTCTTTTAGTCTAAGAAATGAAAATTAGAGTATGCCAAGTGGAATGCTGATATGTATATTATACGTGTGATTGTGTAGATATCAATCGAGAGAAATGTCCATACAAGATGTCAAAAAATAGCCATCAAGAAGAGAAAAGGAATTGGTATTGACTAGCGAGTCCAGGTGAGTGCACATTATTTAGTATATGATGTTTAATGAGAAATAAGACTTACAATAAGTCTATTTCCAATAGAAAAATACATGAATTCATAGATAGAAGTATGTGGTTGTATGATTTATATGTGTGCTTTAGTATATGTGTTAACATGTTATTATGTATGTTACATGATTTGTGTAAGTATATGTTAATGTGATAAGTCATGTGAAACAGTACAAATGATCTATATGATTATATAAGAATATGAAATAAGCTATGTGATAAAGACATAAGGAATGAAATGAACACTTGACATAGGCTATAAGCTAAAGAATTATTTGATATGAATATATATGAACATAAGATAATCAATTATAGGTTATATTATATGGTATAAGGGACTATACAAGAAAGGTTTAAGACTTTATGAGAACAATGTGTAAATTAGTGTGCATAAATATAAATGATGATACCAAATTATAAATGTTACAAGGAATAATTATATACTTAAAGGAGTAAACTATGTAATTATATGATCATAAGAAATAAGCCATATGATATGACATTATGAACATATGAGAAATGATATAAGAGATAATGTGTTAAGTATTATATGTGATATACATGTTATAGGAAAACACGAGAAGGGTTACAAGTTAAGTGACATATGAATATGAATCATATAAAAAGTTATATGCATTGTGTGACAATAAGATATGAATTGTATGAGAGGATTATATGAGTTATATGAAAAATATGATTCAAACTTATGTGATTTTCATGATCACAAAAGATAAGTTATGCGATGTGAATGATATGATAAAAGCTATGAGTATATGATATATGATTATGTGAATATGTGAAACGATATAAAAGAGAATACCCATGTTAAGTGTCAGGAGAGGTAGAGGTATAGTTGGCATGCCAAGAGTCGAGGGTTACCTATGTCTTTTGAGATATATGTATAGTTTACCTATGTCCTCCGAGGCATATGGACAGGATTACATATGTCATTCGGGATATATAGACAGTTACCTATGTTCTTCGGAATATATGGATAGGTCATTCGGGACACAAATTTCATATGCCACTTAGTGGATTAATTCGAGCAGCGGTGACAACATATGTGCGCACAACCTCAAAGTACTCGCATATCTTTAGTTCTCACATGGGCCAATAAAGAGATAACCCTGAATATAATATATGAAATATATATATATTATGTGTGATATGAATTGTATAAAATGGTATATGCATTTTATGGGTTATTGTATCTGTTATATGATATACATGAATATATGTTAATGTATATGGAAAAGAGTATAGATGATTTATATGGTGATATAAGAATCTGTTATGAGATACATGATGTGAACATAAGAGATCATATGAACAAAGATTAAGAGATATGATGAATAATAGTATATAAATAGGATAAACCATAAATGATGGCGGGTATGTATGTATATATGTATGTATGTATGTATGTATATATGTATGTATGTATGTATGTATATATGTATATATGTATGTATGTATATATGTATGTATGTATATATATATGTATATATGTATGTATGTATGTATGTATGTATGTATGTATGTATGTATGTATGTATGTATGTAATTGTTACATGTAAAAGTATATGAGTGATAGCATAATGTATTCATGCATGATTAGTGGATATAAATTACATTAGATGTATTTTTATGCCTCACTAAGTCATAGACTTAGCGTGCGATTGTTTCACATGTAGGTTCCGGTAAATCAAGAAGAGAAGCTAAGAGGAGCAAGATAGGTCAGTATCTCATTTACGAAGTTTAGATCAGAAAAGAAAATTGAATTATATGTACCTTGTTATGTTTAGTTGGCAAGTACTAATAGAATGGAGATAAATATGCTCTGATATATTTTGTAAAATCAATTGATTAGAATTAATGTAAATTAATCATTTTCTTGAATTGCTTATTCAAAATTTTAGCTATTTTATAAAGAAAAGGTTTGAAAAGTCAATGTGACACCTCGGACTCGGATTCGGGTCAGTTGCAGGTTAAGGGTGTTACACTTTGACTATGCACCCAGGCGGGAATAAGATGTATCAAGACTTGAAGAGTCGTTATTGGTGGCCTAGCATGAAAAGAGTTGTAACAGAGTTTGTTGCTAAATGTTTAGCATGTCAGTAAGTGAAAGCTGAACATCAAGTGTCATCCGGGTTACAACAACCAATATTCATTCCTGAGTGGAAGTGGGAGAAAGTCGCAATGGATTTTGTTTCGGGGCTATCGTTTTCACCAGGTAAAAAGGACAGGACTCGATATGGGTAATAGTGGACAGATTGACCAAGACAACTTATTTTATCCCGGTTCGAGTAGACTACTCGATGAATAAGTTTGCAAAATTGTATATAAAAGAAATAGTGAGACTGCATGGAGTACCGATATCGATAGTGTCCGATCGAGACCCAAGGTTTACTTCAAGATTTTGGAAGTCTTTACATGAGTCATTGGGTACTCGATTGAACTTTAATACAGCTTTTCATCCGTAAACAAATGGGCAATCAGTGAGAACTATTTATATATTGGAAGATATGTTTAGGGAATGTGTGATTAAATTTAAGGGATCATGGGATAAATATTTACCGTTAGCGGAATTCGGGTATAATAATAGTTATGAATCCAGTATCAAGATTCTATATGTTTAGGCACTTTGTGTGCGAAAATGTTAAGAAATTCATACTAAGTGTATGAAGTTCCTTATGGGAAATATATGTATATAAATATAAGAAATTCATAATAAGGAAGTGGATTGTTATATTGGAAATAGATATACAAACCATACAAAGTTTAGTAATGATTGATAAATGATGATATTTGTAACACCCTCAACCCGTATCCGACCCGAATACGAGTTCGATGTGTCACATTGACTTTTCAAACGTTTTTCTTTATAAAATGGCTAGAATTCAAATTCATAATTCAAGAAAAAGAATTACTTTGCATTAATTAAAAATATTTTGATTTTACAAAACATATCAGAGCATATTCAACTCAATGCTATTAGTACATGCCAACTATCTTCAATAGAACAAAATACATAATCATATCCATTTCTTTTCTGATCTAAACTTCGTAAAGGAGATGCTGACCTGTCTTGCTCCTCTTAGTGTCTCTTCTTGCTTTCCAGAACCAAAGTGTGAAATATTCACACGCTAAGTTGATGACTTAGTGAAGCATAAGTAAACTTACTATAGCGTATCATAACTAGTTCCTACTATGCACATTTCATGTAATCATGATAAACTATAGAATGAATTATGCATCGAAACATAAACACATATATATACATACCATTTCATTATTCTGATTATTATTACTCCTGTTTAATATATATCTTGTACTTATTATTTTTGTATATCATATACATACATATTGTTTCACAAAGCACACATATCATCATATAATTCTTGTAACAGATTTCATAGCACAAAATATATAAATCATATATAATGAATTTATTGTTATCTCTTTATTAACCTTATTTTCATTCTTTATCTCTTAGTCATATGTTCTTGTATCTATTCTTTTTAACCAAGCTATAAACACATCACCATATCCCATATATCACTTCACACTATAAATGTTACAAACAAAGCACATAATATTATATAAGGTTCTTTTATACCATCTCTTTTATTAGCCCATGTACACATGTGAGAACTAAAGATATGTGAGTACATAGATGTTGTGCACATATGCTGTCACCACATCTCGTATAATTCCCACTAGGGGCTCGTAGAATTTGTCCTGAAGGATCACTATGTCCATTAGGACCACATATCACATGTGTCCCGAAGGACCACACCTTAAGAACCATATACATATTCCAATGGACCAAATAAGTGTACCAAAGTACCGCATATATGTTCCAAAGGATTATATATGTCTCAAAGGACCACGTAGAACCCTCGACTCTTGGCATGCCAACTATACCCGTAACATGAGATTATTATTTATATTTATCACATATTCATGTAGTCACATAGTTCACTTACACGTAAATCATTTCCATATAATTCACATGTCACGTATATCACATAGCTTTATATCTCTTGATCATTTACTCACATCACTTCTTATCACATAGCTCATAGTCATATGGTTTATCTCATAGTCATATGTCTTATCTCATAGTCATATTTTCATATGTTCACCTAGTTACATATATCATTCACATATACATTTTCTCATATAATTCATTGTCAAATGGTTTATATCATACTCACATAACATGTATTTACAACAATCATATAACATACACAATAGCATACATCACATATACTCATATCAAACACATGCTTATAATCATGAATTCATGCATTCTAATATAGGAAATATACTTATCGCAAGTCTTATTTCCATTCATCGTCATATAATAACTAATATACACTCACATTGGCCTCACTTAATTCCAAATCCACTTCTATGATTTTCTTTCTTTATATTGATCCTAACTCGGTTGTTGTTTCGAAACTTGCTTGTGATCAATATCTTTGCCTTTGGGGTTCACAGTGAAGAGAAAGAAGAATGAAGAGTTTTTTGGAGAAATCTTTTATTTTCTTCTTGTCCATGTGGGTTCATTATCTTATAAAGGGAAATAAAAATCTTTCTTGTCAAACGGTCATTTTACCCTTTACTTTATTTAATAATTACTATCAATCCTTCATAGAATATTTCCAAATAAGTCCTTGAACTTTCAATATTTTGAAATCATAACTCAAATTTTTAAAACTTTCATTTTGGTCACTAGCCCTGATTTTGGGATGTTACAATATTAGCACTAGCGATGTAAATTATAGAATACTTATTGAATTGAAAGATCCCTTGAAATGTGAAGTGTAATAAAATAACTTATGTTTAGAATTTTACTTATGATTAAGTATGCCTCACTAGGTAATACTTAACGTGTGTTTATTTTAAGCGTGAGTGGAATACCATCTAAGTAAGGAGATCATCAGACATCAAGTCAGAGTTGCCTCATCAGCAGGGCCGGTCCAATCAGTTTTAATGCCCTGGGCGAGATTATAATTTTATGCCCTTATACTTGTACTGTATACAGGGGCGTGGCTGAGGGGGCGTAATGTGCGGAACGCGCATGGCCTCAAAAAATAGGGGACCCAAAATCGAATATATCTTTCAGTTGTTGCCATTAATAAGCATAAAAATAAGGGCCCGAAATCGAATATATCTATCAATTATTGCCATTAATAAGCATAAAAATAGGGGCCCTGAAATCGAGTATATCTATCAGTTGTTGCCATTAAGAAGCATAAAAATAGAGGCTCCGAAATCGAATCTATCTAGAAAATAGGGGGCCCTTTATAAGAATTTGTACAGGCCCCCCGATAACCTAGCCATGACCCTGATCGTATAATAGACAAAAATAAATAATTTTTTTAAAACAAAAATGTAATAGAAATTATAATCAAACAATATCAATACTAATACAAACCAAAACCTACAAGGCTACAAATATCACCTAAAACAATGCTTTCGTGCATTTTTTAAAGCAAAAACCTCTATTATTTTACGATAATCAAGACTTTGTAAAAATTGACTTTCGATGCTTAGAATTGCTAATCCGTTCAATCTATCTTGAGTCATCGTGCTTCGAAGATAGGATTTCAAGAACTTCAATTTTGAAAAATTTCTTTCCGCAGAAACAATTGTAACGGGATTTATAATGTTACTATAGTAATTCAATATTTTTAATAATAAATAATTACTTTTAACCAATTTGATTATGGGTCTAATTTGATTTGACATTACGGGATTTATAATGTTATTATAGATGGTAATGGTGTGGTGCTAAAATTTTTAAACTTGTGATGACGATGATGATGATATTAATAAACAATTAGTATTGAACACTAATTAATAAGCATGTTTACAGACAAAAGTAGGCCAAAAGCATGTTAAAGACGGCAAAAAGCAAGACTGGGAGGTCAGTGACGTGAAGCAACCGACAATGACAGCGAGCTCCATTCCCATGTCCAAGCCAACTCTGAAACCCGTTGATGAAGGCCTTTACAAAATCTCCCCTGACCTATTTTACACAAAAACCAAAAAGGTAGGCTCCACTACTCCATTAATTTTTTAATTTAAAAGCTTTTACAATATGCTCCACTGTTCTCCCTGTTTGTAATGATTGTGTTTTTATGCAATTATTAATCATTTTCCCTATGTTTAGTTTGTTGCAGAAAAAAGGGTTGAGCTTGTTCTCATGCTGCTTGATGCCAAGTTGATTACCTTGGAGGATTACGTAAAACTGATGCCCCTACATACTGCCTTGGCCCATCGCCCCTACATGCTGGCCTGGGTCGTTGCCCATTTGGCATATGTATTGGGTCGGTCCTGTTTATCAGTAACAGTATGACATACATGTATGCTTTTGATATATTTTAGTTGGAATGTAATAAGTTTAGTAAAAACAATTTGAAAAGCTTTTGAATTAAACTACTATAAAACGGTGAAATATGAAACATCTATTTTTATTGTATATGTAAGTTTAATGCATGTTTTAATTATAAGTAAATTATAATGGTTTATAAAATGAAACAAAATTGTACGGATTTTTAAATGGGAAACTATTTTAAAAGTGATGTGACATTTGTATCTCATATACGGATGGGTATACAGGAGAAGGGTGTTACAATTTGTCATCATTTGGTTAGAGGGCTAACTTTATTTTAATTAAATATATTTATTTCTTACTAATTTGGTTTGCTTTATTAAATTAAAATAAAATAATAAAATAAAGTTAGTCTTCAAATCGAATGGTGACACATGACACATTGTACCAATGACAGTGGCATCATTCGATTGGAGGATTAAATTAAATTTAATTTATTAAAAGTGTGACTATTTTGAGAGAATATGTATATAAAAGGGACCAAATGTGTGATTATACCAAAATATTTAACGACGGTTAACTTGTGGTGATCAAGCCTTAATTAAATAAGAATGAAGGTGATCATATCTTATGTATTTTGAAATTAGTGACCAAAAGTGGACAAAACACAAACATAAGTGATAATCTGTGTAGTTAACAGTAAAGTTTTTAAGAAAAATACAATGACTTCTTAGGTATTTAAATTTGAAATTCATAAGAGAATGTCTAATTTTTCTTATATTTAAACTTATAATGACTTAAATTGTTATTAGATAAAAAATTTGAGAATGATATTGTCCTTATTTTGTTCGGCCCTTACTTAATTACATATTTAAATCTAAATGTTTATTTTTACATAAACCAAAATACTATTAGATTCTATCGAATATATAAATTTTTATAAGGGCCCGAGACCTCTTTGAGCCCCAACATAGCTCACCACCTTCCCATGAATAATAAGATTTTAATTTAGTTATTTTAAAAGTTATAAATTTATCCAAATAAAAAAAGGGCATAACAACTAAACGTGAATGTTAATAGTCAAGAAATTTATTTTCTAGTATATTATTTGGATATTTAGAATTTTAAAAATTCAATTAATTTATTTTGTATTATAGGTTAGTGAGTAATTGACCTTGAATAAGGTTTTAGTGACTAAACTGATATAAATTATGATTTTGGACAATTTTGTAAAAGATAGTGAAACTTAGGTGCTTAAGTGAAAACAAGAGAAATTATAATGGTTGAAGTGGTGATTTAACCATGGAGGACTTGGAATGGAATTTTATCAATTCCAGAGTTGGTGACAAAGCTACTTAGGTGACAAGGTTTTATATTTTAGTCCTAATTTCTATAACTTTTAAATTGGTTCATTTAGAGAGAAAAAAATGATGAAAATCATTGCATTAGTAACAAATGCATTTAGTAAATGGTGAAGAAGCGATTTTCAAGGACAACGCTCCCTTAAAATATTTTTGAAAAGACTGCTAATTCCATTGGGTGTTCTAAGTTTTAACATCCATCTAGGCCTGGCCCTTTAAACCTGGTCCAGCTAAGTGGGCTTGTGATGTCGGACTGTCAATGAAGATCTGCTACGTTTCGATACTTGAATGGCTGTTTCGTCCACCCATTCAAACAGAATCCCCCCGTTTTAATGCAATCTTTGAATCCAAAATTTCCGGCCAATGTCTCGCTGATGCGCTCACCACTCAGGCTGACAAAAGCTGACTGAAAACACGTGCAAAGATGGGCACCACTAAAATATGAAACAAATGTAATACAAGTATCTTCATGTTAAATTTGATATAAAAATAATTTGACAAAAACCTAAATGAAAAAAGAAATGCGAAAATACCAATATTTTTGACTCCATGTAAAAGCACAACAATCCGAAGAGGATTATATGCCATTGCTGAATACTGGGGAACACAATCATAGTAACAAAACAGTGATGGTGTTGTGAACCCATCGTTTAGACCATAAATACATAATTGAATAGTGCCACTAGTACTATCCAGAAAAGTAATGTTCCTGTAAATGGATTTACAAGTGTTAAATAATTCCTTTTTCTTCCCATATGCCACTCGGTAATTCCTTTTGTCCAAGAACAGAGTCATGTGAAACTTAGTATGATGCTACGGTTGACAAAAATGGGGTTGTTTTCAGCATAAGATGCTGGGATCCAAGGAATAAAATGACCCAAATTTTAGCATTTATGGATCTCAAAACAGAATGTAAATGTTGCTTCTAATGAGAGTTGTAAAGTGGAAACAATGCATAGGATGCGGTCCTTATGCAAGACTAGTTTCCCACAGTGTTAAAGATGATGACAACAGTGTTGATTCCATGCACGCCAAAGTGAGGAAGACCACAATCTTAAATAGGCGTCATTTGGTATTCCACCTTCTTCTTCTTCTTCCCACATGCCATATAAAAAGCGTGAAATAATGCAGTGGGACAGAAGTTCCCATAATCAGCTTTTTTGACAGCATGAGCATATGAAAAGAAGAGTCCATCTCACATGCTCAATTCTACACTTTCTTTCAAATAGTTACCAGTGAGAAAGATTTAAAGAATCTAGATTCCAGTTAATTTATTTATTTTTAGAACCACACTGAAGAAAAAACTATGTTGCACTGATACGGATATGGGAATGGATACAAGGACGAGGACTGGGATAGGAAATAGCGATTTCCAAAATTACAAGGTACGGGGACAGCAATGGTACGCATATAAAAAAATTTAAAATTATAAATAGATGTAAAAAAACAATAAATATAGTCGATACTTCATAGAAAATTGGTGTAACACCCTAATTTAATCCTAATTAAAAATTTAACATTTGGAATTTTTTTCTAAATCCCTAAATTAATTTTCGTGGCCAATTTGAAAATAATGTAAAAATTGTTGCTAGATTCGAAAACCCTAGAAAGCTCAGGGACCAACTGACACTTAGACAATCCTATTTTGAGGTAAGAAAGGTCGTCGGTGACGGTCCTATGATCAAGACCCCCCTCTCTTTCTTTTTCCCTTCGGCTGGTGATTATCGGACCCTCGGTATTGGGGAAAACGTTCCCGTCTCCTACTGTCCCTGTGTCGGGAACGTATCAGATACTTATAGCGCCCTTCCTTTACCGTCCCGTGCTTTTTAGGTAAAAAACTACATACCATCTAATATATATGATTTAATTATTTTTTTAATTGTCTCATAATTTAAATTAATTTTGTTACATTTAAAATTTAGGTGTCACTTGTTAAAATATTATACTTTGTCGTATTATATTTAAGCCAAACCCATGCAGCTTCTATCCGATTCCCATATAAGTCGATAAAAAGAGGAACAGACTTGGGAAACATTGAGTGAGGCCTTCCGGGCAGCGCCTGTGACCCTGACCCTTGTAATCTGCTAAGTGTTTCGCATTGCAAAACTTTCGAATCAAAACCCATGAAAAAGATAGGGTGGTCCATCATTTCACACAACACTGCGCCATTCTCAAATCTACACAACGGCAAAGACTTGCTTTTTGCCACCAAAGCTGGGCCTAGCAAATGGGATCAGCAGTACCTTCTCGGTTTTTTCCCCAATACCGAGGGTCCGATAATTATTTGGCCCAATTGGGGCACACCAGTTTTTATTGTGCAAAATACCACAATGCTATAGTAGATGTAGAACTCGATGACAAATTTAGTTGAATATATTATTTTAATGATCCAAGTTCAGTAGGGCTCATATAGACCATTATTTTAATATATTCCCTTAAGAAATTATTTTTTAATAATTTATAAAATTAATTAAAAAATTTAAAAATGATAAAAAAAACAATGGAACTCGTCACGTCGAGATGACGAGCTCTCCTTGAATTTAAAAAAAAATTAGTCGTTTGTAGTCGATGGGCAATGGACAACAGTAACGGTGAATTACCAACGGTCACCATGAAAACTCATCACCTCAAGGTGACGACTTCAATATGATTTTTGAAAAATATAAATGTTTATAGCCGTTGGAATTAGGGTTATAAATAAGGGTTTAGAGTTTAGGGTTTTTACTATCCATTGTTACAAAAATATTTGAGAAAAAATCATAGTTTTTAAAGAATTCCCAAAAAATGTTTTCCTGAGAAGAAATGTTATGCCTTGATGATATCCTTATTTCTTCGTTCGAACTCCATCCGAAAGAAGAACGGAACATTCGTCAACGAGGAATGACATTGAGAGATATGCATCAGCGAATCATTATATATCTACAGCAATTCGGCTTGTATCCAACCATATTTCTATGTTGTTTTAAGGTGAACCCGATATTAATTTCGACTCTGATTGAACGTTGGAGGCCTGAGAGTCTGAGACTCATACATTCCATTTTTCGAGTGGTGAAGCGAAGATTACGTTGGAAGATGTCTCTTACCAACTCGGTGTTCTGGTTAATGGTGATGTCGTTGTGAGGCGGAACAATTACAACCGATTCGGCATTGTAGAAGAAGTTTTGGGAAGGATGCCACCACCCAAGGTCTTAGACGGGGTATCGGATAAGAATCACTCGGTCGGAGTCTAAATTTCAAGTGTCGAACGACTCTACCGAGGAGGAGGTCATATTTGTAGCTCGGGCGTATTTTCTCCAATTGATTGAAGGGGTGCTATTACTGGATAAATCTGATAATTTGGCGCACACTCATTATCTAACTAAATTGAATAATTTTATTGAGTGACGTAATACTAGTTGGATCTATGCAATTTAGGCTTTTTTTATATCTGGAGCTTTGCAAGGCTACAATCGTCGAAATGAGTCAAAAAGACGATCAAGGAGAACGACCCCGACGTACTCTTCGAGCCCCGCAACATTATCATTCAATTACTCCTCAAAATCATCAAGAACTATGAAAATGTAAATAAATTTTATTATGTATGTATTAGTTTGCAATAACTCTTTTATTATTTTTTTGTAATAAAATTATTAATTTAACTTTTTTTAAAGATTATTTATTTAATTAATATATATTTTTTAAATTAAATCTGAGCGAATTTGTCACCTCGAAGTGACGAGTTCCATGGTGACCTTTGGCAATTGATCGTTGTTGTTGCACGTTGCCCAACGACTCTAAACGACTAGTTTTTTTGAATTCATGGGGAACTCATCATCTCGATGTAATGAGTTTTGTCTTTTTTTTCATTTTTAATTTTTTAAAAAATAATTTTACAAATTATTAAAAAAATTAATTTCTTAAAAGACTCGTCACCTAGAGGTGATGAGTTTCGTTAAATACATTAAAATAATAACTTACATGGAACCCACTAAGCTAGTACCATTAAAATAACATTTCCAATTGAACTCGTCATCTCAAGGCGAAGAGTTCCCCATACTGTAGCATTGTTGTAGATTACAAAATAAAAACAGATGTGATCTATTAGACCATATAATTTTCTTTTTTTTTTTGGTATTGGGCCAAAAAAAACCCGTACCTTCTCTGGTTTTTTTGTATCATTCTCCAGTTTAAAATCAGTTTTGTAAGTCACTGTGTTACCGTTCTTGCCCCGTCTCGTTAAAAACCACTCAAGCATGTACATATGGAGGAGGGTACATGCATTTCCAGATAAAAGGCCAAAACATAATAATTCAACCCACCCTTCCTTGTGATGTAACTACTCACAATTACTACAACGATCATTATTTATTATCTCTTACTACACTTTTTTATCGCATGGGTTGCCATTGTTAATCTGAAAAATAAAATGGCTTTTATTGATGGACAACGCTCTCGGTATTACTACAACCACTATTCACTCTAGAGATGGCCATCAATTGATTTGTGCAACTTCAAAATGCATTTGCGAACCCATATATATATATATAATTTTTCATATAAAATTAGTGTATATTTTATTGTACGGTGACTATACTTGCAATTGTAATAAGTTATTTATGTTGTTTGTCTTAATCGAAATAATGAAATTCTTAAAGTATGAATTTTTGTTGCTTAATCGTTGTAGACACTTTTTCTAAAATAATCATATATTTATATATATATATATATATATATATATATAAATTATTATTGTTTTATTAAACTAACATTTACATATGTTTTATAGGCCCAATGTTTACAACCCCAACACGTGCACCCAACAGTGGACCCAAATCGATCCAAAGAAACATCCAAATCGGTTAGGGTTTGAAACCCTAACCCCATCTCATATAATCACGCGCCGCAAGCCTCCACGTCGAGTCTCCCGCCAATTCCTTCGCCCCAGCAACAACCCCCGACTCTTTTTCTCTCGGGCGCATCAACGTGTTGTTATAGGACACCAAAAATAGCAAATAACAAGTGTTTTAGCCCAAATACGACACTGAAGATTCGGAACTAAAAATAGCATATAAATACCCATGTAATCAACATAAGGAACACACACGATTACACTACGATTAGGCACAAGATTACTCACGAAATACACACAAAAATTGCAAGGGAAATAGTGAAATCGAAGCATCATTTGTATCGATTCGAAAGAAATAAAAAGGTATTTTTACCTCAGTCAGCTTCCATCTTCGTTTGCTTGTGGGTTCTTTATTTATTTTTCTTTTCTGTTTTGAACCGTCGATGACCGGGGGGAGGGCGTCGAGACTTTCAATCTTAGATCTAGCCCTCCCCGAGACGATTTTAAAAAAAACCACCTTGATTTTCAGAACGTGGGGAGGGAGATCTTTTAAAAAAACTGAAACTTTTTCCTTTCCACCGTCGGTGGACGGCGGCACCGGCGAGACAGGGCGGCCAAATTCTGGAATCCGCGGCTGTTGCTCATCTGGTTGATGAACATTTGAGAGAAAGTTTAAAGAGAGGGGGGCTCGCTCGGTTTGTGAAGGGAGAGAAATGAAGAATTATAAAATTTTTTGGATTTTATATGTTGCCCATGCCCGACTAACCCAACCCGGGGATCCGCGTGTTTTTTAAAGAAAATGGGTGAACCCTTATTTTGGTCCTCCTCTATTTTTGAAACTTTCATTTTAGTCTCAAATTCGCAATTTCAACGCTGATTTTCTTCTGGATTTGACACACCAAGTTGCTTTCATTCCAATTTAATCCCGTCATGGTCATTTTTTCTATTTGTTTTATATTTTTATTTCTATTTATTTTTTATAACTATTATTAGTATTATTTTTAATATTATTATTTTTTATTCATATATGTATATATATATTTTACTTATTTCTTTTTATACTCTTTTACTATTTTATTATTTCTATTATTATTATTATTTTCTTTGTTATTTTACTTTTCTATTTTACTTATTCATTTTTACTTTCTTTTTATTTTTTTTATTTCTATCTTTCATCTCCCTTTTATTTCTTTCATTTATTCATTTATTTATTCGCATTATCTTCTTATTTTTATTTAGTTGTTTGCTATGTATGTTATTATTATTATTATTATTATTATTATTATTATTATTATTGTTCTCCATTTTTTTGTTTTATTTATTTCATTCATTTTTATCTTTAATTTTTTTATTTTCTTTATTCTTTGTTATTTTCTTTACTTCATTCATTTTTTTCTTTATTATTTATTATCATTTTTTAACACATCTTTCGACTTTTAAAGGGTATGTTTTTAATCAATCAGAGGAAAGTATCTAGGATCATTATTTTACCTTTTAATTTAAACTTACATATTTTTTTAATTAAAGACAACTGGAAATTACATAATACCGAAAGGGCAGTTCAAGGGTGATAACCCTTCCTTGACTGTAACCGACTCCCGAATCCGACACATCTCTGGCACAATGAAGATCAGGTAAGAAATAAAGTATCCAGTCAACCTATTTATTTTAAATAAATGAACGGTGACGACACCAATTCGTTTAATCCAAGTCGAAGCCCAAATTCGGGGCCCAACCGAAAAGCAGTTCCGACAGCTTGGCGACTCCGCTGGGGACAAAGGTAAGTGAGTCAGGCTAAGGTAATTTCCAGTTGTCTTTTTAACGAAAAGGGAAGTTTAAATTTTAAGGTAACATTTTGATCATTATTGCCTACTTTTGATTATATTTTTTGAGTAAATAGCTGTACTAACCGTTTTCTAATGATTTCAGCCCCTAAAGATTTTTCATCTAAGGCTCTAAACCCGAGGTCCAAACCCGTTTTAAGTGGGGGTGAAAGCGACGCCTTCGTGTGAATTTATTCACTGTATGGGCCTAACAAGTAGCATTCGGGATTCATATACCTTATGCCTTCGTGTGAATTTATTCTCCGTATGGACATAAGGGAATGTGTCCTCTCGAGTTTAACTTAGTCCACATAAGCCTATGATGGGTTTAGGATTAAGGGTCTAGCAAGCCCAAGGGGGCACCGGCAAGGAGAACTCGGGTACCGTTTTTAGAACCTAAACCGGGAGACTGTGGAGAAATAGAGCCTACCCCAAAACACCATTTCAAACCCTAGGATATTTTTACCCTATCCATGTTATTTTTTCCTTACTTTTCTTTCTTTCTTTCTTTCGTCATTTTTTATATTTATTTATTTTACTAACTTTTTGCCTCTGTATTTTTTAGCATTTGCATCATAACAAGAGGTCATTGATCCCTAAAAATGGTGTTTGTTACACATAAAATAATCTGAATGGACAAAGGGGTTGTAATACAAGAGACGAAAATGTAGAGGACAATATACAAGACGACTATGTGTCACTTTGCTGCATTATAAAGGACTCTGAATGAACCGAGTCTACATCAAGCACAATGAAAGTCTATCTTTGCAGGGGCAAGATTAAGGTAATTGATCTTGGGAGTCCCTTCGAAGATAACAATGGCAAAACGTTAGCTAAATTGGAGACCATTGCTGACGAATTAAAGAAACAGACAAATGAACTTTACATAGTTCCTATCAGTTAGGGGCTCCAATAGCGTATTCATGCTCAACAAAAGATAAATGCCCGAGATACAATCATTCGAGACTTCTTGGGCCGGTACAAAAAGCAACTCAACATTTGCACGGTTCATCCAGAGAAGCCGGAGCGGTTTGACAGGTTATTCAACCGGTGACAGACGAAGGCAGAAGGCTAGCCAACTATCAGAAGCTGTCATGATATTTTTTGTCTCTTAAAAGATAAAACATTTTTGTCCCCAATAAGGATTATTTATAATAACATGCACATTTTTTGGATCAATGCCTCGAACATTTCATGCATCATGCATTATTTTTATTTTCTTTTTCGTTTTTTCATTTCTAACACGAGATGTCTCATAAAGGGAACAAACAAGCTTTGAACGTAAATTGAAGATTACCTGAAGCGTGTTTGAAGATCCACAACGATGAATGAGATACTAGCGTGTGTTAGTAAGATCGAGAAAATTCAAGAGCAACTCATGAAAACCCAACGAGAGATGATTGATCATACAAGAAGATTTCAGGATGAATCTAGGGAACAGATGACCAAGTTGATGGATATGATAAATGTTGTGATCCATGGAGAGAAGCCACTAGTGGATCCTATGAATGCTGGTGCTGAAGCTGAAACGATAATGACCAGATGACCTGTTAAAGAGCCAGATTTTTTAGGTCCGCCCCAAAAACCAAATGTGGTTATAGAATGTTCCCCTAGGCCAACCATGGAAAAGGAATTTTCCCTTGTGAGAGATAAGTTTCAATCAAAGAAGAGGGTCACATAATATGACCGAATGTTGATTAAGAAAGCCAAGAAGGATCAACCTCTCATAATTAGAGGTTCTACCCCCTTTCAATCATCAAGATAGGACACTCAAGTTTTATCTATGAAGTCATTACCCAGTAGTCTCTCGTCATGGGGACTAAATGAGAAGGAAAAGAAAGTGCAGGGTTTTCAGTTCCCTCCCTTCCACTTTTCACCTGAAAAATTACGTTCAGAAATGCTCTCAGTCGGATTGATTACACCGGGATATATCCAGCCACAGTGGTCCCCGAATAAGAAATAGACCTACAAAGAGATTCCTTGGGTAAACCAAGATGGAACCCCAGCTTGTTCAGCTAAGGTTCCTAGAAACTTTGCGGATCCTTTAGAACAAGCAATCCAGAAGTGCAAGGTAGAAGACTCGGAAGTTGTTAATTTGACAGAGAATGCCTGCGAAGAACATCTGAACATGAGGGCTTCCGTGAATGTAATCTAGGACTGGCCTGTGGGTTTGAGAATGGATGGGGCAGTTGTAGCCACGAAGACACCTCAAACTGCTTCAACAAAGGATTCCTACGAAAAACCTAAGGCGCAGGAAGATCGAAAAAGAAATCCAAGTAAAGGAGCTTCCATGAATGTGGTCCAAGATTAGCCCGTGGGTTTAAGAATCAGTGGAACAGACGTAACTTCAATACCTATATCAGATTTCTTGAAAGCAAGAGGGATTCTAGGCAGCTCAGGAGGCTTGATGAATATTACGCCAATCACAGCTGCGATATGTGTTCGGGATCCAACCAAAACTATCACCACCGAGGAAAGTCGTTTTGGATCTAAATTTGGGCCAATTTCCAGCAACCAAGAAAGGAAATACCGATAAATCACGAAGAAGTGGGATTTTCCTTGGAAAATGACCCAGAGGAAGAAGAAATTGATGTGTCTGAGGGTACATCAAAAAGAGCCCCGACCAGTGAGGAGTGGGGAGCCAGCGCAGATGAAAGCCCTAATCCAACTAGTGGGGCACCCAAATGAGGCCTTATTCCATTTCGTGGCATCCTGTTTGAAATTGTTTTTTTGAATTTTCTCGTATTTGGAACTTATTTTTGAACTCTTTTTGGATATTTAAATGAATTTATGTTGAATGTTGAACCAAATTTACAACTTGAAATTCCTTGAATATCACTTGAATTAAAAGCTTTTTAATAATTGAGGTTGTAAATCACTGACAAATGACAAGATTGAACCATGCAAAACAAAGACCCTTGGTCTTAATTTAAAAGATACATCAGACTATATGTTCTTCTCTTACAGGGACCGAACTAGTTTTCTCTTCTCATGAAGAGTCCATCAAAGGTTTGGTATTCAGGTATATGTTAGGAGCGAACAGAATGGGGCAACTATCACATGAGATTGCAAAACTAATTGGTTTATACTTTTGTTTAAGACATTCAGTGATGATCATGATCTTCTCAGATGGAATGATCAAGTAGGTGAATCTAGTTTAGGTCAGTTGCTTGGGAATTGAACTCTAACGATGAGATTTTCTTACCTTCAAAAACACCTAGACTATAACAGGTTCTTCTTAACAAACTTAAGAAATTGGACCCGTATACCCACATTATAATATTATTTATATAAAATAAAGCTTGAGTTGTCCCTCTAGAGCAATTGGTTAAACGCTCTGGCTTTATGGATAATATTCAGCTAGCCAGATAAAGGTGATTATACTATATAATAAAGCTTGAGTTGTACCTCTAAGGAAATTGGTTAAATGCCCCGGCTTTATAGATCCAGCTAGCCATTTAATAGCAAATCTAAATAAGGAGTTTCGGTAAAAATGGACTAAGGGAGTTAAGGAACACCTATTATAGTCAAATACACACGAGCACTCAAGAATCTCATTTTTAGACCAATATTTCTGCACTATCTTTGTTAGAGGAGCTTACAAAACTTGAACAAATGAAAGATTTCAGAGAACTGAAACAAAAGTATTCTGAAAGGTCTAGCCATTGATTATGCTAGTTGTGTCACTTTGTTCACCTCCGATCAAAATGTCAAATCAAGAAAAAGGGTATGCCATGATCTTCACGATGACTGAATCGATGAAACAAACCTTAATAACCCACCTCTAAACCAACTTTTCAATCTTGATATTTGTCAAAAGTTTGCAACTATCAAAGATTAAAAGAGCATTTGATTCTTTTGATATCCAATAAACTCTTGTTTTATGATTTGCTTCAATTCTGAAACCTAGAAAGAGACAATATTTTCCAAAACCCCTTTTGATATTTTTCAAAGTTTTGAAAATTCAAATGAAGAAAAGTATTTTCAAACAATATGAGTTCACTGGAAGCATGTCTTGGAAATCAACGAATATCTCTCTGAAGCTCAAAATTGAAACTGGGGCAAGAGAAGCCAATTTTTTTGGGGAAAATTTGATAGGGAAAGGAAAACAAATTGTCTTAGGCTGAGGTTTGCAAGAGTACACCCTGGTGGAAATGAAGACGAACTGAGAAAGTGAAGACTGCTCACGCAATTATTCCTTTCACAGATCAACATTATGTTTTAAGCATATTCAAGATTCCAGCATCACGAGTCATCAAGACTGACAACCAGGGATTGAGATTTCTATCCAAACCCTAGAATAACATATATTGCATATGCATTTTAGGCATACCTAAGAGAATTGCATCCATAACATCGCATATATGCATATCTTTACAGGTTTTATCTAGAGCCAATTTCAACTTCACAGCGAAGGAGATTGGACTCGAAACGACACAATTTGCTCGAGCGTAGATTTCAACTTCACGATGAAGGATATCTAGCTCGAAGCCAAACTTCACAATAAAGGGGTCATCCACGGTTTCAACTTCACGGCGAAAGGAATCGTGTCCACCCACAACATACAATACTTGGATTTCAACTTCACGACAAAGGATATTCAAGTCAAGGCTCAACTTCACGAAAAAGGGGCCATCCGTGATTTTAACTCCACGACGGAGGATATCGTACCCACACAACCACGATTTCAAGTCCATGACAGAGGATATCGTGCCATTCGGGGTTTAACTTCACGACGAATGAGCTTCCCAGTTTCAAAGCCAATTTCAACTTCACAACGAAGGATATTGGACTCAAGACAACACAAGCTCAACTTCACAACGAAGGGGCGACTGGTTGTCAACAAACAACTTCCCAGTTTCAGAGCCAATTTCAACTTCACAGCGAAGGAAATTGGACTCAAGACATCACAAGCTCAACTTCATAGCGAAGGGGCAGCTGACTGTTAACAAAAAACTTCTTCAGTTTTATTCAGAGTCAATTTCAACTTCACAGCGAAGGATATTAGACTCGAGACAACACAAGCTCAACTTCACAGGGAAGGGGCGGCTGACTGTCAACAAACAATTTCCTAGTTCCAGAACCAATTTCAACTTCACGGCGGAGGATATTGGACTCGGAACAATACAACTTACATGGATTTCAACTTTATGACGAAGGATATCCAATTACCAGGTTCAAATTCACGATGAATGGGTCACTTGCGGTTTCAACTTCACTACGAAGGGAATCGTGTACGCAAGCAGCATCCATCTCTAGATTGGATTTCAACTTCACGACGAAGGATATCCAACTCAAAGAAGGAGTGTCTGTCAACAAACTTCCCAGTTTCAGAGTCAATTTCAACTTCACAGCGAATGATATTGGCCTCAAAACAACGCAAATTACATTGGATTTCAACTTCACGACGAATGATATCCAATTCCAATACTCAACTTCACGACAAAGGGGTCATATACGATTCTAACTTCACAAACAGATTGACCCAACTTGAAACAAATTTTGTCTCTCTTGAGACAGTTTCCCTTGAAACAATTTTTGTCTCTCTTGAGACAGTTTCTCTTGAAACGGTTTCCCTTTAAACAAATTTTGTCTCTATTGAGACAGTTTCCCTTGAAACAAAATCTTTTAATATGTTTTCATTTAAACAAATTTCGTCTCTCTCGAGACAATTTCTCTTGAAAATTTTGTCTCCCTTGAGACAATTTCTCTTGAGACACAAAATCTTTGAATTTATTTCCCTTAAAACAAAATTTTCTCATGAAACAACAAATATCTTTGAGATCGTTTCCCTTGAAACGAATTCTTTCTCTTTTGAGATAACTTCTCTTGAAGCATCATCTGAATCATGTCATTCAAATCAGAGGCAAATCAGATTTATAGCATAGCTCAAGCCAAGAAGGGTTACCTATCAAAACTGACGAGTTCGATTCTATTTAGCTCGATGCTGCATCAACCGCATGGTGGAGTCCAAGAACTACTTCTAATACTCTGAGTTCAATTTCAACTTCGCGACGAAGGATCTCATACTCAAAATTTTCCAGTTCTGACTCAACCTCACGACGAGGGAGTCATTTTGTGATTCAATCCAAATCAACATATCAGCCATAATATCAGATTTCAACTCTACAACAGAGGATATTCGATGGGAGTTGACCCCTATATGGATGGTGTTAAGTTTGGATACGTGCATGTTAAGTGTGTCTTTTAATCTTTGCCCTATCCCCATTATACGACTATGGGCAAAGAGGGGCAGCTGTAGACAAACTTTTTCTAACATAAACATATATATATATATATATATATATATATATATATATATATATTATTGTTTTATTAAACTAACATTTACATCTGTTTTACAAGCCCAATGTTTACAAAGCCCAACACGTGCACCCAACAGTGGACCCAAATCGATCCAAAGGAGCATCCAAATCGGTTAGGGTTTGAAACCCTAACCCCATCTCATCCAGCCGCACGCCGCAAGTCTCCACGCCGAGTTTCCCACCGATTCCTTCGCCCCAGCAACAACCCCCGACTCTTTCTCTCTCGGGCGCAACAACGCGTTGTTATAGGACACCAAAAATAGTAAATAACAAGTGTTTTAGCTCAAATACGACACTGAAGATTCGGAACTAAAAATAGCATATAAATACCCATGTAATCAACACAAGGAACACACACGATTACACTACGATTAGGCACGAGATTACTCATGAAATACACACAAAACTTGCAAGGGAAATAGTGAAATCGAAGCATCATTTGTACCGATTCGAAAGAAATAAAAAGGTATTTTTACCTCAGTCAGCTTCCATCTTCGTTTGTTTGTGGGTTCTTTATTTTTGTTTCTTTTCTGTTTTTAATTGTCGATGACCAGGGGGAGGGCGTCGAGACTTTCAATCTTAGATCTAGCCCTCCCCGAGACGATTTTAAAAAAACCACCTTGATTTTCGAAACGTGGGGAGGGAGATCTTTTAAAAAAAACTGAAACTTTTTCCTTTCCACCGTCGGTGGACGGAAGCGCCGGCGAGACAGGGCGGCCAGATTCTGGAATCTGCGGCCGTTGTTCATCTGGTTGATGAACATTTGAGAGGAAGTTTAAAGGAAGGGGGCTCGCTCGGTTTGTGAAGGGAGAGAAATGAAGAATTATAAAAAATTTTGGATTTTATATGTTGCCCATGCTTGACCGACCCAACCCGAGCGGATCCCCTAGGGGTTCGCGTGTTTTTGAAAGAAAACGGGTGAACCTCTGTTTTGGTCCCCCTCTATTTTTGAAACTTTCATTTTAGTCCCAAATTCGCAATTTCAACGCTGATTTTCTTCTGGATTTGACCCTCCAAGTTGATTTCATTCCAATTTAATCTTGTCATGGTCATTTTTACTATTTGTTTTATATTTATATTTTTATTTATTTTTATTATAACTATTATTAGTATTATTTTTAATATTATTATTTTTTATTCATATATGTATATATATATTTTACTTATTTCTTTCTATACTCTTTTACTATTTTATTATTTCTATTATTATTATTATTTTATTTTCTATTTTACTTTTATATTTTACTTATTCATTTTTACTTTCTTTTTTATTTTTCTTTTATTTCTATCTTTCATCTCCCTTTTATTTCTTTCATTTATTCATTTTTTTATTCGCATTATCTTCTTATTTTTATTTAGTTGTTTGCTATGTATATATTATTATTATTATTATTATTGTTCTCCATTTTTTTGTTTTATTTATTTCATTCATTTTTATCTATAAATTTTTTTATTTTCTTTATTCTTTGTTATTTTCTTTACTTCATTCATTTTTTTCTTTATTATTTATTATCATTTTTAACACATCTTTCGACTTTTAAAGGTTATGTTTTTAATCAATCAGAGGAAAGTATCTGGGATCGTTATTTTACTTTTTAATTTAAACTTACATATTTTTTTAATTAAAGACAAATGGAAATTACATAGTACCGAAAGTGCAGTTCAAGGGTGTTAACCCTTTCTTGATTGTAACCGACTCCCGAATCCGACACATCTCTGGCACGATGCAGATCAAGTAAGAAATAAGGTATCCGGTCAACTTATTTATTTTTAAATAAATGATCGGTAGCGACTCCAATTCGTTTAATCTAAGTCAAAGCCTAAATTCGGGGCCCAATCGAAAAGCGGTTCCAACAATCGTAACACTAAATTTATGTTAGGGTAAGTTGTAATACTTGATCTTCATCTGACCTACTATTTTTAAGTTTCAAATATTTTTTTTATTGAAGTTGATTTAGAATATTAAGACATTAATTGATTTATAAAGAATTTTCAGATGGGATTCGGATAAATATGGTCCGCTATCTATTATCTTTCCAATTTAACTTGAAAGTCTCAAGATTCACATAAAACAGAACTCGATTAAACATCTTGCAGAAAATCAAAGGTCGTCGTCTTGTTCTTGCCTACTATCATTGGAATACCTAAATATAATCCAGGATCTGGTTCTTTATGGACTCCAAGATATTAAAGATTTGGTCACGAAGAGGCTCAATCATTAAGTCAGTTATAATGTAGGATAATAGAATACATATAGGTTTTGCGAGAGCCAGGAACAAAAACCCAATTGGATGGATCCACCATTGAGGTGGCCTTAAATTCTCGGCGCAATTAAGACTCCAGATAGTTGGATGCTTGGCAAGCTATTAGATGGTTTTTTGGCCCAATAGGGCAGCCAAATTTTATTATTATTTTTTGTGCATAATAGGGCATAAACACTTTTATTTTGTGATATACGGAATTTTCTACAATGCATGAAATTTGTCATGTCGAGGTGACGAATTCTAATACAAAATATTTTTTTAT
Source organism: Hibiscus syriacus (assembly GCF_006381635.1). Taxonomy (NCBI): domain Eukaryota; kingdom Viridiplantae; phylum Streptophyta; class Magnoliopsida; order Malvales; family Malvaceae; genus Hibiscus; species Hibiscus syriacus. Next base: position 2,155,531 of record NW_024062635.1, on the reverse strand, counting down.
TCAAACTTTTTATCTCGATGTGATAAATTTTAATAAAAAAATATTTTTTATACGTGACAAGTTCCATGAACACTGTAAAAAATACCATATATCCAAAAATAAAATTCCAAGTGCCCTGGATTAAATAAAATCTCGGATGACCTGATGGATAAAAAAAAACCCTATCAGATAGCCCGTGGCCTACCATCGAAGGCTCTTTTAAATCAAATTTCTAGTTAAATCCAAATCTCATATGCATTTGGAGATTTCCTTTGATGATTTGATTTCCCTGCTTCTTATGTTTTAAGTTAAATTTTTATTATCCTTACAAAAAAAACATGTTTATTACAAGAAACTTCCTTTGAATGGCACAAGGAACGCGAATGACAAGGTCTGCATAAACGCATCCTATAGGGGCTTGTTATCGAGATCCGGATATGGCCGAATGAATGCAGAGTTCATTTGCCAAATCCTAAGTGAAGCACTAACCCCCGCCTCGGTAGCATTGTTGAATAGGAACAGTCTAGCAGCTCCATAGATTGCTTTTGTCGGATAAACCCTAGATGTTATCACTGTCCTTCCACCTTGAACAAAGCTTTCGATTACTGAATGATCCACCTACAAAAAGTAATACCGTTTTCATCCTCATTGCTCCTCAAAACAAGCCATTTGTACAACTAGGAGCATGAAACAAGTAACTTCACTCACCAATACCCTGAGGGATAAGTTTTCGCCTTCCAGTACTGGAACCACGCTCCCATAGATTTGTTTATTAACGTCAGATGCCTCGGATGATCTGAAAAAACACATTATGGTAATTGCTATGTACAAGGCTCACGTTTACGTGAAGAACGGGTTTAGTTTATATACATACCGAGATTGGTCGTTGCAGAAGAATGTCTTGAGATTTCCATCGGGTCCTTTAGCAATGTAGAAATATACAGGTGTTTGCTCGCTGAGGCTGTCATCGGCCAGCACCAACAGACCAAATGGTCCCAATGCCCCACGTTTTACAGCTCCACCGCTGCTACTGCAGCTGAATGTAAGATTGTACCCGGTTGCTTTGTCTAAAGCCTCTTTATCGATCTCGAACTCTGCTATGATATCCAACTGTCACACCACCGGAATCTTCTTGTCAACTAACAGGATCTCGGTGAAACAAAGTACCAATGATACGCATAAATACATGAGAGAAAAGACGAACCTGTGTGGCTGGGCCAACATCTAGAGGAACAACTGATCCTGCCTGGAATGTCACCTGGTTAAATTCGTAGCTGTTCAACCTTAAACTTTCTATTTCTTCCACTGGCCATTGGAGCAAATGAGTACCAGTCTTCTGGTCTAACAAAATCGTCCTTGGGATGCTCTGTAAGTAAAGTGAAACAGCACATTAGAAACTGAAGAAATCTGGGTCTTTAGTTCATGCTTATGGAGTTTATGGTCCAATGTGTTGTATTCACCTGAACAGATGCCCATCCTTTCTGCATATCGGCAGCTTCGCTATCAGATTCCTTGATCCAGCCCCACAAGACTCTTCTGTTTTTGTTCTGATCATAGAAAGTCTTGGCAGCATAATACACACCATAATCATACCGAAGTCCAATGCCAACATCGTTCTCAGGATCATCGGGAATAAATGCAGCATTCTTCTCATGATAAGTCCCAATAGCATAGTAGTCATTCCTGTCATCATCCAGGCTTACCTTCAACACATGCTTAACATCCGGACTGTTAACCGATGTGTCCAAGCCATTTTCTCTCATTGTCGAAACAGGGAAGAAGTCCACACACTCCCACATGCCAGTTCCATCGACAGCACGAAGTTCACCATCCAATTTCTCATAGGTTATGAAATCATTAGTATCATACACCAAAGCTATACCAGTTTTATTGATCTTGGACCCTATGGTAATGCGCCATTTCCCTTCGGAGGTCAACCAGGCGGTCGTCGGGTCTCGAAAATCCTTGCTAAGGATGCCCGACGGTGGAACTAGAACAGGGTTCCCAGAGAACTTGACCCAATTGATAAGAAGAGGGTCAGTGTGGTCAGCAGGATAAGCAAGATTTTGAACTTGAACAGCATCGACATCTGATCCCGTATATAGCATAACAATTTTGCCGTCGGGGAGGATAGTGGCAGAACCAGTCCAGACGCCATTTTTGTCGAATGTCCGGTCAGCGACCATTGCCAATGGGAGGTGAAGCCAATGGATCAAGTCCTTGGATACAGCATGACCCCAAACTATGTCACCCCACACAGCCGCATGGGGATTGTATTGGTAGAAGAAATGATACCATCCCTTGTAGAACAGTGGACCTGTTTTCATTGCCAACCAAAATTTCATCAAGTCATAAAACAATCACAAAATCTTACAGAACTGACTGCCATGACATTTTTACTGTTTATACGTGCAAATACAAAGAGTCCGACTATGACAGTGAGGTAGACATGAACTTCAAGAAAATACCAAACAGAACAAAAACACAATTCCAACATTTCATGAGCTGTCATAAAAACTTTTCATGTCTCGTATAATTTTTGTGAATTTTATATTTCCAGGATAATTGAAGAAATTAATGGAATTTAATTTGATAATAATATATAGTAATACATTCAATGGAAAAAAGGTAATCTAAAATTAATAGAAAAGGTGGGGTCCATCTTTTTGACTAACTATGAATGATTAGGAATATATAGAATCTAATATGTTGCCTAATTAATCTTTAATTATTTTCTAGTTAGCGTCTGTCCCCAAAAAAGTCTCTTTACTTTTCACCTCAGAAAAAAGGTCTCACTCACATTTACACAAGTTTCTGCATATAGATTATACAGAGAAATTCATTAACAAAAACTATAAAAAAAGTTGAGACTTACCATTAGGATCTGAAGCCAGATTCCCATGTCGAAGAACAACGTATAACAAGCACCCGGCCATACAAAAAACAAAAATCCAAATGTCAGTTTTCTTAACATAAAAACTTCATACATTAAAAGAAAGGCAAACAACAATCGAAATAAAATCAGAAATTTCATTCTTTTACGTTAATAAACTTCAGTGTTCAAAATATTTGATCTTTTGGATTTCCTTTTATTTTCCTACTTTTATATCAATGTGGGGCATTTTTACAGTAACGATTTTCAAAGAAAAACGGGAAAAATGACACTTTTTTTTCTCATACCATTCATCCAATTCCTTTCAGGTTGAAAGTGAAAAGCTGTTCTTTGCCATGACAACATGCTATTATTCCACGGAAACGCCACCATATTTCCATCATCTTTGGCAAAAAGCCGGTTCGATTTCTCTGATACTCCGGCAGCTGGCCCACGTGACACCGGCTTCAACAGTTCAGGCTTGGCGGTGGTCGACGAAGCCAATGAACCGTGTTCGTTTTCTGTTACGAAATCTGACCCATTGTTACTCGTCAACAAAGCCGCAAACAATCCAACCGCTAACAACCCAAGAAAGATAGAGAGCTGCATTTTCATGGGTTTGCGGCGACTTTCAAGCGGCTCCGATGGATTGGAGCCACCGGAGTTGGAGACCGGAAGGAACGGCCTTGTATCCACCATTGTTGGATATAACAGGTAAGAAAAAAAAAAGAAGATGACAAAACAAAGAATAAATGAACTTAGAAAGAGTGAAGATTCAGGGATGGGTGGGTATGTTTGAAGAGTTTGGTTTTGAGAGTATTATATAAGGGCAGTGACGGTGCTTCGCTTGGACAAGAAGCTGGTTAGTTTCCATGTTTGAGATTCGATAGGGACCAGGAAAAGTACCAAAACCAAAACAAACGTGGTAACTGATACTGCAGTAAAAGGTAAACTACGTATTTAGTTATTCACCTATTTCCACTGATCAGTTTTAGTCACCTATTTTTTTTCTTCAAAATTATACTTGGCAATATGTTTTGGTTCCGTTTTATTCGTAATGCTAACATATCAGCATAAGTAATATCACACTATTATTGAAAAAAATTAAAATTATCATGTCTATTTTTTAACTAAAGTGACCAAAACGAAATTAAAATGTGACGTTTGGAATGATTTTAAAAAAAATAGTAGAGTGACCAAAATAGAACCACATGAATAAATGAGTGTCTAAAATATAATTAAAATATTAATAATAACATTAAAAATTGAAAAAAAAAAAATTAATCCTGTCGTTATAAAATAAATTACCTTGTATTATCGTTTTTAATAGGAGGAAAATTCCATAATGCTCGACGAGTACGATGAGCAACACTAACGATAAGTATCATTAATTTAATTTATAAAATTTTAAAGGGCTTAACGTATAATTATAAATTAGTTGAAAATTTAAATGTAAATTATTTAAAATAGAAGGTAAACTATACAAATGATCACCTAACTATTGCATCTTTTTATTTTGACCACCATTTTTAAAATTTGTCAATCAGGTCACTTAACTCATTAAATTCATTCAATTAAGCCACTTGCCGTTAATATTTAACGGAAAAGCTAATGTGGCAGTTAAAATATTTGATATTACTACACATTTGGTCCATGTTACTTATATATTCTATCAATTTGGTCCTAATTTTAATAAATTATAATAAGCTTAACCCTCAAATAAAATGGTATCAAAGTAGTCTTTATTCATCTTATTCTTTCAATTTGTAGGAAAACAAACAAGAAACAAAAGAAAATAAAATAAAACTTACAAAAAAATTGATTTCTTTTTTGAGAAATAAAAAAATTAAATATGAAACGCTTTGATTTTAAAAATACATCTATATTAAGTAAAATCAAAATTTAAACTCTTAAAAATTAATCTAAAAAAAATTAGATTTTACTTATAATGTGACGAATTAGGTAAAAGTAAAGTTATAATACTTGGATAGCTCAGTAATAAAAAATAAATATTTTTAAACAAACGGTCTAAGAGTAATTACAAAATAAAATAAAACGTCTAATTTAAACTTTTAAAACCATTGAAAGATATAATTTAAACATATGAATTTGTCACACATGTCACACTAATTGTCTTACACGTATCAATGTAAAATATAGTATTTTAAGCTAAAAAAATAAAGAACATGAAAAAATGATTACATGTCTCATCACAAAATATTGACGTGTTTATTTTACTTTATTATTAGAAATAATAAAAGCCTATAATGATGAAAGAAATTTTTTTACTGGTTGCCATTAAATTGGATTCATCTCCAATTAACTACTTTGGTATATTTTAGGGTTAAATTTATTTTAATTTATTGAAATTAGAACCAAATTGATAGAATATATAAGTGATGGTGATTAAATGTGTAATTATACCAAATATTTTATCTGTCACATCAGTTTTTTGTTAAATATTAACGGCAAGTGATTTTATTAAATGAATTTAAATAGTACTTGAGTGATCTTATTGACAAAATTTCAAAAGTGATGGTCAAAATAAAATGGGGTAATAGTTAGGCGGTTACTGATATAGTTTACCTTTTATTTTAAATATTTTAACTTTAAACTAATTTATAATTATATGACGAGTCCTTCAAAATTTTAACATTTTATAAATTAATTTATCGATGCTCATTATTAGTGGTGCTCATCGCCGCTCGTCGAACGCAGAGGAATTATCCTTAATCGGAACATAAATTCTTATAATATGCCACCTCAACGCTTTTTGTAATTACCATATATGTTTTAATATGATTTTCGGGTGACTAAGGCAGTGAAACTGCCTTAAAATTTGGTAGTTACGCTTGATGGAATTGCTTAAGGTTAATTTATTATGAGTATTAAATTAAATAATTTTTTATTGTATAAAATTATATAATTAACAATAATTTTATTTTATAAAATTTTATAAATTCGGATATCATTGATTAATTAAAAAAATTTATATGATTGAATCATTTTAGCCATCGTTGACAAGTCAGAAGTTGGACAATCCCCGTGTATGCTGTTTCAGAGTTTACGATTTGCTTTCACAGACAAATATTATTATTATTATAATTATGATTATGATTATGATGATTACCGTGTATGCTGTTTCAGAGTTTACGATTTGCTTTCACAGACAAATATTATTATTATTATGATTATGATTATGATTATGATTATGATGATGATGATTATTATTATTATCTATTAACAGTCGATTTGGTCGTGTGGGTAATTTAGAATATTGGACTTTACACCAATATTAGTTGCCTATTTGCATCTGTGGAAGTATATTAATGATGTAGAACAAAAATGACTATGAAAGTTAATATTGACTCAAATACAAAAAAAAAAATATTAGGGATATTAATTTAATAGTGACAGCAAAGCTAATTAACCCTTGAATGTGATGTCAAAGTATCTTAAATGGTCAATTAATTAGAATTTCACCGAAATTTTCTATTAAATTTAAAAAAATGAAATTAACTTATTAGTAATTGGATAATTGAGTTTCCACTTCCCACAATTGCAATGATATCAGTAAAAGATAGAAAGACCAAAGAAGGATAAAAAAAATAGAACATAAAGACATAATTGTGTTTTGAGTAGTTTAACGATGATTTGTTAGGTATATTATGTATTTAGCTTTAATTACAAGAAAAATATAGTTTTGGTCCGGAAACAAGGATGAATGAGTAAGTGGTGATTAGGATCTGACAAGAACTGGTTCGGCCACAGCCACAAGTTCCTTCAATAATTCATTTAAAAAATGGAAATTACATGCCAACACGTTAATTGTTGGATCATATGTAATGTTCCACGCCAAATGCCGAACAAAATTGACTATTCTGCTTCCTTTGTCCGATTTCACCGGTGCATTCACCATTTTCCTGATCCACGCTTCTCATGTATTTATCAATAAGATTTCGATATGGTTAACAAGATTTCGACGTAGTTTATGTGTGGATTATTATTAAGAATCTTTATTGATCATTAACGACGCATAAACATAAGTAATTATTTGAACACGGACCTCTAAAAGAAATACTACTCTTTACTCCTTAAATCGTTTGATAGGTTCTACGTAAAATACCTCATCAAAGCAAAAAGCAAAAGAAAAATGAAGGTGACCCCAGGTTGTACGTTCCGGATTTATTCTTATATATCGCCTGACCCTGCATGTCTTCACATAAATTTTCTCTTTTGGGTCTCGAGGGAATGATTGTATAAACTAGAATTTGAGAATTGTGTAGATCACACATTTTCTTGTGGTGAATAAAAATAAATGTGGACCAATGGAGAAGGGTGTAATTCAAAACGGACATCATTATTGGTACAATTATTGAAATAGATAATGCAAAATATGGTTGGTGGAGGTTGGGGTGGTTTCATGTACACTTTTGATTGGTGGGTAACGTATTTGGCGTTCAAATTTCTCCATCGTCATTTCAGCCTTGCTCCATTTTTGAGACACACGTCTGGTTTCAAGCCTATGCATTAATTCTAGTGGTTATTATTACTTCTTCCAAATGTCTGGTTTCAAGCCTATGCATTAATTCTAGTGGTTATTATTACTTCTTCCAAATGAAGGCCACCCTGATTAGGGATGGAAAGTAGATAGTCGTCCTATTAAAAATTTAAAAATATTATATATTTTAATTTTTTATGTATTTTTTATTAAAAATATATTTTGATTTTTTAGAATTTTAGTTCGTCCTCAGAAATTTTAATTCATTCCACTTAAGTTTAAGTTTACCCCTGACATAAAATCTTGCATCTAATTTTAACCCGATATACTCGCTAACAACCACAGATGCGTTGAATGTTACTCCTAAGAAATCGAAATCTTGATTAAAAAAAACATGTTTAAAAAAAGTCCTTCGACTGCACGACCTTGTTTAACTAAACTTTTATATTGTTTTTATATTTGATCAAGTTTTGTAACCTCCGGTTTTCATATATGAAAACCTTTGATTTGAATCGAAATAAAATTATTTTAAATTTATTAATTCAAATGACAGGTTATGCTGAGGTGGAAGAAAATATGACTAAAATTAAGGTAGCAACGTGGACATATGATGACATCAGCAGTGACTTCTGTATCCTCAAATAACGTAATGTTGCATGCTTGTAGTTGTAGAAGTTTTATTGTCTTCCCTAATGAGACGCAAAGCAGTAAAAACTTGATCACATTCATGCTCAATAACTTGAAGCATAGGCTTTGACCCTCCCCATGTCCCGTTGATTCTAAATTGAATATATATATATATATATATATATATATATATATATATATATATATATATATATATATATATATATATATAAAAGGACTATTGTAACAATTATTCCTAGCTATATATAAAGAATATATACTATTACTCCATGTTAAGCCCGTTGAAGATTTTCACCCTAAATCTGAATTTGATTACCCGACCTCACCCTTTACACAATATGACTCGACTCTAACTCATTTTTTAAAAGAAAAATCTGATTTTAATATCGTGTCCGTTGAAACTTTTCATACTCAGATTAAATTGTTATCCCTAATTAAAATAATATGTTTAATCTATTTTCTTAAGAAAAAATCAATATAAATTTAGAGGAGTCCTCGTAGAGTTAAAAAATTGAATCGAATTAAATTGATAAATCTAGATTTAATGGTGCGAAAAATATCTATTTTTTTAGGAAAAAGACAATTAAATCCTTGATTATTTCTTTACATTCAATTAAGTACTTTAAAAAGTAATCAATATCACTCTTTGATCAATATAAATAATCATGAATGATTACAGTATTTTTGTAACAATTTATGATCCAATCGATATTCATAGAATGGTCTATAACACAGACATGACAATCCGCATATATTGACATGGGGATTTATATGTGCAGTGGAATCTCTTGGAGACTATGGGGTCATGCCCCCATATTAAAAAAATATAAAATATACAGTATTTATATACATACAACAACAAAACCATATTTCCATATGTAATAGGGTAAGGGGGAGGTAGCGTAGTAGGCTGCCCCCAACGCCAGGTTGAGAGCAGCTTCCGTGGAAGACCTCCGGCAGTCATAAAATTAAAAATGGAGATAAAATGCAATGCATGTATTAAATATATATATATATATATATGTATGTATGTATGTATAAATACATATTTGAACAATCTTCATATGCAGTCTTCATATGCGCGTCTGTAATGAGAAGTAATCTCTGCAAATTTATATACATAATATAATTAAAGGATGAGTTACATTATTCATTAATAAATTATCTTCTCACTTCTATTTTGATTATTAAAATTTAAAATATTTTAATTTAATCATTTAAATTTTGCATTACTCATATTTTAGTTACTCTCATTAATTTTATCTTCTCAAATTTTGCATTATGTGACCGTAAAGATACTGCAGCCCTTTGGCACTTGATAATACACCAACAACACCTCCCAGATTTCTTTGACCTTGATATCAATAGTTGGCTCTTAGTGAACCTAGATACTAACCAACTATTCTCTGGCACAAACATTCCGTTGTGTATTATTTTTGCCTCGATAACTTGTCAGGTCTGGAAGCGAAGGAATTCTATCATCTTCACCGGTGCAGATCTCCCTAATGACCGTCTATTCCGTCTCAGTAAGGTTTAGTCTCAACACTTTATCAATGTAGCGCCTTCCCCATGGGGTATTGCTGAAAATCCTTGTCCTGAATTAGTCCAATGGCAAGCTGCGCAAGCTGATTGGTGCACACTAAACACAGATGGGTCGGTTTCTACTTCATCCTCTCATGGTTCCGTAGGTGGTCTCATCCGAAACAATGTTGGGGATTGGATTGTTGGTTTTAACAAATTGGTCGGATTCTCGACTCCTTTGCAAGCTGAATTCAGGGGCATTTTTGAAGGTCTTCAACTAGCGTTGTCTCATGGTTTTGTGAAAATTCAATGTCAAATAGATTGTGCGGAGGCATTTAAGCTCGTGGCTTCTCCGATAGCTAACTACAACAATTTTATCAATTTATAACAAAAATTTTATGTGACATTTTGTATAATGTCACAAAATATACTTTAAATGTGACGATTTTTAATTTTCGTCCCATTTAGTAATTAATGATATATCTTTTATGACAATTTTAAAAAAGTTATTGATTTCTGTCACTATATGTTTGGAGCCAAAATTTGCCTCCAAAAAAATTTGGTGGGAAATATTTCAATGACATTTAAGTAAAACGATGACGTTGTAAAATCGTCTCCAATTGAATAAAAGTATTAGTGACGATTTATTATTATGAGGATTCACATGACGATTCGATATGAAATAGTGGTGATACAAATTTGTCACCAATAAATTTTATCCGTGAGAATTTATTTCGTCATCTTTTATAAGATATAAAATGTGACATTTATTTTTGTCATAAAATAAGTTTAACATGACGAAAACAACTATTTGTCACTCATTGTATATCTCGTGTTTTTATATGAAAATAAAAAAATAGAAAAAATATTAAAATTTTATTAAAAATTACTCTTGTGAGATGAGTTGTTGTGTTATGATGTCATAGATCTTCTCGAAAGAACTGTTATATAGTGGCGTAGATCTCCTTCGAGAAGAAGCGTTGTATATCTCCTGTTCGAAAACCTATGCTATATATTTTTAAATATTTGAATAATTTTAAAAATAAAAATGTAATATTTCATATTTTTTTATTATTTTTTATAATTTATAACAATAATTAAAATTTCTTTATATTTTTAAAATTTTAAATATTATAATAATATTTAATATTTTTATTTTTAAATAAATTTCAAATTTTGAAAAAAATAGCTTAATTGGGCTTAAAATAATAATAATTCAATCAAAAGTGGGGTTATATGTACGATCATAGTAATTTAGGACTTAATTGAATTTATAATAAAATATTAAGGTTGTAAAAAATATGAAATTCAGAGACTAAACTATAAAAAATCAAAAGTTGAAATTCTAAAAAGTTAAACCTAAATTGTTTAATGGCCTACCTTGCAGTTTACCCATATTTATTTGGGATTAAAGTTCTATGTAATTGTTCAGTTTCTCCGAAATTCCTAAAGGTATAACCATATTTTATTATTGGAAATTAAATAAAATAAAATATATCTAACCCTAACCCACCATTTCTGTAGAAAAAGAATAAACCAAACTCTAAACTTCTTCATCCTTTCGGCCGTCGCCGTTCGCGCCATCACCGGTGAATCATGCCTTCGTTCACGAGTCAAGCACTCCTTGTGCAATCGCGAACACCAGAACACTGTGATCAATGCCCATCCTCGCGTCATTCAATCATCTTATTTGAAGTCCTCGCCGGTGACCTCTGATATTCCGTCCATATGGTTTCTTATTATAAGTTTTTGTCTCTTATTCTGGCATTACTTAACTTATATGATCTTTTTATCTTATGGAAAACTGTTTACAATAGTTCATCAATGGACAAATCGTTGTGGAATCTAGATAACTACGCCATCACTTATCCAAATGAGAAACCTGGGAATCAAGATATTCAAAAAGACATTGTGGGGATAACAACAATGTTGTGGACAGTTGTGTCTAGAATTGTTGCAATGCTTTGGTTTTTCGTTTACACTTATGATACTGTTTTATCATTTGGTGTTTCTATTTGAACAAGTGATGTATCGTCATAAAAAACATTAGCATTAGGGTAAATCTAAGTGATCATGTTTGAACAAGCTTCTTGTTTGATGCTAGTTTCTTTGAATGAGTAATACTTAATAGGTATTGTTTAATACTATTTAATATTGTATTGTTTAAGTGATCATAACATGGAATTGAATCATCACGTTATATATATTGGGGGACATATGTCTTTTAAGGACATATGTTCATATATATATATATATATATAATCATACAATTAATTGGTTTTTTTATTTATTTTTACTAGAAAAGGTTTACTAATTGTTTCACAGTATCTTATAGTTGTTAATGTTGCTCTAGGATGAGGTCGTAATTGATATCCAAGAAATCAAAGATTTCCAGGTAAAAGCATCGGATGTCCTGCGGTCGATCCTCATTGTTGGAGTTGGAGGAGAAAAATTCAAAGAAATGGAGGTATTTACTATTGAAAGCCTTCTATATCCATTTAAAGGAGAAGAGTTACATCATAAGTTATCTTTTTGTTGGTGGGTACTTAAGTCAATTGATTTATCAAGTTAATCTCTTTTATAGATTTTAGATGCTGACAAGGGGGGAAGACTCGAAAGCTCAACCGGACGAGTTACTTCACTCCATATTGTTCAGTTTGTTCCATTTAGATATATACAAGATAAGCCATCTACTCGTTTCAATTGTACCATGTGAACATGCATTAAAATGCTTTGTAGTTGGGATATAACAATCGTTTTTCATTGCATGTGATGAAAACGTGATGATTCCATTCAATGTAGTAAATGGCATCACATAATTTGCAATTAGAAAAAAGAACTTTAGTTTTATATTGATGTAAGTGGGGGTTTATTGTAACATGGCATTATTGGGATTTAGGGTTTCTCTGTTCTATCAAAAATATTGCTTCTCACTTCGTTTTGGTTTTTTTTTTTTTGCTGTAGTCATCTTGATAAACTTCATTAAATATTTGGTGAGTATAAAATGGGGATACATCATTCCCATGGAAATGACAATACCTTTCTACATTGGCCCATACTTTGCTATTGATATGTGCACAGGAAGTTTGATCTTATTCGCCTGGGAAAAGTTAAACAAGGAAAAAAATAGACGCATTTGACCTAGTAGTCGCCTCAGGTCTTATTTGCTGGGACGATATATTATAGTTGTCGAGTTCAATACTTGCTCTTGCCGAGTATTTCTTCAAGTAAACTTGTTATTGGTGCTACGAATGATGTAAATTCATCTTCCATGGTTCCAATATTTGTAAATCCATTTTGGAAGGAAATCGTGGTATTGTCAAACCGATCCATCTTGAATTCGAGATGTTGGAATTGTTTGATATTCGTTTGGAAGCAGTTCTAGTGATAGAGTTTGTTCGAGAAATTCCTCTCAAGTCATTATTGTAATTTATTAGAAGTTTTTCTTTGATTGTAATTTATAAAAACAATTGGAATTTGTTGTAATTTTTAATTTTTTTGTCATTTGTTGTAATTTATAAAAAGTTTTGGTATTTGTTTGTAATTTATAAAAAGTTTGGCATTTGTTTGTAATTTATAAAAGTTTTGGTCTTTATTGTAATATATCAAAAAATATTTTTATTCTTATTTATATAAAATTTTAGACTTTTATTGTAATTTTAAATTTTTATTTTTCAATAATTTTTTAAAATTTAAACAAAGAATTATGACGATTTGTTCTTCGTCATTTATACATGCAAAATTTAATATTATTAGTGACAATATAAGTGATTAATGACAATTTTATTTCATTTAGTGACGTAATTAGTTGTCACTGAATACAAATTATAAGGTGACGTTATACATAAATATCATTATATATTTAGCAATACGTGACGATAAAAGGATACATCGTCACACTAGACATTTAGTGAGGGTGATGATCGTCGTGACGTCGAATTTTATGTCACTAAATACAAATAGTGATGTAAATGTAGGTTTCAATGATAATATTTCTAACGTAAAAAATTAACAAATTTATTGTAGTACAACTCATGATCCATATCTCTGGTTCGCTCTATTGCTAATCTCATTTCCAAACCTTGGATGCTTGACTTTTGTCTCATTCGTCGAGAAGCAAATTCTACTGCAGTTTTCCTCGCCAAGCTTGTTACAAATAATGATGGTCAGGTGTGCATTCTCTTGGAAGCTCCTCAGGAAGTCATAGCCCACCTCTCTTGTGATCTTCATGGTCCAGCTTTTATTAGAACTTAAAGTCTCTGTTGTAATGGCCTCGGCCTTTCACTTTTATTTTTTTTTAAAAAAATATAAAATTATCAATGTTTACAAGTTTATATTAAAAAAAAGACTAGATGATTTTTTTTTTTGAATATTTTTTAATTAATATATACAAATATTTTAAATGGCTCCTCAAAAAAATAGTGTTGAGTTCCACCACTATATATGTGAATGACGACATTAAGTAAACTTTAATTAATATTTTATTCAAGGGCCTAGTTAAATTATTTTAAAAAAATTCAAGAGCTTAATTTACATTTAAGGCTTATTTTCCCTTTGTTCAATAGAAACATTCATTCTTATGCCATATCTAACTTCACTTCATTTTATTATCATTCGTATCAGTTATCACATACAATGAAACTTACGTGAGTTACGTATTATAATAACCTTGTTATTTAGTCTAAAGTAATAAATAATTAAATATACACCATTCGCTATCGTGGTAGGTTTGAATGTTAAACAAAATGCTTTAGACGCCCAGACCCAAACAAATAACAATGAAATAAGTTGGAGCTGCGAACTTTGAAACTTGGGGGTGTTAATCTGAATGTATGTCAAGGGCGATATGTCAAGGGCGGAGAGGAGAACCAGGACGACAACCGTGTTCGTTAGCAATATACCAGAAAGATTTCACTGGAAAGGCTTGTGGATACTATTTGGGAAATATGATGAAATAGTTTATAGCTTTATTCCAGCTAAAAGAAGGAGAAATGGGGCCAGATTTGGTTTTGTAAGATTCTGGAGAAGAGAGGAAGCTCAGGGGCAATTAATAATATGAATGGATATATTCTTCAGGGGACCAGACTATTGGTTTCAATGGAAAAATGTAGAAGCAGGGATCAATATTGGAGAAGAAAAAAGTTTCAATCGGAACAAGAAATCATCCGAAGGGCACCTCGCGTTGATATCAGTAAAATGGCTACAATAAAAGAAAGTAAGTCAAGACGAACTGGAATGTAAAACGAGGAGAGAAACCAAGACAACCAAAAGGTAAACATGAAAGAAAAGATTTCAGATGAAAGTAGAAGGAAAATTATAGGGCATGTTGAAGCAGAAGATCTAATGAAGCTCAAAAGGACCTTGGAAGAATAAAAATAGTTTGTACGGTGAGCAACATCAATCAAAAACTACAAGAGTGGGACCTAGAGAAAATAAAAGTGTTAAGAGTTGGTGGTAAAGACTTTCTGATAACAATCGAAGATGAAGATCTCTTTTTGATGTTGGAAGACATTACCTGGTCGTACCTAAAAGAAATTTATGAGGACATGAGATTGTGGCAGGAGGATCTGATAGGTTTTGGAAGCGCAACCTGGATAGAAGTCCCAGGGGTTCCTTTATAGTGTTGGAATAATACTACTTGCAAAAGAACGGTCGAGATTTAGGGTTCATTGGAAGCTCTTGGTGAAAACGCAAATCAAATTATAGATGGAGAAAAGATCACCATGCTCGTCATTACCAAACAAATGAATATGATTGAAGAATCAGTGGATACTGAAGTAGGATATATAATTTTCAAAGCAAGAGTCTTAGAGAAAGGCTTCCTTGACAAATCGGCAGTCCAGAGTAATCAATATAAGGATATGGAGAGCAAGGGGGGAGTCATTCTTCTTCAGGAGAGAAGGAAGTTCACGCTCAAAAGGTACAAAATTTGGGAACGCTGGTTGAGGAGAGTTCACCGGAAAACTCACCGTCAGCAGGGCAGTCGAAGAGTTTGTTCATCTCGGGGGACAACTCTTGTGGGAAAGATGAAGCAATAAATGTTATTAGCACGAAATCGCAGTGCAATGATTGTGTCGACTCGCAGGATAGATTAATTGGGGAAATGGATTTGGTGGGTTTCTCTGCTGAGTTACCAAGAGATCTAGTCCCAAAAGCTACCCTCAAAAAGTTTAGCCCAGTCGGTGAGAGTCCAAAAGTGAATGAGCCGATTCGGCCTAGAGTAAATTCAGGAATTTGAACCAAAGTTTATCAACGGAGAAGGTGTCAAGTAAGGGGGAAAAATATGGTTCCTTACAATTTTTTCAAGGCAAAGGGCTATCTGAAACAGAAAAAAAAAGAGGGATAGGGCTATCAGAAGATTGAAGAAGAAAGGAGAATTTGAATCCATGTCAGAAATAGATCACAGATCCCTATCCGATTCAGACATGCAAGTAAGGTGGGAATTATTCACTAAAGAAGCAAGAAAGACAATCCAGTTGGGCAAGAATCTTGGCATAGAAATTGAAGGTGATGAGGAAGAAGCGATCAAAGATATCGCAAGGCTTGAAGCCTTAGAGCAGTAAACAAGGCAAATTAACAGGAAGGTAGTCCACGTGGATGGGCCATGGTAGTGTCTATATCAAGCTTGTTAGATTTCTTCTAGGGGTGTAAAAAGCTGACCCGACCTGTAAAACTGAATCAAACCGACTCGAGTCAAAACTGTTTTTTACCTGTGTTGTGGAGATTCAAAATCGACTTGAGTCGGAACTGGTGTTGACCTGAATCCGAGTTAGACTTGGAAATTGTGGATCTAAATCCGACCTACACCCGACCTGAGAACGACCTGAACCCGAATTGAACCGAAAATATGATACCTGAACTCAAACTACATCCAACTGATATGAACTCAAACTCGAGATTGACCTGGTAAATAACTGGTATTACCCGACCTGCTTTCAACATGACATGTAATGAACCTGACATGTAATTGACTCAAACTGTAAATGATCTTACTTCTTGTTGAACTCATATGATATTTACCTGACTTGATATTTATCTGACTTATAAGTAATGAGTTACAGTTAATATAATTATGTTATTTTAAATTTATAATAAACTTATGATAATTAAATTAAGGGTAAAGTATAATAATGGTCACTGAACTTTTCTAAAACTTGTATTTAGGTTCCCCAACTTTTAAAACTTGCAATACAATCCTCCAACATTTAGTCTGTTTGCATTATGGTCCCCGACGTAACCGGTCGTTTAACGCCATTTGCAATATGGTCACTGAATTTTTCAAATGCTTGCATTTAGGTCCCCAACTTTTAAAACTTGCAACACAATCATCAATTTCATTCTAAACCCCAAATTCCTTTTCGATGTCAAATTTCCTTTTCGCTTCTCTCTTCTCATTTCCAGCATAACTTTTCAGTCGGGGATGCATGAGAAATTCTAATCCAACTTTGAATTCTGTGGAGGTGTTGACTTGAATAAGGGTCCATTGAGAGAAGACCCGACCAAGGGACTATCGGGACCATCAACGATTCAAGGTGTAATGTTATATTCAGGTCATCTCAGGTGAAGTATAGATGTTCGATGAAATGCTTGTGAGAAAAAAATGGGGTTAGAAATGCAGTGTTGACAAATACTACTAAGATGAACTAAGTATCATTGTTGGAAGTCACCAACAAAGCTGAAATTATTTTGTATATGTCGTAACCGGTTTTCGTCCGGGCACGAAATATTTATTTGGTGGGAAAATTGATGTGAATAAATGGTTTTGAAAATAATTTGGGAGTCGCCATCGGCCTTTTGGGTCAGGTGGGTCGAATACCTAAAAATTATTTTTTAAAAGAGTTTTAAGAAAACATCAATTAAAAAAAATGAACTGATCTGCGTTTATAACCAAAAATTCATTCTTTTTAATAATAAAAAGGGATTCGTAGTCGGTTACGTTTAGGGAAGGATTAGCACCCCTACAACGCCCAAAATTGGTACTTTTTAATTATAAATTGTCTCTATTATTATTAATTTAAAAATTCAAAGATATATTTAATTCATAATTCTACTATTTCAAATAATTTTAAGAAAATATATTAATATACATAAATAAGATATTTACTTATTTAGAAATATCAGAAAAGGGCTTCTAGGTACCTTAAGACAGCTCTCTTTGATAAAAATAAATATTAAAAATGTAATAAAACTAAATTATAATTTTTATAATATTTAGTTATTTAAAATACCAGAATAGGACATCCAGTTGTATTAAGACTGCCCTTTTCTTTGATATTGAAAATAAATAAACATTATTAAATAAATAAATAATATATATATTTATAATATAGTAAAACAATAATTAAAGTAATAATTTAAAATATATTAAAAAAAAATTAAGTTAAAATATAATTAAACAATGACTAAAATAAATAAAATAATAATAAATGTAAAATTATTTAAATTAATGAACATAATTCGAATCATCATAAAATTACTAATAGTGTAATTAACCCTTAATTAATTAATTAGTGATTAAAATAAAATTTATCAAAGTTTAAAGGCTCTATCTCGAATAAATAAAAATTCTAAGTGCTAAAAATGTAATTTAGCCTTATTTAATTAATCGGGTTAAAATAAATGTTAATAAAATTATAAGGTACTAAATCAATTATTTACCCTAAATATATATATAAACTGATAATGACTAAAATGTAATAAAATAAAATTGAATGACATAATTAAAAGAATCAAAACTTGCTTTCAGTGACTAATTTGTAATGTTACAAACTCGGAGTGACTGCGGAAAGGGTTTAACCATACATGTAAATTACGCATATACCCCTTCCCAAAACGACGTCGTTCGGGAAGGGATATATATATCCTAAACGCCTGGCCCGAAGGGCCAAGCTTTCCCATTTCTTTCTTTTCTTTCTTTTTCTGAGAGAGAAAGCTCTCTCTGTTCTCTCTAAACTCTCTCCCCGGAGAGAGAGCTGATCACCGGCCGGCAACCATGATCCGCCACATGTTCCGCCGTCGGCCACCGTCTCCAGTGGCCGAAAATTCCCAAATTTACCTAAAGTATAGATCTAAACGCCCTAAGACCGATTCCGGTCTTTGTTTTCCCTAAAAGACTCCTAATCGGAGTAAATCTATGAAAATACCTTCGGTATTTTCTATTCTCCGGCGATGTTTAGTGCTTCCGGCTATGGTCAAGGCTCCAAGGGTAAGTTTCTTTCTTCTTTCTTTGTTTTCTGTTTTGGTTTTCTGTTGGTTGTGGGTTCGTGGCTCGTCTCTGTTGCCCCCCTGTTCTTTTGCAGGTGCGATGGCTTTTATAACCATGGAGGTACGCCCTTCAAACCGGTTCCAGTGGGGACTTCTGGTGAGTCACCATAGCTATGGCGGTGACTCACCATAGGGCTCGATGTGGGTAGTTTCGTGGCGTTCTGGAGACTTCTTCATGGGAGTCGTGGTAGTAGGGGATCGTCGGCAGCATATGGTTGGGTCACCTGGCAGTGGGAGTGTCGGCAGAGGCAGCGGCTGGCCTTCTGGAAGCATCAGAGGCGGCTGAGGCATGAGATGAGAAACCCTAGTTGGGTTTTAGGGTTTGTAAAATGGGCCTCCGGGTCCTTTGGGCTTGTAATAATTATTTAATAATAATATACTAATAATAATATTTAATAATAATAATAATAATAAATTTAATAATAATAAAAAAATTAAATGAAAAAATGATGTCTACAGCTGCCCCTCTTTGCTCATCCTTGTGTTAACAAGAATAGAGTAAAGACGAAAAAGACAATATTTTTTCATTTGGCTTCTTTTGAGTAGGATGGAAATGTTTGAAAACATCATGCACTGAAGGGCTTACAGATGACCCGAAGGCTTTGAAAACATCAAAAAGCTCCCGAAGGCTTTTTGGAAACATCAAAAAGCTCCCAAAGGCTTTTTGGAAACATCATGCACTGAAGGACTTACAGATGACCCGAAGGCTTTGAAAACATCAAAAAGCTCCCAAAGGCTTTTTGGAAACATCAGAAAGCTCCCGAAGGCTTTTTGGAAACATCATGCACTGAAGGGCTTACAGATGACCCGAAGGTTTTTTTTGGAAACATCAAAAAGCTCCCGAAGGCTTTTTGGAAATATCATGCACTGAAGGACTTACAGATGACCCGAAGGCTTTGAAAACATCAAAAAGCTCCCGAAGGCTTTTTGGAAACATCATGCACTGAAGGACTTACAGATGACCCGAAGGCTTTGAAAACATCAAAAAGCTCCCGAAGGCTTTTTTGGAAACATCATGCACTGAAGGACTTACAGATGACCCGAAGGTTTTTTTTTTGGAAACATCAAAAAGCTCCCGAAGGCTTTTTTGGAAACATCATGCACTGAAGGGCTTACAGATGACCCGAAGGTTTTTTTGGAAACATCAAAAAGCTCCCGAAGGCTTTTTGGAAACATCATGCACTGAAGGACTTACAGATGACCGAAGGTTTTTTTTGGAAACATCAAAAAGCTCCTGAAGGCTTTTTGGAAACATCATGCACTGAAGGGCTTACAGATGACCCGAAGGTTTTTTTTTGGAAACATCAAAAAGCTCCCAAAGGCTTTTTGGAAACATCATGCACTGAAGGACTTACAGATGACCCGAAGGCTTTGAAAACATCAAAAAGCTCCCGAAGGCTTTTTGGAAACATCAAAAAGCTCCCGAAGGCTTTTTGGAAACATCATGCACTGAAGGGCTTACAGATGACCCGAAGGTTTTTTTTTTTGGAAACATCAAAAAGCTCCTGAAGGCTTTTTGGAAACATCATGCACTGAAGGACTTACAGATGACCCGAAGGCTTTGAAAACATCAAAAAGCTCCCGAAGGCTTTTTGGAAACATCATGCACTGAAGGACTTACAGATGTGGGAAATAGTTTACTAAGTAAAAAAAAAACTAAGGAAATCGTTTTCTTACTTTTCAACAATTTCATTTTAGAAAAGATAAAATGAGAAACTATGGAAATCGTTTTCTCATTATGTTTTTGAAATAACATGTTGATTGGGTAACATGCCCCAATCTCAAGATAATGCTCATTCTTGTGGATTACGTCCATCTCTTCTTTAGATGTTTGCGTGATTTCCTGTATTTTTGGTTTTGAATACCTTCTTCTTGTAAGGTAATTTTTTACCATGAATATTCTTGCTCTTCCGAAGATCTGTAAAACTTCATGTTTGAATGCACTCAGATGTATCAATGTAATGCATTGTCTATTGTGTAAATGATGTTCTTATGAATGCATGAATGTTGATGCAATCTTTATTTGACTTCAAAGTGGTGAACTTGGTCTTCCTCTAGTTCATCATTTATTACCAGGGTTACCTCTGGATATCAATGTAGCAACTTATGCTATCAAGCTTGCATTTCTGCAGAATCATCTGATCAATTTGTATCTTTACTGTCTTCTTTGCTTCATGAAGGTCTTAGAAGAAATGTTTCATTTGTGGAACTCTTGCTGTAGTCAGAATTATGACCTTGATGTCCCATTTTGTCTTGGATAAAACCAATTTTCTTTGCTTGGACTTGTGTAGAAATTCCATAAAGCTTTCATCTTTGAAAAGAGAATCTATCATCTTTAAAAAGAAAATTTGTCATCTCTGAAGTGAGAATCTATTATCTTTAAAAAGTGTAGATGTAGATATGCCTGACTCAGCAGGGATTAATTAGGAGAATAGAGTCTGTTCTGATTTGACTCTTGAAACATATCACAAAGAAGATTTATTCCAATTCATTTCATGTCTCCACATATAATCAGATCTCGAATAATACAACTTGGACCATATAATGTCGAGATGCTTAACAACAACTTGTAATTCAACCATAATTGGCTCCACTAGTTTCTTATTGTTAAAATTTCTGCTTCCCTTCTGTGGAAAGAAATCTTCATTATATCTCACTTCTAATCTTGGGGTTGAAGAAGACAAACTTTATCTTGGATCAATAAATGGAAATCATATGATTGCAATATTGGTTCAGCACCATAATCACTGGTTCGTAAAACATTCATCTTTTCCTGTGGTTTCTGCTCGGATTATTGGTCAAGGAAGCATTTGACAACACATTCATCCTTTCCTGTGGCTTCTGTTCAGATGTTCGTAAAACATTTGACAACACATTCATCCTTTCCTGTGGCTTCTGCCAAGATTTCTTAATCATTGAAGCTCTTTGCCTAATGTTCAAAGCTTTTGAATGACGTCACAAGACCACTTGAGAACAAAACTCAGTGGAGATTCAAGTGTAATGTTGGTATGACCAAAAAGTTGGTCAAATTCACAAGATATGCTGGTGTCGAATTGAATAGGAGACATTAACTGATCTTGATATCATCTCGGGCAAAGACAAATGTGATACTGATCACATTTTATTCTATAATGATCTTTGTAGGAAGTAGAAACACATCAACTGTAGGATCAATGTACAGAAAGATATCCGTGGAATTTTTGCAGCTGGGGATGAAATACAAATGATAAAACCAAAATAGATGAAAACTCAGTTCATCTTGGCTAGCAATGATGATCCCAAATAACAACGGGAATAACAGTAATATAAGTGAGAGTCGAGTCTCCCTTTTCAATGTCATCAAGGAAGCAAAAACTGATGTGAAAAACAGCTTCATAATTTCAATAGTATGGTTGAAACTATTTGCTAGGAATCTCAAAGAAATATTTTCAATTATCACCGACACACAGAGGGCCAAATTCAATGCTGAGATCTTAAGGAACTGAACCCTGAATCAAGTAGTCTACCTGGAGATCATATTTATTCATGCAACCGTAATGTAGTTTATCAAAGAACACACTGTCATACGGTTAAAAAGATTAGGTATTTGAAAACATACTTGCTGAGTAAACATTTATTCAACATCATGATCATAATGTAATTGCCTGATGAACGAAGCAATTATGTATAGTCAGCTCGACTGTCACTGTTTCACCATTTTCATTCTTCATATCTTTCTGTCTCATTGGAAATATTTGTTCAAGTCAATGATCTTTACACAGGATATTGTGGGCCTTTAGCATGCCCTAACATTGGCTAATACAAGTGTTCAAAATGCATCAACAGTTCTGATTCTGATTGAAATGGGTTTTCAGCATGCCCCAGCATTTTGCTGATAAATATTCAGAATATTTCAACATTTCTGATTCTGTTTGAAAAGGGTTTTCAGCATGCCCCAATATTTGCTTCTTGTTAATTTGAGCCTTCAAAATGCCCCACATGGATCTGTCTGAAATAACCTTTAAAATGCCTCAACATTTGCTGATACAGGTGTTAAAAGTGTGCTCAACATTACTTCTTGTTGAGATGATCCTCCAAGAATGCCTAAATATTCATATTGCTGTGAGCCTTCAAAATGCCCCAATATTATATTTCTGGTTGAAATGGGTCCTCAAGATGTCCCTCTAGATTTATCTGATTCACTCTCAATCTCTGTTTGAATGGAATGTCATGATCCTCACGAGGTCCAATTTTGATAATGAATTGTTATAGGGACTTGTAGCTTTATTCGTACCCCAAATCTATTTATCTTGAATACTCTCATTCTGGTGTCACTAAACAGTAGTGTTATTAAGTAACTCAAATTCTCTTCATGTTATCACAAACTTAAGAAGTATTCAATCATTCTAACAGAAACGTATGAGATATGTGTCTTTTGAATGAGGTGACCATTTTCTATATCTGGAGGGGTCTAGTCAGACAGTGAAGTAAAAATAGCTTGGTAATCTGTTCTATGCTGACACAGTGGCTTATCATCTTTTAGTGAAGGTCATTTCTGAAATATACTTTTCTGTGGGAGAGAAACCAATTTATGTAAACAATAATCTGATGCAATGGCAAGACTACATATACAATGGTACAAGCTCATCAAAAATCCACACCCATGCAACATGTTGATTCTGATAACAACTCATCTGATTATGAAGCGATCTTTCAGGATGATTTCACATATATTGATAGTTCTTCTGATATCGAGGAAATCATGAATTCTGATTCTGATGAGGAGAGTAAACTGTTATACTTGACAAAAATGGGATTTTCAGAGGCTGAAGCTTCAATAACCATAGAGAGATGTGGTTCAGATTCATCAATTGCAGAATTGACAGATTTTATATGTGCTGATCAAATGGCTAAGGTTACTGACGCACTTCTTATGGTAGAAGATAGGAAGCCATTATGCAATGATCTCAATTACAAGCAAAGGCGAAACTTGGGCTATGATTTGTGGAAAAGGAAGAAGCAGAGGAAGCTTGAAAAGAAGCTTCTTAATGAAGATGATCATGCAGTTCATCTTTCAATTCCAATGATCGGTTCTGGGGTTCCTACCAAATCAGATCAGATAACTCAAAGAACACTTCCAGAAGATGCTATTGGGTCTCCTTATTTCTACCATGAGCAAATTCATCTTTCAAATCCAATGATTGATTTTGGAGTTCATACCAAATCAGATCAGATAATTCAAAGAACACTTCCAGAAGATGCTATGAGCACATTCATCTTCCAAATTCAATGATTGATTCTGTCAAACCAGATCAGATAACTCAAAGAACACTTCCAGAAGATGCTATGAGCATATTCATCTTCCAATTCAATGATTGGTTATGCCAAACCAGATCAGATAACTCAAAGAACACTTCCAGAAGATGCTATGAGCATATTCATCTTCCAATTTCTACTATGAGCACATGACACTTGCTCCAGTTAATGTCTGGACTGGAATATCACAATACTTATTCGATGTAGAGCCAGAATTTGTAGATTCGAAGCATTTTCATGCTGTTATACTGAAAAGGGCTATATTCATAATTCTGCCAATTGAGAACAAATTTTCTCTTATTCTGCTTCCTTCATGTGCTGATGCTTTTCCATTGACAAAGAGATGATGGCCTTCCTTCGAGTGTCCAGAAGTATGTTCTTGATGAGTGCTGAAAATGGAATCTGGTATGGGTTGAAAAGAATAAAATTGTTCCACTTGAATTTGATGAAGTGGAAATGCTTCTAGGTTTCCCTAAAAACCATACACAATGATCTGTATAGAGACATGTTCCATGGTGGTATCAATGTCCTATCTCTTTTCTCTGGGATCAATGATACAGAAGTTGCCTTTTATTGTCTTTGCATACCTTTGAAAACAGATGTACAAGAACTGAATGATGATCGGTTGGAGCAATTGATGAGTAGATTTGTCGATTTCGACTTGGTTGTCGATGACATCCAGTGTAACAACCTTACTGGAAGAAATAAACATCATCGGGATGAAATAGAACATTTTTGCTGGTGTATTTTCTTGCAATGACTACCACAGTGACTGTCTCTTCTGCTGCTCCACAATACACATTGTCATATCCCACTCTTCCCTAACCATGGAAAGGTTTAGTTGATGGTAAAACTGGTTATCTCAACTTTTGGAATCCTGTACGGCATACAAATGTAGAATTTGTTCCAATGTCTTATTCTGTGCCATAAGTCCTCAAATTCAAATTCACCAATCTTCTGAAGGACATAATGGGTATCATCTTGACAAAGAAAGTGATCGGCATAGAAGAAGTAGCAATGATGTATCAAGACTTGAGCCAGCATCACGGTATAACCAGAGTGCAGGTAGTGACTTGCTCATGGTTCTATAATGTAATCTTCTAGAGAACATGAATTGATGGTTATGGAAAATAATTTGTCTGGCGATGTTTATCAACCTCGGCATGAGATAAACGATAAACTTTCTTGATGAATTGCTAATAATGTCATAGGGGAGTGTCACAAGTTCAATTCTCCAGACTTTCTGGCTTCTTAGACCACTTGCTTTCAAAAATGTGAAGTGCTTCATTATTCTGGCCTCTTTCATTCCTTTTCTATAACAGAGGTAGGACAGGCATCAACTTGCTTCAAGGACCTTTCTCATTCGAGATTGTACTGTTTGAAAATGTTTTTTCTCCTTTCTTTATTGAAGAATGAAAGAATTTTGCAAAGTGTTGCCTATTATAGGTTCACAATAAAATCAAATCATAAACATGAATTCAAAGAATATCAAAATAATCAATAATTCTTTAATGTTTGAGAATTATAGCTCTTTGACAAGTATCAAAATTTGGGTTGGTTTCAGGATGGCTTTCCTATTTTCTATGGTTACATCTATTTAAGATGTCACTCATCTCTCTTTTTGTGAACTTTGTCACATGCCTCACTTTAAGGACTTGGTATTTTAACCGGATGCGTACAAAATGACGCAACTAGGATTGTCAATTACTAGACTTTCTAGAATTCTTCCATTTCAATTCTCTGGAATTTTTCATTTAGACTCATCTAATCAAAGTAGTGCGAAAATATCGGTCTAAAAATGAAATTTCTGAGTGCTTGTGAAGTTGATTATAACAGGTGTTTTGTAACTCCCTTAGTCCATTTGTTAACACATTTGCCATTTTGGCTAGCTGAATTCAGCTTTATTGTATATAATAATATAATCACCTTTATCAGGCTAATTGAAACTTATCCATAAAGACGGGGCGATTAACCAATTGCTCTAGAGGGACAGTTTTATTGCATATAATAATATAATGGGTTAGCTGACTATTATCCATAAAGCCAGGGTGATTAACCAATTGCTCTAGAGGGACAACTCAAGCTTTATTGTATAATAATATAACATGAGTATTTAAATCCAATTTCTTAAGCTTGTTAAGAAGAACCTGTTATAGTCTAGGTGTTTTGGTGGAATTCAGAAAATCTCTTTGTTAGAATTTAATTCCCAAGCAACTGACTTAAACTAGATTTACCTATTTGTAAAAATTATGTTCATCATCGAACGTCATCAATAGAAAAATACTCTAATCAGTTTTGTAATGTAATACACCAATGATACCCCATGTTGTACGCTCCTATATATAAATACCAAGCCTTTTGTAATGTCTTTCAATTGGAGAAGGTTATCTCATGTTTGTAATAGGATAGTGTTTGGGTGTATTTCTTCTGGGGTAAGTCAAGGGTCCTTGTTTTTCTGGTTTTCAATCTTGATATTTTGTCAAAGATTACAACTCTAATCATGAAGAATTTTTAATCCAGTTGATATTCAAAGAACTGGAAGCTTACAAAATTGATTGAATGCAATACAAATTTATTTATTGCACAAAAAGCGGAGAAAGGAAAAAAACAAGTTCAAACAAGATGCTAAAAATAGAAAAGTACTATAGTGGTAAGTAACACTTCTTTATCTATTATGCTTCATTACTTCTCTAATGTTGGGTATGTAATAGGATCAGGATTCTCATCCTTATTTGCCCCCCATTTCTTGATCATTTCTTGTGTCAAAACCCCTTTGTCAACAAGCATCTCAATTTCTTTTAACAGTGGCCTACAATTGCCTGTAGAATGCCCGGATACCCCCAAGTGAAAATTACAAACTCTATCTTGATCATAACTATGAGCAGAAGGGTTTGGTGTCACTTTAGTTGGTCTTGGTGTGATGTATTGACCTTTAACCAAATGAGGATACAAGTCTAAAATGGAAGTTTGGTTCACTTCCAAAGTTTTTCTTGATCGCATGATTTTCTTTGGTCGATCCGAACAGTTACTTGCTCTTTTTCTTTTACAGTTGCGGGGATTCTGGATGCGACATACATTTACATCATCAGCTTTTGTTTTCTGATCAGTTGGGCTCCTGGATGTGACTTTTGAATTTTCTTCACTGATTACATTCTCAATTAAATCTCCAGTTGTCACAAGATTCTCGAATTCCTTTGTCGGATTTGCCTGCATCAACTCGCAGAAAGGAGCGGGAAGGGAATTACGAAACATACGTGATATCTCTTCTTCTAACATGGGAGGTTGAACTTGTGCTGCCACTCCTCTCCATCTTAGGGCATATTCTTGAAATCTTTCATTGGTTTTCTTCTTTACTCTTCGAAGATCCATACGTGTTGGAGCTAAGCCTTTAACATACCGATATTGTCTCAAAAATGCATCAGCTAGATCTACCCATCTCTTGATCTGTTCTTGGGTCAACTGATTGTACCAGACTACTGTTGGGCCAAAAAGACTATCATGGAAAGAGTGAATTAATAGATCATCAGAACTCAAATATCCTTCCATTTTTCTACAAAACATTCTCAAATGGATTAAGGGACAACTGGTGCCATCATATTTCTCAAAATCAGGCATTTTGAACTCATGGGGAATAATCAAATCTGGAACCAAACTGAGTTCTCTTGCTTCTAATTCTTTGTGGTAGGCACTAACATCTTTCATGTTTCTGATTTCTTTCTCTGTCATCTTGACTTTCTCCTCATATTGTGAATAATTAATGAGGCTATTCTTTGGGTTCAAGTGGAATGCCCCAGGGTATATTATCTGTCTCGACTCTTCAATCTGATAGCACGATTTCTCTTTAGCAGTTATCTTTTCTTTATCAGATTCCATTCTCTGAATAATTTGATCTGATCCATCTGGTACTGAATCTGATGTTTCTTTCCTTATATCCTGAGGTAACCTTGTCAATTGTTCTAGCCACTGATCTTGTAGTCCCTCATAGGATTGCTCCATTGTTTTCATGATGATAGTAAAGTAATATGAATGAATGACCTTGGTTTTACTGTTACAAAACCTTTCATTAATTATTAACATGTTTTTATAATTAAAGTACATGACAGTATAAAAATGTGAAAAATGCATAAATGGAAAAATAAGAATGCAAAATGTGCAATTCCATGATATAAAAAGTAAAAATACAAAATGAAAATACACAGATACAAAATGTAAATGCATGTATGAAAAGGTGTTACTTAAGAGTGATCATCTTAGAACAGATTTTATTGAACACAAAAGCTTCAGTACATCAAACAAAACTTTTACATGTAGGGGACAACTTTCAGTCCTAACAAAACTTTACATATAGGGAATAACTTTCCCATTTTCTTCTATAAAACCAAGTTAGTTTATCAGCTTATGGGCCATATTGCTTGTATGGACTGCAGCTTCTTCCATGACATTCTGGTGTTCTTTCATCTCCTATGTCAATTCTCGGAGTTGCTCATTTTCCCTTGTGAGAGAACATTTGTGTTCAAAAAGTTTTTGGACAAGATCTTCATGTATGTTGCAACTCTTTTTCAGTTTGGTGACCCCTGCTATCCACTCTTCTGGGGTGTTTCCTATACCAGCATTTTGAAAGGCTTGACTGACCTTCTGGAAGTCTTCATGTATGGTTTCCATTTTGGTGCTCAATTTATCGTTTTCAATCATCAAATGACGTATTTGAGCTTCAAACCTCAGCAAATCTTCTTCTCTCTGGGTGCCCCTACTGATATTCTTACCTTTGAAGACTTTTGGTATTAATCTATCAGGACCCTCGGTTACTAAACTAGGTCGATCATTTACCATAAATTGTAAGGTTCCATGATCTAAAAGACTTTGGACTCGGCGTTTGAAAGCAAGACAATTCTCGATGGTATGTCCTTGAGCTCCGGAATGATATTCACAATGAACGTTGATGTCATACCAATTTGGATACGGAGGTTGGAACGGTTTTATATAATATGGATCCACTTCTCGTGCTTCAAGTAGCTTCTCATACAACTCTTTATATGATATGAGGATATTATCAAGATGAGAACCACCTTTTGTCTTGGATTGAACCTGAGTTTTAGACATCGGGAGCAGACCAAACTTTGATGACTTTTTATTACATGATTTCTTCTCTTGTCTGGGAGCTTGTACAGTCGTCACCATTTCTTTGGTATCTCCAGACAATTTGTGAATACGAATAATGACTGTCTGTAATTTCTCAAATTGGTTAAGAATCGAAATCTCTTGCGTATCTGAAACTGCAGAGTTAAGTTTATTGAGCTCTCTCTCTTTCTGTGCTGGAATCTCTTTTCCTTTGGCCAAAACAGATATTTTATCCATCATCTTGGTCATCTGCTCTCTTATTTCTCGTATCTCCTTTTGCTCTTCAATGGTCATACGATCTTTGGGTGCATAACTCGCTTCTATCCTCAGAGTTTCCTTAGGATGTCTTTCTTTGGCCGCATCATATTTTGTTTGATCATAAAACTTTTTGTCCATTTACAATTTCTTTCCAATATGATGAACAGTCTTTCAAGTAAACACCTTTTGGTTATGCTATGATCATGCAATGCAAACAAAAGAAATGAAAAAATAAAATAGTTAGTACCAACTAATGAAAAAATCTATCTATCAAGGTATAAATCTTAACCTCATGCTTTCTAGTTCCATGCTTTGTTTGGAAAATTTAACCTAACTGCATGATTTTTAGTTCGCAGGCATTTATTCATAAAAAATAATAAAATAAAAGCTAAAGCTTATTTCTCCTTTGTGTACACCTAAGGACAGAGGTTTAGTACTGTCTTAGATCAGGAGGAGTTCTAAGTTTTATTACATGTAGGGTTTTAGTTCTAGGAGTAAGGTACTCGAATTGTCCTTGTTAGTGCCCCCTTGGGCTGTCAACCCTCAATCCTAGTCCATTACAGACTTAAACGGACCAAGTTCAATTCGAGGGGATACATTTCTCTATGACTAACACGGAGAATAAATTCTCACGAAGACATAGAGCATATGAACCCCGAAAGTTACTTGCTAGGTCTGACACGGAGAATAAATTCTCACGAAGACGTCGCTTTCACTCCCACTTAAAAGGGACAAGCTCAATTATAGAGCTTTATGTTATGCAATGCAAGTGTTGTGTGTGAGGAGAAATATTCAAACCTCTAACAGATAAATAAAATAATTAATACCTGAATAAAAAAACAATATTAATATAAAAATAATAAATAATAAAAATTTGAAAGAAAAGAATTAAAAATTAAATAAATGAATTTTTAATTTCTAATTAATAGAGACAATTTATAATTGATTTTAAAGTTTGACAGAATCCCCAGCAGAGTCGCCAAGCTGTCGTAACCGGTTTTCGTCCGGGCACGAAATATTTATTTGGTGGGAAAATTGATGTGAATAAATGGTTTTGAAAATAATTTGGGAGTCGCCATCGGCCTTTTGGGTCAGGTAGGTCGAATACCTAAAAATTATTTTTTAAAAGAGTTTTAAGAAAACATCAATTAAAAAAATATGAACTGATCTGCGTTTATAACCAAAAATTCATTCTTTTTAATAATAAAAAGGGATTCGTAGTCGGTTACGTTTAGGGAAGGATTAGCACCCCTACAACGCCCAAAATTGGTACTTTTTAATTATAAATTGTCTCTATTATTATTAATTTAAAAATTCAAAGATATATTTAATTCATAATTCTACTATTTCAAATAATTTTAAGAAAATATATTAATATACATAAATAAGATATTTACTTATTTAGAAATATCAGAAAATGGCTTCTAGGTACCTTAAGACAGCTCTCTTTGATAAAAATAAATATTAAAAATGTAATAAAACTAAATTATAATTTTTATAATATTTAGTTATTTAAAATACCAGAATAGGACATCCAGTTGTATTAAGACTACCCTTTTCTTTGATATTGAAAATAAATAAACATTATTAAATAAATAAATAATATATATATTTATAATATAGTAAAACAATAATTAAAGTAATAATTTAAAATATATTAAAAAATAAAAAAAAATAAATTAAGTTAAAATATAATTAAACAATGACTAAAATAAATAAAATAATAATAAATGTAAAATTATTTAAATTAATGAACATAATTCGAATCATCATAAAATTACTAATAGTGTAATTAACCCTTAATTAATTAATCAGTGATTAAAATAAAATTTATCAAAGTTTAAAGGTTCTATCTCGAATAAATAAAAATTCTAAGTGCTAAAAATGTAATTTAGCCTTATTTAATTAATCGGGTTAAAATAAATGTTAATAAAATTATAAGGTACTAAATCAATTATTTACCCTAAATATATATATAAACTGATAATGACTAAAATGTAATAAAATAAAATTGAATGACATAATTAAAAGAATCAAAACTTGCTTTCAGTGACTAATTTGTAATGTTACAAACTCGGAGTGACTGCGGAAAGGGTTTAACCATACATGTAAATTACGCATATACCCCTTCCCAAAACGACGTCGTTCGGGAAGGGATATATATATCCTAAACGCCTGGCCCGAAGGGCCAAGCTTTCCCATTTCTTTCTTTTCTTTCTTTTTCTGAGAGAGAAAGCTCTCTCTGTTCTCTCTAAACTCTCTCCCCGGAGAGAGAGCTGATCACCGGCCGGCAACCATGATCCACCACATGTTCCGCCGCCGGCCACCGTCTCCGGTGGCCGGAAATTCCCAAATTTACCTAAAGTATAGATCTAAACGCCCTAAGACCGATTCCGGTCTTTTTTTTCCCTAAAAGACTCCTAATCGGAGTAAATCTATGAAAATACCTTCGGTATTTTCTATTCTCCGGCGATGTTTAGTGCTTCCGGCTATGGTCAAGGCTCCAAGGGTAAGTTTCTTTCTTCTTTCTTTGTTTTCTGTTTTGGTTTTCTGTTGGTTGTGGGTTCGTGGCTCGTCTCTGTTGCCCCCCTTTTCTTTTGCAGGTGCGATGGCTTTTATAACCATGGAGGTACGCCCTTCAGACCGGTTCCAGTGGGGACTTCTGGTGAGTCACCATAGCTATGGCGGTGACTCACCATAGGGCTCGATGTGGGTAGTTTCGTGGCGTTCTGGAGACTTCTTCATGGGAGTCGTGGTAGTAGGGGATCGTCGGCAGCATATGGTTGTGTCACCTGGCAGTGGGAGTGTCGGCAGAGGCGGCGGCTGGCCTTCTGGAAGCATCAGAGGCGGCTGAGGCATGAGATGAGAAACCCTAGTTGGGTTTTAGGGTTTGTAAAATGGGCCTCCGGGTCCTTTGGGCTTGTAATAATTATTTAATAATAATATACTAATAATAATATTTAATAATAATAATAATAATAAATTTAATAATAATAAAAAAATTAAATGAAAAAATGATGTCTACAGTATAAATAACATATAATAATTTATTCGTTTAATCCTTGTGGTCAAAGATTTTCCAACAGATGATAAAATATAATGAAATCCCAAACATCGCCTTCACCTCTCAGTCTCTTTCGCTCACATGCACTCTCGTTTGATTTTTGTTATTCAGTTTTTCGCCATGTAAAATTGTAAACCCAAACAGTGCTCTGTATTTCAGCTTTTTATTTACAAAGAAAAAATAGAGGAAGAATTTTTGGAACGCAAT